>NC_134141.1:1281666-1915000 GCF_033958435.1 Carettochelys insculpta
CTAAGGTTAAATGAAAGCAACCCAATTCAAATGCTCACTTTTTGCAGAATGTGGGAAAGACCATTCATCCGCAGACGATGCAGAAGAGCTACCTTCCCAAGCCAGCATCCTAACAGGCTAATCCCGGTCCCCGTAGAAGTCTTCAGCATTGCAAAGCATGAGGCATCACTCCCGTCTCTGCTATTCTAACACTGCAATTCTCTCAAGACCAAGCACTCCTGAATGCATTGTGCTTTTGGAAAGCTCACAATCACCTTGTGCACAAGTTTATTTTTAAGGGCACCTTTTTCCAGAGGCAGCCCCGAGCACACAGGCAGGCACACTGGTGTGTAAGTACAATGGGGTTTGGTACCACACACTGAAAAAGCTAAAAAATTTCCTCCTCTGCATAACACAGGGTGGGGAGCAGGAAGAGGGGAAGGGAAACAAACCACGCCATGTTACCTGACACTGCCTGAAATTCAGCGATAAAAGTAATTCTTCTTGTATGCACCAAGAAAGAGATAAAGTAAATCTGAAATGGTTCATTGCATCATCCACATACTCGAGTCATTTGGTATGCCTCCCCAGCCCTCATCTGCTGCCGGGATGAGCTGCTGGTGTAACTGTCCAGTGCAGACAAGGAAAGATGCAATTAGCAGGTGAGGCTTTTTCTAGTTTCAGGAAGGACAAACTCTGTTCCTTGTCCACAGCTGGGGCACAGCTCCCCTGCCAGTGCCTGAATCCCCAGGGTCTACAAGAGAATCCAAAGATAGCTCACGCACTCAAAAATTCAAGGAGTCACGTGGTTAAGAACATAAGAATGGCCACAATGGGTCAGACCAAAGGTCCATCCAGCCCAGCATCCCGTCTGCCGATAGCAGCCAATGCCAGGTGCCCCAGAGAAGGAGAACAGAAGACAATGATTAAGTGATTTATCTCCTGCCATCCATCTCCTGCCCTTGTTATGAAGGCTAGGGCACCATACTTTACCCCTGGCTAATAGCCATTTATGGACCTAACCTGCAAAAATTATCGAGCTCTTTTTTAAACCCTAATAGAGTCCTGGCCTTCACAGCCTCCTCCGGCAAGGAGTTCCACAGGTTGACTGTGCGCTGTGTGAAGAAAAATTTCCTTTTATTAGTTTTGAACCTATTACCCATCAATTTCATAATAGTTCTTGTATTATGGGAAAAGGTAAATAATTTTTCTATATTCACCTTTTCCACACCATTCATGATTTTATATACCTCTATCATATCGCCTCTCAATCGCCTCTTTTCCAGACTGAAAAGTCCCAGTCTCTCTAGCCTCTCCCCATATGGGACCCGTTCCAAACCCCTAATCATCTTAGTCGCCCTTTTCTGAACCTTTTCTAATGCCAATATATCTTTTTTGAGGTGAGGAGACCACATCTGCACACAGTACTCAAGATGTGGGCGTACCATAGTTTTATATAGGGGGAAGTATGATATCTTTTGTCTTATTATCGATCCCTTTTTTAATAATTCCTAACATCCTATTTGCTTTATTAACTGCCGCTGCACACCGCGTGGATGTCTTCAGAGAACTATCCACTATAACTCCAAGATCCCTTTCCTGATCTGTCGTAGCTAAATTTGACCCCATCATGTTGTATGTGTAATTTGGGTTATTTTTTCCAACATGCATTACCTTACTCTTACCCACATTAAATTTCATTTGCCATTTTGCTGCCCAATCACTCAGTTTGCTGAGATCTTTTTGTAGTTCTTCACAATCCCTTTTGGTTTTGACTGTCCTGAACAACTTGGTGTCATCTGCAAACTTTGCCACCTCACTGCTTACCTCATTTTCTAGATCATTGATGAACAAGTTGAACAGGATCGGTCCCAGGACTGACCTCTGGGGAACACTACTAGTTACCCCCCCTCCATTGTGAAAATTTACCATTTATTCCAACCCTTTGTTTTCTGTCTTTTAACCAATTCCCGATCCATGAAAGGATCTTTCCTCCTATCCCATGACCGCCTAATTTACATAAAAGCCTTTGGTGTGGGACCGTGTCAAAGGCTTTCTGGAAATCTAGGTATATTATGTCCACTGGGTGCCCCTTGTCCGCATGTTTATTAACCCCTTCAAAGAATTCTAATAGATTAGTTAGACACGACTTCCCTCTGCAGAAACCATGCTGACTTTTGCCCAACAATTCGTGCTCTTCTACGTGCCTTGCAATTTTATTCTTTACTATTGTTTCTACTAATTTGCCTGGTACTGATGTTAGACTTATCGGTCTGTAATTGCCAGGGTCTCCTCTGGAGCCTCTTTTAAATATTGGCGTTATATTTTGTAGTGAGTCTGAGAAAGAGGCAGAGGCGGAAGGGACCAGGTGAGGTCTAGAACAACGTTCTTTCCACAGACTGCGTCCCATGTCGGCACTCGGATCTCTTCCTGAACTCCCAGCTCCCCCAAAGGCATCCGTTCAGAAGCCACGTGCCAGTGGGTAGCTCCATACCAACACCAGCTGCTCCTGCCCTTCCCCAGCCTGTAAGTCAGACTTTCAGCCCCTGTTAACAGAAAAACCAGGGATTAAGTGGTCAGGGGAAGGTCTACTCCAGAACTACGACGGCTCTGAAAGGCCACAGTTCTGGAAACAAATCCATTTATGCAACTCTCAGCTGTACAGAAAACCAAAACTTGAAGCGTGTCAGAATCCAAGGGCTACACATGCTTCTAAGACCTTGGCTACTGCTTTTAGCACCTCCCTCTCTCTTTCAATGGAGAGGTAAGAAAGGCCTCTTTCCGAGTCCTCAGGGCCTCTGTGGGATGCTGCCTGTGCAGTGTCGCACTCGTTTCAGTGCCTGATAGTTTCCAGCCTTCCCTAAAGAGAGTCCCCAGACAAGCGGAGTGCTGTATTTGCTAAGGCATTTGCTAGAGGTAGCAACCAACATACCTGGTGCTCCAACCTCACCTGGTCCCTTCCGCCTCTGCCTCTTTCTCAGACTCACTACAAATTCGGAGTTATTTTAATTTCTTTATACAGAAGCATCAGTTAAAGAAAGTGGCCTGGGAGAACAAACTGCAGCTTGTACCCAAAGAACCCCAAATACTTAGAATGCCTGTATCATCCCCAATGTACAGATGGGGACACGGGCCCACGGAGGAGGTTCCCGGCAGGTCAGCATCAGGGACGGAACCCAAGGCTGTTAGAGTCTCACTCCAGTGCCTGAGCCATTAGGCAGCCAGGGGCTTCAGAGGAACTATTCGCACGTGCGAGTGTTTGTACAACGGTAACAATTGCACAGGCACGTCTTCTGCGCCTGACTCGCTGTTAGCATCTGCACAACTTCTTCACCCCCTTGGGAGTAGCCTGTACTCTTGCAAGTACCACTAATGTGACCTGGGCTGGGAGCTGGCAAGTTTTTTAATCACTGGAAGACACAAGCATCAGAACAGGAAACTGAGCAGCCATTTCGCCTCTGCCTCTGAAGTTTTGCAAGCACCACGGCTACCGTGAATTGCCTTGCTTCTGCTGCAGAGCGGGCAGATCCATGTGTCTTACTCCTCAGTGCCAAGCACAGAAGCAAAGTCCCAGCTGCTGCTGTACCACAGTCACTTGTTGTAGGCTGTCAGTGCATGAGCCAGCCTGCCCTGGACAAAGGAATGTGTACGTTTCATAGCCTGACGGGGCGGGACAAGGAAGGTACATGTACTTGCAAGGCAAACCAAGCCATCATGAGAGCAAGTGCGGAATTATGACCTATCCACAGGAGATGGAGATTGCCCCAGGAAGCCTTCCCGACCCTGGAAGCAGGGTCGGTGCATGCCGGGAAGATACTAGCAGAGAGGAAGAGTCATTGCGGCCTCTTTCACTGAAGCGATGAAGGAACTGGGAAGTCGGCAATCACAGAGGAGTCCTGGCCAGGCTGTCTGGTCAGCCATGCTGGTGGAGAAGCTCACTGGAGCGTTATTTTGGTTAGGACTGACATCTTGCAGGTGGGAACATGGAGAGTCATGGGACATCTAATCTGCCCAGCAACCAGAACAGATTTAAGGGAGCAGCTGTCACTGTGACAGGGCTCTGTCTCGCTAGATTCTGCACTGGCACGTCATCCCAGGGAGATACAGAGACACTCGCACAGAGCAACAGCCTACTGAGAGGAAAGAACACCAGAAGGATCCTGTCTCTTACCCGCGTGCACAAAGCACATCGGTAGGTCCACTCACCACACGCAGGACAGCGGACAAGAGTAGAAGGCTGAAGAGATCCACGTATCTGCTCCTGACATCCCATTACCCAGGGTATGGGATAGTGCTTCTCCCACTACTCTTGGCTGTAGTGTAACGGTCAGGGCTAAGCTAAGCCATTCTTTGGAGTCCTAGTTTCATTTGTATTACTAAATCCTATTTTTATTTGTGTTATTAACTAAAAACCCAGTTATTTTAACACAAAACTTACAGGTCTTTTAACTACACCAATCCAATGATCAATGCAGACAGGATAGAATTCTGCAGGCAGCATATCTTTTGTCTAGGAAAATTATGGTCTAAACTGTTGCAGGTTAATGGTACTGGAGAACAGATGCAGTGGGAAGCCATTCTTCGAGTGGGAGACACTAGCCGTGTCTACACGTGCACGCTACTTCGAAGTAGCGGCACTAACTTCGAAATAGCGCCCGTCACGGCTACACGCGTCGGGCACTATTTCGAAGTTAACTTCGACGTTAGGCGGCGAGACATCAAAGTCGCTATCCTCATCAGGAGATGGGGATAGCGCCCTACTTCGACGTTCAACGTGGAAGTAGGGACCGTGTAGTCATTGAGCGTCCCGCAACTTCGAAATAGTGGGGTCCGCCATGGCGGCCATCAGCTGAGGGGTTGAGAGACGCTCTCTCTCCAGCCCCTGCGGGGCTCTATGGTCACCGTGGGCAGCAGCCCTTAGCCCAGGGCTTCTGGCTGCTGCTGCTGCAGCTGGGAATCTATGCTGCAGGCACAGGGTTTGCAACCAGTTGTCGGCTCTGTGGATCTTGTGTCGTTTAGTGCAACTGTGTCTGGGAGGGGCCCTTTAAGGGAGCGGCTTGCTGCTGAGTCCGCCCTGTGACCCTGTCTGCAGCTGCGCCTGGCACCCTTATTTCGATGTGTGCTACTTTGGCATGTAGATGTTCCCTCACAGCGCCTATTTCGATGTGGTGCCGCGCAACGTCGAAGTTGAACATCGACGTTGCCAGCCCTGGAGGACGTGTAGACGTTATTCATCGAAATAGCCTATTTTGATGTTGCTACATCGAAATAAGCTACTTCGATGTTGGCTTCACGTGTAGACGTAGCCACTAGCTGTCAAATCAGGTTTCAGTCTTCGCAAATTTTTATTCTTATTTGCTCCTTTCTACCTTCATTCCTTACCTCTGGTGTCACTTACTCCTATGTCCTGGTTTTAATTTTACTATGAACCAATTCACTGCACTGACTGAAGGGAAGGGCTGTTAGCCCGTTAAGCTAACAGGCTGCTGAATATTGTGCCATTAAAGGAGCGAAAGAGTTAACCTCTGTGGCTACGTCTACACTAGCCCCTAACTTCGAAATGGCCATTTCGAAGTTTACTAATGAAGGGCTGAAATGCATATTCAGCACTTCATTAGCCTGCGGGCGGCCGCAGCCTTCGAAATTGACGCGGCTCGTCCCGACGGGGCTCCTTTTCTAAAGGACCCCGCCTGCTTCCAAGTCCCCTTATTCCCATGAGCAGATAGGAAAAAGGGGACTTCGAAGCAGGCGGGGTCCTTTAGAAAAGGAGCCCCGTCGGGACACGCCGCGTCAATTTCGAAGGCCGCGGCCGCCCGCATGCTAATGAAACACTGAATATGCATTTCAGCCCTTCATTAGTAAACTTCGAAGGGGCCATTTGAATGGCCATTTCGAAGTTTGGGGCTCGTGTAGACACGGCCTGTAAGTGTTCAGCGAGAGGCTACGCTCTGCAGGGAGAGGAGCAGCTCAGGCCTAGGGGTTCACAGTTACCTGAAAGACAAGGTTGGCACTGGTAGAGTCCTGAGAGGTGGCTCTCTGGGCAGACGGGCTGGGGCACCAGGGAGCTGTCACACAGCTTAGCATTACCACATCAAAGTGTGCCAAGGCATTTTGTAAACTAGAATTAGCTGCCCAAAGTGGGGTTTATTTTAGGACCCTGGGACAAGCGTAATATGATCAGGGATCTGAGTGTTTCTTCTCCCAAATTCAAATTATGGCCTCAATTCAGCAAGGGACAAACATGTGTTTAAATCCCACTGATTTCACAGCTGAGCGCACATAAAAGTGCTTTGCTAAACTGGGTTTATAAGGCTATGATTGAAGAAGCAAAACCCAGTTTTCACTACAGCAAGAAACTTGGTCTTCAACAAGCCTCAGCAAAATGGAAGTTAACCCCACGCTGCCAGAGCAAGCAGCCAGACTGCATTTTTAAAATAAAGCATTTAACCTCTCATCGGCTGCCTGGATGTAACTAGGAAAATAAAAATACAGCACTGAGAATATTTTACCTAAGCCTAATGAACTGACAAGCATCAGCTAAAGCAGTCACTGATCTGTAA
Source organism: Carettochelys insculpta (assembly GCF_033958435.1). Classification (NCBI taxonomy): domain Eukaryota; kingdom Metazoa; phylum Chordata; order Testudines; family Carettochelyidae; genus Carettochelys; species Carettochelys insculpta. The sequence goes on from NC_134141.1 coordinate 1,288,206, forward strand.
CTGAAGTGTGGCACCTCCCTGTAGGTCATGAATGCGCACCATCCACCCACAGCCGGAATACCTGCAAGCTGCATCGGTTGGGTCCACACACGGACCCCGTCCCACTTCATGCCTCCATCCAAGGGGATATTGGGCAGGCCAGGGCAGGGCAGGGCAGAACAACCACCTCTCTGGTTCCTTCTCCGCTGCAAATCCGAGCAGAGGGGAAGCGGAGGGTGCAAGCTGTGGAACACGGAGAGGGACCGCACATCTCGAAGGGCCTCCAGCGACATGTCAGTCACTGCCTCCTCTTTTCTGAGCAATGGCCCTGATTGCTGTGGTGCAGGACTTCTCTGCTGACACCTCCTTTGAGACACCTCACGCCGCCTCCTACTTGAGGTCCACTTGTTAGTTACCCACAGTGGGGTGCACAGTGCCTCCAAAACTCTGCGAAGGAGCCCCACACAGCAAGAAGGGGCACCTCCTGAAGTGAGGAGGCCCCATTTATTGCTGTGCTCTTGTGCAATGACCTCTCACCTGCTGGGAGGGTGGCAGGGCACAGTCGGGATGGTAGAGTCGAATACAGCCAGAGACCCATCTGGAGATTCTCTGAGTTGAGAGGGCATGATGCCCAAATCCTTCTCCTATAGCGATCAGCAATCTCAGGGATTTCCTGATGGCTTCTGTTCTTTGCAGGTGAAGGGCCAAGGCCTATCAAAAATCAGGGAAGTGGCATCTTCAGTATCCTGTGAAGTTTTGGGGAGAACAGAGGTAAGTGAATTGATTGGTTCAGGCAAAATTCTGAATCTACTTGCTGGGTGTATGTGGGGTTCAGAGACAAAAACCTTCTCTTTAGGGAATATGACATAAGAAGGATTGGACTTCATCATTGCAAGCTCACCAGCCCATCTAGCTGAAGTGACAGCAATGAGAAAAGTGACCTTAGTGGGAAAAAAGAGACACTATGGTTCAAAGTAGGACACTGTACCGAGAGAACAAGGTTCAGGTCCCACTGGGGAGGAGCTGTCTCAACAGGCAGGAAGGTGCTGATTAGGTCTTTCCAGAATGATTCTCAGTGGAAACATGAAAATCAGAGCCCCGAGAAGACCGACGGTTTGCACTGATTAATACCAAGTGGCCAGGAGCTGCAAGGAGCTAATGTACAGGCCTGGATGCCTTCAGAGAGCATATATTCCTTTCATTTCAGATTATCTGTTCTTTCTGGGAGAATGCTCCTTTGCTGTGCCCAAGAAGATCAGCACTTCAATTTAGCTAGGTACAGTCTTCTAGCAGAGTCCTTCCTGCTGCTGGAAAGGATCTCTCACATGGCCATGGAGCACATAATACCAATGATGATGCCCAGCCAAATGCCAAGCTTGGAGGTGAAATACGTCGATTGGGAGCTTGACCTTGCCGTTCAATGGGTCAGAGTAGGAAATTCTGGGAGGACGACCAGTAACCAGGGACATCACGAACAGGCGTTTGGGAAACCAAAGCATCTAGGGAGGTAGACGGTGATTGGGGTGATCCATGCTCAGTCCTCCTGGATTCTGTGTAGAACCTGTGGCACGAGTGTAGGAGAGGCACAGCTGAACTGGTCTGACCAAGGAAGGAAAAGAACTCCAACCTAGGAATGTGACTTAGTGCTCCTCTTGACTAGAGTAACATGGGATGGACCCCTATCCCAAACTTCCACCAGTAAGGACTGAGACCTAAGATACAGAAAAACAATTAAACTTCATCATCTCTTCTTTACAGCTGCAGTGGCTCATGCAAAATCCACTGCTGGCAAGAGATGTGCCAGAAACTACCTGCCTGAAAGGATTAAGTCTTTTGCAAGAATTGACTCACCAAGCTTTGAAATGCCTAGTCGCTGTGCTGCATGAAATTACACGCTCAGGCAAAGAGCAGCCTCCTGAGATACAAGGCGAACTGGCGTCCAGGGTTGGTTCAATTCAGGTTCAGGTCCATGGGAATGCTGCTTTCCCTGCATTCCCAGCATTTTCCACCTGGCTTGCAGAGCAACACTGCTTTAATCCTAGCACCTCTCCACCCAGACGGCACAGCAGCTGCACCTGTCCAAAGCCGTTGGGAGCTCCGTTAGTTTCATGATGCGGCCCCCAGTGGGAGATGGGAAAGAGCACTGGGTGTTAGTGTGACCTGCACGCAGTCTGCTGCTGCATAAAATACAAGGGAGTGGGTCAGGAGAAGTGAGACACTGCAGACACACAGTTATGAGCTGCTCAGGAACTGAGTTGTTTGTAACTCTGACCAGAACTTTATGATTGTCCTTTCAACAGTCTAACACTGGCTTCCTGCTGCTTTGAAACTTCACTGTGCAGAGGAAAAATGCTTTTAACTAGCTTAACTTAAACGAAACAAGCAGAAAAAAGTTTCCTTACTCTGTCAAATCCTTATCTTTCCCAACTTTAAGCCGTTTATGTTTAACGCAGTACTGTATATACCGTAGTTGCCTTTTTTGGGTCTCTGCTGCAGCCTGATCGCCTGCTTCTGGTTCCAAACGAGGCGTGTGGTTAACAGGTCAGTTTGTAACTCTGGTGTTCGCAGCACGGAGGCTCTACTGACTGGAAGAAATGACTCAATCTCACCTTCTGCGCCCCACACACGCAGTGTCCCCCACCCCCCTGACTGCGCTGGAGCCACCCTCCCAGAACTGAGCAAGTCTAACTCTCCTGCTGCTCTCCTTGGTCGCCGAAGCAGCCGGAGTGGAGCTCTCAGGAGAGATCTCTGGAGACCAGACTGGGAAGGAGCTGGGAAATGCACCAGAAGGGGCAGAGAGGATAACTCAGGACGCACAAGGGAGTCGCATTGTTGGGCATGAGGCAGGCTGTCCACCAGGACTCTGGTTTGCTTGGCAGGGAGGCGAGAACAGAAGGCTGCAGTCCGTGCTGCTCCTCAGTGACTGCTCCAGCAAACGCACCCCACTCATGGGCCGAGAAGGGACAGCGAGGCCTTGAGGGGAGCTGAAGAGAGGTGAGGGCCCAGGGAGAAACCCCTACCGCAGTGAGGAGGGAGGCGGGCCTCACCTAGACCCAGCTGCAGGACAGAACCAGGCACAGGAAACAGCAGCAGTCAGAGTGGGGAGAGGGAGCCCTGCTGCAAGAACGGAGCAAACCAAAGGCAGAGAGACGTTCACGGACCAGCTTTGTGCCTGTAAGACAAGGGGAGCAGTTCGGCAGCTGGGGCGGGGGGGGGGGGGGGGGCGCAGTTCAGAATCAGTCCTGGTGACAGCTGGGTTAGGGGTTAACATGCAGTCACAAGTCCCTGGAAAGCAGGTCAGCGATGGGGCTGGGAGGGAAGACCAGGCGCACTGCGTGCTACCCAGCAATTACATGCCCCACCCCATCCTACAGGGCCACAATGGGCTCTGCCCACTGAAGGGCAGCCAGTCCCAAAGCACCGCGTGCCAGGCCATCTGTGCCGGGCATGAGCCAGACGGCAGCAAAGCCAGTGCTGGGAAGAAGATACTAATTCCCAGGATCTCACTGATGCCAGCCACTTGGGTGCCAGCTGCCCTCAAGTGCCCAGGGCTGCATTCAGCCAGCCTCAGGCCCCACTGGCCACCTCAGGGGCATGGGCTCCAGGGAAGCAAGCTCCCAGGTCTATCAGCCCTTCTGCCTGCCACGCTGGGTGACCCAACAAAAGCAAGTGCCAGAGGCTGCCTCTGTGCCCCTGCTCAGCTCATCTCTTGGGGTGCTGGACGGACTCCCTGCCTATCCCAGACCCGCCCCGAGCTGCTCCAGGGCAGAAGAGAGGTGCAGTGGGTATTGCGCTGGGATGGCTAGTCAGTCCCCTAAGGTAGATTAGCTGCTCTCAGTACCGCACTTTCCAGTCCAGGCACCAGGCAATACGAGCCACCGGCTAAGCTGAGACTTGGCAGACAAGGAATTTTGCCAACGACTAAAACAAAGGGATGGCTTCTCTGAACACGCTGCAGGGAAGTGTGAAACCAAACACAGAAGCCACCTGAAAGCCTTCTAGAGCAGGAACCCATCTGGGCAGCAGACAAACAAGGCTGCATTTTACATACGACCAAGTGTGATTTTTCAATACATGCAGCCTGTGAAAAATTACCACAGTTTGGCCTCTGTGCAGCCTTGAAACAGACACACACGATGCACACTGCAGTCATTCTGCAGTCTGGAAGAGAGAGACTACGCGAGCTGTGCAGCAGAGAATTCCCCTGGTGTGCTGTGAGACAGGGCTCGGCAGGGTGGAGAATATCCTGCCCACGGAGGGATCTGAAAACACAACTCCTGGCACAAGCTTATCACTGCCAGAGGCCAAGACATTTGCTTTGCAGAACTAGATTCTGGGGATCAGTCAAACCCTCTGGGGCAACACGATTACCCAGCCTCTGGAAAGGGGATCAAGGGAAACCGACAGCTTCAGTTGCAGGCCTGAATTTTAACAAGGGAACCAGGACAGCCCTGATCAGAAACAGCGCTGCGAGATGGTGGGATGAACACACCCCAGGGACACCTCGCATGGCCTGTGCCCCGTTCTGGCTGCAGGGAAGGCGAGGCACAGAGGAGATGCTCCGAGCCCCAGCACCCTCTGTTCTGCCGGCTGAAGTCTGGAGGGACGGGGCTTCGTTTATTTTCTTTCGGGTAGTTGCGACCGCACAGAGGTTTTGCAGCCTAGTTCAGTTTGGAACACCGAATCTTTGATTGGGTCTAATTTTATCACCTTTCTAACTGATCCCTAATAATCAATTGTGTGTCATCATGAGTCCCTGTTAACTGAAATCAGGAGAGAGACTAATTTAATTTGGTGTTCAAAAAAAAAAATATTACTGTCACACCAGCCATAACTGAAGGGTCTCAGAGTTGCAAGTAAGTTCTCCTGGGTAAAGCCCATTCGTAAGATGCATTTGACAAAGTGGATTTTACCCATGGAAGCTTATGCCCAACTCAGTCTGTTAGTTCTTAAGGTAGCACAGGACTCCTCCTTGTTTTGCAGACACAGACTAACACAGCTCCTCTTCTGAGACTTTACAGATCTTCTCTTTCAAAGCTGCTCACTGACATGACCTCCATGCCAGAGCTGCCACAGACCCACTGCACTCCAAAAGCTGACCATTCGTGGCAGACATCAGAATCGGATGGCTGGACTTTCAGCAACTGCATTATAATTTGTCCCTTCTAGGAAGCCATCTCCCTGAAGAATTCAACATAGATCCCATAACACCGCCTAAGCCAGCATCTTATCATCAGTGTCCATGAAACTCACTAGGAGGGTCCGTAAAGTAAAGTGCCGTATCCATTAAATGACCCATCCCTGGGGAAATGAAAGCAAATCTGGAGTAAGTAAAGGGCAGAACTGTGGAAAGAGGAGGACAATGAAATGTAGTTAAGGCCCTGTTGCCCAAGGAGATCTTTGTTCAGTCTTAACAACGCACCATCGGCACATAAGACAAATGAAGAATCAATTACATAGCTCTGCCCTCCTGCTTAACATGTTAAACGATCCTAGGGAGGAGGCTGCCTCACCACTTGTGACAATTAAATGACAGGCTCATTCCACAAGGAGAAAGGAAGAGAGAGGCAAACCCTTGCTTTTACCCCAGGCTGCGGAAAGGAGTGCAACTGTGCCTCAGACATTAAAGCTAACCACCTGTTTCCTCCAAAGCCTGCAATGCCTACGCTTGGATGGCCAAGGCTGATGTTCTCGCTGACACCTCAGACAAACATTCCCATGATTCATTTTTCAAATAGAGCCACAAAATTCATCATGTGACACTCTCAAAGAAAATGGCCATTCACCAAGATGAGCGCATCTCCAGCTAACCTTCACATGGCTCTGCACAGCAATTCTGAACGGAGGCACGAGGCTGTAACTCAGCTCCCTTTCCAAGTCTGACAGGTGGCTTGTGTCCAAGGTATTAGCAGAAACAGGGAGTATTTTGGAGCGGAAAGGCCACAGCACTATAGCTACAAGGAGCCCACACTACAAGGCTGACAGAGTACCACCTCAACAAAGAAGCATTGCAAAAGGTTTCCTCTCGAAAACTAGCCAATATTTTTCATGGAAAATATCAGTTCTCCCTTTCACCAAATTACACCACTCAGTTCAGTCATCAAGGCTTGAAAACAGGGATCTCAAAGCAACCAGAAGGGTGGGGTTGCTCCAGCACTTCCCCTAGCTTATTATTTGTTTTATAGTGACACGTGGCTCAAAGTGAAACAGTTATGGGCTGTCCTCCTTCACAAATGTCCTTCTGACCTGGGGCCCTGGGAACTCAGACTAATGGTGGTCTCCCTTTTGTGGGAGCACGAGCACCTGGTGGCCGGGCCTCACTCGCAAGGCAGAATGACCATACACTCCATCTTGGAACGCTATCATACAACGGCGGGAAAGTCTGAAGTCAGGCCAGGAGAAAGAAATCAGAAAGTTGACAAGTAGTTGGAGAGTCCCCAGAGAGAACATCCTGACAAGCAGATAGCAAGCCCCCAAAGAGAACAGCTGGGGCTAGTAGCTGGAAGCCCCCCAAAGAGAACATCTTGGTTGTACAACATCAGAGGGTCCCAGGGGCGGTTCAGAAAAAGACCAAGGACAGAGGAAATCTTGCAACATGTTCTGACAGGCCGGGAGGATAGAAAGCCCAAAGTAGGTAACAAACGCTCTAATTGGCCAGGTATCAAACCCCCAAGTAAGAAACAGTATAAAAGGTGATTTAGCAGGAATAAGGGTGTGGGCTCCTGGACACAAGGCGGAGGCTAGCAACTTCCAGTCCAGACAGCAGACCCCGGCCTGATCACCTGGACGTCACCACCACGAAAGGTCCCAACCAAGCCGTATCTCTGACTTGAAGGGCCGCTGTAACGTCGTTATTGGTGAGATGTAGGAGCATTGGATGTTATTGGTAAGTCACATGTAATTATATAGTTATATGTAACCTAGTATTTAGCCTATGCCAAATAAATAACTATATAACACAAGTGTTAAGTAACTGTAGTTACGAATAAATGAATAAATCACTATCGGTAAATACCACTAGCTGGTCTAGCTGGATCTGTATAGAGAATTATTGGGACTTTGAACACCACAATGGGCTGTTCTCTATCGGAGTGTTATTGTTCCTGGTACTCATAATACTGTGGAAACCTAGGTTTTAAAGTGAATACACTGAATCACATATTGCTGCTACACTATATCAGGCTGCTATAAAGGTGGGGTGGTTGGTCCCGGGCCACCCGACTCCCCCCGCTGTATCACACCCCACGCGCACCCACGGGACCTGGAGTAGGTCGGCACATCGTCACCTTTGTGTTCTAGGGTGGGACTTCAGGCCACTTTTTGGATTCTGTTCCTTGTGGTGGCCTGCTACCCTGGGATCAATCAGTGCTTGAGACAAATCCCAGTACTTTTCTTTTGAAGCCCGTTCTCCAGCTCAAATAACATCTCACTCGTATCCGTCATCTGTACCATCATGCTCTTTTACCTGTCAGTCAGCATAGCCACCCTGACCACTTCCCAGAGGAATCCAACACTCAGCATTTCATGTACAGCACTGCATACCGGAGAAAGAAGGTGTTCTTTAAACAAGCTCTTAGCGCAGTTGTACAATACCCACAAAGCTCCCTGCATGCCCACACAGGAAACCACAACACACACTTGGAATGCTTCCAACAGAGTCCTTCTGGTTTTCCTGCAGCAACAAAGCACTGAGAAGCATGACGCTTAGGTATTAAGGGTCATAACCCTACTGCAGTCAAAGCCTGTGGAAAGGCTCCCACTGATTTCCACAAGAGTTGAACGAGGTTTTTCTGTAGTGGACAACAAATCAGTTGTCCAATCCTGAAAGATGCTGGGCAAGCATCCTCTACCGCCAGTGCATTTAAGAGGAGCTAAGCACGCTCAGCAGTCATACTGCTTGTTAGGACTCCTGATTTGCAAGTGTTTTTAACATCCTGGCAGTGTTGTAAAAGTCAGCCTTACGCCAACGCACAGGAGCAGAACTGCCTGACAGCACATCTGCTCCATCACGCATGCCTGGGAACACGACTACTGCAGAACACGCTCACTTGTGAATTGGCAGCCCAGCCACACAAGCTTGTTGCCCATCATCTCAGCTAACGCACCTTGGAACACAGACTTAACAGTCTTGTCCTTTGGACGGGTTGTTTACAATATAGAGGGTCCACACAGGACAAGCCTTTGCATTTATTTCCTCACAAAGTAGTGTAAACATGAAAGGAAGAAAAATGCACAACAGGCCCCCTCCCCCCATACGGGCACTAAAAATAAAGGTCATTGTATTCAATAGCAGCAAAAGCAGGGATGGGTCAGCCCATCTCCTCTACAGAGCCTCTCTGCAAGATGGCTGAAGAGATTTACTACAACAAAAACAAAAGGCCAGAGGACATCACGGCAGGGGACTGAAGGCATTGGGTTTAGAAACAATGCACTCCACAGGGGACTTTCTGCACCTCTCTTCAAGTGGGGCATTTTAAAAAGCCAAAAGCATCAACACTTTTACTAGAACAGGGAGGGGCTGCACCACACAGCTTCAGCTTCTCCTGCTGCTTCATTGGCCTAGACCTGATCCAGTGCCCACTGCTGGAAGTGAGAAGATCCCCACTGTCTGCTTTGGATAGGGCCCTTTGTGACATTTGTTTAAGCCAGGGGTCGGCCACCAAGAGTAGGAAGAGCCATGTTTTTCGAATTTGGTAAAAATCTCAATTCAAGAGCTGTAATGCATGTGAATAAGACTATTAGCAACACAATCAAAATATAGCAACAGTATCACATCCCACAGTGCACTGCACATAGTAAGGGAGAGTTAGCCAATGCTTAGAGAGCACATATCGTTTGCTATCTAGATACGAGTTCACTGTTGGGCTTTTAGATGTTCATTGAAATACTGAAAACAATCAGGAGAGTCTTCTCCCCACACTTTGCAATTATAGTGTCAGGAGCCATAAAGACATCCTTAAAGAGATGCATGCAGCTCCAGAGCCCCAAGCTGCTGACCCCGGCTCTAAGCTGTACAAGAATTTACATTCGTGAACTTACAGTATGAGACTGAATCTTGGCAGTCTGCCTTCAGGTCCCATGCAAAGAGCAACTTAGATCAGAATTAAAGCTTCACCAGCCAGAGCCAAAGGTTGTCTGGGCTTTTATACTGAACTCACTGCCCTGGTATATAGGCCACCCGCAAAAGTCACAGGCAGACAGCCAATCGTTAATTCAGGTATCCATTTATTTAGATAATCCAAATATCACAGACCACACTGGTGTTATTTGGATAATCAGGAGCCACCCTGTAGCAACAGCATGTCCTTACTCCAGGACCAGCAACTGCCTATATACAGAATTTGTTATAGATGATCTAACATCACTTTATTTAAACCAGTGCAACTGGTGCCATTTCCCACCACAACGGTTAGACCAAGGCAACCTCACATGTGGACACCCACCTATAAATATATTGATCAAAGCCTGTTTTAAACTACCAGAAGAGCGCCCCACCTTAAGGTTTGCTGGCCTACCTGAACTGGTAGGATGCCAGTTTTGGCCAATACAAGCGTGTACGAAGAGCAGGATGCAAGGAGCAAGTTGCAACCTTTCTTCACTCATTTTATTCTTGAGCGTCTTAAATGCCGTTCCAAACTGCCCTGTAAAGACACCACTTGATCTTCCTACTCGCTCCGACACATGGCACAGTGGAGACCGCTTAGCTCAGCTAGGCCGAAGAATGCATGAGGACACCCCACGCCAAAAAGTGATCTCCCCAACACCCGCCTAGTGTCCCACGCTCTTACCGCTCATTATCCTTTGGGCTTCGTAGGGTTCCATGTAGCCAGTGCTCTCACCTTTCCCCGCTTTGCTCAGTTCGCTCTTGGCATCAAACGGATCTGAGTAGTCGTCCGCTATCAGGACCTGAAATAAAGACAGTTGCACTTTTACTGGAGGAGCCTTCTTGTGAACGGACACTCCAGGGAAACCAAAGCAGCAGCAGCACCCTTGGAAGGGTGAGGGCCACATGCTGAAGGTGAGAACAAGAGACCTTAGCCAACCCCTTCTAGCATTGGAAGTAAGGCCCCAAGTCAGCAAAGTTCTTAAGCATCCAGTTAGTACAAAGCTTCTGCCTTAAGTGCTTTCCTCCAATCAAGGTACAAGTGCTTGGTTGTCATTCAAACATGGAGCTTTCACCAAAGCAGCTCTGCCCTAAGGAGTGTGACACACATCACCACACCAGCAAGAACAGGACAGTGGCAAATTAATGAGATCTGGACATTTCACACCACTGAATCCACCGCAGGCCTACTATATATCACAAAATAATGTCTCCAATTTTCCAGACAGCCTCTCTCCTTCTCATGTATGTTCAATACTTGGATCCCTGTTATGTGCCTGGTTAACTCTTGTGTGAACAGCAAAACTGGTAAAGCACCTTAAAACACAGCCCAGCCGCTCCCCAGGCAACGTGCACCGAGGCCTTCTTTGCATCGCGTTACATAAAACTAACACCGGGTTCATGTCTTTGTTTCTAACGTTCCATTAAAAGCAGACCTGGAGCCTGCGTGTCTCCTTTACTTGTTAGTCGTTATAAACACTGCAGAAGGCCACTCAGCTTCCCCTCACCAATGCATGTGAAAGGAAACAGCAATCGAGGAAATGCAAGTGCCACCTCTTTCTTCCTTAATGGATGGGGGCGGGTGAAACCGGGTCCTGTGTTACCTGGGACGTGCTGCCTCTGCACCTGACTCCAGCCCTTGCTCCTGCCTGCACAGAGCCATCTGCCGAGGCAACCGCAAGTCAGCAGGCAGAGGTAGCCACAGCAAGGCAGCAGGGCCCTCTGATTAGCACCTACAACGCTGTAACCCTGGTGAGGGAGAAGGGAGAGGGCCTGAGCTGCTCCCTTTCTGCACTGGCCGAGGTAGCCAAGCACAAGGCAGGCACAGGGAAGGACAGGCAAAGGGTGAAGAATGAAAGGTAAGCAAGGGGCACGGGACCGTACACACGTGCTCCCCAGGAGCGCCGAGCGGGACCACGGCGGGGCTGGGTGGCATGGAGCAGCCGGAGGAGAGCAGTGCACCGTGACAGAGGTGTGAAAACGAACACGAGTGGCGACACATGGGCAGAACTGCTCAGCCAAGGCTGGGTCAGAGGCGGTCGCCATTGCAAGGGGAGAGATGAGCAGGGCCAAGCCGCATGCAGGCCCACAGTGTGAGGGGAGAGGGTGCACGACTAAAAGACCAGCTCTGGTTCCCACACGGACTGGGCAGGGGCTGGTTACAGACTGTGCTCTGCACAAGGGATCCACTGACAACTCCTGGGGGACCCTTCCCTTTGCAGCAATACGGCACCTCACCTGCTGACGCCCTGGGCTGGCCCACGGCCATGCACCCAAAGGGCACGAACACCACACAGGCACCTGCGCTCCGGATTCTCTGCCCTCCAGGTGGCAGACAGCGTTTGGGGCCATCCTCCCTTAAAAGGAGTCTTAGGACACAGGAGTGCAGCAATCAGAGTCTGAGGAACCCCAAAGCTCCCTCTGACGTAGGAGTGAGCAAACTTCTCACGCTGGGCCTCACTTTCCACCCCTGAATTAGCAGCCCCAACAACCGTATGTAATCCAAATGATGGAAATTTCAGTTATACTCGTATGAAAGAAAAGCCCTTTTGGCACAGGTGGAAAGGTAAGCATGTGGAATGCAAAAGCTTTATTAATCGGGACATAAATGTCAATGCAGACAAAACAGTAACCTTTCAACACTTTAAAATAAGCTGGATGAGCCTGAGACCCAGCAGCTGATTGTGCTGCACCCCTCCGAGGAAATTCCACCCCTCCCTTTGTGCACCCCGCTCTGACAGATCCTACCCAAAGCCCTACAGCCAAGCAATCATCTGTTGTGCTTGTGTCACCCATGGGGGCCAAGGGGATTAAAATGCACACAATGCATCCATGCAGATAGCTCCCATTGTCAGAATCCACGGCCAGAGTCCAGCATGTCCCAGGAGAAAGTCACTTACCACAAGGGAGCGTCATCGCTTTCTGACACCATACCACAAGCCAGGGTATTAAGGAAGAAAATATTTTTAACTCCCACTTTTTTAGAGAGACTGTTTGCCTTGTGTCATCCCTCTGATCACAAGTTAATTACTGCAATTCTAAACGACTTCCTCGCACGTCACCTACTGAGTCTGCTCTCCATCTGTCATTTACAGATGTTCCAGGAGCTGGGAACCTGAAAGCTCCTGAGACGCCAAGTAAGATCAGGAGGAGAAAGCGCAGTCCTTTGTTTCACCTAACAGGAACGAACAGCTTGTTACTGCAGATATAGCAGCTAACTCACTGAAAAATGCTACATCTTCCGTAACGTATGCATGAGCTGTAATCAGCAGGGCTGCCAGAGCAGTGTCAGCGGCTGTGTGCGCTTAACACAAAGACGACAATGGGCACCATGCAGCAGTAATTCCTCCTGGTAACAAGGGCATATTTATCTGAAAAAGCCCCACAGCTGAAACACCATCCATTTACTTTCCCTGATACTGCTTTGTCAAGAGCTGATGGATAGTATCTCGGACTCCCTGCTGTTCCCCTGTTCCAGATACTGACACCCTAATATCTGCCTTTCTTTAAAAGAACTGCACTAGAATGACATGAAACAGAGAAATAGCCTCACGCAGACATTGTGTTTTATTTGCTATTTCTTCTTTTCTACTTGCCGAAAAGCATTAAGGGAAAAATTATACATATGACACCATCCAAGAGGATAACGTCAAATGTTGAGCTAGTTTAGCGCACAAGCGATAACATATTCAAGTGCTCCAGGTCCCAGACACCACCAGAGGGACAAAAATGATGAACCTGCTTTACAGGAGGAGACCTAATCAAAAATCAGCAAACAGATCTGACTGCAGTGAATCTTGTTCCCATGTGCACCCTGTCCTTGCAGGGATTCACACAGGAATACAGGCCCACGGAGGTGGCTCTGTCTGCAGGATCAAGCCCTTGATCTGTTAACAGTTCTGTCTCCAGTGCCCCACAAGCAGGAGAAAAGCCAGCCAGACACGCACAGACTTTTCTTCCTCCACCAAAGGAGGATTATGTCAAACAGATGGTGGAAGTGCCAGGCTATTCAGCATCACCTAGAATCAGTGTGTGATATACAGCCTGGTGCATAGTCCGTGCGAGCACAGGGGGCTGAAGGTGCACCAAGGTAATGCAGCGTTCACTGGGGCAGACACAGGGACTGGCTCTTTCTAAAATACCACACGCGCATTTTCTAATTAAAAGCGGATCTCTAGCTCTGTGCTGCCAGAGAGCCCCCCCAGTTTCAATTAGAATTGACAAATTCTCAGCCTAGATAACACAGAGAGCAGGCCCTTGCTGACACACAGTTTCTTTTATATTTGCTGACAGTTGCAATCCGTCACAGTTTCTAAGCAGTTTACACAAAGCCTTACATTGCTTTTACTTGTCCCCTTACAGATTAAGGCCACAAGGAGAAGTCTCCAAGATTTCCAGTTCCTCAATTATTTTTGCATACATGCACTTAAGTAACTGATCCACCCCTCACCCCACCGCTATTGGAATGGAAATAAGGTCATCAACAGGAGTGGGTCACCGCAGGAGAGCATCCAGCAGCCCTGCCAGGTGCTGGCCTCTCCCCTGTGCACACAACAAAAAATGCTTCTTGCCCCAAGCAGCTGGAGCGACTCTCCCGCCCTGCTCACCGCACACCTTTCGCCCCTCCACAGGGGTAAGGGCTGGAGGGACAGCGCCAGGAAGGTAAGCTCGGCAGCATGACCAGCCAGTCCCAGACCCAGGAGTCTCCTGACAAACACAGGGGCCCACGAGACAGCCCCGCAGATCACTGTGAAGAGAAGGCGGACTCAGCTCACAATGGCCCCCCGCTCCCTTTACAGCCAGGCTTAGCTGTGCGAAGCAAAGAGGAAGCCAGCACAGACTGCAGGGAGCAGTGTCGGGTACGCTACGTGTGCACTCTTCAAGAGAGCCACCAGCTGCACTCGGCACCCCCGGCGCCGACAGCCTGCACAGTCCCCTGGCTGAGCTGCAGCAAAGGGATGGGTAGCTGGGTACAGACCTGGCTACAGGAGCAGCCGCAGTCAGGCCCCAGACGCACCTCTGCCATCTGAGCCTCTGGAGGCTCCAGCAGGTGGGTCCGACCCCTGACCCGGGGGCCTTAAGCAAGAGAGACCAAGTGCCTCACACAGACGGGCCCCTCAGCTTGCCGTCCAAATCAGGGGCCCAGGACGGCAGTTCACAGTCTGTGGGTCAAGGGACTGAACGCTGGTGGCTTATGGCTCCCCTGCGTGGAGCCAGCAAAGAACTGTCTGGTTCCGCATTTCAAGCTATTACATTACACTACAAGGGCACAAATTCACACTGGCCCCCTAATTTCCCCTTCCACATTCCCAGTGGCTAATCGCAAATGGGAGAAGCGCTGTCTGACCGGGGAAATGAGGGGACAGAGGTGGCCCACACACGTCTCCCTGCTAACAGAGGAGAGTTGATGCCAAGCTACAGAAAACTGAAAGCTCCCAGTCCAACTCAGCTAGCACCTGTTTAGTGCTCTGTTCCAGACACGTCCAACGTAAGCACCAAGCCAGGCTTCGGCACGGGAGGGTCACCCAACCACAGACCTAGTGCTGCATTCAATGCCTCCCTGAAAAGGAGGGTTTGTAGCTCTCTGTGCCTTTAGTGATGCTAGCCAGAAAACAAATCTGGAGGGAGCACACTCGGAAGAGAACAGTCGTGGCTCAGCGCACGAACGGCTGCGAAAGGACTACCACAGACAGCTATGGAAAGGGACCTTCCGTGGAGTTTAACCAGCTCCCTCAAGCCCACTGAGACCACAACGGCGACCCGCGATATCTGCTGAGCTAGGGTTTGGTCACTTGATTGTCGCCACTCTAACAGCTATCACGGATCCCCAAAGGGACAGGCCTGTGGGGTTCCCCTGCTAGGGATGTTAACCAGTCCCCCTCAGTGACTGCCAGTTAAAGTTAACCAGGAGGGGCTGGAGCAGCCCCCATACCACCTGGCATGGGCAGGGAGCAGCTTTCACTCCACGGGGCTGCAATACAGCCAGAGAAGCCTGTCTGCAGCAGCTGTGAGGGAGCCCCTGCCCAAGACCCACTAGGGACCAGGGCTACCATACCCCCACCTGTGGCAGCGCTGTGGGCAGGACAGCTCCAGGTGGGCCTGAGCCCACCGTTTAACCAGTTAACACTAAGCAGTATCACATACACCCCTCAGCACGCCGCACTTTTCCCACCCAGGGCTTGGCTTCCGTTTTACTTTTTGAAAGACCTGGAGATGGTTTACAGATTTTTTTTAAAAGAACAATGGTGCGAGCATTAGCCTAGCCTTTGAGACACCCTGGTTCTAATCTTGCTCTGCTAAAAAACAGCCTCTATGATGTTAGGCCAGAAACACTCTCTCTCAGCCTCAGTACCCTTTCTCTATAAAATGGGGATAAGTCCTTCCTCCCTCCTGGGGTCTTAAGGGGAAATGCATGAAAGCTTGTGGGAGCTCACGTGGGGCAGAGGGGGGTCAGGTAAGCCCCCAGACAGACAGTATGCATGGTTACAGAACAGTTGTGAGCGCAGAGAGAGGAGACAGGTACCAGAGACATCCACAAAGCTATGAAAGCAAAAGCGATGGAATTTAAGCTCCTGCAAACATCTTTTTTTTTTTTTGCAACCTCCATATTAAGGACAAGTCATCTTTATTCTGGGAAAGCGTGACTAAGACAGCTCTCTCTGCTGGTTTCTTGTTGCTGCATTTTCTTTGAAAGGATTTAATTTCAGCTGGGTGATCAGCACTTCATGCACATTAATGGAGTCTGAATTTTAAGCAGTGCTTATTTCACATAAAAGTTGTGTAGGCACAAAGGTTCTTCACTGCTGTAACCAGGAATCATCACACATGCCCTGTCACTGTTACCTCACAAGCCCCTTTTCCCACTTACCCAATAACACCCTTTGTTTGGGTGGTGGGAGGAGAGCTACTATCAGGTGTTCCAGGTGTCGCCTAGTCAAAAAAAGCAAGAGATCCACCTTGGGCCTGTGACATTTTCTGAAGTTCCTGAAAGTCCCACCTTTTTTCTTGATTTCACACACAGGAGATCAGCTGCATATTACACACCTCACTAACCAGCCCACTCACCCACCTGGTTAACTTCTTTATTCTGACAAAACAAACCAGCAGTCATGTAGCACTTTAAAGACTAACAAAATAATTTATTAGGTGATGAGCTTTTGTGGGGCAGACCCACTTCTTCAGATCAGGAAAGAATGCTGAAAGTGAATTGGCATGAAAGCATTCAACAGAGATACAAACAAAAAACAAAAAAATGGACAAATCAGATACATAGAACAGACGTGGGTCGGGGGGAAGGAGGAGGAGAGAAAATTACTAACTGTAAGAGTCTATTGAGTTAAGTGTCCTGCCTGAGATCACTACGCATATCAAAGATGGGGAAGCTGACCTTGTAAGGCGTGAGGTAATTGCTCTCGCTATTAAGTGGCAAGGTATTGAATTTGAGCATAACTTCCAGTTCAGATGTCTCCCTTTGCAACCTGCTGTTGAAGTCTCTGTTTTTAAGATGCACACTCTCAGGTCTTTAACTGTATGGCCCACTGCACTGAAATACTCACTGACAAGTTCCTCTGTACAGTAAACCCTCAAGAAGCACAATTTCAATTTGTGCTTAACTTGTCTTAAAGCGAGTTAAGTGAAAATCAAAACCGCATCCCCCCTCCAGCCCCCGGCTCCCCCAGCTGGGGATCCCAGTGGGCATGCAGCTGGGAGAAGCCAGGGGGCTACATGGCTGCCCCCTCCCAACTTCCTCCAGATGGGGGAAGCCGGCAGCTGGAGCTGGCAGCGGTGCCGCTTCTCCCAGCCAGGGGAAGCGCAGCTGGAACCACAGTGGAGCTAGGGGAAGCCAGGGAACAGCAGGGCTCTGCAGAGACTCCAGCCACTCGCTTCCCCCAGCCAGGGCAATTCCAGGGATCTCCCCAACCCCTCCCCTCAATTTACACAAAATTTGATTTACGCAGAGGTTGCCCAGGATGCAACTGCTGCGTAAGTTGAGGGATTACTGCATTCAGATTCCTAATGTCTGCTCCGTGCCCATTCATTCTTTGGTGAAGTGATTGTTCAGTCTATCCAATATACACGGCAGAGGGGCACTGCTGGCAAATGACGGCACACACAACGTTGGTTGAGATACAGGAGTATGAACCCCTGATCTTGTAATTGACGGGCTAGGTCCAGTTACGGTGTCCCCAGAATAAATATCTGGACAAAGCTGGCAATGGGGTTTGCTGCAAGGAAAAGTTCCAGGATTAGTATTCTGTGCTCTAGGAGGGAGATCAGGGCCTCAGCTTCTACCAGCTGAATTTTGGGGATTATACTAATATCCAAAGCTTTACTGATAACTCATTTTAAATAGTTCTCCAGGCATTTTTGTGAAGAATACAAGTCAGGAACCATCTAAAAATTATCTGAACTATGGATAAATAGCAAGTAAATTTAGCAGAATCTCACACACATTTCTAACTTTAAAAAAATTTGTTTTACTACAGATTTTATGAAAATCAACTAGAAACTAGAAGTAAGTGTTTCTATTTTGGACAATGCAGTCTGAGTATCTAAATCAGCAACACGTCAATTTCTACCATGCATGAAATTTAACCAGTCTGCTCCCACTGAAAAGCAATACACCTGTTACCCTTACATCAAAGTTTTAAAAAATGCCAATTTTGTTTTGCTTCTATGTGACTCCACTGACCTGGCAGCAACACTTTCTATGGGCACTTCTTTTTTGTGGGGGGAGGGCACATGGGGGGAACCATTGGATTCAAAACCAAAACTGAACCCAGTTTTCTGCTGTGTTTCATCAACTGTTTCTGCAGCCACTGCTGAAGAGCACACGCTCCCATGGCTGTTCGCTGAACATCGAGATGCCCACGGCACAGGCAGCTGCAGTGGACACCTGCAGGAGTGCTCAGCACTGAAGCAAGAAAGCACATGGGAATTTAGATATTTAAGCACCAGAATCCATCCATGATGCATAAGGAGCCCGGACTGCGGGTTCTCTGAAAGACTTTGTGTCTGTGGATTCCTCTCCACTGGCAGCAAGGGAACTAGGCAGCAGCTTGAGAAAGTGGGGGAAGGAGGGGTAGATGGTGCGGGTTTGAAAGGGTCAGCTGGGAGGCTTGTCCCACCACCCTGTTTCCAACCCACGGCTGTGTACGCTCACTTTACACGCATCTTCTTTGCTCCTGGCCACATCTGCCCTCCTTGGCTCAGAAACAGATTTTAAACTAGCTTTGAAATGGCTTCTGCAAGCCCCACTATGCTAGCCAGTGTGGGTGGCGATCTCATCCACATCGATTCCTAGGAGCTGTTTCAGGCTAGGTCACTATCTAGCCTTTAGAATGGACTTTTCAAGTCTTATGCCTCAAGCACTCAGGAATTAGGAGACTTGCAGAAGTCGTTTTAAGAGGTGTTCTTAAGTCTGCAGACACAGGAAGGGAACTTGCAGCACAAGACAAGCCCTGTTTTCTTCAGAGAAGAGAGCCATCCAGAATTGCCTGTTTCACTGTGCTACCTTTTCTTTATGGCATTTGGGGGGTGGGATCGGACTTTTGCTTATCAGAGGCCAGGGCACACCTGTTCCATCAGATGGTGTTTATTGAAATGGCTGACACAAACAAAAGACCTTGTTTGAAGTCCATTAGCCAGCCATCCGTTTTCCCTAGAACAGGCTTTAATGAAGGCCCTGAGAAACCACATTTAGCTTGCAGGGAAAAAGTTCTCTGACCCTATGCTAGCCCACCCCTTCAAAATTCTTGCTTACTAATAGTCCTGTTGTTAGGTTTGTAAATGAGGGATGGGGCCAATGAACTTCAGACCTTCAACTGGAAAGAGAACACTCATTCTAGTTCATTCGAAAAGGAGGAAAAGGAGAATACCACAACTACCACCAGAAAAAACAAGCCTGGCTCCATGTTCAAAGCAACCTGCCTTCTACAATTTATAGTCTTTTGATTAGCAGAGCAAACATGTCACCTGGGCAGGCTGAGTTTGTCAGGCCTTGAATGCATTGCTTTACTGGAAAAAAGCTGAATTCCCAAACCACCACAGAAGTCAAGGCGCTGGACAATGAGCATTTAAAAAGTGGTTTAATTCAGCAGAATTTATTTATGTTTAGTTTACAGTTAAGTGATTCACATTCTCTTTCACCTATTAATCCTTTTGTTTGCCAGAGGTACTTTCAACAAGAAGCTTCTGGGTCTCGTGCTAATCATAAAAGAATTGGAAAGAGTCAATAGTCACATATCAGCAAGGAAGCAATTCCACACCCTTCTCACGCAGTACAACCAATGCAGGAATTTCCATCTTTCCTCCAGCAATGGGAAACTCTGACAAGAGGTGAGAAATACTTCCTGGGCTGTTGACTCTTGCTGAATCCATTTTTCTAATTCAAAATCTTCATCATATTTCTTAAAATAATGTATTTGCTAATCTAGTTTGCTGCTAAAGACAACCAAATATACTGCTGATGAAGTAGCATTTGACCCAGCGCTGGTGACAGTATACCAGACTCTCTTTGTAAATTAAGGTTGTGATGCTTAACAAGACAGAAGTCCATGAACAACAGCATTCTACCTCTTCGCATTATTACGTACAAGACCTAATCCTGCAAGCAATGAACTCATTGGCAAAATTCCCATTCAGTTCTATGGTGCAGGATCCATGCTTTAGGGAAGTTCACAGAAAAACAAGAGATGCAATTTGAATGCAAGTCTAAAATTGTGGGTCTAGCAATCCTCACTCCATTGTCATGGAAATCTCTTATTGTTAAGTGGGGAAGGATTTTTCTCACAGGCCCATTATGGCCATTTACAAAAGCAATGCATTATACAGTTTAAGACAAATTATTCTAGGACTACTTCGCAAGTTGGTCTTATTCCAAAATTATCCACTACCTCAGAAAGCCACAAAATCGGAAACTATCCATTTGTCTCACATAGTTTTCACCCAGCATATTTCATTAAGGAGCGAGCACAAAACATTCAGCCTTTCGAGGGCGTCTAATTGTGACACAAAACGATGAGGAGCGTTATGAAAGGCGTATGCAGTAGGATCCCGACTCCACAGGCACACAAGACATTCAAGCAGCTCTAACAGCACAGCTGCACTCTGGCTTTCTCTGAATCGAAAGCCCATCAAAGTCAGAAGACTGGAGGAGTGTCCTCTCAGCGCCGTTGCCCTGAACTGACATATATCACGGTCCTGCACAAAAATGAACGTCACATGCACTGTCAGCTTCTGCCACACAACAGGGCTGGGCTGGGGAGTTTGCTGCATTCGACGCTAATTATTAAAGAAGTAATGTTTATAGCCAGGTTCTGAAAGCGAGAGGGAGCAACCAAGCGTTCCTCTGTCTCCACAGAGGCTACAACCTTCATCAAGATCCACATGGCACATAGGCTGATCTGCAGGGCTCTGCCCTGTCAAGCAGAGACCTTCCTGGAGAAGCTGTATAGCAGAGGGAGCAGCAGAGAAGTTACTACCCTTCCAAAACACAGTAGCTCCCAAAGGGATCTCCCTTGGGAATCTCTGGCTGCTTAAAGAGGTGGCTAGGAAGAGCAGAGCCCTGTTTTCCCATCTCAAGAGTCTCCAATTCCCATGGTTTCTCTCTAGGTCCCCCTGCAAATACCTCTCTCTCTCTCTGCAGCAAAAGCAAGTAGCAGGATGAGATCCCAGTGTCTCAGAAGGCAGAAACACCTAGCAGCTTGGCAAGATGCACAGAGGAGGTACTTCCCCCATCAGTGCTCTGCCCTCCCCAGCTTCCAAACATCGGCTCTACTTCCTTATACGTAAATGAATCCAGGCCCGCAGGGAAGGGACACTGCCGCCTCAGCACCACTCTGACCCGGGCTGGTGTGACTTGTTGGCGGCACAGGGGTATTCAGCAATCAGGACCCAGCAACTGTTCACTCAGGTGGGTGGCCCCAAAGCAGCCCACGTTAAGGCAGGGAGGGCGGTGTCCCCAGCAAGCCATAGGCTTCTGACTTCAGTGGAACATGCCACATGCTCGAAGTCCAGTGTGCACGCAGGACTACCGGGCCTGGCCTTGAGGCCAATGAGGAAAGGAAAAGAAAGCCACAGAACAAACAACTGAAGCAACCAATCACCCCAAGGGAGCAAAGCACTCCTCTCCTGCCCCCCGCACCCCAAGAGCAGCAGAACCACCAGATTTTGTCTTTACCACCCCACCCTATTACCTTGGATCTCCCCTGTCTCAGCAAGCTGCCATCAGGACAAGACATGCTCTGCCTCCTGAGACAGACAGACATTCCCCGGTGCTGGTCTGGTTCTGTGCCCACTGTAACAGAGCTGTGGGCATTGACAGATCACGCTCAGTCACTTGAGCGAATGCTCAACCTCCTTCCTTGCAAAGACTGGGGAAGTTTTATCCTTCTAGGTTACAGCAAGGGGATTAGTTTTAGCATCCAAGTCATTTAGACTAGAGTTTCAGATCGCATATCAGGATTACATCTGGAATAACCCTACCATTAATTACTGGACATCAGGTGGATTACAAAGGTTTATAACAGACCACTTGTCACATAATCCACCCTCCTGCTAGACAATGTCAAAACCAGGTATTTGCTTTCAACTGTTTACAGTGTATTTTTCCATTAAATACTCTTCCCATGAAATCTAATGGAGCGTATTTATTCACTTGCAATAAGCTCCATTTCAGGAGTCTATAAACAAAAGTCAGTTAGCCTTGGCTGTAGCAGAAAAGCACATGGAGAAAAACCACAGAATACAATGTTTATAAAATCGAAACCACCTATAAATTCACCAACCAGTATGACGTCAGTACCAATTCATTGCTATAAATGCCCTTTGTAGCAATTTTCGTTAAGTGATAATCCAAATCTTCAAAGTACTTCTACGAGAAGTTACTATTTCTGTTGTGAAAACATATAAGAAACCCTAAGTATTAGAAACACTGGCGTTATGAACGGACCGGCCAAGCACACCCCCGATTTGGGCCTGCAATATGCAGTCAGACAACAAAAAAGCAAATGCTGCCAAGTACTCTATTGAATGTCAGCTACTGAAAAATGAAGGGGAAATTTAACCGAAGATTTGACCAAGCAGAGAAACCCTCTGTGTTGCTTCCATTTCAGTTGAGATGTTTAAAAGCAGCATTTGGCTTCGGCCCTGTAAAGTTTCAAAGCTGTATTAAACCAGCATACAGCTGTAAACTTTTGAAAGCCTCTTATGTTCAGAGTTATGAACACAGAGCTACAAATGTCTTCATTCCCAAGGTGTCTTTAACGGAAGTTGTTCTGCATATGGCTGTAAATCAGTCTGGGAACATAAGAAGCCTGTTACGCCCATCTGAGGGGCTAGCCACCCCCCAAGAGGCTGATCCCTGTGAAGGGGAGAGGTTTGCACGTGAGGGTTTACCAACCAGCCAAACATTGAAAGTGAAGACTGACTACAAGTGGGGAATTTCTCAGCACAGCCACACCAGCCTAGTGAAGGGGCTGCACTTTAGTTTCTCTGGTATAACACCCCTGTGGGCACTAATCCAAAATAAAAATCACTTTGGGGAGTTCTTCCAGCAGAGCTACTACTAAATTAGCGTTTCTTCTACATCAGTGTTTCCCAATTTTATTTGGCCACAGAACTCTTTTAAACTCAAAATAATTTTGCAGAACCCCTAACAATAGTCATGGACATTTTAACCCCTCTGGTGAGTGCTGGGGGGGGGGGGAAAAACAAGGGTGGGCTCAAGCCCTGCTGCTGCCCCATGCCAGCCCCCCCCCCCCCCCCCGTAAGCTTCAGAGCCACCTCTCTCGGAGAAGAGGTGCAATGGGGGCTCCATTTCTCTCCTCAACAAGCACAGTGACTCCCTCTCGCTCCCCACCCAAACGAGCGAGTCCTTCAAAGCAGTGCACCAGTGCAATGTCGTTCACTCACCAGGGAGCCGACAGCTGCACGCACCAGGAAGGTCTGCAGCGCACAAGCAGCGTTTGGCAGCTTTTTAACCCTTCACGTTGGCCAGCCACCACCATGCCCTGGCCGCGTTTGCCAATGCTGTCCTTCCCAATGGCGAGGGGGCGACCAAAAGGGCACTCTAGATTTCCCAAACCAGAGCAATGGGGCAACCTGGCTCCCACCCCTGTCACAGAAAGACTCCCCCCTTCACATCAACGGGGTTGGGCCCAGGACCTCTGACAGCAGCTGCAGGTTACCTGGGCCAAGAGGCTGCAAACTCTCTATGTGGGCAGACCCAGATGGAGGCTCCAAACAGAGCCCAAGTGAGCACAACCTGATCCACAGGGGCTGTGTCACGGCAGTGCTGGTAGCAGGGAGTCCAGACAAAGCAGCAAACGCTCAGGACCATGGTACTTTCCCAGGCGGGATGTCCTTTTGTTTAGGAAAGCAGCTGATGTCGTTTTGGTAACCTTCTAGAAGGGGGGCTTTAGTGAGCAGGAGACTGGAGTTTTCATTTGCAATTAACCTCTTGGTTGACGTCAGACTCCCAGCTGCTTTGACAATGTTCACCAAGCACCATTGCTAAGACAAGTCTGAACAGCGTGCTGCCCAGCGTGGGTTTCCGTAAACACACCAAAGAGCTAAATGCAGCGCCTTGCACGGTAAATAGTCTCCGAGGGTAGCCATGTTAGTCTGTAGCTTCCCAAAAACACTGAACACCTCCAACCTGAAGAAGTAGGTCAGACCCATGAAAGCTCATTACCTAATAAATAAGTGTGTTAGTCTTGAAGCGCTATAGGACTGCTTGTTTTTTGTGAAGCTACAGATTAAACACAGCTACCCCATGTTCACCGTAGCCATGTTACAGCTCCAACAGGGACAACAATTTAGAATACCCTGAAATGAGCATGTTTTGTATTCTCAGAAAAAGGGAATCTGGCTGCTAAGAGAGGAGACACACAAGCTGAAGAGAGACTAGAAGTGAATTCTGATGGGCAAGGCAGTCAACTTCATTCTACGCACAGCCATGCTGTGATGTGTGCCAGCATCCCAACAATTTTCCAAGCACCAACATCGGCTACACCTGCTTTCCCATCCAAACCAGCAACACCAAACAGCTCAGGCAACCAACACGCAACAGAGAACTCCTCTGTGATGGGTGGCAAGAAATGTGCTGAAAATGGTCATAGTTGTTAATGCCAAACTTCCTAGATAGTGGAAAAAAACCTTTTGCTTTGAGAACGGTTATGAACAATTGCTCAAAAGACAATTTCTCCCCATCCCCAAAGAAGTGCTTCTTCAACCAGACTGCTACAGATACACAGAATTCTCCCCTGGAAACCCACCTGTCCACAATCCGTGTAGCAAAGAAACGTGGTACAACATCCTAGCAAAGAAAATCCAGTGTCTTCAATTAACCCCACAATGATCTTGGTACACGTCACAGTACAGCTGCATGGGGAAGTGATAGCAGAATGAAGCCTCTGACAGGTAATCTGGGTGTGAGAGTCCCATCACAGCTCTTCAGCACGGCTTTACTCTGAAAACAGACTACCACCACCACTGCAGGTGTATTGCGTCTCACTACTTCCATGTCAGTTGTGTTTGGTTTGTAAATAAAATCCACCCCCCACAACCCCCACGCATGGCTGTCCACTCAGTGAACTCACCCCGGTGCCTTTCTTCTGGTCACCAATACCAGCGGTAGAGGTTCTGCAGCCCAAGCCAGGCCCACAGCCACACATGCGCAATCCCCCCACTTCACTGACTACAATTCAGCGAGTCAGTCTGCTGATGTCCCACACGCATGAATCAGAAAATCCAGCGCACACCCTCTCACGCCTGCAGCGCCAACAGGGCTAACATGGTACCAAAAGCAAGTAACTTTTTAGTTCTGCCATTGCAATGAGACCTGGCTCTCACTGCATGCAGCAAGGTCTATGCATGAACTGAAAAACAGCAGATGAGAGCTGCACATCAAAGGATGTAGGTACAATTTCAAATGCAAGAGCCTCTACTCTGTGGCGTGCTTTCCATCAAACCCACGAACAATGCCAATGCTTCACATTAGCCGCACAGCATGAGAAAAGAGTTCACAGGCTGTGCTGATTTACACAGAAGCTGCACAAATAAAAACATTATAGAATCCTGCGCGTGCTGCAGTTCTTCCATCATTCAGGGAGACTTCAATGGCATCTGTAAGCAAGAAACAACTCTAGAATTTAACCCACTACTGGAGGAGAATTGCAGCAACAATTACACTGTAGTAATGGGATAATATCTCTCAATATTCCTAAGGACAAAAGCCATCACACCCACCCTTTCTAGAAGCCTGCCAACACCAGGTGCGTGATGCAAACTCACTCACACACATACACTTGTTTCTTTGCACAACTGCTTATGCTCAAGGAGCTTGCTCAAGTGCACCTGCAGGATTGGATTTCCAACAGAAGAGACCCTTTCTAGGGTGCCTACGGCACTGAACAAGGGAAGTGCAGGCATTCCCTATGCGTTCCCTTGCACAGGGCAGGCAGCGTGCGAGATGGTGAACACAGAATGCTTCTGATGGGTTTTACAGAGGGCTTGGACTGGTCTCCAGCTACAACGCATGAAGCCAAGCACGTCCCATTTTGCCTTGACCCGATTGTTGCACATACCGGGCAAATGCCAGCGTTTGATTGAGCTCACCTGGGCAATCTTTTGAATTCCTACCAAATGCTTTTAAAGGCCCACACCCAGCACTACTGCCATTTGCTCCAACATTGTAACTTCCCTCTCTCGAATGTCTTCACGCCTGCGGCACTGGCTCATGGAGTTCAGCAGCAGGATTGGCTCCACACACAAAGCAGAAAGAACCCAAGGCCACGCCCTGGAGACATCTCTGTATGATCAGACGTGCTGAAAGCCACCGTGGTCAGCTCACAGCTGTCCTGCCGTGCGGGCTGAGTAAGCAGGGACTATGCCTGCAACACACAATACGCTTTCCCTGCTGGACAAGCTGGCTAGTGAAAGGGGGCCAGAACCAGCAGGGCTGGGCCAGTCAACATAACACAGCGGTGACTTTACCCCTGCTCTCCCGCACAGAGCATGGGAGCAGCAGCAGGCCCCATCCCAGCTGCTCCAGGTGGGAGGCCACTGTCCCCAACAGCCTTGATCCTTCGGCAGCTGCAGTGTGCCAGCCCTCGGCAAGGGCCCCCTTTCTCCCCAACATGCAGCCCATGCTACTGGCAGGAGGAGCAGCGCCTGGAAGGGCGTTTTATGTAGGAGTGCACATCAGGCCCAGGGACGGTTTGGGGCAGTGAAACGGACTAACAGAGCAACCAGGAGCAGCTCCCATGCAGCTCCCACTGGTTACTGGGGTTCTGACTGCAGCACCCCGCTAGGTAAGTCCGCAGCCTCTGGAGCGGAGGCTCAAAAGCAGGCTCAGCTGCAGTTTTGCAAGGCAGGAGCAAAGAGTTGCTAGGGAATGAGACAAACCACCTACCTCCTGTTCAGTGGTGAGCCAAGGAGGAATTTGCCAGAGGTGTCCAAGTGGCAGCAGCCAGTCGGCTGCACAAGCCTCCGGCAACCTCAACATTCAACCACGCTCTTGCGGAGTCTTCCCCCCACTCCCACCCACAAGGGAATCAAGTAAGGACATGCCCCACACTGGCACGGCCTGAGCAGCTCACAGCTTCACCATCTGTCTGGCTTAGTGGACAGGCTCCTTTTGGCACAGCTCCACACCCTTACACCCTGCTAACAGGGGTCTCCTTCAATGGGGCACACAGGTGGGACTCTCTGGGGCCTGGGGCCAGCAGGCCAGCCCTTGGGATGTCACAAGATGGTTTCATCCCATGTGGGCCCAGGGCCCTTGGCAAAGCACTTGGAATCGAAACTCAGATCTCAGCCGCATCTCTCAATTGCTCTGGATGGACCAGTACTCAGGCCACTAGTGTAGGACTGAGCAGACCTGAGTCCAAATCCCTGCTCCGCCACAGACTTCTCATATCACACTGGGCAACTCAGTGGACCCCCTATGTCTCAGGTTCCAGCTGTGTGAGGGAGATATCAGCCCCGCCCCCGGGATGCTGCAAAGGGGATGGTAAAGATTGCGAGGCCTTGTGACACTGCAGAGATTGAGGCAGGAGATGCTCAGTGCCAGAAATAAACAGCTGTACTCCTGCAGCCCAGCTCTGCCAGC
Organism: Carettochelys insculpta; assembly: GCF_033958435.1. Taxonomy (NCBI): domain Eukaryota; kingdom Metazoa; phylum Chordata; order Testudines; family Carettochelyidae; genus Carettochelys; species Carettochelys insculpta. Next base: position 1,315,403 of record NC_134141.1, read on the forward strand.
CCTGGGCCGGTCTCAGAACCTTCTGACTACGATGCACTGAGAGAACAGCTGCCAGCGGGTTCCAGTCTCTGATCTGGAGCCTTCCCATGGCTCCTTCATCTCCTCTCCACCCCAGGCTGGAGAATCAGGCTCAGTTATTTACACCTGAGCAACTTTCCAAAGCCGTTTCCCTCGGCAGGCCCGGGAAGAAAGGACTGGAAAGGCCCGGGGGAGGTTCCGCTCACTTGCCTTGTCACCACTGAGTTCTGGCTAAACCTGGACCTTCAGGCAGGGCTGCCAGCCGCCGCAAACTCCACAGGAGATGGAGACTCACGCTGGCTGCAGAGTGACAGTTTCTCTGAGCGCTGCTGCAGGAGACCTCTGCCTCGGCTCCAGCCCTTCTACCCCCACGGCAGCCAGAGCCAACTGCCCCCTTTGGGGCAAGGCTTGGAAAGGAGAGAGCAGCACAGAGGGTGGAGTAAACACCCACTCACCTTCCCCTTCACTGGGTCTGGTCTCAGGGTGCCTCCCCGGAGCAGAATAACTTGCTGGGACCCAGTAGCCAAGAGGCCCCAGAGCCATGGGAGCCGGCTAGAGTAGGGCACGCGGGCCCCGCTTCCACCAGGGCTTCTGCCTGGACTCAGCAGGTTCCAAAAGCAGCCCCCGAGTCTCACTCTACACAGTGCACCGCCCGGAGCCTCCGCACACGTGGGGCAGAGCCTCTGCCGGCGCTTCCCTCCCGTGGCGGGAGACAGCAGAGACGGGCTCGCCAACGGACGGTTCAGCCCCACAGAGAACATAGCAGACTGGCTTAGTTTCTGTAGACTAGCTCTGTGCCACTCCGCACTAGACAGGGAAGGGTGGAAGGAAATAGCAAGAGAGGCACCGGGCACCCACAGGCGCTGAGCCCACGGTTACTGACGACGACGACGACGACGACGACCCTGGTAGGGCGGGCGCCCTTCAAGTCGCTCTCTGGCCATTCTGGGGCTGGGCTCAAGCGCACTGCTTTGCAGAAGACGCTCCACGTTCCTGCAGCCACACCCCTGGGGCTGCCAGCCGGGCAGGACTCGCAAGCTCTGCAGGGTCAGGCCCGCTCTGCCCGCAGGCAGGAGAGCAGCAGCAGCAGTGCTGGCAGTCGCTGGAGAGCGCTCTTCCCGCGCAGGAGGCGGCACACAACAGCGTTGCCAGTGTGGCTGGGGTGAAGCAGGCGCTGGGCTGCTGGCAGTACTGCATCTTCAATGAGAACTGGAGCTGAGGTCCTGTCTAGGCAGGGTCTCAGTACAGGAGCCAGAGGGTGCCTATTTTGCACCCAAATGCTACGCTGCATCTGCCTAGATGCCATCCCTCCCCTGCCAAATCAGGAGCTTGGTGGCGGTGGATAAACAGCGTGACTCTCTAGAGGTGCATAACAAACCAGCCGGCCTGCAGCACCGTAACAACTCACAAAAGGGTTGACTTGGTGATGAGCTTTCATGGGCAGACCCACTACTCCAGGCCTGGAAGTTCCGTGGGTCCGCCCCGCCAAAGCCCATCACCGAGAAAACCCTCTGGCTAGTCTTCAAGTGCTCCAGGCCGGCTGGCTTGTTTTGCGAGGATACAGCCTAACGCGGCTCCTCCTTGTGACTGCTCTCCACAGGCAGTCAGTGGCAAGTTTTGCATCGCTGTTTGGAGGCACGGCACAGAAAGGCAGGTGGCTAAAGTCACCCTGAGCAAATGCAAGCTGCAAGGGACTGCAACTTAGACACAGAAGCAAAAGGCATCTGAAGGCCAGAGAAGGTCTCACAGCTGAGCGGGTTGTCACCAACCAAATTTGCGCTTCCTAACACCTACATCTACTAGGCAGTGGTTCACTGCTATTTCTGACAAGTCAGAAAAACCCCAGTGATGCTGAACAGTAATTTAAAGAGAAATCAGATGAAATCCACAACAGTCATTTGAAGAACTCTGCCCAGCTGTGGCTCTGGTCAGTTTAGCTGTTGGCTAACAGAGGTTTGTTGTCAATGTAATGGGCTATTCCAAAGCCTGCTGTCAGCAAGCTTCCTGGCATGGAGGCAAAGCCACTGATTACAGCTTTTGTCACTACCAAATTCCTTGGAGGACTTCTTCAGAATGTGGCTCAGATCTGGGACTGAGAAACAAAGCCAGTCAGTAACAAGGCCATGCTGGTTTTGCGCAATCCTCCATCTGAAGCCTGCATTTGGAGCATTTAACACATCCAAAAGCTGCTGAAAACTTAGGGTTCTGAAAAGCCTCGGCACGGCACAGTGCCTGATGGCAGTGCTGATGCACCTCCAAGTACAGCGGCAACCATACCAGGGTTATGGTGTTATCACCCACAACGAAACACCAGGAGAATAAGTAGCACTGAGGCATGCCAGAGTTCACAGACGGAGTCACAAGCAGTAGCAAGTTGCTGCTATTTGCTCTCTGCTGTCAGAATCTGCTCATTAACCCATCCCCACCTGCTGAACTCCAGCTGCGCTACCACACAGACACCAGGGCAAAGCAAACGGGGTGCTGAGGATATAAAGAGATGGTGACAGATCTCTGATATTACAGCGCACGCTCCTCTGGGCCAGCCAGTCTGGTTAACACGAGCTAGGCAGGCAGGCAGGCAGAGTGTGGGGGCGGCACAGGAGGAAGGGTGACTTTCTAGCCTCTCTTTGTGACTTCCCCCCGGAAAGGAGAGTCATGACGGACAGACACTCACCATAAACAGGGATATTCAGAGCTTCCCCTCCACATCCCCCATCCCCCGGGGGCCCCTGGGACTGGGACACCAGAGGCCAGCACTTCAGAGAGTCTTGGAAACACTCTATACCAATCTCCTGCAGAGGCAGGTCCACAGGCCGCTGCATCTCCATACGAGGCCAATGCTCTGCTAACTCAGCCCTGTGATCTCCAGGCCCAAAGAGGCCAGCTGCATAGCCTGGGACACAGGATGAAGTAGCAGGAAAGGTCAGGGGTGAGGCACATTTACAGAGATCCAATTCATTATCAAATTCACCATCTCAAACCATAAATAGGATGAACTATGCCCACATCCAGACAAGCCCACACAGCTCCTCTGCAGCCCATTCCGGGGAGGGAGGCCATCTGCGCAATGGGTCTAGGAGACTGACCCGGCAGACAGCTGTGTGTGCCAGAAACCAAGGCTGAACAGCCTTGCCTTCAACTGCCCACCCCAGGGCTCCGGGGGGACTTACACTCTGCTCCTCAAACAGGGCATCGTTGGGGACGCCTTACTGTCGTACAGGAGGGCCCTTATTGCACCAGCTGGCATGGCTCGCCAACCAGCCCATAACAGAGAATCCCACCCATGGGCCAGTACATAAGGCAGCATTAACAGTCCTGGGCCAAGCAATCTCCAGCACCACATACACTCCAGGAGCACAACCTTAACGATCTCTTCCAATGGCCGCAGCTCACCCCCAGCTTCCTTTCAGACTGCAGCCAGATCACCCCTTTGCCCCAGGGGATTCTGCCATCTCCTGGCACAGAAATGGCTTTGGGCTGCTTCATCCTTCTCACTGGTGATGAGAGGACACCCACGAAAGACACAGCACCACTTCTCTCTGGAGTGCTCCACTCAGAGATGGAGCTGGTCACACTCCCAGCAGACCCAGGTGAGTTCACACATGCACCAAAAGGACCCGCAGCTGTGACTTGCTGGCTGTTCTGAATCTGGCAGACAGGGCTTAGGGCACAAACAAGCTCCGACAATGCTGTCTGGCCAGCGTTGCTTTCATGGCTGTGAAAGCCCACGATGTGTCCCTCTCTAAGTACCATTTGATGGCGAGGTTCTTTTGGTCAACCCATCGTCTGTGTTCCTCCAGCTGCCCAATGCCATCCCTCCAGAGCAGACATTTTGTCCTCCTCCCTAATGCTGGTCCCAGTTATTTCCATCTTCTTTTCTGCACAACTTCGGAAGTAAATAGCTGTTGAACACTAACAAATCTCAGTATCTGCTACAAATTTATTCCATTTAATCATTAATATTTTACAAAGGCATTTGTTTGTAAGCTTACCAGGCCAGCCAGCTCCTCAGCCAGCTCTTCTAAAATTCTTGGATGTAAGTTATCTATACTGTCTCATTTTCATGGCTGCTGTTCAGCATCCTCCTGGCATGCTACTAACATAGAAGGCATTATGAGGATGTAGATTGTCAGTACAGTAGTCCCTCAAGTTACGCAAGGGTTCCACTCCCATGCACCCTCACATAACTCAAATTTTGCTTAAGTCAGGGGGTGGCTTTTTTCCCTGGCGGAACACATGTTCTGGAGCCGGGGAAGCAGCAGGAGCACCTGGAGCTCCATTTGAAAGGTAAGTCCTGGGGTTGGGGATGGGCAGCTGGGGAGGGTCAAGCCTGGGGTAGGTTAGGGGTGCAGGGGAGGGGATGAAGTTGAGCCAGAGCTGCTCGAGGAGTTTTAACCGAGCTTCAGGGGTGGGGGGGGTTGAACCAGAGCCACATGGGGGAGGGGGGTGAGCTGTGATGCAGTGGGGGGTTTGAACTGGAGTGGGGGTGGTGAGCCGGGCTGTGGTTGGGGGTGGGGTTGTACCAGAGCCACATGGGGCCCGGAGGGAGGTGAGCCAGGGCTGTGAGGAGCAGGATTTTGAGTTGTGCTTAACTTGTGCTAATGTGAGTTAAGTGCAACTCGACATTGCGCATCTCGAGGGTTTACTGTGCATACAACGTTGGACAGGGAATGCAGAGGACACTTTGCCAGTTCAGGTGTTTACTCTCTCCCAGATGTTCACGCTGGCTTGCATGCTTGTGACAAGGACATGAAGAGTCTTCTCTACTGTTCCTTTGCCTTCTTAAGCTCAGCTCTAATAAGGAGTCACCACAGTCGGGTTTTCATAACTTCACAGCTACCCTGCCCCCCCAGCTTTGCAATGCTGCGAGCACAGTTAAAATAAATGCAGGCTTAATTAAAGGAATTGTTCCACCTAGACAGTGGTGTTGAACAAAAGTAGGGTCTCCCCACATCACTACCGACTCCTCCGTGAGAGCAAGCACAGGTGCCGTGAGCCAGGGCAGGGCACCATGCAGCTCACCAAGAATGCACTACAGATCTAGACTGCGCTCAGCGTGTAGTGCTTAGTGACAACTCGTCCAACTGCGGCTGAATCAAATCATTCGTTGGAGGTTTTCTTGTAACCCATCGCTGCACTGAGCCCATCACAACAAGAGAGCACTATACTCACCAAGGGCTCACCGCTCCCCCGAGCAGCTTCTCCCCCACCTAGCCAGCTCCCCCCAGCCACACAGCTGCTGCCTCGTGGGGGGTGATTAGCAGGTCAGTGGGAAAGGTCCTCCTTACAGCGCTACAGTCACGCAGCTGTGCCAACACGGAGAAGCCCTAAGTAGCAAGGAGAAGCCACAATTGTTTTTGCAACTGGGGTTTTCCAGCCAGAGAAGAGTGGACAGACACACCTAGACTCAGCTCAGTACTTCTAACAGAAGCAGCACCGCCTAGGAACAGAAACAGGGCCTCACAAGAGTACTTGGATGGTGCCCAGAAAGCGAGAGGCACTCAAGGGAAGTTGATCCTCTTCCCATCTAACCCCAACTTCTTCTAACCTCGCTGACCCCAGCCTGGAAAAAGGCAGCTAATATTTCCATATCACTCAGGCTGCTGCTGCTGCGAGATGCGCAGAGACTGCTGTGATGAAACGCTCAGTGTTTAAAGCCACAGACGCTCCAGTTTTAGCCTTCACTGCTAAGGAAACGGATGCCGACTCAACAGCTGCTCGGGTTTTAAAACAGCCATCAAGCAATCAAGAGACCGTCCAAAGAGACTGTCAAAAGCAGCAGCTTTCTGACGACCCAGAGCGAGAGAGCGTGCTCTTGATCAAAAGAGCAGAGCAACTGACGCTGCAGATCATGCTCTCAGGTGGGCAAGTGCCCACTGCTTGAACCAAAACAGATGCAGACGTAGTACCTCAAGGCCCCAGAGAGAAGAGCGCCTGCACGCCACTCTAACGCTGCCATCTGAGCCAAAAAGCAACGCTTACCGACTTGAGAAATAAGAATCGAGACCACTCCCTGCAAGAGGCGGGCTGCAGCCATATACAAGCTATGTAAGGCAAAGCGAGGACCCCGGTAGATCCTAGACCTGAATGAGGAAAAGATGCATGATGGGAAATAGTCTAGTCTTATACTTAGGGTGGGGGCAGGAAATCAGCGTCAAATAGTGTCAGTTAACAGGACTGGTGGTCAGAGGGGCTGGAGACGTGCTGCTGATGGTATCTGTTACTCCCGCTTTCACCACAGAAATAAGGTTCTGCAGGGATTCCTCGGATTCCCAGGTTGCAGGCCCCCTCCACTGCCACTGGTAGAGTGCTCGCTTACCAGCGTGGGGCAAGCCTGAAGAAATCCAACTGGAAGGCAGTCACGACGTGGCACAGTAAACCTTCAAAATGCCTAATTGCGAGTTGCGCTTAACTCTCACTAACACGAGTTAAGCACAACTCAAAATCCCGCTCCCCCCTGCCCTGGCTCACGCCCCGGCCCCATGCAGCCCTGGCTCAACCCCCCGTGCTGCTCACCACCCATGCATGGCTCTGGCTCACCCCCCCCAGGCTTACCATCAATGTGAGTGCCTCTCACTCAACCCCCGCAACCCTGGCTCAACTGCCCCCCGCCCCCCCCGCACACAGCTCCAGCTCAATTCCACTTCCCCACCCCCCCGTGCAGCCCTAACCCACCCCAGACTTAACCCCTCTCCCACGGCTCCAGTGCCAGGCTTAACCCCCCACAACTGGCCCCCCCAACCCCAGGACTTATCCTTCAGATGAAGATCCAGGTGCTCCTGCTGCTTCCCTGGCTGCAGAACATGCATGCTGCTGTGGGGAAAAAGGCACCCCCCGACTTATGCGAAATTCCAGTTACGCGAGGGTGCGTGGGAACACAACCCTCATGTCAGTCGCACCCTGATTTTACTTCATAACCAGGAGAACCACTGCGGAATGGAAGTCTGAAGGAAAATGCATCTCCTCTTCCTACACAAGCTCCCCGATTGCTACACGCCACCAGCCTTACCCCTCCTGGCTGCAAGCCAGACAGATCTCCCCAATCATGCAGTCAGAGGGAGGAAATCTCAAGGACTAGCTGCATGATGGTTACGGCAGGGGTGGCATTTTCCTGAATCAACACTGAACCGATGGCCCCGCATGCTGCTAACTGTGCAGTCAGCCAGCCAAAACGGCTGGTATAACTCCTTATCACCACCCCTTGCGGCATGCTCTTCTTTCCCCAGGGAGAATCCAAGGCAGATACATTTAAAGCTCTCTAGTCCGGTGCTGAACGAGAGGGCCGGACCAGCGAGGTTCAACCACTTTAAGTGGAACTGTTTCTCATGTGGACTGCTGAAGGATTGCAGACCAACATTAGACAGTTGTGGTACTTGACCTGCCACTAGAATCATCACATCTATGTTTGTGCACTTGCTTGCACAAGTGGTGCAATTCAACATTGTGAAGTACAGATTGAACCTCTAATCTGACACACTCTCACCCTACAAATCCATAATCCAGCATGATCTTAGTTAGTTAGATGGACAACCACTTAGCATGGGTGTGGCCAAGTTTCCCATGGTCCCACAACATTTGTTTACAGCCACTGGTCCTAGCTCTCAGTGTCCTGTGCTGCTATTTAGCTCTAATTTACCTGCAAGCATCTTTTAAGAGCCCTGTGAGCAGTGGAAGTGTTGGCAAGGCTGCTAGACAATATTGACCCCCTGTGGTCCAGCAAATTCTGTTGTTCAGCACTGGTCAGGTCCCACGGGTGCTGGGACTAGAGAGGTTCAAACTGTACTTACAGATCTTCAGATAAGAGCTATTGTAACAGTTACAGCTAATTTTTTGCCCTTAAAAATCTAACAGACGTGTGCACAGTCTCACCACTTTCAAGCCTTTTTAAATGCAAGTATTATTTAAAAGACTTCATCACCAGGTACACTAGATAATTTTTGTTTGTTTTAATTGCTTAAGTACAGTGAGTCCACAAAAACCAAAAACCAAAATATTTTATACAGTAAAGAGCAAACAGGAAATAGTGTTAAAGAAATCTTAATTTAAAAACTACCACCACACTGAATAGGAACGTTCTCTCAGTATTACCAAGTTAAGATTAAAGGATCAGACCCAAGGTTCTCGTGCTGCTTGGAACATATGCAAGTGACTTGGTCAAACCATCAAAACTGTCTAGCCTGTAACTGGCAGCCTGCATGTACCATGTCCTTCTTAGAAGAAGGACACCCCCCAGAAACACGAAGGCTGTCTCCATGCTGCACTAGGCTGTTGGCCACATGAAGCAGGGTCGGTGCAAACCAAGAGACGCAGAGAAACCCTCCTCAGCATTTGGGAGTCAATGCAGCCAAGTGCGGCAGCTAGGCTCCCACATTCCAGTGCGGATCCCTGCCACGGAGCAGCTGCCCTGTCGCCTCGCCCTCACTTCTGCTCTGCCTTCACAAACAACAAGTATTTCTGAGGCCATAAGATGCACCGGTTTCTTTGACAGCCAGTCTTGCACCTGCTCTGTCACTGCATTCCTGGAACATGCAGGCAACTGGGCAGGAACTTATTTCCTATGAAATCAGAACAGTGATAAAACAAACGCTTTTTTTTCCCCCAGCAGCCTGAAACCTGAGATCATCTTCAGGAGAAAAACTACTCCAGCCTTTTAAGGAAGACGAACTATTTTGGATTAGTTACTTTCAACAAGCTGTCCTAGATGCTTAAGAAGCCTCTTGTTTAGCTGTATTAAACAAGAGCGTGCCTTAAACATATGGAGCCAAGAATGTCTGCTTTGTCTGGTGCCTGGTACCCTGCACAGCCATTTACAGGACTGACTAGATGTGGGAGGCAGACTGCTGTATCATATGCATTTCCTAGATATTTTATGAGTTCATTCCCACCGTTACCTTACGCGATCCGAGTCCTGGTAGGGCTCTGCTTCACAAAATTCACCTGCTTTGATTCTTTAGGTGCCTTTGGGCAGGTCTACGCTTACCGGGAGATCCACCCGTTCAGGTCGGGTCAATCTTCGGAGTTCGACATCGCATGTCTGGTACAAACGCACAAAATCCATCTCTCTGGGGTTGGCAGTTGACCCCCTGTACTCCTCCTCTCGCCAGGCGTAAGGGAGGTGGACAGGAAAAACGTTCCTGTCGACCTCCCTCAGTGAGGACAGCCCTTACAGTCGACTGCAGATACATCGATTCTAGCTACCCAATTACCATAGCTACAATTGCGCATCTGCAGTTGACTGCAAGGTCTAATATAGACCAAGCCTAGTTCTTTGACTGCATCAGCACCTATCAGATTTGCTTTTACCAGTTTTATGTAGCGGAGAGTCAAATTGGGACAGGAGAAAAACCACCACTTTGTCCAAAGGTTACCATCACAGCCCAATAACCTCCCGAGGTTCCTCAGCACCTGCTCCCTGCAGCACAGGCCTGCCACTGGACACTTAGAAAACAAACAAGTGCTTCACAGCACAAGAGCCAGCCATTGACATAACAGCGTTTAGATCAGCGAGTTTTCTGTTGGTTTAAACCTACGTCATAAGGGCTCACGAGCAAGGCATCCATCACCCGGAAAGCTTTGCCTCATGCTGTCAGGGCCAGGATTGGTTCCTGGGCTGTATTTACATTCATTCACATAGCTCAACTGCAGAGATCTAGTGAATGAGACAGTAACACAGGAGCAGATTTATGACAACTAGTGTAATTGTTAAGTAGAAAGTGTTACGAGAATTCACATGGGGGCAGCTGTGCAGAGTGCCCCCTTTTCTTGGTTATCTGGGAATACTGCAGGTTGGTGGGGGGCAGAGAATCAAAGCATCTGAGCGGCTGTGCTCCAAGCTTAGCAAACTGTATGACAGTAGCGCTGTAGGGCCTCAGCCAAGACCAAGACCCTAACGCACTAGTTGCTATAAATACACAAGAGGCAGCTCCTACTCCAATGAACTGACTTACCTAAACAGTTCAGACAGAGCAGGAGAGAAAACAGTGGCCAGAGAGCTGAACTGACTTGCCCACATTCCCACAACAGATCAGCGTCAGAACTGGAAAGAGAACCTGACCCCTTGACACCAGTGACCCAGTGCAGTGCTGTACCCAGTGATTAGACCAGTGTCAGTCATGGAACCCAAACCCCAACTGGTGTCTTTGGACATTGAAATGTCAATAGCATTAAACGCAACCGATGCACATGAGAATCTTGTGCTGAACGCAAGGTGCTAAAGAATATTTCATAGAAAGAGCGAGTCTCTGCCCTTTGAACCAACTTCCCAGGCCCTTCCGCTACTTGCTGGACTAATGGAAAAGCCAGAGAGTTCTCATTTCCACAACGGGGAGGAAGCAAATAATTCAGATGGAAAGTTTCTCTTTGTTCTAGAGCTGAGAAAGTCAGTGTTCAGGGAATTAAAGCCTCCTACGAAAGTTAACAGAAATAGCATCAGATGTTACCAAAACAGGAAAGCTCCATTGTTTGGGCTGAGTCCTCAGTCTACCCCTGGATATCTTGGAACACTGAAAAGTTAGTAATGACTCAAAATCCCATTGCAGACTGTGGAATATTACCCTGCTAGACAATATATGCAAATACAGTCTAAGCACATACTGAGAGTAAGATGAAGTCAGACAATCTTATATCTGGCACTTTTCCTCTCCTGTGAGATCACATACGTTAATGTTCATGACTGAGACAAGCCATCACAGAGGGAAACAGGACCAACTATCTCTCAGGCAAAACCACTCAAGCATCTATGCGCCTTTTGCATGACAACCAACCATAGTCTGGCTCAAGTTTTGTTTCTCCAAATGCTAAGTAGAGTTTGTTGAATAGTAACAAAGCCATGTTAGTCTGTACTCCAACAAAATTAAGCAGCAGAAAGGTAGCACTTTAAAGACTTACAGAATGATCTATTAGGTGATGAGCTTTCCGTCCCAGGAAAGCGCGTCACCAAATAAATCACTTTGTTAGTCATTAAAGTGCTACATTTCTGCTTCTTTATTAATTAGAGTTTGTGTTCTCTCTCACACGCTCACAGAAGTCCGAAAAGCGATAACTGACATTTGGGAGGAAGCCATCTGACAATCAAGTCACTCTTGGCGGTACCCTATTTTGAGAGCTTTCAGCTGCTTGTTCAAACTATTTTTCAACAATTACTATGGGCGGTTTGTTTTGTTCAACATAGCATGTAGCCAGCCTCAAAACAAGGACCCAACTGAGAAGAGCAGTTCCCGGAGCTGTTCCAGTCTAAGGAGCAAATACCGTACGCACTTTAGAACAAGCTGCCAGGCTGGCGCGTTTAGAAGCTGCATTGCCCCAGTAGGGTAAAGATCAGGTAAAATGACTTTGCTTGTGACTGTCAGGATTTTTAGGCATTCATGCCCAAAGAGCAACTCCTGATTGTGTACGTCCTACTAAGCAGGAACTTTCTTCAGACACTGGCCCCAAAGGAGGAGTTGCCTAGGGTATGGCTCTTTCAAATATAGATCTTGAGCCACGCAGCCCATGGAGAAGTGAAATACTAAGTAATATTAAGTGGAAATCACTCAGTTCTTAAAAAAAAAAAAAAAAAAAAAGTTTCCTGTCAGTGACTACACATGACTGACAATACAATAAATATCTTGGCATTTCAATCTTATTTCACCCTGACAACTTGATTTATTTGAAATTAGGTTTGGACAGAATATATTTATTTAAATCATCATGGAAGTGTGCTACCATTCAATTCAACCATGTTATATGCTTAAATATGCACACACTTACCTAATTTAGGTTGATATTATCCAGAAAAATATTTAGATCACAAATGTACTGCTCCATTAATCTTCCCTGCACACTCCAGAGTACGCTACCATTGAATGGACAACTAGTCACTACTGTGTGATGGGAAAACTAGAGGAGGGTTCTCAAGACAATACAAGGGAGAATACCCACTTCGCTGTTAAAGGATTAATGTAGGGTTACCACATTTGACCTTCCAAAAAAAGAGGACATCCCTGAGAGGGAGTGTATCTGTCTCGGTACCTCTGAGAACATTAATACAACATGAGTTGGCAGGTTCCGATACAGGTACACTCGCTCTTGGCGTGTTCTCTTTTTTGAAACTTCAAATATAGTAACCCAATTAATATTCCTTACCATTACAAAGGCCAACACTGGAAAACAATCTGATTTCTTCATAGAGGGTCTAGTGTTTGCAGTGCTTAGCACATCCCTGCAGAGTAGAGACATACAGCCAGAAGAAAGCAAAATATTTACAGTTGAGCCTCCAGGACGGAAGTATTGTGCCTTGTATTGCACAAATGTGCAATAGCTATGATGCAATCAATAGGACTTTAGTCAACATTAATCTCTGCTTCACCTTTGCCACTGAACTTCTTCCTCTCCCATTCGTTTCTGAATATTTCTAGGGTGCTCATCACCACAGCATCAGTGTCTATTTACCTTTGGGGAAGTGCAGCTTTTAGCTACTCATCAGTCAATGACAGACATGTGGAGCTAACCCCGTGTACTGAATCACGTCTTGGTCATGTACTGCCATGGTCTATCCAGAGCCTACACCAGAAGTCAGACATGACCAGCAAAACAACTCAGCTGTATAGACAAGAATCCAGATATTCTTAGTAGTTTTTTAAATGCCTTTCTAAACATTGGGTGCAGGATTCCCTAAATGCTCTCTAAAGCAGCCTCATTCCCATTCGCCTTACTCTTGAAATCAACCTTTTGTAGATTTGCAATTTCTTTAGGTCTGGCTGCCTACACAACGATCAGTGCACGCGCAGAAGATGCGTGCCGATTTCCCTGTGAACTGCTCTCCGATTAATTGTGTTAAGCTCCTGTAACTCAAATCCCGAAATTATTTCTAGTGAGCACCACCAGGAAAAATGCAAATGACTGAAACCAAGAAATCGCCTGTTTCTAGCACATAAACCACTTTTCAGATCTGAAGACAAAATAATGACATGGATCGAATACCCGGCAAAGTAGGTCACAGCAGAAACGGTAAAGAGCTTCGGTTGCTTTCCGAGGGTTGATGCCTTGGCAACATCAAATCACTGACACACCAGGGCAGATAGTGACAAGGGCTGCAGAGGTGTCTGGCTGGGGGTGCCGCTCCCCCCACTCCTACTCTTCACTGCAGAGCCCAACCCACAGCTCCTTCCTTCTTACCCAGCTCTCAGCTCCTGCAAGGCTGAGACGGAAAACGTCTCCCCCGCTGCCACCCGGGCCCCCTCTCGTCCCTCCCCCCCCGGCATCCTTCCTCGGGCTGGGCGGCAGCGGGGCCGGGAAGCAGGTGAGTCACCACCTGCGCTGGGCAAACCGTTCGGCAGAAGCGCCGCCAGGCCTGCGAGCAAGACAGCGGGGCTGCGGCCGGGCTCTGCGCGCCGTGTCCCGCCCGGGTCTCTCCCCTTGTCCGGCCGGGCTCTGCGCCCCGCGTCCCGCCAGCGGGCCGGGCCGGGCCGGGCCGGGCTACCCGCAGCTGGGCCATGGGGGTCCCTGCGCTTCCCGCCCCGGTGCTCGGCCGCCCCGCCCCGCCCGGGCTCTGCGCCCCGCGTCCCGCCAGCGCGGAGCCGGGCCGGGCCAGGGGGCCCCGCGCTCAGCCGCCCCGCCCCGCCCGGGTGTCTCACCTTGTCCGGCCGGGCGGCCGCGCTGCTGTCGGGCGGCGGCTCCGGGCCCCTGCCCAGCGTCGCCCGCGGGGCCGCGCCGCCCTCCACCTTGATGAGGCGGTGCGGCGGCGAGCGGTAGCGGCCGCGGGCGCGGGGCGGGCTGGCCGGGCGGCGCTCGCTCTGGCTGCGCACCAGCGGCGGCTCGGCGGGCGCGCAGGGCTCGGGGCACAGGGCGCGCAGCTTGCGCAGGGACGAGCCCGGCCCGCCGTAGGGGTCCTCGAAGTCGCGCTCCCGTTGCGCGCGGTAGGCGCGCAGCAGCTCGGCCGGCTCGTCGCGCAGGTGGCGGGGCGCGGGCAGCAGCTCGGCCCCGGGGCGCCGCTCGCGGTAGTCGGGGCGCGGCGGCTGCGGGGGGCTCTTGGCCTTGTTGTTGCCCAGGCTGAAGTACTTGGTGAGCCACTTGGCCATGGCCCGGCCGGGCGGCGCGGGGCGCAGCGCTCAGGGGCGCGGCCCGGCCCCCAGCTGCCGCTGCCGCTGCCGCTGCCGCAGCCCCGCCATGGGCCGCCCGCTCGCCTCCGTCCGCTGCCCCGCGCGCAACTTCCCGGCCCGGCCCGGCCCGGTTCTGCGCCGCCCGCCCGGCCTGACCTCAGCACGCACCGGGGAGGCGGGGACGCGGCTGTGCCGAGACTCCCCCGCCCCCGGCCCCGGCCCTGCCTATCCCGGGCCGGGGGAGGGGCCGGCCCAGGTGCCGGGGGCGGGGCGCTGGGGCTCCCCGGGCCGCTCCGCCCCGCCCCCGCCCCCGCCGCGGCCACGCGGCCCCCTCCCGCCCGCGTCCCGGCCCCGGAGAGGACGCGCGGTGGGGACCCCGCGCCGCCCCGGCGCACTCGGACACGGGTCCGGCTGGGGTGAGCTGAGCGCCTGCTGCCGGCGCCAGTCCCGCGGGGCCGGGCGTTGTGCCCCGAAGCGCCCCGCGGGCCCCGGCTGCGGCTCCGCGGCTCGTGGCGACCCCTGCGGCGCGGCCCTGCCCGGGCCTGGTTCCGGCGGGCGGGGAGCTGGAGCAGCCCGGCCCGGAGCAACGGGCGCGGGCTGGGTGGGCGCTGGGGGGAGCGGGATGAGACCGGACCAGACCCGGGACGTGGCTATTGGGGCCCGCGAGGCCCCGCACGTGAGGGCGCTTGGGGCGAGGCCGGCGGAAGTTCTGCGCACCGGCTGAGCCGCTTCCCTCCCCAGGCTGGCGGCGCCGTGTGAGCGGGGCGGCAGGGGGCGGCGGCTGCTTTGGCAGCGGGCTGGCGGCGCCGCGCAGCGCGGTCCCTGCCCGGCCTGGAAGAGCTGTGTGGACGGGGCGGCCTGTGAGTGTGTCCCCAGCCCCCGGCTGCCCTTTAAAGTTGGCCCTCGCCAAGGCACGGCCGCGCGTGCGGCGTGGCGAGGGGTCCGGCCGCGGTCTGTAAGGGCTGGGAGGAGAGGCAGCCCCAGGGCTCTGTCGGCGGGGGGGCTGTGGCCCGACAGCGCTACCCGGCGCCGGTGAGAACCAGCAGCCAGCGTGGCGAGCGACGGAGTTCACCGCCACCGGGGCTGCTCAGCAGACAGGATATTGCATCGCGATCAGTTGAATGTTTTCAGGGCTTGTGGCCGCATCGACAGATAACAGCCGCAGTAAGTCCGGCAGCGGGGAACCTGTCCGAGCCTGCGGGGAGCCTGCGCGCCTGGTCCCTGGCGGCTGGGAGCGGGCAACGCTGGCCATCCTTGCTCTTCGGGAGCAGCTCGCAGCTCGCAGCCTCCCCGAGGAGCACAGAGGGTGCCTGTGGTTTCTGAGGGGAGAGGCCCTCACTAGGGAGCCTGGTGGTTGTCGGGAGGCCGAGTGCTTCCTGTCGGCCTCACCGCAGTGGTACCCACAGGTCTTGAGCCGGGTGCTGGTGTAGGCTAGGCGGGGAAAGCTGGGGGATGCTGGAGAGGTCTCCCAGTGGCACGCACTGGCTTGCGCACTCCCATTTCCCCGTGAAATCTCACTCCTCACGGGGTGGGGATAGGTGAGCTCTGCAGCACTGCTGAGGGGGGGGTGAGAGTCTATAGCAATTCTCTCTGTTTGCTCTCAGTGGACGGACCTGAAGGGTTCCTGCTGTTTTGTTCCCCTCTGTGGCCTTGTGGGGGCAGGTTAGAATTGACTGGTGGTGAAATCATCCACACCTTCCCTTCCAGTAAGGGCTGAGAGAGGTCCCAGTGCGCATCAGTGGGTCTGTTAGGGACAGATTGCCACCGAGCCAGGGAAGACTAGACTTGAGGTGTGACTTTCTGCCATGGTGAAGTCAATGATCAAATGCCCACTGACTTCTGTGGGGCCAGGACTTCACTCCCAAAGTGGCATTTCCAATATTTGAAAAAACAGACTTTGCCTGTCCCAAGGTGTGGGGCTTTCTGTCCACGCTCCAGACACAAAACCCTACAGCCTGTCTGTCTGTCTGTTCCCCTTGGTAGGGTCCCCTTTCCAAGATGGAACCCTTCTGTTCGGATCAGCTTCTGTAACACCGTAACTGGCGCCTAGATCGTTTTCACTTTAAGTCCCCAAATGTTAATGCCTGGGGGATATTCTTATCTGTATCCACTCTGGGACTGGAATTATTGTCTTCTGTGTTGCTGCAGCCTGTGGCACCTGGTGTCCCGCTCCTGGCAGGGGCTTAGGGAGCTAACATAATACAAACTCTGCAATATGTATGGAGAGAGGAAGAGCCTAGGAAACATCCCGGGCAAAACTGGGCTGAAAGAACAACTGAGACTCCACTTTGGGTCTCCCGTGAGCACCCTTTGGTACTTAATTTATGTCCCAACGTCACTACCACCTGACCACAGCAAAACACCCACGAAAACTGTCAACCCTCCTTGTGCTCTTCCTTTGTGAACAGGGCTGTTTTCCTTCAAAAGTGAAGGCAGAATTGTTATTTTTTTTATACGAGCCTGCTGGCCTTATGGATAAATATGGCCTGCCTTTTGGCCACACCTGCTCTCTGGAAAGTCATGGACAGGACAAGAGTTTTTGTTTTGTATTTTTACAGTTGTGCAACTGGCACAAGCTGAACCCGTGTTTATGGTGTAGTGACCCAATTAGAGCACAGCCTCTCCCTGTGACCATAGGGTTCAATTATAATTCCTTCCCAAGATCACTTCCTCTCGTGTTTCTTCATCACTTGTAACCTGTGTGGAATGAAATGGAATGCGTGCATTTCAGGTTTGAGAAGCTGTGGCGTGTTAGAGCCATCCTGGATTCTCTGAAGTGTCTGCCAAATAAAGATTGAGTTTCTGCTCACCTTATGCATGTGAGAAGTCTCTGCTGCAGTGGTTCCCAAACTTTTCAGCATCACGCCCCCTTTTTGATATCTGAGAAACCCTCACACTTGGTCACCTCTTCTTTACCATCATCCAACACCCTCCTCTTAACAAAAAACTCAATTTGAAATTTAAAATAAACACAAACTTGGCATAAAAATGTTATTTACGATTTAAAAGAAGCACAAATAGTTTTTCTTGGCCCCTTGCGCATGCCTGGTGCAGCCCCAGCTGCCAGAGCCACCCATGCCAGCTGCCCACCTGCCCAAGCCCTGTGCTGCCAGAGCTGCCCGCACAAGCTGACACTGCTGGGGCCAGGTGCCCACAAGCTGCCTGAGCCCCACACTGCCAGGGCCAGCTGCCAGCCCTTGCCCTGTGAGCTGCCTGCCTGAGTTCTGCCCCTCCTTCCCTTCCCCAAAGCCAGGCACTAGCCCCCTGCTCTTACCCCACCTGCCTCCCCTGAGCCAGGCACCCCCAGCTCACCATGTAACCCCATCCTACACCTCCTCCCCTGCAACCCACACTCACGCATCTTTGTAGGAGGCTGCTAGCAACGTGTGGGCCTTTGCTGGCTGGCTGCTTTTTGTAGCAGCTGCCCCAGGTCGCCCATGTAAAATGGCAGGGGCTGAGAGCCAGAAGCAAAGGTCCGATCTGTCTTGGGGTGGAGGAATGATGGGGGGGTCACCTTGTGCTCCCCCCTGGAATTTCTTCACACGCCCCCAGTTTGAGAAACTGTGCTTTACTGTCTCCAGTCTCAGAACAGACTTCCAAGAAAGATGGGAATTACCAAAGTGGATCAGCCCTGAGGCCCACATAGTCCAGGCTCCTGTCTCAAGAGTGGTCAGGGCCAAGTGCTTTAAAGGAAGATGCAAGGCTCCCAACAACTCTGAGAGAACCTTCCTCCAGGGCAAGTTGTCTCATCCCCAGAGCCAGAGGTTTGTTTCCACCCTAGAACAAGAGAGTTCAGCTCCTTCCCAAGCTCTGGGGATTTCTCTGTTTTAATAGCACCTCTGTTCAGCCTGGGCTCCTGCCAGGCTGTTCCTTTTAAGGACCTACCCCATTGTCAGCCTTCCATCTCCACATTGGCCTGTTGCCGCCTGGGGGAGGCAAGCTGTCCACGTCCCACTGCTGTCCACATCCCAGCAGGATGGGGCCCTACACTTTATGCCCACAGGCCTGTGGGATGAGTGACAGATGCCATGAGTGTCACAGGAGACTTGGCAGCCCTGATGAAGTCAGCATATCACAGCTGGTGTCAGTAGAGGTGTTCCCAAAGATTCATTTAATCCACACCTTCAATCATTTCAAGGGTCAATGCTTTGGCTGTAGCTAAAGCTTGGAGGTGAATGACGGGCGGGATGGGGGTTTTAGACAGTGCTGGGAAAAATTCTTGACTCTGCTGATGGCTGAAACCGTGTGGCAGAAATAGTGATTCTATAAAAAAATAAGTTGAGAAATAGCGAGTAATAGTCTCGTCCTGTAATGCAAAGACCTGGAAAGTGAGGTCTCTCCACACCTCCGCAACAGGCAGTCGTACTAGGAGAGGGCTTGTAACTTGTAAAACTTAGATAACACATGATGCAAAAATATTTTGTCTGCACTCAGGGCAAATAGTAACTGGCAGATGATGTGTTTACCACACACAACTATGTGTTGGCTTGTGCTGACTAAGAGTGTGCCAAGCAATTATCTCATTAAAGTTAATTAGCAAAGTTACATAGCAACTACTTTTGAGTGCGCAGAACATTGTTTCCTGTCATAGTTCTGGTTTGCATGCTTAATAAGTCTTGCAATACATTTTACTGGTATTTATAATTAATAAACAAGGAAGGGAGCAGGTGATATTCCATGGAGGCAGCGTTACGCATTGATAGTCACCCAGGGATGCTGCCGTTTCCAGCCCAGGGCTGGTCTGTTGCATCTGACTGAGGGCTGGGAAGAAGACAGTCCCATGGGTTAATGTGGGCCTGGCCTGAGCCTTAAGAATTCTGCCAGGGACGGTGTTCTCCCTTTCCTGAAGCCCTTCTCTAAGAATGGCTAATGCAAATGTTTCAGAAGGAGGTGTGCAATAGACACATGCCCTTAATTCCATCCTATGGTGCCATGTTAATCATTTTTTGATCCCAGGTAGTCACCAGTTCGTGATGTAAGGGCTGACGACTGACTGACTGTTTTCTGTGTGTGATTACAGGTGTTCCTGCTAGCACTGCGGATCACTAAGCACCGCGGTGGCATCCCATAGCTACAAGTTCACTCAGCTAATTGCACTCTTCTGGGAAAAAAAAAGTCCTTTTTGCTCTTCATGCTGTGTCCGTTGCTGTTCCCATGCTCTGGGGAAAGCACAAAGGTGGCTTTTCACTTTACTGTGTATGTAAATCTCTTCCTCCTCTCACATTGGCTGCTTCTGCTCCAGCCAGAGCTGCTGGTCAGTTCTGCCTTTTTGAGGCCCTGGCATGAGCACTGGATAGCGAAGGCATTGCCTGTCTCAGCAGTCGGGACAGCCCTGCCCGTGGCCCACCCGAGGCCAGCTCCCTCCAACCCACGGGGAGCAGGCCACTCTTAGCCCAGCACTGGGGCTGGAAGCTGGAGGGAGTGGCCAGGGGTTGGGCCTGGCAGCATGGCCTGTGTAGCTGGCTGGCACTCAGGGGCTGGGAAGACAGGCCAGGCAGCTGCTTGGCTTCCCCGGGCTGGGAAGGCTAGTGGTAAGGAGCAGAAGCCAATGCAGACTGGGTGTGTTCCAGTGAGCACAGAAGAGGCAGGGCTGGAGCTCGCCTCCACAAGCCAGCTATTCACCCACCGCCCATGAGCCCTGGTCTGTGTTTGCTATATTGGCTTGAAAGTCAAGGATTAAGTTTATAAAGACAGTTAGATGCCGGATGGGGAAAGCTGGCTCCCAGCCAGATTTTCAGAGCACCCAGTTCTCACTGAAGTCAGCACCTAGGCTCATTGCCTGTCTGAACCTTTAGCGCTGTCCTGCAGACTGGGAAGTGCTCTGCCCCAGAGCGCTCCGCTGGCCTGCCATCAAATGCACCAGTCCCCAGCTGGCCCTTCCTGCACAGAGCCCTGTTAACACAACACAGCTCTGTATGGCTCCACCAGCTCCTCGCCCATCCCAGGATGTGTAATGGTGTTAGAACATCCTCCAGTGCTCGGTCATCTTCTGAACGCAGCGTACTTCTTTAGTCCCTCAGCCCCTTGTTGGGGGTTGACTGCACTTCAGCTTGAGCAGGTGCTTCCCTGATCTCCTTGTGTGGCTGCTCAGATCTTTTTCTGAGAAGTTACTGTTCATGCTGAACCCCCCGGCACTGATCTGCTTTAAATTGTCTTTCCTTTCTGTTCTATTGCATGCGTGTGAGTTTATTTTGTCAGTGTCGCCTGCTCATCTCGTTTTCTCTGGAGAAACCCTCAACGTCTTCCCTAGTTTTAACTAACCTACATAACTTTCTGTCATCAGCACATTTTGCTGGTTCATTGTTCATCCTGCCTTCCAGGTTCCTGAACATCCGCCATCCTCGTCCTGGTCCCACACGTATCCCATTAGAATCTTCTTCCCAAGCCGAGAAAGGGCCATTTTGCCCCTGCCTTTGCTTCCAGTCTCTTAACCAGTTTCATCCCTCACTGGACTTCAACTCCCACCCTTAGTTACGTCATTGCCTTAACAGCCATTTATGAGGGACTTTACCTTAAGTCTTTGGAAAGTCTCAATAAATTAGATCCACAGGTTATTTTTTTTTAACAGCTTTAACTCTTTCAAAGACTTCTTGGCACCAGAGAAGCAGGGTTTGCCTTTGCAGGAGCTGTGATAAATCCTGATTATTGGATTTAGCTAGATGCTCTATAAACATGTACGTTATATTCGTTGAGCCCTTGCTTTTCGAAGGGTATGCTCGAACCCTGCTGCCCGTGAAAGAGAGGTGACTGACTCACTAAGGGTGTGTCTACACTGCAGTTAAGCTCCTGTGCCTGGCTCCTGACGGCTGACTCTGGCTCATGGGACTTGGGCTGGAGACTGTTTAACTACAATATAGACATTTGACCTCAGGCTGAAGCCTGGGTTCTGGCACCCCTGAGAGGTGGCACCCTGTAGCCAAGGCTGCAGCCCAAGCCCAAATGCCCACATGGCAGCTCAACAGCTTCTTACACCAAGCATTGAGAGCCTGTATCAGCTGGCATGAGCCAGCCATGGGCTTCTAATTGCAGTGTGAAGTCTGAGTCTGACACCAAATTAAGTGTCATAATGTAGTAAGAAAAGCCAAAAAAGATTTTGAGGAACAGCTAGCCAAAAATTCAAAAAACGATAGTAAAATGTTTTTTAAATACATTAGAAGCAGGAAGCCTGCTAAAAAAGCAGTGGGGCCCTTGGACGATAAAGATATAAAAGGAGCGATCAAGGAAGACAGTGCCATTGCGGAGCGATTAAATGATTTCTTTGCTTCAGTCTTCACGGCTGAGGATGTTACAGAGGTTCCTAAATCTGAGCCAGCCTTTTTAGGTGACAAATCTGAGGAACTCACTCAGATTGAAGTGACATTAGAGGAGGTTTTGGAGTTAATTGATAAGCTGAATAGTAACAAGTCTCCAGGACCAGACGGCATTCACCCAAGGGTTCTGAAAGAACTCAAATGTGAAATTGCAGAGTTATTAACAGTGGTTTGTAACCTATCCTTTAAATCCACTTTGGTACCAAATGACTGGAAGACGGCCAATATAACACCAATATTTAAAAAAGGCTCTAGAGGAGACCCTGGCAATTATAGACCGATAAGTTTAACATCAGTACCAGGCAAATTAGTAGAAACACTAGTAAAGAATAAAATTGCAAGGCACGTAGAAGAGCACGAATTGTTGGGCAAAAGTCAGCATGGTTTCTGCAGAGGGAAGTCGTGTCTAACTAATCTATTAGAATTCTTTGAAGGGGTTAATAAACATGCGGACAAGGGGCACCCAGTGGACATAATATACCTGGATTTCCAGAAAGCCTTTGACACGGTCCCACACCAAAGGCTTTTATGTAAATTAGGTGGTCATGGGATAGGAGGAAAGATCCTTTCATGGATCGGGAATTGGTTAAAAGACAGAAAACAAAGGGTGGGAATAAATGGTAAATTTTCCCAATGGAGGAGGGTAACTAGTGGTGTTCCCCAGGGGTCAGTCCTGGGACCGATCCTGTTCAACTTGTTCATCAATGATCTAGAAAATGAGGTAAGCAGTGCGGTGGCAAAGTTTGCAGATGACACCAAGTTGTTCAGGACAGTCAAAACCAAAAGGGATTGTGAAGAACTACAAAAAGATCTCAGCAAACTGAGTGATTGGGCAGCAAAATGGCAAATGAAATTTAATGTGGGTAAGTGTAAGGTAATGCATGTTGGAAAAAATAACCCAAATTACACGTACTACATGATGGGGTCAAATTTAGCTATGACAGATCAGGGAAGGGATCTTGGAGTTATAGTGGATAGTTCTCTGAAGACATCCACGCAGTGTGCAGCAGCAGTTAGTAAGGCAAATAGGATGTTAGGAATTATTAAAAAAGGGATCGATAATAAGACAAAAGATATCATACTTCCCCTATACAAAACTATGGTACGCCCACATCTCGAGTACTGCGTGCAGATGTGGTCTCCTCACCTCAAAAAAGATATATTGGCATTAGAAAAGGTTCAGAAAAGGGCGACTAAGATGATTAGGGGCTTGGAACGGGTCCCATATGGGGAGAGGCTAGAGAGACTGGGACTTTTCAGTTTGGAAAAGAGGCGATTGAGGGGTGATATGATAGAGGTATATAAAATCATGAATGGTGTGGAGAAAGTGAATATAGAAAAATTATTTACCTTTTCCCATAATACAAGAACTAGGGGACACCAAATGAAATTGATGGGTAGTAGGTTCAAAACTAATAAAAGGAAATTTTTCTTCACACAGCGCACAGTCAACCTGTGGAACTCCTTGCCCGAGGAGGCTGTGAAGGCCAGGACTCTATTAGGGTTTAAAAAAGAGCTTGATAAATTTTTGCAGGTTAGGTCCATAAATGGCTATAAGCCAGGGATAAAGTATGGTGCCCTAGCCTTCAGAACAAGGGCAGGAGATGGCTGGCAGGAGATAAATCACTTGATCATTGTCTTCTGTTCTCCTTCTCTGGGGCACCTGGCATTGGCCACCGTCAGCAGACGGGATACTGGGCTGGATGGACCTTTGGTCTGACCCAGTATGGCCATTCTTATGTTCTTATGAGTGCAAGTGTGTACATGGCAGTGTAAGCCCAGGCTAGCCACCCCTGGGTTTGTTAGCCTGGGGCTGGAGTGTCTGCACTGCCTTGCACTCCTGGTTGGGAATAGTTGAACGCTAGGTTCCATCCAGGGTTCCTTGTAAGCTGAGCTTACATCTGAGCTGGGCGGCCCCACAGGAGAGATTCAGGTGCCCCCCAGCTGATCAGCAGAGCACCCACAGCCACCCACAGCTGGCAGCCTGTGTTTCCATGGGTGGAGGACAGCCACACGTGCCTGGGTGCACAGAACAACATTCATTCTGCCCACGGATGGAAAAAATTAGAAGGTGCGCTGGTTCCAACCTTCGGGGGAGGGGGAAGGTGTCTAGTGTCTTCACTGCACTACCCAAGCCCACTACCCACTCCCCAGATTTCCTAGCGCCCCACATAACGTGGCTGCTCTTGCCCTCTGTTTGTGGTGCATAATGAGACAATTGAGCTGGCTGCCAAGCCTGACTTTGCAGAGAACAAAGTAGGCCCATGAGATACGTTTGGAGGAGTCCAAGGGCACAAGTTCATTGGGACTGTCTGTATGCTGCAGGGCTTGAACCCTGGGTCCTGGCTTGAGTCAGTCTCTGCCTCTGCCTCCCTGCAGGGTCGTGGGACCCTGGCTCTGAGTCCTAAGGAAGTGTGACTTGTGTGTGGACAGGAGAGTAGGGCTTAACCCTGGGTTTGAACCTTTGGCTTGCACTGCAGCGTAGACATACCCAGTGCCAACTGCTGTTGTGTTACCACTGGCTAAGCAGTGTGGTGCCAGGGGTGCAAAAACAAATAGAAATCTGTTCAGTATAATGTATTGAGTGCCCCTTCTCCTGCACTACACAGAGCATGCAGCCACAGCTTACAGGGTTAACTTCTTCCAAAACGTCGCGGGTCACCTTGGAAGAGAACTCTGGTTAATGTAATGCTGGGGGAGTTTGTGCAGAAAATGTTTCCTTTTGACAGACTAATTCCTTTGACAGGTCATTATTCTCATGTTCTTGGCATTTTAGTGCAGTGGAAGTTTATTCTTTTAATGGGATTTTCTCTCTAGTATAAAACATATGGAGCAGAACTGTAAGAAATCCCACTCCTGGATAAGGACATGGAGGGTAGCTCCACCTGTGGCTATCAGCCATCAGGGTCAGGGATGGAACCTCATACTCTGCGTGTCCCTAGCCTGTGGCTGCCAGGTGCTGGGAATGGGTGACATGGGAAGGAACATCTGGTGAGAGCCTGCTCTGCTCATTCCCTCTGGGGCACCTGGCCCTGGCCAGCATCAGCAAACAGGCCACTGGGCTGGATGGACCATTGATCTGGGGCTGTGTGGCTGCTCCAGGGTTGAGAGAGCGCTGTGCTGCCCCGCTCCCTCCTGCGTATCTGGCAGCATTGTTTGGCTGCCTGGGGAAGTGCGTGGGCTGTGCCATGCTCTGGCTTCTGTGGACTGTCTTCCCATGGGCACTCACGGGTGCTCTGTGAGTGACGGAGGGCTTTTTACAACAGCTGACGGAAAACAAGGGCGCCAGTACCCTGATGCCGCTGCAATCGCCGATCAGCCCTGTGCTCCCTAACAAACATTCCTTCTCCTCTGTTCCACTGGCATGTGGAATAGCTGTTTATGTGCCCTGGGAGGTGCGAATGTGTGTCACCAGCAGAACCAACATCCTACCTGTGGGCACTCTGATAACCCACTGCTCTGTGTGGCCACACAAGTGCACAGCCTGTGCCTGACAGGGACTATGGGTCTAACTCTCCCAGGAGAGTAAAGATGAGCAAAGGAATTTCACCTCCTGGGGCTTCTCAGGTCTAGGCCCGCTCCAGGTCCTTCTCTGTACAGCAGGGCGAGTGAAGCCCAATCTGTAGGGCCCTCTGACCAGAGAACCACCTCTCACAGCAGCAGTGATGGGGGGCGGGTTACGCTGCATTTTCCTTGTGCACCCCAGCTACAGCAAGTGCTTCCTCTTGTGGGCAGCTCCCCTGCACCCACCACTGGTAGACATAGCAGCTGTGCGCTGTATTGCAGTCAACATAAGGCTGTCCTGTGGATCGTTACGGGCAGCAAACTGGGGTCTGCTCCACCCTGGTGGGTGACAACAGCCCCCCTGGGACCTGCAAACAGTGGGGCCCATCCCCTGGGCCTATAAGGCGAAGTGCTGCCCCAGGGGTGGCCTGGTTGGGGTTCAGGCCAGCCCCAGAGTTCCTAGGGGACAAAGGGCTTTGGGTGAAAGGGGCTGGGCTGAGCCTGACAGAGGGGTCAGTGGATGTGACCTGTGGTCCCAGGGGAGCGTCCCCCAAGGCGCGTGGAAGGCGTGGAGGGACTTGTGCCCCTGTGCGGATGCTGGCGGCTGCTGGGGCTGGTAGGGTGGGCACAGAGTGTGTATGTGTCCGGCGTGGTTTGCACAAATCCACGCGCTCTGCTTTGGAAGCGCCGTCCTTCACTGGGCCTGAGTGAGAGCAGAGCCGGGGTGGGGCACTAGTCCGGCCTGCCTGCGAGGCGCATGGGGCATTGCCAGGGAGCTGGAGGGAGCAAAACCTGTGTGGGATGGGGCCAAAGCCTGAGGCAGTTACCTGCGACTCTCACAGCTGCTGCCAGCCCCTCACTTGGCTCCCAGCGCCTCCCTCAGGCTCCTAGGCCCAGCTCCCAAGTCGGCCTTCTCCCAGCCTGCTGCATGGCTGCTGGTCTCTGGCTCCCCCGCTGCTCACCGCCTGCCACCGGGCCGGGAGATGCCTCCAGCCCCAGCCCCTCCCCAGCTGTTCCCGGCCACCTTCCTGGGCTGTCCTCTACCGCTGCTGGCCCCTGCTCACGGACCCTCCACCCCCACAGACAGCCTGGGCCCACCATGCCCCCCTCGCCTCCCAGCCTGCAGGGCTGTTGTTACGGGCACAGCCCCAGAAGGGTACAGCCCTGGGATGGACGAGCAACCTGTGCCCTCACGCCCCACCCTCCGGGCCCAGGTTGCTCCCGCCACGTGGGTGGAGTGGGAGCAAGGCAGGCAGGGTGTGGTTCTGTTTGTTCCCTCTGGTCCCGGGGGACCCCCGGGGAGCGGGCAATGCAGAGGACTGTCTGGCCAGGCTCAGCCCCAGGCCTCCAGGCAAACAACATTCAGGAGCTTTGTTTTCACAGTCCAAGCGCGCCCTCCTCCAAAGTGTGACTAGAGAACTCCTGTCTCTCCCGGTCCCCTACAAACCCACGGCTTGTCTCCCTCCACTCTGCCCCAGCCACCAGGAACAAAAGCGGCTGGGAGCGGGATAAACCCTGAGACGTTCGACTGACCAGCTGGGGCCGGGCGGGGAAGAGGAGGGACGTGAAATGCACAGCCGGGGAAAGCCCTGGTCGTGCCCCACCGCAGTGAGATGAGGGGCTGCAGAGAGAGGCTTCAGCTAGGACACCCTGCTCAGGGGGTATCTGTTGCCCTGGTCTCTGCAGAGAGAGTGTTCAACCCCAGGGAAGCAGGCCCATAACAACACCATCTGTCATCATCTGCATGGCATTCAGTTCATTACTGGCGACGGGCCGTACTAATGGGAATGGATTAGTCCATCGCGCAGTAATTTATATTCATTATTACACCAGGCTGATCTCGGCGCTGTCAGAAAATAGCGGTAGAGGAGTGTGAAGCTGGTGCATTGGCACGCTCCGGCGCTCAGCTGAATGGAGCACACCAGCTTGTAACCCAGGATTTCTGGTGCTTGCAGCTAGTGTAGAACTGACACCCAGGGCTGGGGGACATCCTGCCAGCCCCAGCTGGAGAGGAGATGGGAACCTGCATTGTTAGCCCACAGCTGGGCTGTCAAGCCTGTGGCCCACTGGACTGACCCAGGCTGGGGAAGAGATGCAGAACCAGGTGTCAGAAAGCTGAGGGGAGTATCCTGACCTCTGATCTCCTTCTTGTCTTTCGGGACAGGGCGGGAAACTCTGCCTGCGCGCGGGCACCGCCTGACAGATGTCTAGCCACCCTGCTACTGGCTGGAGGGGTCAGAGAAACCTCATAGCCCCATGCCTGCTGGAGTAACACGCCCAGCTGCGACAGTGGGCGCGGGCACGTCTCGGCCGGGGCAGGGCCTGAACAGCAGAAAACATCAAGTAAAATCTGAGCCTAAACCTCATTCCTGCTACGGGCAAAGGAGCCAGTGCTGCTGTCTGTCCACACCCAGGAACGAATCTCTCAGATGCTGTGTCTGAGCACGATGTTGGTGAGCCCCCTAAAAGAGGCCTGTTCAGCTACAGGGATGGCATCAGGACTCCCCACACCCCTCCCTTTAGCCATGGGCTCTGCCCAGCATTGCAGTATGGAGCCACTGCAGCGTGGCCCTTCCTAGGACAGCTGTTCTGCTCTGAGTGGGTGTGGTTGGGGCTGGTGTTAGTCTGTGATAGAGCAGTACCCCACTGGCCCCCTGCTAGCACCGCGCAGCAGGGAGCGAAGGAGTGGGGCTCTGCTTTACCTGGTCCCAGGCAAATTGCCTGCCAGCAGTGGAACGTAACGGGGCTGCAGCTGAGGCTGATTTGAAGTTTATTCCTGGGCATAATGTGCAAGAAGGAAGAAACTCAGTTTGACTCCCAGAGTCCAATAGTAACAAAGAGGAAGCTGTGCTAGTCTATACACTATCAAAACAAAAAGCAGTCAAGTAATACTTTATAAAGACTAGCAAAATGGTTTATTAGGTGAATTTTCGTGGGACAGACCCACTTCTTCAGGCCATATCCAGACCAGAACAGACTCAATATTTAAGGCACAGAGAACCAAAAACAGTAAGCAAGGAGGACAAATCAGAAAAAGATAGTCAAAGTGAGCAAATCAGAGAGTGGAGGGGTGGGGGGGAAGGTCAAGAATTAGATTGAGCCAAGTATGCAGACAAGCCCCTATAGTGACTCAGAAAGTTCCCATCACGATTTAAACCATGTGTTAATGTGCCGAATTTGAATATAAAAGCCGGCTCAGATGTTTTTCTTTCCAAAACGGAGCGATAATTCCTTTTCAGTAACACACATACCGAGGTCATTGACAGAATGCCCCATTCCATTAAAATGTTGACTAACTGGTTTGTGGATCTGGAGTGTTTTGATGTCTGTTTTGTGCCCGTTGACCCTTTGTCTAAGGGAGTTAGAAGTCTGTCCAATATACAAAGCACCTGGGCATTGTTGGCACGTGATGGCATATATGATGTTAGTAGAGGAGCATGAGAAAGTGCCTGTGATTCTGTGAGTAACCTGGTTAGGTCCAGTGATGGTATTTCCAGAGAAGATATGTGGACAAAGCTGGCAGCGGGCTTTGTTGCAGGGAAAGGTTCCAGGACTGGTATTCCTGGGGTATAGACTGTGGCTGTTAGTAAGGATCCTCATGAGGTTGGGAGGTTGTCTGTAGGAGAGAACAGGCATGTCACCCAGGGCCTTCTGGAGTGTAGCATCCTGATTAAAGATAGGTTGTAGGTCTTTAATAATTCGTTGCAGTGGTTTGAGTTGGGGGCTGTAGGTGATGACCAGTGGTTTTCTGTTCTTGGCTTTTTTGGGCCGATCTTGGAGTAGCTGGTCTCTGGGTATTCGTCTGGCCCTGTCAATTTGTTTTTTTACTTCTCCTGGTGGGTAATTCAGGTTTATGAATATTTGGTAAAGTTCTTGTAGTTTTTGGTCTCTGTCAGTTGGATCAGAGCAAATGCGATTGTACCTAAGAGCTTGACTGTAAACAATGGATCTAGTCACGTGTGCAGGATGCAAACTAGAAGGGTGTAGATAAGTATAGCAATCAATAGGTTTTTGGTACAGTGTGGTACTGATCAGGCCATCCTTGATTAGTACTGTAGTGTCCAGGAAATGTACCTCTTGCATGTTGTAATCGAGGCATAAGTTGATGGTGGGGTGTAGATTGTTAAAGTCTCTGTGGAATTCCTCTAGAGCCTCTGTACCATGGGTCCAAATCATAAAGATGTCATCAATGTATCTTAAGTAGAGGAGTGGTAATAGGGGACGAGAGCTGAGGAATCGTTGTTCCAGGTCAGCCATAAATACATCAGCATGTTGTGGGGCCATGCGGGTGCCCATAGCAGTTCCACTAATCTGGAGGTATAAATTGTCCCCAAAACGGAAATAATTGTGTGTGAGAACAAAGTTACAGAGCTCAGACACCAGATTGGCTTTGGTGACATCAGGGATAGTATTCCTGATAGCTTGTAATCCGTCTTTATGTGGAATATTAGTGTACAGAGCCTCTACATCCATTGTGGCAAGGATGGCATTATCAGGAACTTTTCCAATGTTTTGTAATTTCCTCAGGAAGTCGGTGGTATCTCGGATATAGCTGCGAGCGTTGGTGGCATAGGGTTTGAGGAGGGAGTCCACGTAACTGGATAGTCCGGTGGTAAGGGTGCCAATACCTGAAATGATAGGGCGTCCAGGGTTTCCAGTTTTGTGGATTTTGGGAAGTAAATAGAATAATCCAGGCTGGGGCTTTGATGGTGTGTCTGAGTGAATGAGGTCCTGAGTAGCAGCAGGGAGTTCCTTCAGTAGTTGTTGTAATTTCCTTTGGAATTCCAAAGTGGGATCAGCGGAGAGAGGTCTGTAAAATGTGGTGTTGGAGAGTTGTCTGGCTGCCTCCTGTTCATAGTCTGACCTGTTCAGGATGACAACAGCACCCCCTTTGTCAGCTGGTTTGATTATGATGTCTGGGTTATTTTATGTTTGCGACCACACGGTGTGTGCACACCATCAGCGCAGACCTTGGGCTGTTAGAACCTTGTCTTTCTTTGAGACAACGATGTGCTTTTCTTTGTGCTTTGTGTGCAGATGCAGCCGTGGAAACAGAAAAGCTCACCTCCGAATAGACAGGTAGAGCAGGAAGCTAGCTGTGTGCAAACAAGATGCTGAATGATCTATTTTAAAATTGGAGATACACACACATCACACAGAACTGGAAGGGACCTCAAGAGGTCATCAAGTCCAGTCCCCTGCCCTCTTGGCAGGAACAAGCACCGTCCCTGACAGATTGTTTTGAATCTATTGGCCCCACACCCCTAAATGGCCTCCTCAAGGATTGACCACACAACCCTGGGTTTAGCAGTCCAAATTGTAACCCACCAAAAACAGCTACTTAGACCCCCCACCCCCACCCATCAATAGAACATTGGCTCCCTACTGTGTGTTGTTTACAGCTCAGCTTTTCCATAGGAGCAAAATGCAGGTTAAACCTCTCTAATCCGGAACTCTCTCATCCAGCAGCATCTGTAAACTGGCATAATTTAGTTAGCCAAACAACCCCTTATCATGGGTGTGGCCAAGATTCCCGTGGTCTCAAAGTGAGTTTACAGCCAGCAGTCCTGGCTCTCGCTGTTCTGTGCTGCTATTTAGCTGTAATCTACCCCTCAATATCTCCTCAGAGCACAGTGAGCAGTGGAAGTGTTGGTAATGTGCTAGACAATATGGACTTCCTATGGTCTGGCAAATTCTTTCACCCAGCACCGGTCAGATCCTAAGGGTGTTGGATGACAGAGGTTCAACCTTTACTGCAAACAGAGCAAGAGGTGCTTGCAGCTGTGTACTATCTGCTTTGCAAAGCGTCACTGTGTCCAGCCACAGGGCTTATGGATTTCATTTGACCACCTTGTCCACGTAGAACAACGGCAACTCAATGAAAACCGATTTGTTCTATTTTTTCCTCCCATAAAAATCACAGCTTAATTCCCAATCACCAGTCAGCAGATGGACCCTGCAAGTGTTTTTCGCGAGCACCATGAAAGCTGCAACCGTGTTAGTTTCACAGCAACACCTCCTGATTACACATGCTGGTGTCCCTGCACAGCTAACTTGAATTTAATTGAAACCTCACACAATGGCATTGCAGCTTGGGGATGAATAATGGTTAATTACATTTTTCCAGCAAAGACTTGTTTTGATTTGCTGCAACCTGAGCGAACTGGGTATTTCCAAGGTAAAAGCTGATATTTAATTTTGCTGGATACTGCGTCGTGCAACACACATAAAAATCTGTCCTCCAATGTGATCCCTACTAAACAGCAGGTCAGAGTCAGTCTCCTAGGTTTGGCGACTGTGTTAATTCCTAGTTTTGTTTTGTTTCAAGACGACGGTCTGCACAGCAGCGGTTTGCTCTGCTTGCTAGAGCCACGCGCTTGAGAAGGTAAAAGCCCAAGTTAATGTCTCAGTGTAAACGTGGACAAGACACCTGGCTTCCGCCTGCTGCAGATTTTCCAACCATTAGAAAAGCCAAGGGATGGTCATCTGCAAATCACAGGGGGCAGCTGGCCTGAGCGCTCTCACGTGTATGAGTGGCAGACTGGAGAATATAAGGGGCCACAATCTCTGCCAGTTGGCACCTGCACAGCCTCCACTAACATCTGCACAAGTCAACTCCCTGTAGAAAGCTGTTCTGCGGGAACTGCTGCCTCTGCCCATCACACAAGGAGGGCAGGTGTTCTCAGGCGTGGGCATGCTACAGAGCAGGCAAGCTCCTCAGCGCGCTGCCCCTTCCCCAGATGCATTTCCCTGGTCTTTGTGGGCTCAGGCGGAGCCAGATGCTCTTCAGCCGCGTGCTGCACCCTGCCAGGCACTGAGCTGGATGCGGGGTGCAGCAAGGCCCTGCTGTTATCTGCCTGCTCCTGGCGTGTCAGCCCACGTCTCCCCAGCAGCTCCCTGCAGACCAAGAGTAGCGCTGGGAGAGGACTGGGCCTTGTGGGCTGCAGCCGGAGGAGTTGTCACCCAGAGGGTCACTCTAGGATTGACCAGGGATGAAGGCGCTAAGCAATGACAGGGTCTTTCTGTTCACCTCTGCAGCACCTGGGAGGCATGAGCCGGCTCCTGCATTTCCTGCTTGGTCCCGCTCCTCGGGAGAAACAGAACCCAGGCTCTTCAAAGCCTGCTTTTGGGAAGGCCTGTGGAGGGGGTGCCCTGCTCCAGGCATGGGACTGGACCTGCTCGGTGGGGGTTCCCAGATGGAGCGTGGCTTTGGGGCAGCTGTCATGGCTCCGAGCCTGAGGTGAGCACTGAACCTCAGGGCTGAGCCCTCGCCCTTGATGTGGTGCTATTTGGGGGTGGGGTTGGGGTGCGGGTGAGGCTGTTTGCCGGCAGAAGCCAGGTCTGCTGTGCCAGCAGCGACAGGCCAGTGGTCCCAGCAGGGAGCCTGCACCGGAGCCCGCCCCGTGTGTGCACATTGCAGTGTGCTGCATGCTGGGCCCTCGCCTGCTGGCTGCTGAAACCGGAGTGGCCAACCGAGCTGACAGCCACTGCAAGCTCTGGGCGAGGTGCGGGACTGGCTCCATGCCCCCCGAAGGGGCAGGGCCGGGGGCAGCTGGCCCTCAGTGCCACCCGGAGTGTGGTGTGGCCCCCCCAGCCCTCAGAGCCACACATCACTCTGGGGGCAATTTGAAGGGGCCCAGGCCGATTGCCCCCTTTGCCTTCCCATCAGCGGGCCTGGCAGTGGCTCCTCTCATGCGGGGACCATCCAGGGAGTGGGCCACACCCATCCCTGAGGGCTCGGCTCAGCAGCGGGGGCAGCGGAGCCTTTCTCCAAAGAGCCTCCTGCTCTCCCACTCCCCCCCCAGGGGTCACTGACGACAGACCCCATCGCTCCACTCCGCCAGGGGCACGGCCTGAGCTGCACAGCAGCTCTCCCAGCACCCAGCTCATTCCTGCTGCTCCTCTCTGAGCCCTTCCCAGTGTGTCGCCTCTGCTCAGACAGTGGGTGTCGTAGCTGCAAGCGGCAGCCAGCCGTGGTCCCTCCAGCGGGCCCCTAGGCAGGCGCTCTCTGGGATCCCAGTGCCTGAAGTGAGCAGACCAAGTGCCAAAGCGCAAACAAGGGCTGGACATCACGAAGTAATGGGCTCTGGGAAGGGCCATATACGGGCAGCAAAGCAGTTCCAGAGCCCTTCTCCAGCTGCTCGGAGAGAGCACAGGGCTCTGAGCCACACAGCAGGAAGGGAGCTGCCTTCCCCCGGCTGGGACGCCCGCCTGCCCAGGGCTATGCCAGGCCCATGCTCAGCGCTGGGAAGACAGAGCCAGAGTACCCTAGTTCCAGCTAGTCCCTGCCAGCAGAGCTGACCCCAGGTGATGGCACCAGCTGGTGCTGATGAGCGCTGCCCTCGGGCATGGCCCAGCATGGCTGAGGCTCAGCACCTGCCCTCCTACACTCCAGATGCAGCAGGCTGGCCCCAAGGGTCTGGCCCAAGCCGCCATGCAGGGCCTAATCAGAGCAGCAGGAAGGCAGAGAAATGGTCAGTTTTCGTTGTGGGCTTGGGAAGCTTCTTGACAAGCCTGGTCCCATGTACACCGCAAGGCACAGGCAGATAGCATCAGCACCTGCCCCAGGACTCCTGCGCCGGCAGAGGGTGGGCAGCATTCCATACCCCCGGCACTGGGAAAACAGGCTGGGATGAAAGCAGGGAATGGTGAGAGAGATGGGGAGAAAGTGAGCCCCCAATACGTCCCCTTCCCCCCAGCCCAGCCCTCCTTCAGCTCCTCCGGAGATGCCACCCCTGTCAGCTGCCAGGCCCTGTGCCAAATCCCTCTCCCTCAAGGGCCAGAGCAAGCCTGGAAAAGGGAGCCCCAGGAAGCAAATGCAAAGCCATAACCCCAAGGCCATCCCCTCCCCACTTCCGCAGCCGTCCCCATCACACGCCCAGCTTGGGGAGCCCGGGAGTGAGGGAACGAGAAGGAATCCAAATGGTAAAGGAAAATGGACCAGAGCCAGGCTGTGGCCACAGACGTCCAAAGATGGATCCTCTGTAGTATACTGGTGCTGCTCCTCTGAAATCACCGGAGGTGGAGCCAGTTTACACCTGCTGGGGATCTGGCCCCACTGGCTGCAATGGAGCTGGTGGATTTACACCAATCGGGGATCTGACCCCACTGACTGCAATGCAGTGAGGTGGATCTATACCAGCTAGGAATGTGGTCTCACTGGCAGCAATGGAGCAAGGTGGATTTACACCAATTGGGAATCTGGTCTCACTGGCTGCAATGGAGTCGGGTGGACTTACACCAGTTGGGGCGCTGGCCTGTTTGACTGCATTGGAGCCACTGGATTTACACCAGTTGGGAATCTGGCCCTGTGTTGTCTGTAACCACGACACACGGAGGATCTCCGGGAGCACACCAGCACTTCAGGGCTTTTCTCCTTCCCTGGGGCACTGGCTCTATGTGCTCTTTGTTGTCTACCATTGGATGCCAGGAAGGGCCTTTGATGCATGAGCTGCTTTAACCCTGCAGCTCCTGCTTGGACGCTCGTTAGCAGGGCCCTGCTCCTGCTAGGGTGGGCTTCTGCCCCCTTCTCAGTAAGAGAGGTCTGGACTTGCTTACCCTTCCACACAGCTTCCAGTGCACGGTGTGCATGGAAGAAGAGCGTGCCTTCCTCCCAAGCCTGGAAAGAGATTTTACCCACTGGGCCCTGGCAAAGAAGCAGGGGTGATGGGCATTGTAGGTCCAGAAATTCTGCTGCCAGCAGAGAAAGTGATCTGCACTGCTGAAGAATTCATGATGCTACTTCTGTTCCATAGCTATCAGCCTGGCACTGACGGTGCTTCTTGCCCTCAATGAGGCCATTAATACCGCGCAGCTAACGGAGTACTGGGCTTTCTGGCTGTACCTCGCTAGCAGACAGTTCATTCCATCACTATCAATGACCAGCTAACTGCTCCCCATTGAGGCAAAGTCCAGTGGTGTTTAGTAATCATGTCTTTTCAGGGTTGCATGTCCAAACCTGGTCATGTGGTGAGGATTTTGCAATGGGCTGACCACAGTCTTTAGCCTCGACTCAGGTAAGTTTAAACAAACCTTGACTAGAGGGGATCTAAGTTTCTACACGCTTGCAGCTCATTATCAGCACAGCAGTGCCTTACAGACTCAAAACTTGGTTGAAAGGCCAGTGTCTGAGAAATGAGATGAAAATTGTGTAACACGTCTGGAAGCCGTAGGTCCCAATCCTGCTTCATTTGCAAAGTACCACTGGAGCTACTCCCGGATGTAAAGTAAAGCCTGTATGTAGTAAGTCTGTGAAGCCTCAGGGCTTTAGTAAATCAGCTTCTATGATAAAAGGCAGTTTAAGCTTCTGTCTCCCTGCACATCATCCCTTACACATTCTTGCAGAAGATGGCCTGGCTTGTCAACATCTAATAGAACTGTCATGCTCCCCAGGACCTTCCTGGACTGTGATTATTAATAGAGAGAGATGAAAGCAAGTCTCTGCGTATGATAGAGACAGTTAAGGAGGTCGTGTTCTTTTCCCATGAAAATTTAAATGATATCTTTACACAGTACTTTGTTCTTTAGCTCAAGTCAGCCAGAGTGATGGATGCTGTAATTGACCAAGGCAACACGGATGATATTTGCCAAGTCCCTTGAGAAGATTTGTGCAATGATGCATGAAATGTCCTAGTGTCTTATATTAAAAAATTGCCTGTGAATAGCCATCGAAGGTCAAATATTGCTTTGATACCTTCTGTGATCCAGGGGCATCCCCATCCAAATTCCAGCGGCATGTACTAATACCGTACACTGCTCAAACACGCCAGGCCTAGCTGTGATTTTGGTAAAGGGAAAGTTAACGCCTACGCAGATGGTTCCCGTTATTCCTCTGGTTTGGATGTCCGGATGCTGAAACAGGGCCTTCTTGAGAGGCCAGGAGTATTTACTACCCAGTGACAGCAAGCAGACTGCAACTCTGGTGTTCATCTGTAATCCTGTGCGCCTAGCCACTGCCTTCCCACTCACTGTGCTTTGCAGAGCATGAAAGGGGTCAGGCTCCCAGTGCGGAGACAGGACGTACAAGCTCTGACAGGGAGGTGAAGACTCTGAGTCCGAAAGAGAGGCTAGGGCCCCCCCTTCACAACTCGGCTTCTGAAGGCAGGAGACTTGCACCAAGGCCGCGTTTTCAGAGCTGCTGAATGGCAGCCAGTCTCCTGGCCTGCTGCTGAACTGGCCTGCGGTCAGTGTCTTGGAAAGGGCCAGACGTTCCAGAGCAATGCGCAGTGCCTAGTTCCCATCTTGGCATGAAGTACAGAGACTTCTGAAAGGCTCCCGTATCCCTTCTAGGCACTGAGCCATGGGAGCTCCTGGGAACTGAGTGCTCCTGAAAACACGGCCCTGCTGGCTGGCTGCAGTTGGACGTTCCCAGCCGAGACACCCAAAGCCATGGGCCCTTTTGAAAATTCTGCCTTACCTTCCCAGGTCACACAAGAAGTGGCTGGACTCGCCAGGAGCAGAACATGAATCCTGATGGCCAGGCTTGGGCCCAAACCACAGGACTGCCCCACCCCCTTCGTATCTCTCACAGCTCTGCTATAGCAGCAACGAAGGGTCCTGTGGCACCTTATAGGCTAACAGAAAAGTTTAGAGCACGAGCTTTCGTGGGATTTCGTGCAGATTTCCAGGACCAGCATCTGATGAAGTGAGTCTGTGCTCACGAAAGCTCATGCTCTAAACTTTTCTGTTAGTCTATAAGGTGCCACAGGACCCTTCGTTGCTGCTACAGATCCAGACTAACACGGCTACCCCTCTGATACTTGACGACATGCAAAGCTCTGCTATGAAAGTCAAGGGATTGGTGACCAATATTATGCCACTGTAAGCTCCTCCCAAAAAGCTGCTGCTCCTCCAACAGAGGGTAACTTAGCCAGATTACTGATTGCCAACCAGAAAGGGACAAATCCGCCTGTCTTTGCAGGAATCTCAGTGTTGCATCAGAAGCTCTCCCCAGAAAGATGTTTGTCGTGCCAGGCCCACACATTGCACAAAGAGGATAACAAAGGAGTCATGACCTAAGGCCTTCTTCCCTTCCTGAGCACCAGCCAGGCCAGAACCTGAGAGAGGCAGGGGCTCCATGGGAGAAAAGTACACAATGTGATCACGTCTTTAAAAAGTTGTATCCTGAGGCCAGCTCACGAGGGGCTGGAAGGGGTCACCCAAATATTTTCCCAGTTTTAGTGCTCCCTGGTGCAAATCTGAACACTTGTTTGAAGAGGGGAGCACCCTGTGGGATTTCCTTAACAAATGGGTAAAACAAAGGCCTTTCCTCTCACGCTGCTCTTTGCAACGCTCTGTCCTGTCGAATGGCTGCACAATTTGGTATGTGCACTTGCCTTGCCGAGTGCACGAAGATCATCCCTGAGAAAGCTGGAGACTCCCCATGGGTTAGAACGAGAGGGTGATACTGTGGAAATGCCGGTTTAGGAATATGGCTACAGCTCTGAAGCGGAGGGGCACAGTCACTCAGCGTCAGGATAAAGCTCAGGACCTCTGCTGTGGTGGTTCTTTCCCCTGGGGGCATTGTGACCTAGTTCATATGTTTGCAGCTCCTCTTGGGTTGGGCATGTCCAGGCTTCTGCCTCCATCTCTGGAGGGGGCTGCTTCAAACCTCAGCAGCACGGAGACCAGGTGGGCCTTGCCTGGAGCAGGAAGTTGGCAGGGTTGAGGGTAGATGGACGAGTGCTTCCCTACAGGTCTGAGCTATGCATTGCTGGGCCTGAACCCCTCCTCACAGGCATTCCACATGCAGCCCCCACGGCTTGGGAGGGAGGGACAGGGTGTTCCCCAGGGCGCTGCCGCTGCACAGAGGAGGGACTCACACCGGCATCAGAATGGGAGAAGGATCAGGGCCTAAGGGCTGGGTCCTGCACTCCCCAAGGTTCCATTTACAGCAGTGTCCCCCACGTTGTGTCCTGTCTCCAACATGCCAGGAATATCTCAGCACCAGAGGGAGCCTCCAGAGGGAGCAGGGTCCCCACTCTGCCAGCGCTTCCCATGCAAGGATGGGCACGGGACACCTCCTGAGACCGATGGAATGGATTCGAGGCAGGCTGGGGAGATGGAATCACTTAACGGGGGGGGGGGCGCAGCCCTTCAATCATGTCTTACTCTGTGTAGTGCTTATTACCAGGAGACACCCCAGAGTCATGCAGGGATTGTCTACTCGTCGTCGTGAGAACTACTACCTCCCCTGTGTATTGCAGCAGAATCAGGACCTTTTCCAGTGAAAATCCAGACGAATCAGAGCTGCCCAGGTTAAGAGGGAAGGAGGGACACTTTAGCTTACATTTAGGAAGAATCAGTAAACTGAGGCAGGAGATCACATTGGGCTCAAGGTCACCTGTATCACACGTGTGACGTATCCAACAACCTCGCCTCCCTAGCAGGTGTGACATGGGGAGTTGTAACCAGCCACTCTGATTTCTGACACACTTGGTATGATCCAGCCCAAAGCTTCCCACAGCAGTGTAGGTATTTCCAGGGGGGAACGCAGAAAAGCCCTCCTGACCTTCTGGGGCCCCAGATTCAATTTACAAGAGGATTTGTGATAATTCCTTATAGATACAATTATATTGACAACTTGGTTAAAGATTAAATGGTGTAACAAGTCTTGGTTCTGCACCTCTACCTTAGCAATGAGGGAAATTGCATTACCTTGTCGGCCCACATTGAAATGCAATGAACAAAAAGAGGCCCTAGTTCTCATGGGAGAATTTAATCACCCTGACATTTGTTGGGAGACCAATACGGCAGCACACAGACAATCCAGGAAGTTTTTGGAGAATGTTGTGGATAACTTCCTGGTACAAGTGCTGAAGGAACCAACCAGGGACCATGCGCAACTTGACCTGCTGCTCACAAACAGGGAAGAACTAGTAGGAGAAATAGAAGTGGGAGGCAACCTGGGCTGAAATGACCATGAGATTGTAGATTTCAGGATCCTGACAAAAGGAAGGAAGGTGAGCAGTAACATACAGACCCTTGATTTCAGAAGAGCAGACCGACTCCCTGAGAGAACTGATGGGCAGGATCCCCTGGGAAACAGATATGAAGGGGAAAGGAGTTCAGGAGAACTGGCAGTATTTTAAAGACATCTTATTGAACTCCCAGGAACAAAACTTTCCACTGTGCAGTAAGAAATGCAAATATGGCAGGCAACCAAGTTGGCTCACCAGGGAAATCCTTGGTGAACTTAGACTCAAGGAGGGTGTGTATAAGAAGTAGAAACTTGAACAGATGACTAAGAAGGAGTATAACTATATTGTTGGAGAATGCCGGGGAGTAATCAGGAAAGTGAAAGCACAATTGGGACTGCAGCTGGCAAGGGATGTGAAGGTAGCAAGAAGGCTTTTTACAGACATGTTAACAATAAGAGAGTGATCAGGGAGGGTGTGGGGCTGTTACTGGGTGAGGGAGGGAACCTGGTGACAGATGATGTGGGAAAGGCTGAAGCCCTCAATGCTTTTTTGCCTCAGTCTTCATGGATCACGTCAGCTCCCAGACTACGGCACTAGGCAATGCAGTGTGGGAAGGAGGTGGGCAGCCCTCAGTGGGGAAAGAACAGGTTAAGGGCTATTTAGAAAAGCTACACGCACACAAGTCCATAGGTCCAAATTTAATGCATCCAAGGGTGCAGAGGGATTTGGCAGATGTCATTGCAGAACCTTTAACCATTATCTTTGAAAACTTGTGGAGATTAGGTGAGATCTCAGATGACTGGAAGAAGTCAAATATACTGCCCAGATTGAAAAAAGGAAAGAAGGACAATCCAGGGAACTACACACCCGTCAGCCTTACCTCAGTCCCAGGAAAAATAATGGAGGGAATCCTCAAGGAATCCATTTTGAAGCACTTGGAACAGGGGAAAGTGATCAAGAGTCGTCAACATGGATTCACCAAGAGCAAGTCCTATCTGACCAATCTGATTAACTTCTGTGAAGAGGCAACAGGCTCTGCGGACATGGGGAAGTCAGTGGATGTGATATACCTTGACTTTCGCAAAGCTTTTGATGCAGTTTTCCACAATATTCTTGCCCATAAATTAAGGAGGTATGGATTGGATACATGGACTGTAAGATAGAAAGCTGGCTAGATGGTCAGGCCCAACGGGTAATGGCGAATGGCTCAATGTCTGGTTGACGGTTGGTTTCAAGTGGAGTCACTTCTAAGGTGAGTATTGTTGAACATCTTCATTACAGACCTGGATGAGGGGATGGATTGCACCCTTAGCAAATTTGCAGATGACACTAAGCTAGGGGGACAGGTAGATACACTGGAGGGTAGGGATAGGGTCCAGAGTGACCTAGACAAATTGGTGGATTGGGCCAAAAGTAATCTGATGAAGGTCAGCAAGGACAAGTGCAGAGTCCTGCACTTAGGACAGAAGAACCCCAAGCATTGTTACAGGTTGCAGGCAACTGGTTAAGTAGTAGTACAACGGAAAAGGACCTGGAGATTACAGTGAACGAGAGGCTGGGTATGACTCAACAGTGTGCCTCTGTAAGCAAGAATGGTAACAGCATACTGGGGTACACTAGGAGGAGCATTTCCAGCAAATCTAGAGAAGTTATTAATCCCCTCTATTCAGCACTGGTAAGGCCAAATCTGGAAAATGCGCCCAGTTGTGAGCCCCCCAGTACAGAAAGGATGTGAATGCATTGAAGCGGGTTCAGTGGAGGGCAATGAAAATGATTAGGGGGCTGGAGCACATGACCTATGAGAACAGGCTGAGAGATTTGGGATTATCTAGTTTACAGAAGAGAAGAGTGAGGGGCAATTTGATAGCAGCCTTCAACTTCCTGAAAGGGGGCTCCAAAGAGAACAGAGAGAGGCTGTTCTCAGTAATTACAGAGGGTAGAACAAGGAGCAATGGTCTGAAGTTACAGAAGAAGAGGAGTGGGTTAGATATGAGGAAAACTGTTTCCCCGGGAGGGTGGTGGAGCACGGGAATGCGTTACTGAGAAAGGTGGTGGAATCTCCATCCCTGGAGGTTTTCAAGTCCCAGCTTGACATAGTCCTGGCTGGGATGATTTAGTGGGGTTGATCCTGCTTTGGGCTGGGGGCTGAACTCAATGACCTCCCGAGGTCCCTTCCAGCGCTTGGATTCTATGATTCTAGGTGAGTCTGAGTTCTACAGCTTTGGTAAGCTCAGTAATTAGTTTAGAAAGACCTGGGTCTGGCCGCTACGAGATGCCCCGTGGGTTTGGTTGTGCAACGTCTTGCTCTGCTTTCCTCTCAGCAGAGAGCGACTCGGTCCTGGAGGCCCCGAGAATGGTCACAACTGGGAGAGGTCTGATCCACCTGGCACGCTGCAAACAGCAATGGGGCCCCAGCCACACGTGCAGGGGGAGCATCTGGCCATTAGAAGCCACCTCTAGCATCATATGGGGGGTGGCTGACCCCGCCTACTGTGCTCCCCAGCCGATGGGTCTAACGCTGCTGATGTCACCTTGAGTGAGAATGTGCACAGCCAGCTCAAAGCCTGGAGAGTCCTTCGGGTCTGAGCCGGTTTGGGATCTGCTCCCCGGCGAGAGAAAAGACCACAACGCCACCACCGCAGGCCCAGGGGCTGGATCACGAGGTGTGGCTCATGTGCCCCTTCTGCCACTCCGGCCCTTTCCGCTTGTGCGGGGGGTGGGGTTGTGGTAGGCGAGGATATGAACTCTCGTCCGAAACGCCCAGCCGAGCCAAACAGGGACATTTTCCAACCAGCCTTTTCTGAAACAAAGTTAGTTACAATCAATATTTTCCCATGAAATGTTTCTATGTCAAAGCAATCGCATATTCTGATAGGAACGTTTTTAGCCAAGACATTCTCTACCCAGCAGTATCTTTGAATCTGGGGATGATAACGCTGAACATTGCATAGTGGCGTTTGAAGGGCACTAAACGTTCTTTAGTCCAGCCAGCCTAACTTCTTGGCCTAGAGAGGTCAGTACACAGTAGGCGGACAGGAATTGCCAGACTGTGGTCCATCTAGTCCAGCTAGTTTCTGCCAGTGGCCAGGAAGGCACAAAAACTCTAGTAGGCAGTTCTAGGCTAACCTGCTCCAGGGACAGTCTCCTCCGCAGTTCCCATCGGTAGAGGCTGATTGCTGCATTGTTCCATGGGGCTTATGTCCATTTCAAAGTCATGTAATTTACTAGCATAACTCTGGATATTTTTCATTCATATAAATGGCTGCTGCTGCTAAGTTCTTTGACATTGATGATATCCTGATGCAATGAGTTCCAAAGACTTATTCTGTGTTGTGAGGGGGAAATATCCCATGTATCTCACAGTGTTCCAGAGTCTACTTTTTCCATTCATGGACAGAATAAATTTTGTTATGTGCACCAAGGCATGTGTGGAGGTGCACCACCAATAGAAACACACGCTGCCAGCAGTGGGTGACCGTGGGCGCTCTGCTTATCCGCTGGGTAGCATCTGAATCTCTTCTGGGTGGCCACCCAAGTGCTCAGCTTACAGGGAACCCTGGCATCTTGTCAGTCTTACTTCTCTGTTTCTGCAACGTCCTCTCTGAGTGCTGTGTGCACACAGCTGCATTAGATGTGTGGCCTCCAGTCAAGCGCTGGCCCTAGAAACAGGAAGGCTTGGAACTTGTTTGGACACCTTTAAACTAAAAGCACCTACGAATGGACAAGGTGAGGAAAGGGTTATTCCCAGGTATTAAACACAAGAGGAAAGCCAGGGACAG
The DNA here is from genome assembly GCF_033958435.1 of Carettochelys insculpta. Taxonomy (NCBI): domain Eukaryota; kingdom Metazoa; phylum Chordata; order Testudines; family Carettochelyidae; genus Carettochelys; species Carettochelys insculpta. The sequence continues at coordinate 1,358,011 of NC_134141.1, forward strand.
GGGGATGATGCACGAGCCCTTGTGAAAATGAGCTCAGGTGGTGAGATGGTCGTGCTGACCAAACACACACAAGCGGTGAGAAGCTGCTTGAGTTACCCAGCCGGCTCCTGCGCGGCCAAAGAGAGCAGCAGGAGCTGTTAGCAGAGTGGGCTGGTTAGCAACTGGAGCATTTCTTCCTTTTGGCTTCCAGAAGAGCCAGGCCAGGGCTGGGGATGAAGATTTAGGGGCAAGGTTTGCAGCCTGGTTATTTACCCCATCTTTCACTCACACTCTGTTTATTGCCCCAGTTGTCCTCCCTGATTGCTGAAGGACACACCTGCCCGAGCCGGTAGCCAGCCACAGCGCTTTCATTGTGACACGAGGGTGTCTAAGTCACCCAGAAGGGCCCAGTGCTGAATACAACAGAAAGTCTGCCCAGCAGGAGAATCCCCCACCAGCCCAGATGCCCAGCTCACGAAAACGGCCCCTTACTGCCCACCAAAGAACAGCCACAAGGGAGTCAAGTCCCAATTTTAGGCTCCCCTGCTCCGTACCTTACAAAACTGCCCTGATCTTCTTCAGTAAAAGTACCCCTAGGTGCCACGATCATGCCTCTGGGTGTGCCCACCACTGCCGTGGCTCTGCCACCCTGTCTGAGACCCGGGCAGGCAAGTTGCGGTGTGAGGACAGGCTGTGGCCCCTGGGACTCGTGCCGGGTGCAATCTGGCCAGCATGCTCAGCTAGGGGCTTGCATGTGAGCTCTCCCCAAACTGCCGGAGGAGGAGCCCCTCCTGCCCAGTGGCTAGTCCCCTGCTGAGAGGCGGGAGACACTGGGTTCAAGCCCCCCTCCCTGGGAAGGAATCTGCCCCAGGATCGGTCCCTTCAGGGGCTGACCCCACCGTGGGGCTGGGGACTCGGCTGCTGGGGGCTCCCCACTCTCTCCGGCGGAAGCTGTCAGATCAGGGCGTAAATGCGTGTGAGTGTTTGCCAGCTGAGGACTTTCACCGGCCAGCTGCAGGGCCACCCTCTGCCCCAACAGGCTGTCCTGCCTGGGTCACCGGGAAGAGGAGAGCATGAGGGCCCCTGCCCCTAGTCCCCCACAGCCAGTGAGGTGGCAGCTCCACAGTCAAATCCCTTTGCCCCACAGGTGGGGGCTGGGGCTCTTCAGCCAGCAGCTCCCAGGAAAGGGCCCAGAGCAGTGGGCTGAAGGGAGGGGGACACCTCCGCTGCCCCTCCTCCCCGGCAATTCTTGCAAAGCACTTCGCCGCCAGGCTCCCCCGAGCACTCCCCCCCGAGCATCGCCAGCAGAGAACGACACTGATCCGTGGGGGCGGGGGGCAAGGCACGGCCCTTCCATTGGCTGGTTTGGTGGCGCCCCGCTGGGCGTGCTGACCCAACGTCTTCCTCTCGCTCCCCATCGCTCTGCAGGCACTAAGTCAGGCGCAGCGCACACCTGCCCTGTTTTAGGCGCTGAGACCGAGCATTGCCAGCCTAGGCCAGGGCCAGGCTGCCCAGCCGCCCTGCAGCCCAGCTCCACCTGTTCCTTGCTGGGATGCAGCCCCAGGCCACCCGCAGAGGAGGGAGGTCTGGGCCGACACAGTCTGGTGTGGGCCACCGTGGCTGTGCTGGAGCAGGCCAGCGAGCATGGTCCTAGCCCAGCCTCCGGCCATAAGGACATCCAGCCCAGGTCAGACCAAAGGCCCGTCCAGCCCAGCGTCCTGTCTGCCCACAGCGGTCAGTGCCAGGTGCCCCAGAGGCAGTGCCCAGAACAGGCATGCCTCTCCTGTCGCCCCGTCCCAGGCCTGACACACAGAGCCTGGCTGGCAGCCATTGGTGGGCCTGCCCTCCATGAACCGTTGCACTGCTGGGGGAGCTGGAGAGGAGAAGGGCGCAGGCTCAGAGTGGGGCTGGAGGCTGCGTCTCCGGCAGAGGGAGCTGGGGGGGTGTCTGGGTGTGATGTAGTGGAGGATGTGTGTGGCAGGCCGAGCAGCTCACACAGGCTAGGGGTGACCCCCCCCGGGGCTGTAACCGAAGCTGGCAGGTAACACCTCTGTCCCTGAGCACAGAGCCGGGAGGAGCCCAGCTGGGGTTTGAATCAGAGGCGACAGTTGGAAGCTGCGGGGAGCTGGAAGGCAGCCAGCCTGGGCTGAGGGGAGGCTAGACCCCAGATGGGGGCACCCCTCGGGCTCCTCTCCCCACGATGGATGGAATGACTGTCTCTGCCGGCTGTACTGACACCTCTGCACTGCGCTGGGCCTCTGTCACCTCCCTGTTCAACCTGCTGAGTGAGAGTCACACCTGCCTGCAGACGGGGGTGGGGGGCAGAGCTTGGGGACCCCTGAACCCCATCACATGGGGAGGCCTAGAGGGGCAATGCAGAGAACTACTCTGACTGGCGCCCATGCTGGCGTTAGCTGTGGCTGAGCTGCCGGTAAGGCTGGGTACCAGGAGTTAAGGCGGGCAGGACACTACCAAGAGAGCAGCATTTATTAGGAGCAGCTCTAAAACGCTGCCCTGACAAAGCAAGTGCATTTGTTTCAGCTGTGAGCCAGGGGAGCCTGGCCCATCCTCTTCAGCTCAGCTCCCAGTGCGAGGGGGACTCCGGCCTGCGTAGCTGCCCAGTCGCTCACCAGGGCTGCCTGTTTGCACTGTCCCTCCAGTGTGGCTTTTCTTTGCATGCATGCGGAGCAGACGTCTGAGCAGGCAGGCTCCGAGTCATAATAACGCGGCTTCGAAAACAGCCCGGGTAACTGGGGTGGTGAACTACTGGGGCGGCTGGCCAGACATCTCTGGGAATTCGTTTCGATGCGGGCGGAGGGGCGAGGGGTGGGAAATGTGTGTGAGAAGAGAATCAACAGGCCCAGGTCTCCAGGCAAGAGGCACAGTATGGTTTCGTGCCGGTGAGCATCAAGAGACCCTGCAGTAGGGCCAGGAGACGAATGCTGGTAAAATCAACCCCGGGGGTCCTGTCCATCTCGCTAGGTGTCTGTCTCTTCCACGCTTGTAGCCAGGGGTCCAAGCCTCTGAGCAGCACGAGCATTTGGGGAGCCCCCAGCTGTGCGGCCCTGGCTCTGCCCACTGGTGTGACCATCAGTTCTCTGGCTGCGTTGGGAACTAGTACGTACACCACGGGCGCCGAGGAGCTCACGCCCAGCCCTGGCTCAGGACGGGTGAGAACTCAGGGCTGGTCCTTCATCTCCAGTGAAACGTCAGTGCCCTAGCGCCCAGCCGCCTTGTGGGGCCAGTCTGGGGCCCAGCACAAGCCCTGGGCTCTAGGTTTGGACCAAAGCCACAACCTGAGAGGTACTGGGAGGAGGGATCACCTTCCCATTGGCATCACCGCAAACAGATCGAGTGGAGCCCATAATTTTACACTGTGTTTCTGTCCCAGCGTCCCCAGGGCGTGCGCGAGTCTCGCTCGCCGTCCTCCTTGGAGCTTAACACCCTCCAGAGCCCGCAGCACGTTTGTGCCCCCGCACCCTATCGCTCGGCCACGCAGTACAGAGCTGGGGAAAACTAAACAAATCCAGCAGCCCAAGGGACTTTCGCAACCTCAGCCAGACGCTGCTGCCCCCAGCTCAATTGTCACTGTCCGACTCGCCCGGCCGCCCCAGGAGCTGCGCACAGCTCTCTAGTGGGTACACGCTGCTCATGAGACCCCAGAGGCCTGGCGAGCTACAGCTGTGAGGCTCTCATAGCATTCCCAGAGAGCTGTACCACAGCAGGGGGGCCACCAGCTGCAGGAGTCCTTGGCAAGGAAGATTCCCATGCAGTATGCACCCACCAGCACTGATTTGTCCTGGGGGTGGATGGTACTTGCCTAATGTCTTGCGTTTAACTAGGGGTCCTTCTCGCTGCTGCTGCTGCGCTAGCGCTGGCCACGCTGGGAAATACACACAGGTGATTTTGATCATTTCCTTGTTTGCCTGTGAAGCTTTTAATTAAATGTGAAGCATGAGCTCGTTTAACCCAAGAGGACTGTCATTCCATCATCTCCAGGGCATCTGGCTGGCTTGTTACAGCTGGGCCACTGTGGCCAACCACCACATCTCATTAGACATGGACCTGCTCTGCGTGGAGCGGGCTCTGCCGCCAGGGCTTCCCAAGGGAGGCGTGATGTCGAAATTAAGCACCGTTCTCTCGGAATGGCCACGAATCCCTGAGGAAAAACGACGACGCGTCAAGGGGCACCTCACAGGCCAACGCTTTCCTGGCACATAAGCTTTCGTGGGCAAAGACCCGCTTCATTAGATGCATGTCACTAAGTGGATCTTTGCCCACAAAAGCTGATGCCCCAAAAAATCTGTTATTCTGTGAGGTGCCACAGGACTTCTCATTGTTTTTGCAGATACAGACTAACACGGCTCCCTCTCTGATACGGACTCTCCCAGGAGCTGCTGTGCCCTGCATCCATTCTGGTCACCCAGGCTACGTCTACACATGCTCCAAACTTCGAAATGGCCATGCAAATGGCCATTTCGAAGTTTACTAATGAAGCGCTGAAATGCATATTCAGCGCCTCATTAGCATGTGGGCTGCCGCGGCGTGTCCAGACGGGGCTCCTTTTCGAAAGGACCCCGCCTACTTCGAAGTCCCCTTATTCCCATGAGCAGATGGGAATAAGGGGACTTCGAAGTAGGCGGGGTCCTTTCGAAAAGGAGCCTCGTCTGGACGAGATGCGCGGCGGCAAGGCTCGTCAATTTTGAAGCGCCGCAGCAGCCCGCATGCTAATGAAGCGCTGAATATGCATTTCAGCGCTTCATTAGTAAACTTCGAAATGGCCATTTGCGTGGCCATTTCGAAGTTTGGGGCACGTGTAGACACGGCCCCAGAGCTGAGAGGAGGAAGTTGACAGGGCTAGAGAAAACCCAGCAGCCGTCCAGAGTGAGGGCTCGGACCTTCTTCTGCTTATGCTTCTCAGTCATGGGCTATAGCAACTAATTATTTTTCCTGCACGGGCACATTTCATAGTAGCCACTTGTGCACGATGGGGACAGTGGTGCTCACGAGAGATTAACTCACTAGTGCTGTGCTTTGGAGATGGTTTGTTTTGCCCGCTGTTGGAGCACACGCGTGCTCCTTTTACACAGCTCAAAGGGGCTGGGGAGAAACCTGCCAGCAGTGCCACCCTAAGGAAAGGGGGTAAGAAGTAGAGGGGTGCTTACCAGTGGGACTGATGTGCCCGGTGGGGACTCGACACAAGCAAGTAGGCGGTGCTATGTCCCACAGTTCTAGTGGCCAGCCCGTTTACATTATGATGGGTGTTTGTGTTTGTCCGACTACAAAGGAGACAACCATCCAACGGCTGACAGTGTTAACTGAGTGTTTGAATGGGGCAGAGGAGGTTGCTGCCAGCTGCAGCTTAAGGCAGAGGCTGCATGCGTTGAAAGAGTGTACGAAAGACAAAGTACAGGCTGATCCCAAACAAAATAACAACCCCTGCGCTAGCCGCTGGCTGTGCTCCTCGTCCCACCCCCAGGGCAGAGGACATCCAGCTGGTATTCTGTTAACATTCAGAGTAATCAAAACAGTTCCTAATATGAAAACCATTGTCCAGAATTGCTGTGGCCTTGGTGGCCTAATACGCTGCATGACTCTGCCTCTGTCTAACGTGTGAGTTGCAGCGCTCTGCCAATCTCAACAAGCCACATTCAAACTAAGAACTCCCTTGGCAAAAGCAGCGCCGGCTGGTTGACTCCAGCCCTCCCTTGGCATTTCTCCAGCGTGGCCCAAACCATTTGCTTTCCGAATAAGCATGGCTCTGGGAACAGTGACGGACAGCATGTGCAGAGGGATTTACATTCAAATAACGGACGAAGGGTCCATGTCAACTCAGAGAAACGAAGCAGTCCATGTTCAGGCTCCAGCTCCACCAGTACCCAGCTCGGAGTCCTCCTTCATCACTGTGACTGCCTTGCTGTTCAACCCAATCCACTAGCATTGGCCCGGCTGAAATCAGGGTCCCACTGAGCTAGGAGCTGCACAGGAATAATAAGAGCTAGGGCAGCCCCCAAGAGCTTGTGATCTGCACAGACCAGACAGACTGGTCGAGGGGAAGGCAGCAGCGTTATACACCTTGTAGGAGTGAGGGAATGAGGTACCGAGGGATCAAGTGGTTTGCCAAAGTCACAAGGTTGGGAACTGGGTCCAGGTCCCCTGGTTCCCAGCCCAGTGCCTTTGCCACAAGAGTTCTTTGTGTGTCTTCCCGCCCACAGCCTCATCAGGCATGGATAAGGCTGTGGCTCTGTCATGCAGGTCGCAGAACTCTCAGATTCTGTGACCTTCCTGACATCCGCAGCAGCCAGTGTGGCTAAGTGCGGGGACCATCCAAACAGCCACTGGTGCGACTGGCCCCTGGATGTGCTGTGAGTGCTGCAGACTGGTTGAGCAGTGGCCAGGGGGGCTGTTCCCTGGGCTCCCCAGCTAAGCTTTAGCCAGAGAAATTTGCGTAAAGGTCACAGACAGGTCACGGGACATGAATTTTTGCTTATTGCCTGCGACCTGTTTTGTTTTCCTCTGAGATAGAAACCTGTCTCCTCAGCTGCAGGTGGAGCCCACTGCTTCTTGTCCCGCCGTCACTGGACACAGAAAGCAACTGATCACAGCCCTCTTTGTGACAGCCCCGAACACATTGGAAGATAACGCACAAGTCCCACCTCAGCCTTCTTTTCTCAAGACTAATCATGCCCAGGTTTTACCCTCTCCTTGTAGATCAGGATTCTAAACTGTGGATCATTTTTGTTACTCTCCTCTGCACCCTTCAGTTTAGCTACCTCTTTCCTCCGGTGTGGTGCCCAGGACTGGACACACTGCTCTGAACGAGGCCTCACTGGGGCCAAGCAGAACATGACAGTTACCCCCCATGTCGCACAGCCCTGTGTGATGTTAGCCTTTGGTGCGACCGCATGGCACTTTGATGCCCATCTCAATTCGTGATCCACTGCAACCCCAGGTCCTTTTCAGCAGCACTGCCCCCTCCTCACTCAGGCTGCTTCTACACACTCACTCCCCCGTCAGAGGGGACATGGTACTGAGGCAATTCGAAGCAGGCTAATGAGGCACTAATGTGCATGTTCAGAGCCTCGTTAGCATAATGGCAGCCGAATGAACAGACGTGGAATTGCAGATTGACAGTGACGAAGGGGGCAGCGTTGAAATAAGCGCCCCACTTCGATGTTCCCTTTCTCCAGTCTAGTTCTGTGGGAGTAAGGGAACGTCGAAGCCGGACGCTTATTTCAAAGCTGCCCCCATCGTCACTGTCAATCTGCAATCGAAGTCTGCGTAGCCACCATTATGCTAATGAGGCACTGAATATGCACGTTAGCGCCTCATTAGCCTGCTTCGAATTGCCTCATTACCATGTCCCCTCTGATGGGAGAACGAGAGCGTCAAAGCAGCCTGAGTCTCCGTTTCGTAGCCACGCATTTACTTTCCCTTCCTGCATGAAGTGCTTTTCCTTGATCTCCACTGCCTGTCGTCTTGTTGATTTCAGACGGTTCTCCAATTCATGCAGGTAATTTTGAATGTTAAACCTGCCTTCCCAAGTGCTTGCAAGGCCTCCCATCTTGGACTCCTCTGGGGATTTCCTAGGCTTGCTCTGCCTCTCATTACCCCAGTCGCTAAGGAAAACGTTGACCAGAAATGAACGTTCAAAACGGGGACTAAGGAGAGCTCCTGCCTGGCTATGGTGCAGAGTAGCCAAATGATGTTTGTCATTGAATAACCATGGGCCTCAGTTTGCCATCTACAAAATGGAGATAATAATACTTTGTGCAGCACCTAGCACAGTGGGGGGGCATGTTCTTGATTGGAGCCTGCAGGTGCTACCAAGAGAGTAATTTAGGGAGGCTGGGGGCAAGCAGGGAGGGTAGCAGCCATGCATACCAGGACTCTGCTTGTTCTTTCCCCATCCCCCGCTTACCAGGGAGAAAGGGAAAGTGCACAGCCTGGGAGCCGCTCGCTGCTGGCTGGTGAATGTCAGGGGCATTTTCCCCTCGCTCCCTGGCAGTTAGGGGACAGGGAAGAAGAGTAAGCGGTGTCCCAGTGTACATGGCTGTTAGTCCCCCACCCCTCCTGCAATGCCGCCCTTGGTACCACTGTCCTTGCCACAATAGTAATACAAAGGGTTAAACTCCACAGGAAAAACAAAAGAAGAGAGGAAGGAGCTAGTGGAGAAACAGCCATGCCACTGTCCCTCCCTGAGGGGTCTGAGCCCTCCCGCGGCAGGGGTACCCCAGTCTGTAACTGTGAGACAGCAGGAACTGAGCCCTCCCGTGGCAGGGGTACCCCAGTCTGTAACTGTGAGACAGCAGGAACTGAGCCCTCCCGCGGCAGGGGTACCCCAGTCTGTAACTGTGAGACAGCAGGAAATGAGCCCTCCCGCGGCAGAGGTACCCCAGTCTGTAACTGTGAGACAGCAGGAACTGAGCCCTCCCGCGGCAGGGGTACCCCAGTCTGTAACTGTGAGACAGCAGGAACTGAGCCCTCCCGCGGCAGGGGTACCCCAGCCTGTAACTGGGAGAGAGCAGGAACTGAGCCCTCCCGCGGCAGGGGTACCCCAGTCTGTAACTGTGAGATCACAGGAACTGAGCCCTCCTGCGGCAGGGGTACCCCAGTCTGTAACTGTGAGACAGCAGGAATGGAGCCCTCCCGCGGCAGAGGTACCCCAGTCTGTAACTGTGAGACAGCAGGAACTGAGCCCTCCCGCGGCAGAGGTACCCCAGTCTGTAACTGTGAGACAGCAGGAACTGAGCCCTCCGGCGGCAGAGGTACCCCAGTCTGTAACTGTGAGACAGCAGGAACTGAGCCCTCCCGCGGCAGGGGTACCCCAGTCTGTAACTGGGAGAGAGCAGGAACTGAGCCCTCCCACGGCAGGGGTACCCCAGTCTGTAACTGTGAGACAGCAGGAACTGAGCCCTCCCGCGGCAGGGGTACCCCAGTCTGTAACTGGGAGAGAGCAGGAACTGAGCCCTCCCGCGGCAGGGGTACCCCAGTCTGTAACTGTGAGACAACAGGAACTGAGCCCTCCAGCAGCAGAGGTACCCCAGTCTGTAACTGTGAGAGAGCAGGAACTGAGCCCTCCGGCGGCAGGGGTACCCCAGTCTGTAACTGTGAGACAGCAGGAATGGAGCCCTCCCGCGGCAGGGGTACCCCAGTCTGTAACTGTGAGACAGCAGGAACTGAGCCCTCCCGCGGCAGAGGTACCCCAGTCTGTAACTGTGAGAGAGCAGGAACTGAGCCCTCCGGTGGCAGGGGTACCCCAGTCTGTAACTGTGAGACAGCAGGAACTGAGCCCTCCCGCGGCAGGGGTACCCCAGTCTGTAACTGTGAGAGAGCAGGAACTGAGCCCTCCGGTGGCAGGGGTACCCCAGTCTGTAACTGTGAGACAGCAGGAACTGAGCCCTCCCGCGGCAGGGGTACCCCAGTCTGTAACTGTGAGACAGCAGGAACTGAGCCCTCCCGCGGCAGGGGTACCCCAGCCTGTAACTGGGAGAGAGCAGGAACTGAGCCCTCCCGCGGCAGGGGTACCCCAGTCTGTAACTGTGAGATCACAGGAACTGAGCCCTCCTGCGGCAGGGGTACCCCAGTCTGTAACTGTGAGACAGCAGGAACTGAGCCCTCCCGCGGCAGAGGTACCCCAGTCTGTAACTGTGAGACAGCAGGAACTGAGCCCTCCCGCGGCAGGGGTACCCCAGTCTGTAACTGTGAGAAAGCAGGAACTGAGCCCTCCTGCGGCAGGCGTACCCCAGTCTGTAACTGTGAGACAGCAGGAACTGAGCCCTCCCGCGGCAGAGGTACCCCAGTCTGTAACTGTGAGACAGCAGGAACTGAGCCCTCCCGCAGCAGGGGTACCCCAGCCTGTAACTGGGAGAGAGCAGGAACTGAGCCCTCCCGCGGCAGGGGTACCCCAGTCTGTAACTGGGAGAGAGCAGGAACTGAGCCCTCCCGCGGCAGGGGTACCCCAGTCTGTAACTGTGAGACAGCAGGAACTGAGCCCTCCCGCGGCAGGGGTACCCCAGTCTGTAACTGTGAGACAACAGGAACTGAGCCCTCCGGCGGCAGAGGTACCCCAGTCTGTAACTGTGAGACAGCAGGAACTGAGCCCTCCGGCGGCAGGGGTACCCCAGTCTGTAACTGTGAGACAGCAGGAACTGAGCCCTCCCGCGGCAGAGGTACCCCAGTCTGTAACTGTGAGACAACAGGAACTGAGCCCTCCCGCGGCAGGGGTACCCCAGCCTGTAACTGGGAGAGAGCAGGAACTGAGCCCTCCCGCGGCAGGGGTACCCCAGTCTGTAACTGGGAGAGAGCAGGAACTGAGCCCTCCCGCGGCAGGGGTACCCCAGTCTGTAACTGGGAGAGAGCAGGAACTGAGCCCTCCCGCGGCAGGGGTACCCCAGTCTGTAACTGTGAGACAACAGGAACTGAGCCCTCCGGCGGCAGAGGTACCCCAGTCTGTAACTGTGAGACAGCAGGAACTGAGCCCTCCGGCGGCAGGGGTACCCCAGTCTGTAACTGTGAGACAGCAGGAACTGAGCCCTCCCGCGGCAGAGGTACCCCAGTCTGTAACTGTGAGACAACAGGAACTGAGCCCTCCCGCGGCAGAGGTACCCCAGTCTGTAACTGTGAGAGAGCAGGAAATGAGCCCTCCCACGGCAGGGGTACCCCAGTCTGTAACTGTGAAATCACAGGAACTGAGCCCTCCTGCGGCAGGGGTACCCCAGTCTGTAACTGTGAGACAGCAGGAACTGAGCCCTCCTGCAGCAGGGGTACCCCAGCCTGTAACTGGGAGAGAGCAGGAACTGAGCCCTCCCGCGGCAGGGGTACCCCAGTCTGTAACTGGGAGAGAGCAGGAACTGAGCCCTCCCGCGGCAGGGGTACCCCAGTCTGTAACTGTGAGACAGCAGGAACTGAGCCCTCCGGCGGCAGGGGTACCCCAGTCTGTAACTGTGAGACAACAGGAACTGAGCCCTCCGGCGGCAGAGGTACCCCAGTCTGTAACTGTGAGACAGCAGGAATGGAGCCCTCCCGCGGCAGGGGTACCCCAGTCTGTAACTGTGAGACAGCAGGAACTGAGCCCTCCCGCGGCAGAGGTACCCCAGTCTGTAACTGTGAGACAACAGGAACTGAGCCCTCCCGCGGCAGAGGTACCCCAGTCTGTAACTGTGAGACAACAGGAACTGAGCCCTCCCGCGGCAGGGGTACCCCAGCCTGTAACTGGGAGAGAGCAGGAACTGAGCCCTCCCGCGGCAGGGGTACCCCAGTCTGTAACTGGGAGAGAGCAGGAACTGAGCCCTCCCGCGGCAGGGGTACCCCAGTCTGTAACTGGGAGAGAGCAGGAACTGAGCCCTCCCGCGGCAGGGGTACCCCAGTCTGTAACTGTGAGACAACAGGAACTGAGCCCTCCGGCGGCAGAGGTACCCCAGTCTGTAACTGTGAGACAGCAGGAACTGAGCCCTCCGGCGGCAGGGGTACCCCAGTCTGTAACTGTGAGACAGCAGGAACTGAGCCCTCCGGCGGCAGGGGTACCCCAGTCTGTAACTGTGAGACAGCAGGATAAGACCTATTGTGCAGGCAGCTTTTCCAGGTCTTTTGTAAGACTCTCACACCTTTCTCAGAACCACCTGGCACTGACCGCGGTCACGGACAGCCCTGGTACACACTGGTGACTCCAATGTGACCAACTGCTGTCAAGTAAGAAATTCATCTCAGCTAGGCAGAATTCCCCCACTTTTCCTCACCAGTAAAAGTCCTGAGCCTCGCTCTTTCAGTCCTTACCTGGGCAAATCTCCCATTTGAAACCAGCTGGAAACTTTCCTGAGTAAGAACAGGTCCATGGTCTGACTTGCTCTTAAGCAGCAGTGAGCCAGCCTTAATAACTCTGATAATGTTAATAAAAGGTGTGTGCACCACGGAGAGACACCCAGTCTGCAGTTACTTCAGCCATGCTGCTTTCCAGCCTGCACTGCTCATCTGCAGGCTTTCTGGCAGTCTCACAGTTAACCACCTGCCTTCTCCACCTGCTTGGCACACATAGGCCAACCTGTGATCATCTGTACTATGGTTACCTTGCAAAGGGACATGTGTGCAGCTTACAGGCTGCCAAGAGCTAGATCAGGCCTGGAAAAATGATTTTGGAGAGCACTTTCCTCAGAGGCCCTTTCCCCCATGGAATAGGAAGCAGGTTGGTTGGTTTCTTTCCCTCTTTCTGCATCAAAGGTGCCTGTGCCCTGAGCAGGGATCAGAGCCAGGGAGACAACTCTCCACTGAACAATGCAGCCAGTATGAAATCATCCCCTGGCTTATTACTTGAAAGGGCTGAGAGCTGGAATCCTCACAAGCAATGAGGAGAGCACCTGGAATGTTACCCACAGAGGCTCTCGGTCAGCCAGCAATCCTGGCGTCTCATAACTGGAAATGTGCTTCACGCTCTGGCTTTGTACTTATAAAAACAAAGCAGCCAGCCAGGGTTGGATTTCTAACTTCAAAGGCACGTGATGGGCACGGAGGTGCAGAGGCAGGAGGGGCTAGCCAGAGAAAAGGCGACAAGATCTGCCTTATGTAAAGCCCTTTTCTGGTTAGTGTCCTGAGTTCTCCTGTGACATGCAGACTTGGGCCCTGGGTAGCTGAAGGGTCAGATCTCTCCCTTTCCTGGGACTGCCGCCAGGGCAAAAATTGTATTTCTGGTTCTTGTGATGACACTGGAACCATGAAAAAAAAGTGTTTGGGTTCGGACTAAAAATTAAAATTGTCGACATTTCTGGTAGCTCCCAAATTTGAAAGGAAGTTGGGCTGGGCTGAATGAAATGTTTCCTTCTGACAAGACCACAGAGCATTTGAGCAGTCTGAGACGTCTTTGGCGGTCTAAAAAAAAAAACAAAGAAAGGGAAAAGAAAATGTTGAAACAAAGCCTTGTTTCCTAACTACAACGAAATGTTTAGTTTCAAATGTTGAAAATGGCCATTTGTACTTTTTCTGATTTTGAAGGTTTTTTCCTAAATGAAAAATTGGGCAAAACTGACACATTCGTGAGTCATTATTGCGTAATTTTTAACTCGCACTGCCTCCTAGAAAATAAACAAACAAATAAATAAATGTGTGACCTGTTGGTGGCCAGGCCTCCTTGGAGACCACAGACCTTGCCTTTTCCTCAGCCTCTGCTCCCTGGGCTCCTCCCAGAGCCTTGCCTCTTCCCAGGAGACAAGCTGCACATCCTGAGGAACGTGTGACCCCACTCAAGGGCGCTCTGGGAGCTGACTGACTGGGTGGAGAGCGTCTCAGCAGGCGAGGGGAGCAGTGTTCCTGCCACAGATGCTCTTCTGCCAGCCCTTCCGCAGATGAGTGGGCCTCTGAGAGGGGCACATTTTGTACCAGCCCTCAGTCCTTCTCTGTGGCAGAAATTTGCTCCCAGGTAGAGCCAGTCCAAAGCCTGAGAACCTGGCAAGGCCTAATCAGCGACAGGCCGGTGACTCTCTGCGCAGGGCCGGTATGCTTTGCGCTCCAATCCACAGTCTGAATCCATCAGGCTTGGTCGACACCAGGCAGCTTTCAACAACCAGCTGTGTCAACGCAGCTGCGTTACTAAAAGTCGGGCAGCCTCGCTGCTGTTAGCTGTCGCTCTTGTCAGCAAAATACCTCACCCCCCGAGGAGCAGCGTTCGCCTTGCCAGCAGGTTGGCAGGTGCCAGGGCAAAGCTTTTCTCTTCCAGTGTTTCTCTAACTCCTGCGACGAGTGGCAGAAGTTATGCAGTTCGACTGCCAGTACAGACGTCGCCTCGGCCTTTCACAGTCATCCACAGAGGGCTGGAGGCCCAGAACTAGAGCTGTTGAATTCAAAATTTAACTGGCAACAATAAAGGCTCCTCCACGTACCTGCATCCCTCTTGCAGAGATTTTGCTTCACTGTGCTCAAAGCCTGTCTTTCTGGGCTTATTTACTGGGGCTCAAAGAGTTTTGGATTCCCCCTCAAACGAATTTGTTTAGTCTCCTAGCTGCCGACACGACAGGCCTGTCTCCCCCGTCCCTGACAGTCCTGCCAGGCCAAGCGGCAGGCTGTGCTCGTGCTGGCCATTTTCTGTAGACACACTCCTGGGAAAAGCTGCATCTTGCTGATGAGAATGAACGGTGACTCCACAGTCGCCTCCGCCTCAGTGGCTCCCAAGTCTTGTGCAATTGCACGTCCACGTTGCGCCCTCTGTGGCCGTGGTCAGGTTTCCTCGAGTGCGGAGACTCACTCTGAGAGCGACACATTTCCAAACCACTCTGCAATGCGCTTCGGCAGGGGTGCAGGCAGACACGGTACATACTTTATCTACGCTCTGCAAATGGAGGGGGTTGATTTAGCAGGTCTGGTGAAGACCTGCCAAACCGAATGCAGATCACTCTCCAGTCAGCCCCACTACTCTACCCTCAATGAGAAGAGTAAGCAAAGTCGATGGGAGAGTTTCCCCTATCCGCCCCTGCAGTAATGTGACCTAAGGTACATCGACTCCAGCTACCTTGGTCACGTAACTGGAGTTGTGGATGTCAGGCTGACTTTCTGCAGTAGTGTAGACATAGGCTTTGTTCTTGTAATTCCCAGTACAGCTGCATCAGCAAGAAGGCACTTCTATTTGTGGTGTTCGCTTGGCCAGGGTTCCAAATGCATGTCGTCAAGGTTATTTTACTTACCAACTTTTTATTACCAACAGAATTGCTGGCCTTCCTATTTATTTTCTGGCAGAGGTACTAAAAGAAAGTGATAGATATAAAAGACCAGAAATAGCTACTGCAGAAGGCAGGCTCTGAATTAAGGCACATTTGCATATTATAATTATAGTAAGCTATGGCAAAGATTTTATTTAATCTTTTTATCTCATTTAACCCATCTTTCCTCACCTGGTTGAGCTGTTAATCCAGCACATTAAGTCATTTCATTTTCCTGCCTGCTTTCATTCCAGGCAGCTCTACTTTTATGGCCGGTATCTGTTTTCTCAGCCTTCCTGATGAAACACAGGCCTTGGTGGCGGGCCTCATGATTGGAAGCAGGACTCTGCCTGGCGGGGGCAGAGGCCAAAGGGACCTCTTGTTTGCTTTGCCAACAACGTCTGAGGAGCTGAGGATACAGTATGATGAAGATACTCGCCCTTGCGTAGCAGAGCTCTGCAAACGCTGAGAGAGCACACAGCCGTGCCACTCTGGTGGAGAACCAGCTGTCTCTGCCCGACAGGTTCATCTGACTGGTCATTCCTGGGGGTAACGAGACGAGAGTGAAAGGAGCTGTGTGGACGACTGCAGGCTGGCTTGGGCAGATGGGGTAGCAGTGGCTTGGGGCTGCCCTGACCTGTGAGCGTGGCTTTGTCCCTCCAGCGCCCTCCCCTGCACTCCTCCATTAGTGCATGCAGTAGAACAGTTGCTCAGCACTTGCTCCTGGGAGAGGGAGAGCCAAGCTCGTGCCTCCACGGGGACAGGCTCCAGAGCCCACCCGGGAACTGCCCAAGCAGAGATACCGCCCCCCACCTGTCAGTCAATCCCTTCATCAGCCCCACTGCAGCTCTGTCCAGCACGTGTTTTGTGGTCTGCAGCCTTCCCGCCACGGGGTCATATGGCTGCTGTTATGCCTCAAGGGCAGCTCTAGGGCCTAGTGTCTGGGGCTCTCCAGAAAACCTCCTGCACAGCAAAAGGCTCCATATTGTCAGATCAGCTGTGCAGGGCTCAGAGAAACTGTCATTCTGGGTTGGCTCTCCAGTCCATCCAAGTCAGCGCCTTGGCTCAGACACTGAAGCGGCCAGTCTGTGAATGTAACTAACCATAAGAACAACCGAGCACGTTGGTTGGTATTAAGCATATTAGCCTCTTTTAATTCCATATGAACAGAATCAGGTATCGGCCAGGTTATTAATTAGTCCAGGCCGATGTCAGCCTGACTGGCCTGTAATTACCAGAGTCATCTTTTTGTACTTTTTGAATATTGGCCCAACATTAGCTTTCAGCCAGTCCTCTGGAATTTCCTCAGTGTCTCAAGACAGTGAGAATCAACAATAATGGGCCAGCAAGTTCCTCAGCCAGCTCTGTTAGAACTCTTGGATGCATGTTATTTAGCCTTTCCTCACTGGGGTGTTTGAGCTGAGGTCTCAGTAAGTGCAGAGAAGGCTCCTGCCAGCTCCCTTTGCAGTGTATGAGCTTGTGCTTGCTATTCCAGGAAAAAAAAAAAGGCATAAAATTAAAGGCCCGTTTCCCATTTTCCCTTGCGCTGATGGGCCTTCCCTGTGCAACCCCGGCCTTGTCCAGGGTGGCCCCATGGTCCCACACTCTGTTAGCCATTGTTGATCATAGGAGGGAACATTCATCTGGCTTTGAGACCCAGGCCCTATTAAACGTAGGCATCTCCTTCGCTGGGGTGGTGTCCACGGGACATGGGCGAGTGTGAGGAGACCAGGAGGGAAGTGGCACAGGGATAGGCAATGCTTTGTCTCCCTATACACAGACCGTGGATGTGCTGACTGGCCTTAGCAGCTCCAAGGACCTGGAGGTTATTCGCTATTAGCCCACGTGCTAACGCATGAGCCCTGTAAATTACTGATCAGGCTCAGGGCTGTAACTCCTCCTGGAGCTCTCAGCGTGCGTAGGAGGTGTGCAACAGGCCCCCGTGCGTAACTCAGAGGTACTCTGGACACAACCTGCCGTTTTCACTGTTACAACCTGCCGAGGCTGTAAATCCCAGCTCAATGCCTGTGTATGATTTTCATAGCTGAAGTTGTAAGTGTTGCCCCCCTATTTGTGTTCTCAATGTCTGCCTCTGTGAAGATCTCACCAGAAGGGGTGGCTCCCTGTTGCCAGTGAGTGACTTGTCAGGGGACAGCAGTACTTAGCTGACAAAAGGCCTTTAATGGGGGTCAATCCACAGCTGGAGAACTTTGCTTAGACTAGGGAACAGTAACAGAGAGGGAGCCGTGCTGGTCTATACACTATCAAAACAAAACAGCAGTCGAGTAGCACTTTAAAGACTAAGAAAATAATTTATTAGGTGATGAGCTTTCGTGGGACAGACCCACTTCTTCAGTTCACAGCCAGACCACCTGGCTATGTATGGCCATGGGCTGAAGAAGTGGGTCTGTCCCACGAAAGCTCATCACCTAATAAATTATTTTGTTAGTCTTTAAAGTGCTACTCGACTGCTGTTTTGTTTTCTTAGACCAGGGAGCAGACAAGGGCTGTTTGCCCGAAAGGACAGGCAGGGACAGGTGATTTCATTCATGTGACAGTCTCCATCTTGGAGAACACTTGTACACAAAGAGAACAATGCAATTCCGTCTTCCGTCTTCAGGCGAGGAAGACCCTGGGGCTCTGCCCTCTTTTGTCTCCAGCCTGCCTTGGCAACTGCCTGGCACACCCTCGGAAGAGTCACTGAGCCAGAGAGAGCCTGTGGGAATGACTCTGTGGGCTGGTGATTAATGCACTGGCCTTGTTGGTGGAAGGGTCATTTCATGGCTCCAGTGACTGTGTCCAAGCCCAGCCACGTGCGCGAAGAGAGGCAGCGCACTCCTTCCCACAAGACGCAGCTTTGGTATCGAACGCCTAGAGCGAGGTCTCTGCTGTGGGCCCAGCCCGAGAGAGGTGTTTGCCTGTATCAGGCTGGAGAGCTTGGACACCTCACTTTGGGAGAGGGGAGGGGCTCCAGTTGCTTTCCTCTCCGTGGCATTTCCCACTGGCCAGTGCATGTGGCCGCCTGCCCAGTGGGTTGGCTGCTGTGCATCCCAGTAGTAACAACCGTTAGGGTTGCCAAATTTCTACTTGCCCAAAGCCAAACACCTGTGCCTCACCTCCGACCCCACCCTCCTCTGAGGCCAGGCTCCTGCTCACTCCATCTCCTCACCCTCTTATTCACTCTCCCCACCTTCAGTCACTCCCTGGCTCATTTTCGCCAGGCTGGGGCGGAGGGCTGGCGGGTGAGACGGGCGAGGGCTCTGGCTGTGAGGGAGGGCTCTGGTGTGGGGCCAGAGATGATGGAATTGGGGTGCAGGAGTGGGGTTCAGTCTGGAGCAGAGGGGTTCAGAGTGTGGGAGGGGGCCAGGAGGTGGGAGGTGCAGGCTCCAGGCAGCTCTTACCTTGAGCAGCTCCTGGAACTAGTGGCATGCTGGGTGGAGATGCAGTCAGGCAGCTCTGCACACTGCCCCAACCACAGGTGCTGCCTCTTGGGTTGGGGAGCATGTGGTGCCCGCTGGCTGCACCTACACCTAAGAACGGGAGGGAGGTCATGAGGCTGATTCCAGGAGCCGTGTTGAGCCCAGGCAGGCAGGGAGCCTCCGTAGCCCTGCTGTGCTGCTGAGCGGAGTCCTTGCTGGCCAGAGAAAGGCAGGATGGTGAAACCAGACGAATTTGTACTTCACAGTGCAGATGATTCAAGCAAGCGATGGACTCTCCATGTCCAGATGTCTTCCAGCGAAGGCCAGATGCCTTTCTGGTGTGTGCTTGGAGCCCTCGTAGCCACTGAGATCTCCAGGAGAGCTGGGATATGCAGGGGTCGGATTTGATGCTCTGATGGTCCCTCCTGGCCTTCCCAAGTCTACTAATTAATGAAATTAATCACTGCCCAGGGAACGTGAGGCTGGCCTAGAACTGAGAGCCCTGTGTTTTGGACCAGGGAATTGACAACAGCTGCATATGGCAGCACAGCTGGGAAAGCCACTGCCAGCCTGCCTCTCTGCACTGTGGTCCGAATGCACCTTGCTTCCAGCGCCTCCTCGTTTTACGCACCAAAGGCAAAGCTCTGGCGTGGGCTTCAGACAACGAGGCTGCACTGCTGCACAGACCGGGGTGCAGGGAGATTTCACACATGCTAATTTAGCAGCCGTCTGCCTTGCTTCCTGTCTGCAGAGCCAGGCGGAGCTGTATAATGAGATTTACATTTCAGGAGAGGAGAGGAGAGGAGAGCGTAGCATGTTTCCCAGCACGTTCAAAGGCTCTGCAGCTTCTGCTGCATTTAGCCTGCTGCAGGGATGAGCTGCAGACACTGTGTCCCAAGGGGTGAAGTTTGAGCCCTGCACGGAGCCGATGGGAAACAACGCTGAGTCTCCAGCTCACGGCTTGGCACCAGCCACTCCTGAGGAGCAGCCGCCTTGTGGAGAGGCACATTGCATAGCCCTCAGCCAGCGGGTGCCTCTCCCCAGCACCTGCCTTCCTTCCCCAGCAGAGGAGGGCTGCCGCCCCACCAGCACGCCTGGGCTGTGTGCGAGCTGCCACTTGCCCTGCGTGCGGGAGTGCAGCCCCGTGGGCGTGGAGCCAGCTGAGCGCACACACACAGACGGGGCCTGGGAGAGATGCTTGTTCCAGTGGCCGAGCTGAGGACACTCCTCACCTTGCTGATGGTCAGGCCCAGAGCCCGACAGCCTCTGCCAGCTCCAAAGTCCACAGGTTAGGGGCCAGGGACGTTGGACCCCAGGGGCACCCAGCTCCCCTCTGGGCAACACGTGCACAGTCCCACTTGGGCCAGAGCCCCCAGGGCCCAAGGCACGTGGGTGGATTCTGAGTGGCTGGAGGGCGACTGCCTAGCTCACCCTGGGGCCCGAGCCGGTGGGCATGCTCTGGGCACAGCTCTGCCCTGGCAGCTCTCACGCAGGTCGTAGTGTGAGGGGAGGGTGCAGCCTGGTCCCCTTGCTTATGGCTGAGGACACCATGAAGCCAAGATCGCAAGCCAGCCTGAGCCTGCCCACGGCAATATGCTCTGCTAGCCTGGCCTAGGGCTTCTTCAGCCTGTATGCTGGCCCTGGATTCTCTGCACCTGGGAGGGGGCTTTCCCTGCCTGCCTGGACCCTCCTGGTGCCTGGCTGCCTGCAGCAGGCCCAGGACAGGGGGCAGCCGGCATGCCCTGCTGGGAGTGCGTGCCATGGTGCTGGTGGGGGGCTGCCGGCTCTGGTGTCTGCAGAAAGTGCCAGGAGCGTGTTCTTCACAGTGGAATTCTTTGGCAGAGGCTGGGCTGCAGCTCTAACTACAGCACTCCAGGTGTGGTTACATGTTCCCCGTCCCATCCCACTGTCCAGAGATGCTCCGTCTCTCCTGGAGCAGGAGCCTTCCACTGGTAGAACAGACTCCCATGGACAATGCTGCTTCCTTCCCACTCTGCACCAAGCCTCCTCCTCCGCCGGCTCCTGCTGCACAGGGGCAGGCGGCTGGCAGGGAGACAGGGCTCTGGCAGAGGCGCACTGGGGAGGGGCCCACTTGCTCTCCAGCCAGAGAGGTTCCCGCTGTGGCTGAGCTCTGCAGAAGGGAGTCCCAACACTGAGTCCCACGGAGCCGGGGGGGATGCCCCATGTGATGCTTGTGAGCAGCGTGTGAGTCCATGTAGCGGGGCCCATGCTCACACCTGTCTGGCCTGGCACCAGTGGCCAGGGTGAGATGGGAAGGCTGCAAGGTGAGCATGGTGAAACTCGACACTTGCCTGAGCCCAGGGCTTAGGCCACACTGAGGTGTGGGGAGCTGTGGGGAGCCGTGTGGCGGCAGTGTTGGGCAGTTTGCCTGGATGTTCACCCTTGTCTGGACCTGGTTCTGGGGCTAACTCTGTGGGCGACCTCGGCACGTCGCTGCAGCTCTGTGCCTCTGTGGCCAGGCCTTCCTCCTGAGAACATGCACACTCATCTCGCCAGCTGCATTAGCCACTCCCAGCACAACAGGCTCCAGACTCGGCTGGGGCCTGGAGGTTCAGCTCTCCATGGCCAAACGCGGACGGCTGTGGGCGCAATTCAGACAGGTCGCTCATGGGACCGGGCAGCCGGGGCTTTACTCATTCCCCAGATGTCAACTAGCCAAATCCAGTCCCACAAAACTTCCTCTTAACCCAGTGGAGCCTCCCTGGGGAAGGATCTGGCCTAGCTTCCTTTCATAATTGTTGGCTCTCTCCCTAGACTTCCTCCGAACTGTAGCGCACGTCCGTAGTGCCTGGAGAAGGTGGAATCAACATCTGATAATTACTCACTGTCCCTTAGAACATCGGTTCCCGTCAGGCAGGTACAGGTACCGCGTGAGAGCACGGGCAGACCCACACCTAGCACCAGCCCCTGCTCTACTCTGGTCGCGGCGGCCGGATGAGATCGTGGCCCATCGACTTCAGAAGGAACCGGAGGTTGAAGCCGTGACTGTCCGAGAGACGGCCCTGCTAGGTGTCTCCAACCGGTTACCCACCCCCGGCTGGTCGTCCTTGAAAAGCTTTGCCTCGTTGACTGAAAAGTTCCCCTTGGAGGCAGGGCCCGACTGTGGTCCAGAGCAATAACAGAGCCGTAGCCGTGCTAGTCTGAGCGGCGCATGAGTTTATCAGGTCCCCTCTGCATCTCATCCCAAAGGGGGACACGGACCTGTTACACTCCTAACGGCAGCAGCTTCTGCTTTAATGCCGCCAGAGGTCTCCAAGGCAGCCAAGACAGCAGCCATCCCAATTGCTTGTCCTCCCTTCCTCCCTCCTTTCAGGCCGCTCTGGTTCTGATGTGAAGGGCTTTTACAGTAGCAATAAAATGCTATTGCCTCACTGCACAGAGACATGTCATTGACTGACAAGTTGGTGCAATGTATTCTAAACACTGATCCCCGGGGTGGTTTTCAGCTCCTTTGAAAGGGCCAGATAAGCCTCCTTGAGATAAAAGCCTTCCAAGGTGTTTGCTCCACTCTGAGCGCTCCCAGCTGGAGGATGGGTTGCCAGGAGCACACCTTGCAGAGAAGCTGCCATGTGGTTTGCATTTATTGACCCCACTGCATACCACATGTTTCACAGGCAGTTAAGAAAAGTGTTACCGGCCTCTTCAGACCTTCTGAAGGGTGTCAGGAGTTAAATGAATTACTAGGCTCCTTTCAAAACAAAAAAGCTGTCATGATCAAGATCTGAAGAAGTGGGTCTGTCCTACCAAGACTCATCACCTAATAAATTATTTTGTTAGTCTTTAAAGTGCTACAGGACTGCTTTTTGTTTTGATAGACTACAGACTAGCACGCCTATCTCAGTCACTAGGTTCCTTTCACTGAATTATATGGCTTTTATTCTTATCTTGAATTGCTGGAGGAACGGCTTCCCTTTGTTGGTTCTCTCCACCTAAATTGATACAAGACCCAGTGAAGCACCCAAGCCATTCAATTAATGGCTGCACAGTAGCTCACATTACATAAGGTTAAAGGGTCTTCTTTGCCAAAGAGGAGACATGAACTTGGGTCACCTTTCAAAGAAGGAGGTCGCCTGTTCTTTCATTCCCTGCTGAAAACAGGCCTCAGCCAACTGTCACACCAGTCTGCTGAAATGGTTTATCAGAGGCAAAAAGTCTGACCTTTGCAGAAGTTTTCATAAGATCCTGGACAAGTTGCAGCCAATGTGCATTGAGCCAGCAACAACTGCAGTAAGTTTAGGCAAATAAAGACTTTCTCCAAATGCATCTGCAGTCAGTGATTTGCTTCCAGGTTACCCAGAGTGTTATTCTTCAGTTATTGGTCTATTTAACATGCCACTTCAGCCTTTTATTTTTAACATGATTTTCACGGGGCTGCGGGGTCCTCCTGCGCCCCTGGCTGAGCAGCCCATGGCTGGGGCTGCCAGGCAGGGCTCAGCACCCCAGCCAGTTCCCCACTGCAGGGCTGCGGGGCTTCCCGTTTTTGAAACTCTTGCATGGGACAGACACTCCTGCCTGGGGCTCCCACAGCTGGGGCTGCCTGTCCTGCATGAGTTTTCCAAAAATCTGGCAACCCTCTTACAAAATGACACTTTGGGTTTTAAAACATTTCAGATTAGCTTGGGAAAAAAGGTGCAGGGAGAGAAGGAAACTTGTGACTATCACCCCCCACGTTCATTGTTGTTAAAAGGTAAGTGTACGCGCACCAGTTTGGAGCCAGCCTGCTGCTCGGTGTGGGGATTTAAGTCTGGTGTCAGGAAGGAGGGGGTGTGGTCTCCTGGTTAGAATGGGCCCTGGGACTCAAGTCGCCTGGCTTCTGTTCCCATATTTGCTACTAAATTATGTGCTCTGGGGCCAGCTCTCCAACTTCCCTTGGTTTCTGTTTATTCAGCTGTAAGAGGAGGTATCTTTTCTCAGAACAGCGCCATGTGTGTTATGACCCTGGTCCTACAAATCCTTTTGCACACGTGTAGCAATCACACTCCATTGTCTGTCACCACTGAACTGTAACACTTTACTCAGTACTGCCTAGAGAACTGGGGAAGTCACAGTGCCTTTCTGTGCCTCAGTCTGCCAGCTATGAAATGGGGATAAGAAGACCTTCGTAAAGCCAACTGTAATCTCCTTCGTGGTCACTGGGTAATGAGTAAGATGTCTGCGTGTCACTCTCCTATTCGTCAGTCTGCTGATGGCTGACCAGCCTGATTCTGGAGCTGCAGGTCTTAGCACAGAAGGGGCAGGTGTTAGTGGCTCTTGGAGAGGTGGGGGGCAGTTTTTGATGCTATTTATTTCTTCTCTGCTCCCCTCCCCATCTGCACTGTGCACCACCCCCTCATAGACTGCCGTTCTCCACTGGGGACGGTCCTGGGCAAGGTTCTCCCAAGCATTGACACGGATGCCGCACTTTTTTCATGTGTGCCTTCAGCACGTCCTTACATTGCTTCCGCTGGCTCCTCTGTCCTTCCTCCAACTCAGGAAACAGAATCTGTTTTGGGAGGTGCTGATCAAACATCCGAACCACGTGACCAGTCCAGCGAAGTTGTTGGTGAATGATAACAGCTTCAATGCTGGTCTTGTTGCCCTCTTCCAGGACGCTCGTGTGCGTACACCTATCCTCCCACGAGAGAGTTAAAATTCTCCTGAGGCAGTGTTGATGACATCGTTCAAGTGCCTTCAAATGACGCTTGTATGTTGTCCAGGTTTCATACACAGGATCTACTGATGAGAAGCGCTACCTAGGCGTGAGAGATTAGTACTGGGAGGATTCTGTACCCTCAGCCTGAGCTTGGTCTCCTGGATACAGGCCCTGGGGCTCGCCCGTGAAGGAGCCTCATCTTGCAATCAGGTCCGGGGCACTTACAAATTTGATGTTTGCTTTTCATGCAACATCCAGGGCTGTTCATCTCTTGTAGGGCATGTCTTCGCTAGTGACACGCGGCGCAGGGGCTCTCCCAACCCTGCTCCAGCATAACAACCACATCCTGCACAGGCAGTGGCGGCTGTCCCATGAAGTTGCTGGCATGGCAGGGACAGAGCAGGGCCGCTCACTCGAGCAGTCTGTGGCGTGGAAGCAGGCTTAGTGCTGGGCTCTGAGATACCTACCTGCCTGCAAGGCGTGAATGCCATGCACTGTCACCCTGGAGCAGCTGGGCTCCAAGGGCGCTCTGGGGAGGGAGAAAATTGTGCCGGGCCTGTGCCCAGCACAGCTGCATGGGCTGGTGCATTGTGAGAGAGGTGCAAAGTGACGTCTCTACCTGCTCCCCATCCTCACCTGTATAGGGAGGGTGTAGCTGCAATGTGGAGTCTGCTCCTGCTCCAGCCCTGCCACCTGCCTCACCAATAGCCAGAGCAGATGCTTACAGCAGGCCCCTTGCCTGCCCATACTCCTCCTGGGCCCCCGCTTTTCAACCCTTCGTGCCTGGAATCTCATTTGCTTCTATGTGGGAAGCACCTGAACTCAGCACAAGTGTTGAAAGAGCTCGAACACGTGGGGGCGATTGGCCCATGTTCACCCACATCTAATGTTTGGATCAGTCCTCCTGGAACGGCTAGTTCCAGGCAGCAAACAGGCATCACACTGCTTTGCACAGAGCCCCAGGGACCCACCCACAGCACTGTGCTAAGGTCTTTGGCTGCCCAGGACTGAAGCCAGCCATGTGGGGAACCCGTGGGTTGGGGATTTTCCTTTTCACAGTTTGGCTTTATTCCCCATCACACACTACAGCTGTGACCCCAAGTCCGTGATAGACTGCAACAGGTCTCTGCCTCGGCTTGCACCGGCCTTTCCTGCTGTGTCCTGCAGCTTTCAGCAATGCCAGGGAGCGGGCAATGAAGAGCTTCAGTGAGGACTCTCACCCTCACTGGTACGTACGCTCTGTGGAGTTCACCCCTCTAGAATCAACGAGCAGTCCTGCAGCCCCTTGCAGCCTAACAATATCATTGATCAGGCAACGAGCTTTCGTGCGTAAGACTCACTTCATCAATCAAGCCCTTGCATTGCAGGTCAGACCCCGGGGAGATGCAGGAGAACAATAGCATAAAAGCAGCACTGCTGCTTCCTGCTCACCCCTTTCTTCCAACACTCTGCGTCCGTACGGGCATTATGCACCCATGGGCCCATATGGCATCGGGTCAGGTCAGTCACTGGCTCAGGTTCAGGCACCCTTGATGCCACGAAGCACTGCGGCCTGCACTGCGGACGCTCAGCGTCGGGCGTCACGGTGCCTCAGAACGAAAGGAAATGGAAGCAGATCAGGTGTGCGATTGGTGGGGGAAAGAAACGTGTTGCTGCTGCTTATTCCCCGAGCCGCGCACGTCGAGTAACCAGGAATTTCATTTACATTCCAGCCACCTCAGCTCACACGGGTTCCACCCCCTGGCTCCCGGGCACCTCTCTGTGCATCGCCCGGGCTGTACGTAACCCCCAGCCGCGCGGCGCTGGCTTGCTACCGGCGCAGGCTGGAGTTTGTACTTGGGATGATCTCTTGTCCCCTCACCCCACTTCTAGTGCCTTGTGACTCACCTGACCTAAGAGTTAGTGGCGTAAGGCTCTGGTGCAACAAGGTGCTTAAGCAAATGCCTAACTATGAGCTTTTGTGAAAGCCCCGTGTGTGCCAGCCTGGGCCCACCCTCCTCCATGGCT
The DNA here is from genome assembly GCF_033958435.1 of Carettochelys insculpta. Taxonomy (NCBI): domain Eukaryota; kingdom Metazoa; phylum Chordata; order Testudines; family Carettochelyidae; genus Carettochelys; species Carettochelys insculpta. Next base: position 1,383,750 of record NC_134141.1, read on the forward strand.
CTGGCTGAGCTCAGGGCTCAGACAGCACCTAGGCCCCAGCTTGGCTTCCTGCCCCAGGTGGGAACAGCCAGTCAGCTTTCCCCCGAGCAGGTCCCAGCTGCTGGGCTTTCCTCCCTGTCCAGTCCCTAAGTGCCTGGCCCCGACAGACTCAGTCTGTGCCTCTCTCCCCAGCTTCCCCCTGAGCCGGGCACGCCACATCCTGCCCCTTCATGCCCTACATCCAAACACCCTCTCCTGCCAGCCTGCCAGGGCTGAGCTAGCCTCCTCTTCAGCCAGGTGTCACAGGCTGGGTGGGGCTGATTGAACAAGGCCAGCTGGCCCTTAAGGGGCAGGTCACAGGCCTCCTATCACAGTGGCAGAGAGGGAGCTGTGTTAGTCTGTATCTTCACCCACAAACCAGCCGGCCTGGAGCACCTTAAAGACTAGCAAAAGGACTGACTCAGTGAGGAGCTTTCGTGGGCAGACCCACTTCTGCAGATGTGGAAATTCTGTGGGTCTGTCCCACCGAAGCTCGTCACCTAATGAATTATTGTATCGCTCTTTAAAGTGCTACAGGGCAGCTGGTTTGTTTTGTCTCCTAACACAGATTTACCTTTGCTGAGGAGCATGAGTGCGGGGAGCAGGGGCAGGATTTGTTAATCCACCACCTTCCCCTGCTTCCAGGGGCCTGTCTGCTTTCTTCCCACTAGACCCTTCCTCACAGGGCCTCTCAAACCAGAGGCTGCGCTGCAAAGCCCCTTCTCCCTCACCCTGTTCCTAGCTCACCTGTGCCCCTCCCTGCCCCTGCCGGGCTGCACTTACAGGGTGACCTTCCAGCAGTGCTGACACAGGATTGGGGCTAGCAGGACCCCGAGGAGCTGGGACTATCTGTGAGGTTACTGGCTTTTAAAACTGGACGCAGGAGCCATTTCTGTCACCATGGTACACAGCGGCACCAAATCTAGGGCCCGGTGGCCAAGTGAGGTGTCTATGAAAGCTGGTGATGCCCTAAATCTGTCGATGGCACTTGTGTGTCTGTGCCATGTTTGTATGTGAAGATACAGCTATTGGTTCTATGGCTGTGTTGGAAATGTTTTAGTGATGAGTTCCACAATAGGAGGTGAGATCTCCTCCCACACCCGGGTGACGGGCTAAACAAAGGAACTAATTCCCAGGCGGTCACTACACATCTCAGAAACTTGGGACTGTCACCTGGAATGCATCCAATGGCAGTTTGTCACAGCAGCCCACCTGGGTCAGGTGACCCTGACTGCCCGGTGCCTGATGGGAAGGAGAAAGGACGTTTTCTTTCCACTTGTATATGAGGGGCCCCAGGAAGCTCCGTCTGGAGCTTCCTTCAGTCCTCATGAGTTAAGCCTGTCTGGACTGGAGACCCATCCCCCAAAAGGATGCTTGCAAAGACTTTCGAGAATTCAGCATATAACATTGCTGGCTACTTCAATACCTGTAACTGATGCATGTAATTTATATCACTAACAGTTTTTCTCTCTCACCCTGTGCTTGCTTCCTTTGTTAATAAACCTTTGGATTGTAGATCTGCAGGACTGGCAGTCAGAGTGGTGACTTGGATAAGATGCAAGTATATATTGACCAGAGAGTGTGGCTGGACCCTTTGGGGCCCAGAAGAGCCTGTGAAGAGTTGGAGAAATAGGTTTTAAGAACCTCTCACCTGAAATAGGGGTTGTTGGTCTGGGCTGGTGCAGCAGCTGGGAAATCTGTGGGTTTGCTTGTGTGGCTTCTGGCTGGCCAGTGGCTGGCAGAGGTACTTTTGCGGCTGGTTTGACTTGCCTTAGTGAGAAGGAAATCCCAGCCAGGGCTATAAGTGGCCCGGTTTTAAGCAACGAAACCCCAGATTGATTTCCTTAGCTGTGCCCAGAAACCCTGTCCTAGTACACTAACAATGAGAGCTTGGAAGGTGTTTGGCAGCCTAAGGGTGAAGACAGGTAAATGTCACATTTGGAGGACTCTCCAAAGCACACGAGGCACCCGAGCTCAGGGGAGATCCCCTAGCACCTTCTGCACCTTTGGGTGCCCAGATATTAGGCCTGGCCCGAAAACTAGATGTTCAGTTTGTGAAAAACATCAAGGGTTCGGCCTTTGCTTTTGTTAGGGTGCTAACAAAACCCAGCAGCCTTGGCCATTGTTTGTGGAGGCCCAGCTGGTGTTCAGAGCTGCCCAAGAGCCAGGCCCTCGCTCTCCTGGGGTTGGGGTGTGAGCTGCTAACATAGGGCTCTGCTAGTGCCAGCGGCTAATCGGTGCTCTCACGCCGTCCTGTTGGACCTGGCTCCATGGGCCAGTCAGAGTCTCTGGAGCAGTGGTGAGGCCCCTCAGCTGCAACGTGGTTCAAGTCCTTTGTCTGAGAGCAGTAGAGCAGGGACTGAGAGGCGTCTCTCGCCTGGCCTGAGCGGGTGCCCTCAGTGGCGGGAGGGTCTGGGGGCTGCTGTGTTCTTTCCAATGGAATGGGGGACTCCCAAGACACTGTTGTAACAACTGGGGCCTGGCAGGAGGTTCTCAGCACCGCTGCACAGAGACTCCCTGGGGTGTAGTACTTGTGTCAGAACCATCACCCACAGCCGATCGGATGGACCCAGGGAAAGCGTGCCAGGCTCTGCGTGTCCCCTTTCCCTCCGCACGGCTTCTCCCACCCTCGCATACAGCTGTGCCGCACATCCCTTGCACTGACTCAGTGACTTCCCTTCTCCCCTGCCCCCCAGGCCTTGCACACGAGTTATCTCCAGAGCACTGGGAGAGAGAAGTGTCATTTATTCACCGTTTTCAGCATCTGGGCTAAACCTCTTCCTGTTTCCCCTTTCGCGGCTTCTGCTAATCCGGGCAGCTGTGAGCAGCGGAGGTGCCTCCTGCTGTGACGCACTGCTTGGAGATGAAGGCAACACTTTGCTGGTGGAAGTCAATCACCAGGGAGCAAAGGGGCCCATAAGCATTAAAAATCAATGCTCTGCTGATTGACGTGTTTTCTGGAGGAACATTATTAGCAGAGCACTGGGCGGCACTTGGAGGGTTGACGTGTAATAACTCTCTCATGGCCTGAGACACTTTATCACCTGGCTTGTTCTTCTTCCCCAGGATCTAGGGCAGTACTGGCCAGGTGAGTCCTGGAGCAGATTATTCATATGTCAGGGAACTAGCTTTTGGGGTTGATTTTACTGTATTCTCCTTTCCTAGGCAGAGATAATTTGCTTTGAAGAGGTAGAGCCAGGAAAGCAGATTTACTGTCACTGGACTGGTGCTTTGCCTCCTCGAGTTAGGCAGCCAGTCTGTGCAGCAGCTGCGTCAGCGGAGTTGGTCTGGGATTTTTCAGTTAGACCTTTGCCCACCAGAAACGTGGATTAAACGCAAAGCCCTTTGTAGGAGAGGGTCTGGTGGGATGAATTATTTGACTCAAAAATTGTTGGGGGAAAAATCTTGAAATTGTCTAAACCTCATTTTCCGAGCTTTTGAAGGTAAAACATTTCTGTTTTTCCCCCTAAATTTAATCTAACTGATATTTAAAAGGGATTGGGAAGTGCACATGGACCTGGAAGAGGGGCAGAGACTGGCACATTTAGAACAAGCCAGGATATAAAGGGAGAAAGGACAAAACCACAGTTGGAACCATGAACGAATGTTGCTTTTGGAGCACCTGCACCACCTAGAGCCTCTGAATTGTTGTGTCCTTCCTGCTTTGTGAAAGCACAGGGCTTCCAGGAAAGGAGCCCGGGGTCAGTTTCTTTCTCGAGTGGAGGAATTCTTGGGCTGTTCCTGAAAGGAAGGGGTACTCCAACAACAATACCCTAACAAAACAAAGCAACAGCCTCGGAGCACTTTAAAGAGCAACAAAATAACTTACTAGGTGATGAGCTCTCGTGGGGCAGACCCACTTCTTCAGGTCTGGAGCAGTAGGTCAGTGTTTCTTAACCTGGGGATGGGTTACGGGGCATCTCAAAAGCAGGGCTGGCATAGGCGGTGGCAGGCAGAGCAGTGGCTCAGGGGTCCATGCCATAGGCGGGGCGGGGTGTTCATGAAACTAACTTACATGCTTCAGCCCCTTGCCTGGGGCTCAGGCTTCTCACAAGTGAAGAACAAGCTCAAGTGTCACATTGAAAGGTAAGTATGATATTTATGAGCAGTCCTGTGGTACCTGTAGACTAACAGATAAGGTGCCACAGGACTTCTCGTTGTTTATGTGATACAGACTAACACAGCTGCCCCTCTGATACAATATTATGTGCCAATTGTTTAACTTCGGGTGATATGGTAAAATGAGAAAGTCAGTAGTTTGCCAGTAATAGTGTGTTTGATTTGGTAAGCAAGTAAGTTAAACTTGGGGTGTGAAAGACAAATCTCGACGGGGTACGGGAGTCTGGAAATGTTGAGAGCCATGGCTAGTGGCAAGTTTGTCCACCCAACCAGCTATGATTAAGTTGTGTAAACAAATGTGCTGCAATGGTGGAAAAAGAATTGTGTGTCTGAACATTGTGGGTACTGGGGTACTGTTATGTGTCTTAAAAAGGGGCACTTTATAAAACAAAGATTGAAAGGCACTGGTCTGGTGTGAGAGAACAGGTTCTGACTTCGCCATTCCGTCAGGGGCTGGCATGCCTTGCTGCAGGCTTCCCCCACCGAATTCTCCCCGGGCTTGTGTCTCTTATCAGCTCTGTTGCGGGGCTCGGCACAAAGTGTCTATCAGTTATGATGCAGGGAGCAACACACCGGCTTTTACCAGGGTTTGGCACAGCGCATTGCTCCGAGGCACATTCGCTACCAGTTAGTGGTGTCAGCTGCCTGCCCCGGCCTGTAGCTGAGGTGAGTCACCTCCTGGCTGTCCAGCTTCCATTTGGCAGGGGTGGCTGTTAGCCCTGTCCCCTGGAGCGCTGGCAGTACTGCCGTGATGTGTCACCAGTGACCATCCCACTCGTAACTATAAGGAAGTTATCGTAGACGCGTGGTGCTGCGTAATGTCCTTGCGCTTCAAGTAGTTGGTCCACCAGGCACTGGAAGGTGATGAAGGTTGGGTGAAGGCTGAATGGCCTCACCCTTAACTGGTAGGGACAAAATGGGCTGGAGAATGAGGTCTTCTCTGGTAATCTGGTTCTCAGAGGAATCTGGCAATAGCCCTTTGTTAGATCCAGAATGGCTACATGCTTGGTGGCACTTCGTCCGTCCAGCAGCACGTCTGCTCAAGAGGATGTCCTTAAGTGACAACATCGCATCCAGTCTCTGGAAGTCAATGCAGAACGGGGCTGTCCTGCCGTGTTTCAGCACAGGTATGATGGGTTCCTCCATTCACAGGGCATTCCACAGCCGCTGCTAAGTCCAGCGGGACCTGCACTTGGCAGACGTCTCTGGGCGTTTTCTGCGGAGGGGGCTGTGGGCGCTCTCAGAGCAGCGAAGGCAGCAGGGCAGGGATATAGCCTCCCTTCTCAATGAAAGGACAGATCCAACACACAGTCCTGCCTTCCCTTCCAATTCCAAGCCAGGCCCTTCTCTGCTACTGCCAAAGGCAGAGGTTGACACATCTGCCAGGAATGGCCAGGGCACAGGTGGGAGGAGGGCAGCCCCTTTCTCCAGCAAGCTCCTCGCGCCTGCTGCTTGGCGCTGGCATGCCGGTTCAGAGCCCTCAGACAGTCACCCCCTCCTGGGATGCTCCTCCCTGGGTGGGGCTGTGTCGTGCCCGGCAGCCCTGAGTCAGGGGCAGGGACTCAGATCCGAGAGCAGGAGGTTGGCTCTACTGCAGCTCTGATTTGCAACCAGCCTCATCTGTCAGCACCCAGAATAGCTGTTCTTTGTAAGCCCAGTTTGCAGCTGCTCAGTTATTGCTGGGAAGTCTCTGCCAGTGATGACCGAAAGAGCCCAAATTAACACTCTTTGCGCATTCCCCAAGGCCAGGGGCTGGCTCGGCAGATGTTGCCCAGTGCCTAATTCAGTCTGATCATGCCAGTACAGAACTGCCAGAGCCGATGCATGCAAGGCCACACGCGGAACCTGTCAAACAGCTCCCAGGGATAACATTGCGAGTGTCAAAGAAAGGCAGAGCCTTTCTGTGTCTCGCACTTCCAAATGCATCATCTTCCCGGGTGACAACGGCTTTGTAAAATGACTGCAGTGACTGATAAATGATGCATCAGGCACAACCAGAGAAATCTCTCTCCCAAGGGACTTTAAAATTCGGCTGGAAATTCTGTCTTGGAGCTGGACACTTTAACTCACTGTTTCCCAGTGAACTAGAATTCATATGCATCTGGAATATTGTGTCCAGTGTTGGGCCCCCCAGTATAAAAAAGATGTGGATGTGCTGGAGCAGGTTCAGTGGAGAGCAACAAAAATGATGAAGGGGCTGGAGCACAAGCCCTATGAGGAGAGGCTGAGGGATCTGGGCTTGTTTAGTTTACAGAAGACTTAGGGGTGATTTAATAGCAGCCTTCAATGTACTGAAGGGGAGCTCTAAAGAGGAGGGTGAGAGGCTGTTCTCAGTGGTGTCAAACGGCAGAACAAGGAGCAATGGTCTGAAGTTGAAGGCGGAGAGGTATAGATTAGATTTGAGGAAAAACTACTTCACCAGGCGGGTGGTGAAGCATTGGAATGCGTTGCCTGGAGAGGTGGTGGTTTCTCCATCCCTTGAGGTTTTTAAGTCCTGGCTGGACAAGGTCCTGGCTGGGATGACTTAGTGAGGGTTGATCCTGCTTGAAGCAGGGGGCTGGACTAGATGACCTCCTGAGGTCCCTTCCAGCCATTGGATTCCATGATTCTGTGATTTCTGGTGTCCCTAAGACAAAGCAGCACCCTCAGAAAATTCAGACACAGTAAGTGTTTTGTGCCAGTCTGAGGTTAACCCAACAGAGGGGCAATCATGCAGAACATTTTCTTAAAAATGCTTTGTTTGTTTTAATGGGTTATTGGTCATTCTTTTGTTAGATTAGGGTGGCAATTGAGAATATCTGTTGTCACACTATTTAATTAATAGTGTGAGAGTTGTACAGTAGATGCAAGACAAAGATCAGTGGTCCTGATGAAGTAATCTCCCAGTGTGTAATACACAAGCAATACATCAGTGATGTTATGGCAGCCACAGCTGGGAAAGAGAAGGAACAAGAACCTGTAGTGCTAAGGCAGTGGCTGCAACCTATGGCCCAGGGGCTGCATTCACCCCACAGGGGCTCCAGCTGCAGCCCATGGACCCCAGGGCGGGCACCCTCCCCCATGCACCTCCAGTGCTCTGGGTTGCCAGAGCCACATCTCTTACAACTCCCCCTCCCTGCCAGCACTTTTGGAGGTGCCGGGAGTCACCGGATTCGCGCTCTGGCCCGTCTCTTCGCCTGCCAGGGATGGAGCGCGGTGAGTCAGCTCTTTGCGGCGTTCCAGCTCTGGGAGGGAACGAGGCGATTTGCAGCTCCTCCGAAGGTGTTGGGAGGGAGTGGGGCAGCAAGTAAGTGTGGGGGGCAGACAGCGGCGGCAGGTGGAGCCCTGGTGCATGCAGGCGCTGGGCTTGCCACAGCTGAGTTCCCCCCCAGCTCCAGAGGGCACCAGGTGGGGCTGGAAAAAGAGGGCCAGGTTCCCTAACAGGCCTCACTTGGGGTGACACGAGGGCTCCTCTGGTGCGACGCTGAGGCCGGTGAGGCAGCTTCTAGAGCATGGTTTCCCAAACTGAATCTCTCCTTAGCTGTGTCTACACGTGCACGCTACTTCGAAGTAGCAGCATCAACTTCGAAATAGCGCCCGTCGCGTCTACATGCGTCGGGTGCTATTTCGAAGTTAACTTCGACGTTAGGCGGCAAGACGTCGAAGTCGCTAACCTCATGAGGAGATAGGAATAGCGCCCTACTTCGACGTTCAACGTCGAAGTAGGGACCGTGTAGACGATCCGCGTCCTGCAACGTCAAAATTGCTGGGTCCTCCATGGCGGCCATCAGCTGGGGGGTTGAGAGATGCTCTCTCTCCAGCCCCTGCGGGGCTCTATGGTCACCGTGGGCAGCAGCCCTTAGCCCAGGGCTTCTGGCTGCTTCTGCGGCAGCTGGGGATCTATGCTGCAGGCACAGGGTCTGCAACCAGTTGTCAGCTCTGTGTATCTTGTGTTGTTTAGTGCAACTGTGTCTGGGAGGGGCCCTTTAAGGGAGCGGCTTGCTGTTGAGTCCGCCCTGTGACCCTGTCTGCAGCTGTGCCTGGCATCCCTATTTCGATGTGTGCTACTTTGACGTGTAGACGTTCCCTCGCTGCACCTATTTCGATGTTGGGCTGAGCAACGTCGAAGTTGAACATCGACGTTGCTGGCCCTGGAGGACGTGTAGACGTTATTCATCGAAATAGACTATTTCGATGTCGCAACATCGAAATAAGCTATTTCGATGTTGGCTGCACGTGTAGACGTAGCCCTTGGCAGCCATCCAAGCACTCAGCTTACAGGGACCATGGATCTTGGCTTACCCAATTTGTGCCGTTGACTCCTGGAGGCCCATGTGAGGCCTCTTCATGTTGGAACATGGTTGCTGGATCTGCTGAAGGTCAGGAGACCTGCCTGCTATTCCCAGCTGTGCCACAGATTGCCTCCCCAGAGGACAATTTGCACCATCATACTGTGCCTTGGTTTCCCAGCTGTAAAATGGGGTAAGAATCCTTCCCTGACTGACTGCAGTGTTGAGAGGATGAATCAGTTAACGTCTAGCAGTGCCCATATGCTATGGTGACGTGGGCTGTATCCTTTCCTAGATACTCTTGGCATTACTCTGGCAATGTATGCATATGGCATTTGGATGTTTACTCTATTATTTCAAATAAAAGCAAAAAGTTCCCATGATCTGGCTAAGAAATGTTCAGAATAATGCACAACAATATTTACACAAAGTAGCTCTGGTTACAAATAAAGCAGAATTACCAAATGCCATCACAACTGTTTCTGTTAGTCTGTTCTGGTGCTTAGTTTCCTGTTTGCACAAAGAATAAGTATATAAGATTTTCCTTTCTAGTAATTAACACGCGAAGATCATGGACCTGATTGGCTGTACTGTCATCACAACACTCCAATATACAATAATCCTTTGCAAATGCATTTACTGTTGGGATGGCAGGGAAACAGGGTCATCTTTGACTATATCATCAATCAGCATATTTAAAAGAAGACACAGAATTTGTCTTTTTCTAAAGTTTTCCCCCCACTGTTTAGTTTAAGAAATGGAAGTTGAGGTATTTTAAATACTTGAGGGTTACCAGTGAAGCATTACTAGAATCACAGAATCATACCTCAGGAGGTCATCTAGTCCAGCCCCCCCGCTTCAAGCAGGATCAACCCCAACTCAGTCATCTCAGGCAGGGCTTTGTCAAGTCGGGACTTAACAACCCTTAGGGATGGAGAATCCACCAGCTCTCTAGGCAACACATCCCCGTGCTTCACCACCCGCCCGGCGAAGTAGTTTTTCCTAATATCCAACTTACACATCTCCCTCTGTAACTTCAGACCATTGCTCCTTGTTCTGCCATCAGGCACCACTGAGAACAGCCTCTCACCCTCCTCTTTAGAGCTCCCCTTCAGGAAGTTGAAGGCTGCTATTACATCACCTCTCAGTCTTCTCTTCTGAAACTAAACAAGCCCAAATCCCTCAGCCTATCCTCGTAGGTCTTGTGCTCCAGACCCTTAATCATTTTTGTTGCCCTCTGCTGAACCTGCTCCAGCAAATCCACATCCTTTTTATACTGGGGGCCGAAAACCGGACACAAAATAACAGATGTGGCCTCACCAGTGCCAAATAGAGGGGAACAACCACTTCTCTAGATCAGCTCAGAATGCTCCTCCTAATGCACCCAAATATACCATTAGCCTTCTTGGCTACAAGGGCACACTGTTTACTCATATCCAGCCTTGGTTCCTTTCCGCTGTACTTCTGCTTAGCCAGTCAGTCCCCAGCCTATAACAGTGCTTGGGATTCTTCCATCCCAAGTGCAGGACTCTACACTTCTCCTTGTTGAACTGCATCAGATTTATTTTGGCCCAATCCTCCAATTTCTCCAGGTCACTCTGGATTCTCTCTCTACCTTCCAACGTATCTACCTCTCCCCCTAGTTTTGTGTCATCCGCAAACTTGCTGAGGGTGCAACCCAGTCCCTCATCCAGGTCATTCATGAAGATGTTGAATAACACCGGCTCCAGATACAAGGCTTGGGGCACTCCGCTCGAAACTGACCGCCATCCAGATATTGAGCCACTGACCACTACCTATTGGTACCAACTGTCAAGCCAGCTTTCTATCCATCTTATAGTCCAGGGATCCAATCCATACATCCTTAACTTATGGACAAGAATGTTGAGGGAGACCGTATCGAAAGCTTTGCTGAGGTCAAGGTATGTCACATCTACTGAGTTCCCTGTGTCCACAGAGCCTGTTACCTTGTCATAGAAGCTAATCAGATTGGTCAGGCAGGACTTGCCCCTGGTGAATCCATGTTGGCTACTTTTGATCACTTTCCCCTCTTCCAAGTGCTCCAAAATGGATTCCTTGAGGATCCCCTCCATTATTTTCCCAGGGATTGAGGTAAGGCTGACTGGTCTATAGTTCCCTGGATTTTCCTTCTTTCCTTTTTTAAAGATGGACACTACATTTGCCTTTTTCCCATCATCCAGGATCTCTCCTAATCTCCAAGAGTCTTCAAAGACAGTGGCCAAAGGCTCAGCAATGACCTCTGCCAATTCCCTCCGTACTCTTGGGTGTATTATATCCAGACCCATGGATTTGTGTATATGTAGTTTTTCTAGACAGCTCAGAACTTGTTCCCTCACCGATGGCCGCCCTCCACCTTCCCATACTGCATCTTCTAGGACCGTCATGTGGGAGCTGTCCTTGTCCATGAAGACTGAGTCACAGAATGCATTGAGTACTTCAGCTTTTCCTGCATCATCTGTCACTAGGTTACCTCCCTCATCCAGTAACGGCCCCACACCTTCTCTGATAACCCGTTTATTGTTCACAGGCCTGTAGAAACCCTTCTTGTTACTCTTCACATCCCTTGCCAGCTGCAGTTCCAATTTTGCTTTCACTTTCCTGATTACTGCCCGGCATTCTCCAGCTGTATGTTTATACTCCTCCTTAGTCAACTGTCCACGTTTCCATTTCTTGTGTGCATCCTTTTTGAATTTAAGCTGACCAAGGATTTCCCCGTTAAGCCAAGCTGGTTGCCTACCATGTTTGCATTTCTTACTATGCAGCAGGATGGTTTGTTCCTGTGCCTTCAGTAAGACTTCTTTAAAATACTGCCAGTTTTCTTCAACTCTTTTCCCCTTCATCTTCGTTTCCCAAGGGATCCTGCCCATCAGTTCTCTCAGGGAGTCGAAGTCTGCTCTTTTGAAATCAAAGGTCTGTAGGTTACTGCTGACCTTTCTTCCTTTTTTCTGGATCCTGAAATCTACGATATCATGGTCACTGCAGCCCAGGTTTCCTCCCACTTCTATTTCTGCTACTAGTTCTTCCCTGTTTGTGAGCAGCAGGTCATGTTGCACACGGCCGCTGGTCGGTTCCTTCAGCACTTGTACCAAGTTATCCCCAACATTCTCCGAACACTTCCTGGATTGTCTGTGTGCTGCTATATGGGTCTCCCAACAAATGTCCAGGTGATCAAAGTCTCCCAAGAGAGCCAGGGCCTGCAATTTGGAAGCTTCACTTAGCTGCCTGAAGAAGTTTAGACATTTAGTTACATTGATTTTCTTGCACAGCAAGTCACTCCATAGTCTGAAATTGCCATGCCCAAAAGAGAGTAAAATTCCAAGACACCTTTATGCCTGCGTGTCTCAGTGCAGTTAAAAACAGCCCCTTGGAATACTGCAGTGGAGCCATATTGCCAGTGCAATTTACCTTGGAGGGAAGCAGGGAGAACCTCTGCTTCTCTCTTCTTTGGAAATGCACAAAAATCTATTGCTTGGGGTCACTCACAAACCTGGTCCCCCCAAGGGGTTGTGCAAATTGAAAAAGCAAAAAAGCTGTCGCCTGGGTGGCCGAATGAAACATTTCATTTAGGTTTCAAAAATGTTCATTTATTAAAAAAGCTAACAAAATTGAAAGGAATTTCCAAACAAACAGTTGTGGCAAAAGGAAAAGGTGACAACCTTTGTTTAGAAAATGTTTGAAATAGGTCAGCGCCTTCAGACATAAACATGTTCTTCACACACAATTGGGCAAAACCAGCATGAACTCACGGTGATGCCAAACGCACATTTTTGCCAAAAAGAGTTCTGGCTGAAGAATGTCGGCCGGCCCTGCCAGGGACTGTGCGCGCCATTTGCAGACTTGCTACCCAGACATTCTGAAATCACAAGTCGGACCCCCAGAATCTGTTAGACTGGCTGGCAAATATCAGAAGGTAGTTTCAAATAAAGAAATGTTGGGTTCCTCGGATTTGCCTACTAGTTTATGAGCCTTTAGGGTCACAACCTCAGTCTCTCTTTGCAATGAGGAGGGCTAGGAACATAGTTTATTTAAGAAACAAGAGCTGAAATTCTGTCCTAATGACATCATTCTTGGCTGAGGCTTTAAGAATTGGCTGTTACTGGGAGGACACTGGTAATGGAGTTGGGAACGTTTGCAACACTGCAGTGGGACTGGGAGTAGCATTCAGTGCGAACCTAGCCAGAAAAAGCCCCCTTGCCCTGTAAAGAGGTCTGCATCCCCCAGACGACAACGTCTAGACAGGGCTGGGGTGGGAGGCGAGTCTCTGGTTTACGAGCAAGCAGCTGGCGCACACCCTCTGCGGCTGCCGATCATGGACCCATGTTATTGCAGCCACACTCGAGTGGGGAAAGAAGGCCTGATGGGGAGGGGGAGCAGAGAAGGAAGGGGATGCACAAGCCTGGGGTGTCAAAAAGGCAAGAGCCCAGCACCGGGCAGCCCACAAGAAAACAGCCAGGACCTGGAGAGAGCCTGCGAGGCCAAAGAGTGCAGGGCCAGCAGGAGTGACTGGAAGAGAGCATTGGGGACTGGCCTGACTGGGAGGAGAGTCAGTCTGGAGAAGCTGGGACCCCTCGAAAGAGCACCCCAAAGCAGTGGCCTGCCCCACCAACGATCCAGAGAGCTGCCTCCCGCTAACGACCCAGAGACCCCCACCTCTCCTCCAGGGACTCCTGTCCCGTGGCTGTCTGCTGGGCAGGCATGTGAGCAAACTGAAGCACAGCCAGGATGGGAGCTTTCCCCTCCGCCTGGGGGACGCCTAAGAGATGTGGAGAGGGCCCATCCCTCCCTGGCTAACACTGCCAAAGGGCAGGGCCAGACCATGGTCAGAGCTGGGCTCAGCCCCCCACCCACACCAGGGCAGGCACATCAGCCCCGAGCGCTCCCCTGCCCAGCAGGCGTTCGGCACCCGCGAGGCCTGTCTCTCCCTGCCCTGCACAGAGAATGCAGCGGCAGCCGCATGCCCCACCCCTGCAGGCTCTGCTCTGGGGCCTCCCTGGGTCAGCAGCTGTGAGTCGAGAGAGCAGCCAGACAAGCCCGAGGCAGCCGGCCTGCTCCGCTCCGGGGGAGCCACCTAGACCACGCGAGGGTCTCTGGGCAGGAGGAGACTGACTCTGCTCCCACGGGCAGCTCTCCAGGGACGCTCTCCCAAGGACTCTGGCTTGGCAAAGCGCCTGGCCCGGCCTCAGGGCTGAGGGGGGTGGGACGTCCCCTCTGACAAAAGCAAATTAAGAGAATCTGCAGCCAGTGCAGCTGACTGCCTTGTGGGTGCGCTCTGCAGGCAGCGCTCTGGCCTGCGCCATTTTCCTGCGTCTGCTGAGCAGAGGAGCTCCCATAAACAGGCGCCCCCAGTTCGTTCCAGCTGGCGTTGTTAGGCAGAAGATGGACCTGTTGTGGGAAGCCAGAGGTCATTTATCTCCACCGCCCGGAGGCCTCGCGCCGTTGTTATAAGGGCTGCCAGGAGACGGTGCTGTGCATAGACTGGAGCGCTCGAACTGGGGAGCTGATACCCAACGGCTACCTGCAGCCGCATCTGCACGAATGGCGCGTGGGAGCCTACGCCCCCGGATGCAGCTCCTGCAGCTGTAAAGCAGACGGCTGGGTGTTTGCAGGACGCTATGGATGGGGGCCACTGGGCTTCGTAATGGACAGTCACATCTTGATTTCCAAATGGCCACACCAGAAAGCAGACTCCCACCTTTCGCACCCCCACGGCTCTGCGGAGGGGTTGGCTGGCAAGCGGTGATACAGACAGGAGCCGCCGAGCTGGGATGCAGGAGAAGAGAGAGGCACACACCAGGCTGGGGCACTGTGTTGTGTTGTGATACAAGTGTCTTTGGGCCACCCGCAGAACTCTGGCGGTGTGAGGAGGGAGGCTGGCCATGAAGGACTGACAACGCTGTGGGCCTGATTCTGTCGCCCTTCCCTGGGTGAGTACAACCAGGAAGGCAATGTTTGTGTGCATGAATTTCAGGATGGGGCCCATCAGAAACTGACCAGGGACTGAAAAGGAGCCACCCCTCCAACCCAGCTCCAGCTGGGAACCTTTGCATTGCACCAGCAGGAGGTGCCGGATGCCTTGCACCAGCCTTTGGTCTGCCCATAACCTCTGTGACCGGGCTCACGCCAAGGGGTGCATTAGCTGGGGCCTGTGTATGTCTCTGTATTGTCTGCGCTGAGACAAGAGTGCTCAAGGCGACGCATGATTTTGGGAACCCAGTTCCTGACACCTTAAGGGATGTGAATTTCCCATAGTGCTGATTTCCGTTCCCCCAAATCTGGCTCGACTCAAACAAGACAAAGCAGCAGGAAGGTAGCACTTTAAGGACCAACCAAATGGTTTATTCGGTGATGAGCTTCCGTGCGGCAGACTAATCATGTGTTAGTCCTTTAAGTGCTGCCTTTCTGCTGCTTTGCCTTGTTGGCGTACAGAGTAACACGGCCACCTCTCTGTTCCTGTGTAATCAGAGGTGACTTGTGGGAGCACTTGGCAGGGGTACTGCCAACTTATGCCCCTGCCCCAATTTAAATTGCTCAGTGGGGTGCCCCCAAATGCCCCTTCCCTGCCCTTCTGGGTGGCCATCCCTGCAGCCCTTCCCCCAAAGGCACCAGCCCCCCACCTGTGAACCCCTGCACAGCTGCCCAGAGGAGAGCTGGAGGAGGCACATATGCTCTGCGGGTAGCACACAGGGTCAGTGAGTAACACAGGGAGACAGGTGATGCTGCACAGCTCCAGCAGACCCCGGTCTCGGGCGGTGATGGGAGCTGGGGAGGAATGGGGAGTTCACTTTCTGCCTGCCAGGCAGGTCCCCTCCTCAGCTTGTGCCCTGCACAGAATGGTCACAGACCTGAAGCTGCACCTACGCACGCTCCTGACCTCCCTGGGGAGCACGCTGCCCATATGACCCTTTGCCAGGCACGGGTCACAGTAACGCCCAAGGCCATGTTGTATTCTGCTGGCTGTTGGTCTGTGTTACAGGACAGCTGCCCTTCAAGGGGAGATGGCAGCATGCGGCAGCCTCAGTCATGGAGCAGAACGCTGCTGCGCTAGGCGCTGCACAGGCCAATGGCAGTGACAAAGGGCCGGCCTGCGGCGCCCCTTGCCGCTTTGAGCTCTCTGCAGGCAGTCCCATTGGCCTGCTCCTCCCCTGCTTTTCTGCCCACCTGCCGTGGCTTTCTGAGCCCTGCACGGCTGGGTTTGCTTGGAGCAGGGTGGCTGGCGAGGCGAGAGCCCTCAGGGACGTGTGCGGCTAAAGGCAGGTTTCCCAGAGGTCTGGTGCGGTTGCCAAAAGGTTGCAAACTCGGGAGCTGAGGGGTGACTTTAAAGCCCCAGGGAAATTACCCGGAAGGCCAGAGACACTAAAGCAAGGGGACTGTGTGGAGACATGGCAGGAGAAGGGCCACCTGGCTGGTGCTTCCTGTCCCATCCCCAGTGCTGAACTTCGCACCCTGCTGCCGAATGCAGAGACTCCAGGGCTGCCCTGGCGCACAGCTACTTTATGGCCGAGATTTGCATTCGAAGGGGGACCCTGGGCAGTCCAGTCTCCAGTCCCTGAGGCTTTGCTTTCAGCTCTTCCCATGCAAACAGTGTTTCCTTGATTGGCCGCTGGTGAGAGGTGGGTTAAATTCCTGCAGAGCTCTGTGGGCCCTGGAGAGCTCCTCTGGGAGAAGGCAGGAGTAGAAACAAGTATCAGAGAGGTCAGAGGGGAGCCGTGGGAGTCTGTATCTGCAAAACCGACGAGAAGTCCTGGGACAGTCGATAAAGCAACAGGCCTTTTGGCGCATTACATTTTGTGGGTCTTATGCTCCAAAAGATCTGATAGTCTACAAGGTCGACTGGTTATCTAAGGTGTTTGTACACCAATGCCAGAAGCCTGGGTAACAAGCAGGAGGAATTAGAAGCGCTGGCCCAGTCCAAGAGGTATGACTTGATTGGTGGGACGACTCGTGTGACTGCAGCGCTGTCATGAAAGGGTATAAACTGTTCAGGAAGAACAGGCAAGGGAGAAAAGGAGGAGGAGTTGCACTGTATGTAAGAGAGCACTCTGATTGCTTGGCACTCCGGTACATAGAGGAAGAAAAGCCTGTTGAGAATCTGTGGGTCAAGCTTAGTGGTGTAAGCAGCACTGGAGATGTGGTGGTTGGTGTCTGCTACAGGCCGCCAAATCAGGATGATGAGGTAGATGAGGCTTTTTCTGGACAACTGAGAGAAGTTTCTGGATCGTGGGCTCTTGTTATCACGGCGGACTTTAATTACCCTGACATCTGTTGGGAGACCAATACGGCGGGACACAAGCAGTCCAGGAAGTTTCTGGAGAATGCTGGGGATCACTTCTTGGTACAAGTGCTGAATGATCGACCAGAGGTGGTGCGCGGCTCGACCTGCTGCTTACAAATAGGGAAGAACTAATAGGGAAGGTAGAGGTGGGTGACAACCTGGGAAGCAGTGATCATGAGATGGTAGACTTCAGGATCCTGACTAAAGGAAGGAAAGAGAGCAGTAAATTACACACCTTGGACTTCAGAAAAGCAGACTTTGACTCCTTCAGGAACCTGATGGGCAGAATCCCCTGGGATGCTACCATGAAGGGAAAAGGAGTCCAGGAAAACTGGCAGTATTTTAAGGAAGCCCTATTGCAGGTGCAGAAAGAAACCGTCCCGATGCGCAGCAAGAGAAGTAAATATGGTAGGAGACCAGACTGGATTACTGGGGAAATCCTTGGAAAACTTAGGCACACAAAGGGAGCTTACAAAAAGTGGAAACTGGGACAGATGTTTAGGGAGGGGTATAAACGTATAGCTCGAGAATGTGGGGCAGTTATCAGGAAGGTGATAGTGCAACTGGAATTGTGACTCGCAAGGAATGTGAAGGATAACAAGAAAAGTTTCTACAGGCCTGTTACCAAGAAGGTGATCAGACAGGGCGTGGGGCCCCAACTGGATGAGGGAGGTAACCCAGTGACAGATGACGTAGGGAAAGCTGAAGTACTTAATGCTTTCTTTGCCTCTGTCTTCACGGACAAGGAGAGCTCCCAGACTAATGTGATAAGTGATGCACTGTGGGATGAAGGTGGACAGCCTTTGGTGGGGAAAGAACAGGTTAGGAGCTATCAAAAAAAGCTAAACGTACATAAATCCATGGGCCCGAAACTAAGTCATCCGAGGGTTCTGAGGGAGTTGGCTTATGTCATGGACGAGCCCTTGGCCATTATCTTTGAAAAGTCATGGAGATCAGGAGAGATCCCGGATGATTGGAAAAAGGCAAATGTGGTGCCCATCTTTAAAAAAGGGAAGAAGGATGATCCAGGAAACTATAGGCTGGTCAGTCTCACATCAGTCCCTGGAAAAATCATGGAGGGGCTCCTCAAGGAAGTCATTTTGAGGCACTTGGAGGAGGGGAAAGTGATCAGGAATAGCCAGCATGGATTCCTGAAGGGCAAGTCATGCCTGACCAATCTGATTAGTTTCTATGATGAGATAAGTGGCTCTGTGGATAGGGGAAAATCAATGGATGTGATTTATCCTGACTTTAGCGAAGCTTTTGATGCAGTCTCCCACAGTAGTCTTGTCAGCAAGTTAAGGGAATTTGGATTGGATAAATGGACAGTAAGATGGACAGAAAGCTGGCTAGAAGGTCGGGCCGAGCAGGCAGTGATCAACAGCTCGATGTCGGGGTGGTGGTCAGTTTCTAGTGGAGTGCCCCAAGGTTCAGTTTTGGGTCCTGTTCTGCTCAACATATTTATCAGTGACCTGGATGAGGGGATGGATGGCACCCTCAGCAAGTTGGCAGATGACACTAAGCTAGGGGGAGAGGTAGATACGCTGGAGGGTAGGGACAGGGTCCAGAGTGACTTGGACAAATTGGAAGACTGGTCTGCAAGAAATCTGATGAGGTTCAAAAAGGACAAGTGCAGAGTCCTGCACTTGGGCCAGAAGAATCCCAAGCATTGTTACAGGCTGGGGTCTGACTGGCTCGGTAGTAGTTTTGCAGAAAAGGATCTGGGAGTTGTAGTGGACGAGAAGCTGGACATGAGGCAACAGTGTGTCGTTGTAGCCAAGAAGGCTAATGGCATATTAGGTTGCATCAAGAGGAGCGTTGCCAGTAGATCCAGAGAAGTGATTGTTCCTCTTTATTCGGCTTTGGTGAGGCCACATCTGGAGCACTGTGTCCAGTTCTGGGCCTCCAATTTTAGGAAGGATGTGGATACACTGGAGACGGTCCAGCGGAGGGCGACCAAAATAATTAGGGGGCTGGAGCATATGACTTATGAAGAAAGGTTGAGGGAAATGGGTCTGTTTAGTCTGCAGAAGAGAAGACTGAGGGGGGACTTGATAACAGCCTTCAACTTACTGAAGAGAGGCTGCAAAGAGGCTGGAGAGAGGCTGTTCACAGTGGTCACGGATGGCAGAACACAGAACAATGGACTCAAGTTGCGGTTGGGAAGGTCCAGGTTGAATGTTAGGAAGAACTTTTTCACTAGGATGGTGGTGAAGCATTGGAATGGTCTACCCAGGGAAGTAGTGGAGTCTCCATCCCTGGAGGTGTTTAAGTCTCGCCTTGACAAAGCCCTGGCTGGGCTGATCGGATGGATTTGGTCCTGCCTAGGGCAGGGGGCTGGACTTGATGGCTTTTTTAGGTCTCTTCCAGCTCTATTGTTCTATGATTCTATGACTTCTCATTGTTTTTGTAGTAGAAACAAGCACATGCAGGGAGTGGCCAGCAATGTGGCCAGACCATTCTCGGAATCACAGAATCTTAGGGCTGGAAGGGACCTCAGGAGGTCATCTAGTCCCACCCCCTGCTTCAAGCAGAATCAACCCCCACTAAGTCATCACAGCCAGGACCTTCTCCAGCCAGGACTTAAAAACCTCAAGGGATGCAGAATCCACCACCTCTCTAGGCAACGCATTCCAATGCTTCACCACCTGCCTGGTGAAGTAGTTTTTCCTAATATCTAACCTACACCTCTCCATCTTCAACTTTTGTCCATTACTCCTCGTTCTGCCATCTGACACCACTGAGAACAGTTTCTCACCCTCCTTTTTAGAGCTCCCCTTCAAGAAGCTGAAGGCTGCTGTTAAATCACCCCTAAGTCTTCTCTTCTGTAAACTAAACAAGCCCAAATCCCTCAGCCTCTCCTCATAGGTCTTGTGCTCCAGCCCTTTAATCATTTTTGTTGCCCTCCTCTGAACGTGCTCCAGCAAATCCACATCCTTTTTATACTGGGGGGCCCAAAACTGGACACAATATTCAATATGTGGCCTCACCAGTGCTGAACAGAGGGGAATAACTACTTCTCTAGATCTGCTCGAAATGCTCCTCCTAATACACCCAAGTATGCCGTTAGCCTTCTTGGCTACAAGGGCACACTGTTTACTCATAGCCAGCCTTTCATCCACCATAACCCCTAGGTCCCTTTCTATTGTACTGCTGCTGAGCCAGTCAATCCCTAGCCTGTAACAATGCTTGGGATTCTTCCGCCCCAGGTGCAGGACTCTACACTTCTCCTTGTTGAACTGCATCAGATTTCTTTTGGCCCAATCCTCCAATTTATCCAGGTCATTCTGGATTCTCTCTTTACCCTCTAACGTATCTACCTCGCCCCCTAGTTTTGTGTCATCCGCAAACTTGCTGAGGGTGCAACCCAGTCCCTCATCCAGGTCATTCATGAAGGTGTTGAATAACACCGGCTCCAGATACAAGGCTTGGGGCGCTCCGCTCGAAACTGACCGCCATCCAGATATTGAGCCACTGACCACTACCTGTTGGGCCTGACCGTCAAGCCAGCTTTCTACCCATCTTATAGTCCAGGGATCCAATCCATATTTCCTCAACTTATGGACAATAATGTTGTGGGAGACCGTATCAAAAGCCTTGCTGAAGTCAAGGTATATCACATCCACTCACTTCCCTATGTCCACAGAGCCTGTTACCTCGTCATAGAAGCTGATCAGATTGGTCAGGCAGGACTTGCCCCTGGTGAATCCATGTTGGCTACTTTTGATCACTTTCCCCTCTTCCAAGTGCTCCAAAATGGATTCCTTGAGGATTCCCTCCATTATTTTTCCCAGGGATTGAGGTAAGGCTGATGGGTCTATAGTTCCCTGGATTGTCCTCCTTTCCTTTTTTAAAGATGGGCACTACATTTGCCTTCTTCCAGTCATCTGGGATCTCTCCTGATTGCCAAGAGTCTTCAAGGATAATGGCCAAAGGTTCAGCAATGGCCTCTGCCACGTCCCTTAGTACCCTCGGGTGCATTAAATCAAGACCCATGGACTTGTGAACATCTAGTTTTTCTAGATAGCTCAGAACTTGTTCCTTCCCCACAGATGGCTGCCCTTCACCTTCCCATACTGCATCTTCTAGGACTGTCATGGGCAAGTTGACTTTGTCCGTGAAGACTGAGGCAAAAAAAGCATTGAGTACTTCAGCTTTTCTTGCATCATCTGTCACTAGGTTACCTCCCTCATCCAGTAACGGCCCCACACCTTCTCTGATAACCTGTTTATTGTTCACATGCCTGTAGAAATCCTTCTTGTTACTCTTCACATCCCTTGCCAGCTGCAGTTCCAACTGTGTTTTCACTTTCCTGATTATTCCCTGGCATTCTCCAGCTGTATGTTTATATTTCTCCTTAGTCAACTGTCCCCGTTTCCATTTCTTGTATGCATCCTTTTTGAATTTAAGCTGACTAAGGGTTTCCCCGTTAAGCCAAGCTGGTTGCCTACCATGTTTGCATTTCTTACTATGCAGCAGGATGGTTTGTTCCTGTGCCTTCAGTAAGATTTCTTTAAAATACTTCCAGTTTTCTTCAACTCTTTTCTCCTTCATCTTCGTTTCCCAAGGGATCCTGCCCATCAGTTCTCTCAGGGAGTCGAAGTCTGCTCTTTTGAAATCAAAGGTCTGTAGGTTACT
Organism: Carettochelys insculpta; assembly: GCF_033958435.1. NCBI lineage: Eukaryota > Metazoa > Chordata > Testudines > Carettochelyidae > Carettochelys > Carettochelys insculpta. The sequence goes on from NC_134141.1 coordinate 1,405,086, forward strand.
GCTGACCTTTCTTCCTTTTGTCTAGATCCTGAAATCTACAATATCATGGTCGCTGCAGCCCAGGTTTCCTCCCACTTCTATTTCTTTTGCTAGTTCTCCCCTGTTTGTGAGCAGCAGGTCAAGTTGCGCATGCCCCCATAGTCTGTTCCTTCAGCACTTGTACCAAGAAGTTATCCCCAACATTCTCCAAATACTTCCTGGATTGTCTGTGTGCTGCTGTACTGGTCTCCCAACAAATGTCCGGATGATTAAAGTCTTGCGTGAGAACCAGAGCCTGTGATTTGGAAGCTTCTCTTAGCTGCCTGAAGAAATCCTCATTTATCTCCTCTCCCTGACCTGGCGGTCTATAGCAGACACCAACTACAACATCACCGCTGTTACTTCCGCCTCTAAGTTTAACCCAAAGACACAACTGGATTTTCTCCCTCCTCATCCTGGAGCTCTGAGCAATCACACTGCTCCCTCCCATAGAGCGCAGCTCCTCCTCCTTTTCTCCCCCGTCTGTCCTTCCTAAGGAATTTAGAAGCTTCCATGACCGTGCCCCAGTTGTGCAGTGGAGTACGCCTGTGCAGGCTGAGAAACGCATGCCTGGCACAGCCCCTGGGGCTCGGACACTGCAGCCGGGGAGCCACAGAACGATTGAACAGCAGTGAACCACACCCAGCCAGCCGTGTTCTCTGCAAGCTGAGCGGCCACCCAGGAGAGACTCAGGTGCCACCCGGCTGCTTACCAGAGCTCCCGCAGCCGGCAGCCTGTGTTTCGATTGGCGCCGCACAACTGCACATGCCTTGGTGCTCGTAACATTTATTCTGCCCAGGGATGGACAAAATTCGAGGGAGCCCTGAAGGCAAGTGGGAGTCTCCGGCAGGCGGCAGCAGCAGCAGCAGCAGCAGCAGCAGCAGAGCCTGGGTGCTGCCCGTAACAACAGTTCGTTAACAGGACAGGCCCTTTAAAGGCCTGGTGCCATTTTCAGTTTCTTACAAACAATTGGCTCTGGCTAAAACTGCCCCCCCCCCGCAGTTCATTCTTATGAAATAGGGCCATCCCGAGGCAGGCCTCTGCCCTGCCCTGCCCTGCCCATGGCTCTCAGCAGGGGCCTGCCCCGGTTCCCCTCCCCATGCTGGCAAGGGGCTGGATGGGAACAATATAAAAGGACTACGGGGCTCGCTGACAGGGAGCAGGGGCTGGCACAGCCCACACTGGCTCAACTAGCTCCCTCTTCTGTGGGAGATGGCCCAGGCTACACGGAGGCCCAGCTACCGACAACTGGGCTGGCCACGTGTGCACAGCTAGCGTGGCTCCGGCCCTGACAGGGACAGAGATGGAGTGATGTGGTGCAATTAACTTTGTAAAGTGCTGGAGAGGCCTGGGTGAAACCCCCCCCAAGTCACATGACTGCATCCTCTGACTTGAGCTGCGAGTGCTCAGCTTCGCCCTCACGTTCTAGGCAAGACAGCCCGGTAGCAAAGGGGCCTTTGAGTCTTCCAGTCCGAGGGCTGAAGGCCAGGAGAGGCTGTTAGATCATCTGCCTCACCTGCTGTGTAGGAAAGGACAGAATTTCACCCAGTTAGCCCAGTGCCTGGCTCGAGTGCCTCTTCCGGACCTGCATCCAGCCGTGAGCTGAAGGCTGCAAGATTTGGCCAGTCCCGTTCCCCGGCGGAGCAATGCCCCAGTCTCTTCAGCTGGCTGTCAGAGCATGGCCACGATTGCCACACGTGGCTAGAGATTTGGGTGCCACAGGTTCAGCAGGCCCAAAGCGGGACACGTCAGATGCGTCTGTAGAGCATGTGGCGCCCTGGCCCTTGAAAACTCAGGACCCTCGGAGGAATCACTCTTTGCCTTTGACACTCGTGGCCTACAGCTACCAGAGCCTTCAAATTAACTAAACAAAGGGGTGTCTACAGCATGCCCAAGCCAGGCAATTAAACCAGCTGAAACAGGAGGAGAGCTAATCTCCCAGAAGTCTGCCAGCTCTGCATCAAGACCTGCTCCTCCTGGCTGGCAGTTCAGAGTGGGAGTCATAATCCATTCCCAACAAAGATCGATTGTTCAGAGTTGTTAACAGAGGGATGGTTGGGTAGCTATGTCAGGCAGCCTTATACCATTGTCTACAGCAATGTTCAGAGTTACTTCCCAGACATTTCCACCCATTACCTCAGGTGATGAGGGCTCAAGGTATGAGCTCCACCGTCCTGGAAGTAATTGCCAGCAGCAGTGAAGAGATAAAAACATAACTTCACTTGACAGAGGTAATCTCACGGGCTTCTCTCTTCATCTTTACTCAGACAAAACCCCAGGAGCTGAGCTGCTGGAGGGGGAGTCCTGCTGAGCAAGATCCCTCTTCTCCTAACTCTTCTGAGGGGGGCAGCCATCCCGGGGGGCTTCTGACATCTCCTTGTTTGTGTCCAAGTGATTTGGATCGGAATTCTTGTTCAGTGAGAGATTTCTTTCCCCACCCCAACCCCGCCCAGCCCACCCCAATGGCAGCAGTCATGAGGATTATTTACATTTGGGCCCTGCCATCTAGCAATGGGCCAGCTCAGCCCCTGGGGGAAATCTTCATAGTGCCAATGAAATCAGTGGTGAGATGCCAATTTACACCAAGCGTGTAACTGCTCTGATACGGGCAAAAATTTAGGAGATCGCTGGGAAACTGGAGAGAGAGAGAAGGAAAAAGAGCTCTGTACTTTCCACACACATTCTTCATAGGAATGTATGTGGCTGGTCCCATGAAATACAATTCAAATGTTTGGCAGATAAGACCAGTCCCTCTGTGAGGGGAAAGGGAGTCTATTTACATAGCAGAATGCCCGCAGGACAAAAACTCACAAGACAAGGTAGCATAAAGATGACACCTGAACTGTTCACATTACCATAATGAGGCTGTCCAGGAGCTGCTCCCCATAATGAAATTACTGAGCCAGCTCTTGTTAACCAAAGGTAATTGCTGCATGCCTCAAGGAAGCAGCTGGATCACAATAAAAATGCCACTGCTGATGGTGCACGAAACCACCGGTGCAATATACTGGGAGTGCAGACATGGTCCAGTTTACACCAGAGGGAGGTGTTAGTTACGCACACTTCTGAAACGAAGCACTGAGGAAGGCTTTTTTTAATTAGTCACCCTCCAGATAAGAGACATTCCTACAAACACAGAGCTGGTAATTGCACGTGCATTTTGGGGAGTGAGGCTGTGTAGACTTAAACTAGGCATTCAGCAGGGTCGCTCTTTGAAAGTTCCAAGTGCTTAGCTTAGCTTTAAAGGTCTGCCAGGAGCCTGCAATTCCTACTTCGAAAGGTGACCTTTAAAGGCCAAAAGTATCAGCTTTGTGCTTTCATTTTATTGGCATCCAGAAAGCCTGAAAGGTTGTTTATACCACAAGGGAAAATCTCTTCCTCTCTTTTGACCTTAGAAGAACTAGGTCTTGTCTGCCTGGGTTTTGCTGGGAGTCTGGGTTGACTGAAGAACTGGAGATGTCCCTTGCCAATGCACAAGAGGCCAACACCTGACTCGCTTTGGGAGGTGGGCTGCGGAGACCCCTGCGTCCAGGCACTCTGGGAGCCACACAGGAGACTGTTCCTTCCTGCAGCCCTTGGAAACTCAGCAGCCGGGCCAGTTTCTAAGGACTTGTCTTCCCTGCCGAGTTAAGTGGAGTTTGGATTTGTAGGTGGCCCCGACCTCCTGTCTGTCCCGTGAATGGGGGGCGCTTTTAGCTGGAGTTCGCACTTATGAGCAGGAGCTAGAGGTTAAAGCTCAGGGAGCCGCACTCCTCAGCTGCTCACACTGCCCCTCTGCTAGTTCCACGCGAGGGCTGCTCGGCCCTCGGGTCCCGCGTGCCCAGAAGGGGCAGAGCTGGTTTCCGCAGGTCACGGGGGAACGAATCCCTGGGGCAGCCCAGCGTGTCCGCACCACACATGCGCGAGTGCTCCCGGTGCAGCACGGCTGCTCCCAGAGCCAGCAGACTCGCGAGAGGAGTCCCTCATGCAGGGACCGGACTGAGACAAGAGCTGCCTGGGCGTTGCCGATGTGACTGCACCACTCGCACGCCGAGGAGTGAGTTTGACTCTAGCTAGCACCGGCACCGACAGCAGTGACTGTGCAGCAACAAAGGCTTCTGTGCAGGACACACAAGTCTGCCTGCTGCACTCTCAGCGCTTGCTACAACCAGGCATCAACCCCAGCCTTGTCACGCCTGCCGCGCACTAGCTAGTGGAGCCGGCCATGCCACATAGCTTCCTTAGATAGCCCTGCTCCTCCAGCTGGACCTCACGCCGCTGGGTGCCCTGTGCCAGTGCAGGCTTGCACTGAGTTCCGCGAGTTCCTGTGTGGGTACAGGGCTCCGTCTGCCCGGAGCCCATTGCAGCAGAAAGGAATTTAGCAAAAATAAATAACATGCCTCAGCGGCATTTTTCAAAGGCTAGTAGCTCAGTCCTGCCGACACCAATATTCTCCAAAAGAGCACAGGAGAAAAGGCCATTTCCTTCCCAAATACCACTATCAAGCTCTTAGTGTTGCATCCGTTAAAAAAATTGCCCAGACTGGACTCATGTTTCTAATGTGAGAAATAAACTTATTTCCTTCCCGACTTGTTCTCGGGAACGGCAGGACTGTTTTCACTTAAACTTTCCAAACAAGTTCCTCTGGGTGCTGTGACCAGCCTGGTCCCCGGGTGAGATGGACATTCTAGGAAAGGGATTGTGGAGGGGAGGAAGTAATAAGCGACTAACGAGACAGCAGAGCGCCCAGTGTTCTGCACCCAGCCATCTGCGGACTCCAGCTGCTATCCCTGGAGGCCTTTCTGTCTAGGTCACTCTGACGGTGGCCCTCCCAGTCGGAAGGCCCAGAAGAGTAATGGTGTTGATGTGACAGCTCACCACTGGAATGCAGCAAACCCAAAGGACGATTGGCAATGCCTTTAGCCACGTGACCGGGTTAGACAGGCTGATACAGTGGAGCTCCGCAGCCCGCCCTCCCGCCCGCTGCGGCAGTGGGAGCAGAACTTCGGCACATCCTTCAACCACCGGCAGCTGCTCCCCCTCTGACAGCCAGACTGCTCTGGGCTCCGGAAAGGAGACTTGAAGACTGAAGTCCAGAGAAGGGGCAGAGACCCTCCTCCCTGCCATTACTATGAGGTGAGCTGCAGCCCCGCTTGAGAGAGCCAGAAAGGAAGCTCACTCGCCAGAGCCCAGCACTATGGCTCCCTTCCATGTCACAGACTCTCTCTCTGCCCTTGGCCAAGTCACTTAGCCCCTTGCACTGTGCCCGGGTTAACAGCTCTGCCCTACTTCACCGAGGGGTGTTCAACACTCAGACACAGGCATGGGGCCCAGCAGACAGATGAAGAAAACCAAGAGTTTGCAAGCAACCCCTAGGTTTAAAGGCTTGCTCTGCCCTGTGCATCAAACAGTCCCAATGGCCTCCACCATCCCTGAGCAGGGCATGCTGCCAAGGCTCTGAATGAGGACGCTTGAGGGCAGGCGCTGGCTCTGCAGGGCTGTTGCCGGGGAGCTGGTGGAACCGCCCCCCACCCCCCGAGAGAGGGGAGTGATGACCCACAGGACAGTTTGGTTCCAGAGGGAGACAGCAGCCTGGCCAGATGTGAGCTTTTCATCCAGCCTCTTCCCCAGGGCCAGGATTCAGAAAGCCAGGGGGAGCTGGAGACATGGGAACATTTGGCACCACAGCAACTAGCAGCAGCAAAGCTGCCCAAGAAAGCACAAGACCAGCTTGGAGGCGCTTAGCCAGACCAAGGCTACGTCTACACGTGAAGCCTACATCGAAATAGCTTATTTCGATGTAGCAACATCGAAATAGGCTATTTCGATGAATAACGTCTACACGTCCTCCAGGGCTGGCAACGTCGATGTTCAACTTCGACGTTGCGCGGCACCACATCGAAATAGGCGCAGCGAGGGAACGTCTACACGCCAAAGTAGCACACATCGAAATAAGGGTGCCAGGCACAGCTGCAGACAGGGTCACAGGGCGGGCTCAACAGCAAGCCGCTCCCTTAAAGGGCCCCTCCCAGACACAGTTGCACTAAACAACACAAAATACACAGAGCCGACAACTGGTTGCAGACCCTGTGCCTGCAGCATGGATCCCCAGCTGCCGCAGCAGCAGCCAGAAGCCCTGGGCTAAGGGCTGCTGCCCACGGTGACCATAGAGCCCCACAGGGGCTGGAGAGAGAGCGTCTCTCAACCCCTCAGCTGATGGTCGCCATGGTGGACCCCGCTATTTCGATGTTGCGGGACGCGCAACGACTACACGGTCCCTACTTCCACGTTGAACGTCGAAGTAGGGCGCTATTCCGATCCCCTCATGGGGTTAGCGACTTCGACGTCTCGCCGCCTAACGTCGAAGTTAACTTCGAAATAATAGCGCCCGGCGCGTGTAGCCATGACGGGCGCTATTTTGAAGTTAGTGCCGCTACTTCGAAGTAGCGTGCACGTGTAGACACGGCTCAAGAGTTACTTTAAATAAGTAAATATAAAAACCAGCTAGAAGAAGAAGGAATCCTGCCCCTGCCATAACTTCAGAGCATGCCCAGGCTCCTCCAGGCAACTCTAACCCTCAGCTGGAAGCCCCAGGCAGTTTTATAGAGGGCTCCCTACCCAGAATCCTTTGTGGATAAAGGAATTCCCACCCCTAGCTAGCTGGGTGATTGACAGCCAAGCTAGCCAACCCACTCTGTTTCTTTGTCCAGGCTCTGAGAAAAATGTCACCCCATCACTGGCCCTAAAGAATAAAAGTTGGCTGTGTCTCAGCAGAGCTGCAGCAGGTGAGGCTGCTGTTCTCCAGGGGTGTGGTCATTGTCATGGCACGCAAAGAGAGCTGGGACCCACAGGGTGGCTATAGGGGTATGACTGGTCACCTGCAGCATGGTGGGGAGGGGCAGCGGAAAAGACTAGAGGGAGGGGAAGCTGTGGGCAGCGCAAGGAGGGCTGAGTGGGTTGGTGAGTTTCAGCCTAGTGCCCAGTGGTGCTTTTAGCCTAGGAAGGAGCAGAGCCATCCTGGCCCACATTGTCTTCACCAGCAGCAGGCAAGTGCTGCAGCGAGCTGCCGCCTTTCTTCCAAAACGGGCCCACTGGCGCCTCCACGGAGCTCTCCTCCAGGCCTGGGAAAGACCCTCCGAGCGCCTCAGTGAGTCAGGTGGGACGGGCTCTTCAGCATGGGTAGCTGAGTGGACAGCAGGGCTTGGCTGACAGTGCCCCTGGGGTGGTGATGAGCTTTGCTGTCAGACCAAGCTGTGAGCCTTGGCTGCTGCCCAAAAGGGCCCTGTAGGGCATGGACAGGTGACCTGCTGCTGTGACAAGCTCCATCTCAGGACTCTGTCACACTGTGAGAGAAATGGGAGACCCTCCGCGTGGACAAGGGTGTAAAAAGGGCCCTGGGGGTTCCTCCCTTTGTCTTCACTCTGGCTCATCACCTCTGACGGATCTCTGCTAGCAGCTGAGCGTGCACGGACTGATGGCCCCTTGCACAGAGGATGTACTCCAGAGGCTTGATTTAAGACAGCAGTTTATTTCCTCTCTGCTACAGACCTGCACTAAGAACTTTGCAATTGGTGTGTGTAATTCGATTCTTTTCACAATTTTGTCTTTCACCCTTTCTTACTTTTATGAGGAAACCTCTAGGTTGTAGGTTCTGAAGGATCGGTGCAGCATGGTCTTTTGGGTGAGATCTGAGTTATCGATTGCCCTGGGGTCAGAAGAACCTCTTGTGATTTGGTGAGCTTGGTTTTCATAGCTGCTCAGCTGCATGAGGAGCGGTACCAGTGGTAGCCCGGGAGAACTGGCTTGTTGAAGAGGATTGCTTGTGTGCCTCCCTGCCGGCCCCTGTGGGGAGCAGAGGTGCTCTGTGTAACTAGTTTGGTGCTGCATAGTGGAGGACCCTGGTTCTGGAATGTAAGTAGCCTAAGCAATTCACCCTGAACTGACCCTCTCTGCCGTGCTCCCAGAATCCCTCCTGCATTGCAGACACGCCCAGGCGGGTTGCAGCCAGGCCTGGCTCTGTGCACAAGGGGCACTTGGGCTTCTGTTGCCTGCTGGGTGCTTGCTCTTGTCTCAGCCAGTGTGCCAGGCCTGGGAGCATCGGGGGTCCCATGCAATCGCCTCCTTTTGCTCTGCTCTCGGCAAGGAAACCAGCTCCCGTTCAGGGATGGGGAAGGAGCTCCTGCTCGGCTGCCTGCTCTCTGCCTCTCACCAGCTTCATGGGGAACAAGCACATTAGCTGGATGGTTCTGCTAAAACCATTAGTGGCAAAAGAACGAACAGTCTTGAAAATTACGCTGACGTCTGTAGGGTTCAGGGTGAACAGACGCTGAGGTGAAGGGGCATTGCATGTCTCTCAGAGCTACTTCCCCAGGCTGCCTGCAGGTTCAGGACATGAGAACTGCCTCTGCTGAGGTGTCAACGTTAGCTTTAGCACCAGCGGTGCTACAAATGTTCAGGTCTGTGGCTAGGGTGGATGCCATAGCAAATGCACTGGCTGGAGAACTGCAGAGAGCATAGACCTCGAGGGTGGCCCCATAGGCCTGTTTGCTAGACCCTTTTTAGTCACTGCTGTCACTTTTCTCCCTTATGTCCCCTGACAGGCCATCTTATCTCACCAGTGAGGCTTTGGGTGGCCATGGGACTTCTGGTCAGGTAGCACCATTCCTAGGAAAACACACTTCAGGTTTGGTTTGTCTGGAGTCCTAATACAATGTGCTTATTAAGGAAGCTGCTAAACCGGAGCCCTGCTGAGGGAGGCGGCTGCTAGGGACTGGCCGTGAATAGCCTCGTTTCCAAGCTTCTCCTGCTGCCTAACATAGAGCAGCTGATGAAGACAACAAGAACCGAAAATGTCCTTCTGCCACTGGTCTTCAGTCGTCTGAGTGCCCAGCTTTTGCGGCCATACCGCAGGGTCGTGTGACTGTAGCTGTGCGCCATCCTAGCACGCCTGCTGCCACGAGGTGCCCACGGAGGCCGATGCTGCTCTCTGAGTGTCCGTGTCTTTCAAGCGACCTCAATCGCATTCTTTCAAGCTGTCCAAATATTTGTCATGTGCCCCCTGCACAGGGTCCCGTGCAGAGGTTAAAGCTGAGTGGGCTGGAAGCTGGAGTTGCTGGGGATGCGTGGTAATGGCCAGGCACTTTGTCTTGTCTGGATTAATAAGCAGAACAACATCCGCTGCTTTGTGCCAGCCAGTGGGGCCACTGAGCACTGGTGTGTTACTGGCATGTTAGGAACAGTTCTCTGTGTGCACACTGGAACAAGGTGTCTTGTGCAGGGGTGCCCACGAAGCGAACACGTCTGCTAGGGGTCTGGCCTAACAGGCGTGGGGTGCACCAGGGAGGGCTCAGCGGTGGACAGGGCGGAACGAGGCCGAGGCGGGAGAAGCAGAAGAAATGGGCAGTGGAGGTAAAGAGCAATTCCCACTATGCTCAGCACAATGCACATGGGCAGCAGCCTGGGACCTGCCCCTGGTTCTCATGCCCGTGCGGTTCCCTGGCGGCTGCCAAGGCAGCGCGCAATGCCCAAGACAGAGGACAAACCCCTTACCTATGCAAGATGGATCGAGGCGCCTCCAGGCACTGACTGTCTCCGATGTTCTGGGAACAGCAGGAATCTATCATCTCATGTAAACCCTTCTGCTAAGTGGTCATATTTCTCGCATGCCTGGTCAGGATGTATAGCTGCGGTCGAGGCTGGCGCCTGCAGCACATCCCGGTGTCTTCCAAAGACTGAAAGCCTGGAAGCTCTCAGGCATAAGACTTGAGAATAGGGACGTTTGTCCCGCATTTCTCATTGTAACATGACCTGGAAAACAACCTGTTTGCAACACAGTCAAAACAGCCACACTAGGAGTTGGAGTTCATTGTCTTTGCTACTTTGTATTAGCTTGTCCATGGCAATCACACGCTGGGCTGGAGACCGATCGAGCCCCCACAGTTACCGGACTTCGTAAGTAACCTGAGCAAAGTTGGAGCAAAGGCATCCCAGCTTAGCAGGAGGCCGCACTCTGCTGGGCTGACATCAGGGGCAAATCCTCCATCGACTTCCAGAGCAGGAAGAGCAGATCTAATGCTTTTCATGAGCAACTCACCCTTTGTTTTAAGGCTTGCCTGCTGTGCTTTAGGAATGCCACTCCTTAACGGGAGGCGGTGCCGATGGGTTACTGGATTAGGGTTCCGGCCTCCTGCATTATATTCTGGCTCTGCCACTGGCCTCCTGGGGACCTTGGGCAAGTCATTTCACCTCCCTGTCCCTCGGTTTCTCCATCTACAAAATGGGGATCATGACTGTGCTCTCCTTGGTAAAGCACTTTGCGATCTGCTGATGAGAAGTGTGATGTGAAAGCTCAGAAGCCTTCAGACTGATATTCTGCAGGGAGTGGGGAGAGTCTCCCATAGAGGTGTATATTCTTAAGGATGGGTCATGTTCTGCTCACAGGAACCTTGGGAAAATCTGGAACTTAGTAGCTCTGTTGAAGTCAGTTGAGTTCTGCTACAGAATGGGAAGTGGGAAGTTTGGCCCCACGGGGAGTATTTTTCACTCCATAACCAACTTTTTCCAGTGCAGTGGTGTTGTGCCGGTGCTGGAGGCCATGGTTAGCTTTAGTAAAGATGACTTCCAAATTATCACACTCTGTTTTTAACACCAGTCAAAATGCTGCCTGTAAGAAGAGTGGCCTCATCTGGGTGTTGAGCTAATGCAATAAACATGAGCTAAGACCCCTCCCCACCGAGCAGCGTGTTTCAGTACAGTTTTGTTCCAGTGACACATAACTGATGTATGTTTTGGCCCTGGCCAATACAGAACAATTCTTATGTGAGACAGTATCTCCCTAATCACGTAAGACAGCTGACAGAAGGGTGCCAATCTGGGCTTATCACTTGCTAATTTGCAAATGGGAATGCCAGTTCTCTGAATGCAATCATACGAAGCCGTTCATTACCGAGTGCTGCCGGGGAGAGCGGCAGGCTTAGCTGAGACACCCTGCCGCTCACAGACCATCTCCTCTCCATCTCCATGCCCAGCTGTTTGTCCTGCACTGGCTCTGTCTGGAGCAGAACAGGCCAAAGAGAGCAGTGAGTGAATGGGGGACTGGGGCATTTGGAGTCCAAAGGTGAACACTGTGCCCAGGGCTGGGTTACCGAGTGCATAATGCCCAACTGACTGGTGACGAGGGGAACGTCACAATGCCCAGGAACAGTTCTGGAGCTGCATGCCCCACTCACACAGTCAGTCCTGTCTCTGGCCTTGTCACGAGGGTGCCCCCCTCCCTCCCCACTGGGGCACACAGCCCAGGCCTCTGCCCTCCATCTCTGGCCCTCCTGAAACGCCAGGGGGAGAAGAACAAGGCGCAGGGCTGGAGGCAGGTGTGTAAGATGGGGGCATGCAAAGAGTCCCCTTCCTCCTCCCTCACCACCCAGCTCCTCGCTCACCGCTCGTCAGTGGGGAGGCTGCTGCTCTGGGCACGCGGCCAGGACTTCCCTGCAGCTCTGGCTGCCCTGGCCATGTTAACTGGCAGGGAACAGCGGCCTGCCCAGGGCTGAGACCTGCACCCAGGAGGGCTGTGTTGGAGAGCAAGCCAGGGCTGGAGCCCAAGCCTGTCACTCTGCCCTGGCGCTGAGACCTGAGGGGGCTGCGGGTGAGCCAGCTGCTGTGCCACTATCCTTTCTCAGGGGCTCCTGCCACAGACCCTTCTTCCCAGAGGGCCAACCTGTCCTTGGCAGTCAGCACAAAATGCCCCCGCAGGCTGCTCTGCTCCCAGCGCCGTACAGCCACTGCCCCTTGTGCATTGCTGCTGGCCGCTCTGCGAGGGGCAACGCCACTGCTGGGGGCCTGACAATAGGGCACATTTGTCCAGGACTGAGGAGCTGGCGGCTGAAGGCAGGAGCGGCTCACTCCTCCCGCCGTGCAGGGGACAGGCCAGGCCCAGTTGGATGGAGGCGCCGGAGGCTGAAGGCGGGAGCGGCTCACTCCTCCCGCCGCGTAGGGGAGAGGCCAGGCCCAGGCTGTGTGCCTGTTCCAATAGCTAGTGGTGGCAGGGGCACAGCAGGGCCTTGGCCGTACCCTCTGTGGCGCAGGGCCCAGCTCCACACACGTGTTCATCCCTCACTGCCACCACAGGTGCCTGGAGCAGAGCAGTGGGACACTGCTGAGTCCCTCATCCTGCCACGCTGTGGGCACCTACCTTCCTGTGCACCCGGGTGCCCTTGATGCAACAGTGCCAGCCCTGCTGAGCCCCACTGGCCCCTTTGGGCAGCTCCCTGCTGTGCCCGTGCCGCTGTGGGTCCCTTTCCAGTGCTCTGCGCTCCCCATGCAATGCCCGGGGAAGCCGGGCACCTGGCTCTGGGCGAAGGGGTCCTACCTGTGGGCCAGACCCCTGGGAGCCAGGCTTGGCCACGCCTCCCTCTCTTTGAGGATCCAGCCCAAAGCCCCACCAGAGCAGGGAATGGAGCCCAGGAGCCTCCTGGGCCAGGCTAGTGCACTGCCCACCACACCGCCCCAGCTCTGCTGAGCCACCCTGTGAGTGTGTCTGGAGGGGTTGCAGCTGCCACAGGCTCCCAGCCACGTTCCCCCCCATCTTCCCACCCCGGCACAGGTTCTTCCATCCCCACGTGGAATGAAATTTTCCATTTGCACCACCAGGAGAAACCCCGACCCTGCTTCTGGTCACTCTGCCAATCCACTGGCTTGCATTGGAGTCTGTCCTGTGTGGCCACCCAAGCGCCAGCTCCCAGAGGACATGGGCTCCTGGCCCCTTTGTGCCGGGTCCAGGGTCCCTCACTTTGTACCAGCGTAAGGATGCATCCAGCCTTTGGTCGGACAGCATCCTGCACCACCCCCGCCTGGAGATAACCCTCCACTGGGTAATTCTGGCTTTGACGATTACAGCCTCCCACTTCCTGGCCACCACTCTTCACACTCTGTCCCCCTCCAAGTCTCCTACCCTTCCCACCAGTCGCCTTGCTCTTTAACTGCCTCCCCTTGGCTTCCACTGCCAATACCGACCCGCCCTTCTTCAGCCCCGCTGCCAGGCAGGCACTGTGACGTGACTGGATTTTATAGTCGGTGTCCATTGTATCTACTGACCCCAAATATTGTGCTGGGGCGGGGCGTGTGAGGTGTCTAATGAAAGCTGAGGATGCCCCGCATGCTCCTTCCATGTCTGTGCCGTGTCTGTAGGTAACGTTGTGGGTTTTAGCTCTGGAGCTGCACTAGCAATGCTTTAGGGCCAAGCTTCACTGCAGGAGGTGTGAACTCAGCCCCAGCCAGGACACTGGGCTAAACTACGGGGTGGAAACCAGGTGCTCAGATGTCCAGTCCCTGTCCCAGAGGCTGGGACTTGCCAGCAGAACACAGCCCACTGGTCAGGAGACGTGGGCTGAGCAAAGGTCATTCCCACCTGCCGTTTAAATGACTGGGGCGTGCTGGCAAAACCAGCCACCAACGGCACCTGGGTCAGGTGACACAGACCCTCAAGGGCCTATGGGAAGGAGGAAGGGTTTGGTCACGGAACACAAAGGCTGGGGCTACACAAGCACCCCCCCCACGTTCGAAAGGGGATGCTAATGAGACATTTTGGGATATGCTAATGAGGTGCTGCAATGAATATGCAACACCTCATTAGCATAATTGCAGCCAGGGCACTTCGAAAGTGCCGCTTTTGATCACACGTGACTCGTCTACACGGGGTCCTTTTTGAAAGGACCCCACCCACTTCAAAATCCCCTTATTCCTATAACGAGCCGCATGCGATCAAAAGCAGCACTTTCGAAGTGGTGCAGCTGCCATTATGCTAATGAGGCACTGCATAGCCATTAGCATATCCCAAAGTGTCTTCTTAGCATCCATCTTTCGAAAGGAGGGGGATAGTGTAGACATAGCCAGGGAGGGAGCCATGATGTGGACCCTGTGGGGTTCCTCTTGGATCTTTTTGCTTTTTGGTATCTGTGCCCGTCTCCAGGGCTCCGGGTTCCAGCATGCGGCCCCCAGCAGGACGGATCTCCAATTCTGCAGTAACTAAAGCTATGTAACCTGAAATGGACTTTCAGAGACTTTCAGGTATCAGCACAGAATGCTACTGGCCTGCAGTGGTCGCTATAATGATGTACGTAAAGGATTGCTTTAACCATTTTTCTCTCTAACCCCGTTCTTTCTTTTTTACTAATACACCTTTAGCTGTTTAGATCTGAAGGATCGATGAACGTGGTGATTTGGATAAGATCCAAATATCTATTGACCAGCGACTGTGGCTGGGCCCTTGGGGGCCTGGAAGAATCTGTGCAGTTGTATGAAACAGGTTTAAGAACCTCTCACCTAAGTTGGGGGCTGTTGGTCTGGGCTGGTACAGCAGCTGGGAAGTCTGTGGACTTGCTTGTGTGGCCTCTGGCTGGCCAGTGGGGCTGGCAGAGGTGCCGTGGTGGCTGGCTGCATTTGCCTTAGTGAGAAGAAAATCCCAGCCTGGGAATGTAAGGGGCCCAGGTTTAAGCAAAGATACCCTGGATTGATTTCCTTAGCTGTGCCCAGAAAGCCCATCATATCACAGGCACATCCTGGGCACCCATCTCCCCTGAAGCACCTCCTGCTCCAAAAGCCCCGGCCCAGCCTGGCTGCTGACTCCAGCGCTGCACAGCCTTTGGCAGGGATTGAGCCTGTGAGAGAGACCACTGACTTCTACTGCCTCGATCAAGTCTGTGCTGCCCTGGGACAAGCCCCCAGGAACCCAGACCAGCCCCAGGGGTGGCCAGCTGCAAACACGGTCTGTTTGTGTGGCATTGTCACAGCTTCATGTGGCAAATCCTCCCAGGTGGGGCCTCTGCTCCTTGCCTCTCACAGCATAATGCAGCACACGGGGGATGCTCCATAATAATGAAGAGTGAGGCCTCCTCGGAGGGAAATATCCATCAAGACATTTTCCTGCGTGGGCTCTTTGGAAGCTGCTTCTCACCAGAGCATACCGGTTCAGAGGTCAGAGGTGCTCACCGCCCAAGGTGATTCAGCTGCAGGCTTGTGTGGATGCTGACAGTGAGAATCAGAGAGCCCTGATCAGCGCGCTTGCTGCCAGCAGCTGTACTAAAGGGAAATATCTGCGCTGGCAGGACGAGACGGAGACCAGGAATCTCAGATATAGGAGTGGAAGCACAGAGCTGTCTGGACTAGAAGGAGTGTAAATCTATAGAGGCTCCTGAGAACTAGAAGTGCTGCTCGCAAGAGCCTGGCACCTACCTTCCTCCCGTCAGACAATGGAGCTCTCCCAGTAGAAAACCGCCAGGCGAAATCAGGCTGATTTCAACAGAATTTTGTTTTGGAAGAAAACTCGGGAATGAAAGTTCTGACAACAGCAAACCAGCCTGGGTTGGACCTTTTCAGAACAAAACGTTTCACTCCTTCATTTTGCAGTGATGTTGTTTAATTTTTTTCTTTTGCATATTGTCTCTCATAAAGGTGCAAGTTTTTAAAAAAACTCTTAATAACTGTAAGCACTTATTGTGAGAGGTTTTCCTTGGCAGAGAATTTCTAAACGTTCAGGTTTTGTTCCAATTAGGGACAAAGCTAAACTCTGAAATCTCCAAACCCTTTGCAAAATGGAGCTCCTGTCCCCAGTGCGGTTGTAAAGCAAGCACTTCAATGGGGTTTATTAGAGCAGGTTGCACTTGGCTTAGCTTTGTGCTTATACTCCCTATCACCGGGGGCGCTCAGTGGGTGCCGTGAAGCTGCTGTTGAGAAGGTGTCTGGGAATGGGAGACCAGGTCATTCCAGGTTAATAACCTGGACATTCTGATGTTCCCTGATGGCTTTGGAGCTTTGCCCTGCTGGTGTCAGTTCAGGCCCTTGTGGAGAGAGGCCACAGCCCTGATTTCGTGACAGCTGTCACACACTGGCCCACTGCGGTTGCCTTGAGCAGAACATGCAAAAAGCAGAAACCAGGCACTCGGGTTCTTCAGGACCAGGTCTGAGGCAGGCGGAGAGGGCGTGTGGGGAAGCGTGTCGCTGCTGTCCCTCATCCCATACCTGACCCAGCTGTATAACGTCTTTTTGCACATGTATCGTTCTTGTAGGGGAAAGCTGGGACTACGACGTGTGAGAATCTCTGTAATTCTACGTGTGCTAATGAGGCCATTAGGGATACTTTAGGAATTGGCACAACACTCAAACCAACAATCTGGGACTAGTTTTATTTTTTTCTGTAAGCCCAAAACTGTGACTGGTCCTAGAAAGACATGTGACCATGTCACCTTGTACCGGCAGCCATCTTGACTCTGGTTCTTTTCCACGGGGATGGGAACAAAGGGTTCCTGCCCTGGGGAAAAGTCTATTTACGGAATGGAAAACAATCAGGACTTTGTCTTCAGCTGGCTTTCAGAATTGCCTCCTCACCCTGAGAACTTACGCATGAGGAGACCTGGGAACAAATAACTGCAGCCAAAGAGTGGACAAAGCTGCTGAGTGCAGGGCAGCAAAAGATCGGCTCTGGCCTGAGCTAAGAACGGTTGTTCAGGGTAAGAATTTGCACGTAACAGGTTTATTAGTACAGTAGCTGCTGTGTTTTGTTTAGTTTGGCTTACTTTGATCTGTTTTCACTTGCATCCACTTAATCCTACCTTCTATGCTTAAGAAAACACTTTTGTTTATTTTTCAGCCCCGTGTAAATAATTGTTAGCAGACTGGGGGAGCAGCCACTGGGAATATCCTTCTTTCATTGATAAAGGAGGCGGACGTCTTTATGCTCTTTCTCTGTGTAACTCATTTATACAGCGTAAGACCGATGTATTTGGTGCTGTGGTCCTCTTGGGGGGCTGTGTTCCGCAGTGCTGCTGGCAGCCTTACACCTGAGTCCTCCCAGAGCAGACAGGATGTGCAACCCCTCCTCTGGGATGCACTGGCCCAGACATGCTGCCACTGCTCTGGGGTACATGCAGAGACCCTGCATCTCAGGCAGCCCAGAAACATCGCATAGCCAGTCAACACAATACCCAGGGGCCCCGGGCAGCCTGGGGTCACCCTGAGCCCCGCTGGAGCCTGCAGCCACCTGTGCAGAACACCTATCCCACGCCCTGCGGCACAAGCAGGCTGAGGAGCCTGGCTCAGACCTTTGCTCTCTGCCCTTTGCCAGCTACCGAACTGTGTGTGCCCCAGCATGTAGCCAGCCACTGGTGGATATCCTGGTGCCTTCTCTTCCTCCAGCTGCAGAAGCAGGGCCCTCGCTGTTCCCAGATGCTCCTTCCTGCCTCCTGAGGGGCACACAGGCTGTGAGGCAGCCCAGCAAAAGCAAGGCCATTGGAACCAGCTGGTGACCGCCTGGCCCCAGCAACCATGGTGGTGCCCACAACCAGCACACTGGCATGAGCTGCCTTAGCTCAGGTCTTCTGCCGTTCCTCCACCGACCGAGGTCAAGGCACGACTGGCAGCCGGTGCGAGGCTCCAGGGAGGCCAGGGACAAGCTCTCCTTTGCCAGATGATTCTCACTGTTGAGACGTAGGCAACGTTCCCCTTCTGCTTCTCTACTGCCACCTTCCTGGCTGGCTAGTTACTCACCATTTGCAAGTGAAATCTCTGGGGCAGGGGAGGGAGTATGGGGCGCAGGTGTTAGGTACCTGGGCCGATTGTATGACTTCCTTGTGACCCCAGTGCGCAGGGCTAGTACCTACAGGGCCCTGAGGCAGCCTTGGGGTTTCACTAATCGTATTGTGACACAAATAGCTCATGAGTGTGTTTCCCCCAAATCGAAGGTGTTTTGTGGGTTCATGTTCCCAAAACCCCCCAGCCAGGTAAGGCAGAAACCCACAGTGCTCCTGTCCCCACCCTGTGAGCTGGGAGGAGGGAGAAGGGTGTGGGTAGGGCCCCAGCCCTGCCCCATGTGCCTGCAAGGACCCCTAGGCACCAACTAGTCTGGCTCAGCTAGTGACTGGCAGAACGGGAGCAGCAGTGTTTTTCTGGTGGTGTGAGTGTGCCCATCTCATGGCTAAGGCTGCGGAGCACCTCAACTCCCATCCTGCTCCACAGGGACTGCCAGCACTCAGCAGCCAATGGGAAGTGTGACGCACCTTGTGGGGCTGAGCCCGTGCACAGTCACTGCTCAGTCCCTCTGCCTGCAAAGAGGCCCACCTCTCACTCGGTGGCTGCAAGCAGTCACTGTGCAGGCAGGCAAGCAGTGTGTTTGTGTGCGTGTGCATGCGTGTGTGCGTGCAGGGTGGAGCCTTGCGTGGGTAAGGTAAAATAAATATCAAAGTGGCTTAAACCAGCCTTTGCGTGTGGTGCCCCTGTGTCTGTGAGATCGAGTCTGAAATCATCTTCACCAGAAAATTCACATTCATCCACAGCAAAGCACTTCCCGGAAATGAGTCCAGATGGACCGCATGTCAATTAGGGACGTACCAACTGGGACCGGTGCATCCCAGGGTAGGTCACAGCTCTCCAGGCCCACCTTTTCAGAACGGCACACTTAGGTTTGTCTGTTGAAATTACTTTTTGTTTCATTCTCTATAACCTTTAAAAAGTCAGTACTGAATGCGATATTTCCAGGGACCCCAGATGACAGCTGGCTTGGAACGTAGTTTGGAGGGGCATTTTGCACCTTCATTCCACTTTGGAAAGGAAAACAATTCAAAATCCTGGAACTTCACGCAATGGAAAACCTGTCCTGTGTTTCTGTGACCACAAAGGAGTTCAGCTACACAAATGCTGTGTTAGCTCCTCCAGACACACTGCCGACAGTTACCTGTGTTCCTCATGTCGTTCAGCTCGTTGACCAGATGGACGCCTCCTTATGGTCCACCAGGCCCGTCCAGCTGATCTGAGCAGTCCTACACCTGCCCACTGCCTCTGTCTGCCGAGTGACAGCAGTCCTTTGCCGCATCCACCCTGCATTTCATTCCTCGAGTGATCAGCTGGTGCACAGGAGGAGCTTTCCGTTCTGCTGGCGTCTGTAGCAAAGGTACACGATGGAACATGGCAGATCAAATGGCAACAGCTGTTTTATCAGAGAACGGGCACCACTGCTGGCTGCTCTCAAGGTGGGCTGAAGGGACCGGGGAAGCTTATCACCATGCTCTACAGCTGCTCCATCCTCCCCGTGGAATTGCACCAGTCAGACAGAAGGCACACGCCTCAGCCATCTTGTCCACAGCAAACGTCTTGTTCCTTCAGTCAAAACAAATACCAAGCTCTCTGGACAGGGAAGCAGAACTCCTTCTAATGAATGGCTAGCGAAGGGGCCTAAAAGCATGCTTAATTTAGAATTATGGCACAGTTCTATGTTAATGAAATATTAATTGACTGCAGTTTAATAACCCTGTGAGATAATCCCAGTGTGACTTAAAATCACAAAAGCGTCGACTATCTAATTAATGATGTAGATGCTAGTAATGACCTAATTAAAGGTAGGTACAATTATAAATATGTAAGCAGATTAATCACAATCTACCATCACTTAAGTGCTTTGGCAATTTTACTTGAAACGTTAAATGATGGCTGATGACCTTTAAAGCGACTGCTGATTAACCAAGACTCTTTCCAAAGGGAATGCCTGTGGCTGGAGAAATCGTACATTGCCGTTCTCCACGTCCTTGGACATCGTGCTGATAACACTCGGGCTGCAGTAGCTGTGTGCCATTGGTTAGACACTTGGTGCCTGGTCGGAACTCCACAGCAGGGGAAGGATTTAAAGGGTGTCAGGACACAGCCAAGCTTGCATGCCTCAGGCCTTGCCTCGGCCGCTCCCAGCCCCTGTGCACAGAATAGCTCACAGGTAGTTCCCATGTGCCCCAGCAAAGCTCCCCCCGAGGCAGCTGAGCCTAGTAGTGAGGATGCTGGGGCGGGAGTCAGGGCCCCATGACCTGTTCAGGGATGGGCCAATGGGGGACGCCACTGCCCCCCTTCACTCCCTGCCCACTCCCAGGCTTTGTCTGCCCCTGCTGCTTTCACCAGAAGCTCAGTGGGACAGGTCCTGTCTCGCTGTGTGTCCTTGCAGGCACCAGGCCCATCACAGGGCTCGCTCCCCCTGGGGCCAGGGCCCCAGCCACTGTGGGACTCACTCCTCGCAGGGGCTACTCCCTCATCAGACGGGGTCTCCACCAGTCGTCCTCTCGCTCCTTGGGGCCCCTTCGCTCCAGGAGCTGCAGCTTCCTCCGTGCGACTTGGCCCTTCGGCCAGGTCACCGTGGGCCTCCCTTGGCAGGAGAACAAAGTCTTTTGGGGCAAACTGGCCAAGGCAGCGCATTCTCCATTGCCGGCTCCGTGCCATGTCCCCAGAGGCTGCTGGGGAGCCCTGCTCTGCCCTCTACTCCTCGGTCAAGCCCAGGGCCCTTTCTTCAGCAGCCCAGGTTCACACGCCTTGTTGCTCTTCCCCCTGAGCCTTTCCACCATTTCTCTCGCTCTAGGTTGGCCAGCCACACACCTCTCTGTTCCCATGGAGTGACTGCAAATTACCTCCCTGCAGCCCCCAACTCCTCTCAGCTGCTGGGCATTAGGCAGGCGCCTCTTGTTCCTGCCCAGCTGAGCCGACTCTCTAATCAATCCCTGCTCTCCAGTGGCTTGGGCAGTTCATTAGTCCACCGAGCTACCTCACCCAAGTCAGGCTCTGTGTGGGGTGGATGCCTGTCCCCGGGCCCTGAGCTCGGCCAGGTCCTCCAGCCACCACACTTTAGAGCCCCCGAGGCCAGGCCACGTGTGGGGTTGGCTGGAAAAGTGCAGCCCTGGGGAGCACTGCTAATTGCAGAGGGGGATAAGCCCTAGGTAACACGGCTGGCTGGGCAGGTGGGCGGCTGGGTGGGCAGGTGGCTCGGCAGGCAATGAGAAGTGGGTGAGCGGGCAGGTGGGTGGCTGGGCAGGCTGGCAGCTGGGTGGGAAGGCGGGCGGGTGAGCGGGCAGGTGGGCAGGGGGGCAGATGGGCAGTGAGAAGTGGGTGAGCGGGCGGGTGGCTAGGCAGGTGGGCAAGCAGGCAGCTTGCTGGGCAGGTGGGCAGCTAGGCAGGTGGGCAGATGGGCAGTGAGAAGTGGGTGAGCGGGCGGGTGGCTGGGCAGGTGGGCAAGCAGGCAGGTTGCTGGGCAGGTGGGCGGCTAGGTAGGTGGGCAGGTGGGCGGATGGGCAATGAGAAGTGGGTGAGCGGGCGGGTGGGTGGGTAGGTGGGTGGCTAGGCAGGTGGGCAGGTGGGTGGATGGGCAATGAGAAGCGGGTGGCTGGGCAGGTGGGCGGCTAGGCAGGTGGGCAGGTGGGCGGATGGGCAGTGAGAAGTGGGTGAGCGGGCGGGTGGGTGGGTAGGTGGGTGGCTAGGCAGGTGGGCAGGTGGGTGGATGGGCAATGAGAAGCGGGTGGCTGGGCAGGTGGGCGGCTAGGCAGGTGGGCAGGTGGGCGGATGGGCAGTGAGAAGTGGGTGAGCGGGCAGATTGCTGGGCAGGTGGGCGGATGGGCAATGAGAAGTGGGTGAGCGGACGGGTGGCCGGGCAGGTGGGTGGCTAGGCAGGTGGGCAGGGGGGCGGATTGGCAGTGAGAAGTGGGTGAGCAGGCGGGTGGCTGGGTAGGTGGGCGAGCAGGCAGGTTTCTGGGCAGGTGGGCAGCTAGGCAGGTGGGCAGGTGGACGGATGGGCAGTGAGAAGTGGGTGAGTGGGCGGGTGGCTGGGCAGGCGAGTGGCTAGGCAGGTGGGTGGATGGGCAGTGAGAAGTGGGTGAGCGGGTGGGTGGCTGGGCAGGTGGGCGGATGGGCAGTGAGAAGTGGGCGAGCGGGCGGGTGGCTGGGCAGGTGGGCGGATGGGCAGTGAGAAGTGGGTGAGCAGGTGGGTGGCTGGGCAGGTGGGCGGATGGGCAGTGAGAAGTGGGCGAGCGGGCGGGTGGCTGGGCAGGTGGGCGGATGGGCAGTGAGAAGTGCGTGAGCGGGCGGGTGGCTGGGCAGGTGGGTGGATGGGCAGTGAGAAGTGGGTGAGCAGGTGGGCGGCTGGGCAGGTGGGCGGATGGGCAGTGAGAAGTGGGTGAGCAGGTGGGTGGCTGGGCAGGTGGGCAGGTGGGCGGATGGGCAGTGAGAAGTGGGTGAGCAGGTGGGTGGCTGGGCAGGTGGGCAGGTGGGCGGATGGGCAGTGAGAAGTGGGTGAGTGGGCGGGTGGCTGGGCAGGCGAGTGGCTGGGCAGGTGGGTGGATGGGCAGTGAGAAGTGGGTGAGCGGGTGGGTGGCTGGGCAGGTGGGCGGATGGGCAGTGAGAAGTGGGTGAGCAGGTGGGTGGATGGGCAGGTGGGCGGATGGGCAGTGAGAAGTGGGTGAGCAGGTGGGTGGATGGGCAGGTGGGCGGATGGGCAGTGAGAAGTGGGCGAGCGGGCGGGTGGCTGGGCAGGTGGGCGGATGGGCAGTGAGAAGTGCGTGAGCGGGCGGGTGGCTGGGCAGGTGGGTGGATGGGCAGTGAGAAGTGGGTGAGCAGGTGGGCGGCTGGGCAGGTGGGCGGATGGGCAGTGAGAAGTGGGCGAGCGGGCGGGTGGCTGGGCAGGTGGGCGGATGGGCAGTGAGAAGTGGGTGAGCAGGTGGGTGGCTGGGCAGGTGGGCAGGTGGGCGGATGGGCAGTGAGAAGTGGGTGAGCAGGTGGGTGGCTGGGCAGGTGGGCAGGTGGGCGGATGGGCAGTGAGAAGTGGGTGAGCAGGTGGGCGGCTGGGCAGGCGGGCGGCTGGGCAGGCGGGCGGCTGGGCAGTGAGAAGTGGCTGGGCAGGTGGGCGGATGGGCAGTGAGAAGTGGGTGAGCGGGCGGGTGGCTGGGCAGGTGGGCGGCTGGGCAGGTGGGGGTTTCCCACAGCTGCCTTAGGTGTGCTGAGATACCAGTGAGCTAGTGAATACCCTGAGCCTGTCTGGGCTGCCTCCTAGTGCTGCCTCCGATCCCGTCAGCGGGGCGGCTCTGTGGGGCCAGGCGTGGCGCTCCGGGGGGTCAGTGCCGTACCCCACTGAGGCCGGGGCGTGGGACACAAGCCTCGGAGCAGAGCTCTCGGGGCTGGGCCCTAGAGGGAGGGAAACCGCAGGCCCCGTTTCCATGCAGTGTGGCTAAGGAAAACCGGTGCCGTGCTGGGCTCCAGGCTGGGCAGGGGCTGAGATTTCCCCACCACTGAACGCCCCTGTGGGATCCTCCACCTGCTGTGTGTGTCCCCACAGCGCTGGGTGCGGGCAGAGGCACAGCAGAGCCGCCCAGCAGGAGGTGGGCGCCAGAGGACGGGAGCACGGCACAGCCTACGGCCCAGCCTCACCCAGGCCCACAGGGACACTAGGTAGCCGTGAGGGGGGGCCTTTCTAGAGCAACCAGCCAGTTATGCTGTGTACAGGGTACCCTGCGATGGGCCCCTCCCCAGAACAACAGGCAGAACAGCAGGCACCCTACGTGCACTGAGCCCTTGGCTCTGCACTAGAACAGGGGTTCTGCTGATTGTAGAGACCCCAAAGCTAAGTGCAGAACTTCCTGTGAACTATTACCCCTAGTTCATCCAGTTCCCGCACACACGGAGCGCCTGTCTCTGCGGTCACACTGGGAGCCCTTGGGGGCCATTCCCCGAGCTACTCGCGGCTCCGGGACGCTGGCATCTGGGTTAAAATCTGCTGTGGGTTTTCTAATTGCAATCTCTCAAGTGGCGCGTTTTCTAGCCCCAGGGAAAGGCCCATCATCAGGTGCTAACCGCTGTTGGCAGTCAGCCCCTTCCAGGGTGGCCACCCCAGCAGAACGCCTGTAACGGTGCAGCAGCTGGGCCTACAGGCACCCGCGAGGTCCAGGTTTGGAGGCCAGGGAAGTGCGGGACAAACAGCAGGACTCACATCCCAGTGGGCATCAGTCGTGCCGCAGGTGAGGTCAGCAGCAGCCTAGCAGTTTACGCCAGCGGAGCCTCTGGCCCTGTGAGACTGCGTCTTGTGTAGGTTTTCTGTCTGTAACTCTGTGGCTGGGAAAATCCCGGCCTGGGCGGCTCCTGTTGCCCGAGCCGTGGGTGCCCAGACTCTGGGGTCAGACAGCCCACAAAGGAGTGAGGCGCCTTCTCTAGCCTGCCTGGCCCACGACTTGCTACTGGGCTGCAGAACCTCTCGCTGTGGGGCCCGGGGTAGTGGTGCAGGCTGGAGCACATGCAGCTAAGTGGTGCTCTGAACCCTGTCGCCCACTGCGTCTCCCAACGCCCTGCCACCCTATGTGCACCCCGCTGGCTGGGGGTAGCTGCTCCGGTTGGGGAGTCCCCCTGCAATCCAGGCCAGTGCAGATGGAGTGGTGGGGACTGACCTACCCTTTAACCCCTAGTTTGCGTCTGTCCAGGCAAGCTCCCGGCCCTGCCCATGGCACCAGCAGCTGACAGGGGAGCACTGAGCCGGCTGGACCTGCACTGGGGGTTTGTGCTGCACGGAGGTCTGGACAAGGCCAGTGGAACATCTGGCAGGCGGGTGCTGTGCCTCTGGCCCTTCTAGTGCCCACAAGCAGCCCTGCACTCAGCCCCCCAGGGGAGGCGACTCTGATGGGCTGCACACCCCACAGCAGAGGCCCAGGCCGGTTCCAAAGCCCCAGTTACCTCCTTGGCAGTGCCCAACGGGGAGCTGGGGGGCCAAAGTCCAGCAGCGGCTGGGCTGAGCTAAAGCCCGGCTGGTGCGTCCAGGAGGGGCTGCAGGGACCGGCTGTCACCCACCCCTGGGGGAAGGGAGTCAGCAAGGAAGTGTCCTGGGACGGAGCAAATCTGGCCCCTGGAGTCCGGCCCATGGCCCAGAGAGGGGAATAGCCAGCGGAGGGGTGGGGAGGGGGCTTGGTCTGGAAAACCCAGTGGTGGCCAGGAGACAGGGACGGGAAGGAGGTGTTCTCAGCCCCGCCGCCCGGGCCCTCCTGCATTCACAGACCTGCGAACTGCGAGGGGAAGCTGAGCGTGGAGCCCAGGGGTGCTGCAGGCCTGTCACTCGGGGTCAGAAGGACGTGACCGCCCTGCCCTGACAGGCCACACTCTCACTCCTCAGCACACCTGGGTGTTGCCCCTTGGCTGCAGTTCAGCCCGGGCTCCCACAGCCACCAGGAAACCTCATGCCTGAAAGTAAAGTCTCTCCGCCAGCACCTCCACGGCTGCCACAACTTAGTCCAACAGAGCTGCAGCAAATCAGCACAACACAACTCAACACACTAATGACTGGACACCAGTGCTGGGTGTAGCTTGCTGACTGAGGCACACCTAATAGCACGGCTTTTTCTCTGAGGGGAGGGTCCTTGGGGCATCATCACGTCACCAATTGTGCCTTTAGTGTTTCACAGCACCATGGCTGACGTGATCACTCCTCTTATGCCTGGGCAGGGCAGTGAGTGGCAGGTGAAAGGGAGCTGTGGTTGGTGGACTCCGCTGGAAAGGCCTCCTGCCGGCAGGGCGCCCCGGGCAGGGCTAGGGGCTGGCCCCGGTACAGTCACTGAGCATGTCCGGCAGACCAGTAGGTCTCTTTCCGATGCAGGACTCTGGGAATGCTTCTCGTGCTGTGCATCTGCTGGGCCCCGGGGGCCAGGCTGTGCTCACACTTGTGGGAAAGGGACTCAGTCGGCCACAGCATGCAGCCGAATGTGCTCTTGGTGTGGCTGTGTCCTTCAGTCTTGGGAGAACACAGGAGCAGGTGGGCTGCATCCAAACCGTAGCTGCCTGGCTTGGTGCAGACTGTGCCAAACCCACAGCTGGGACAGGTCCTGGCCACCACTGAGCTCTCCTGCATGGAGGTGACGCTGGTGCTGGAGACAACACAGGTGATTGTTCTCTGGTTGTAGCTAGCTGAGATCTGCCTGCTCTCCCGCCGGGCTGCCGCAGCTTTGCATGCGGGGCAGCCCAACAGCTCCTGCTCTCTGCTCTGCACAGGTAGGACTACGCTGATGCGGAACCAGCCTTTGTGGGGCTGGCTTTTGCAGCCCGGACAGTCGCTGCTCAGCGTTTGTGCACTGGGAAGAAGTAGCACAGCCAGGCCACATGCCAGGTGCCTCTTCCTACGTCACTGATGTGCATCGGCCCTGCTCTGCAGAGACCACCGCAGGCCTCTCACCTGCTCTGGCGGTGACGGGGGCGGCTGCCACAGGGGTTATGCACAGCTGGGCCGCCTCCTTGTGGCTGACGTCTGGGGCAGGTCTTGCCCGGTCTGCTGTCCCTTTCCATCAGCTGCTGGGGACGTGGCCCATCTCTCACTCACGGGGCCTCCAGCCAGGCCATTGTTTCCTCCCCATTCCAGAGGTCACAGGCCCAGGAGACACACGGTCCTTATGCTGGATCGGGCAGGCTTCCAGTACAAGTCCCGGTCCAGCACCACTCGCCCAAGCTCACCCTGACATGGCTGCAGCCCTGCTCTGCTCAGGCTCAGGCTCTGTGGCTGCTGCCCTGCTCAGCACTGGGGTTATGGCGGATGCACAGTCACTGATATGGAGCCCCTGAAGCGGTCGCCCTGGCCCAGCACCCAGCACGCTGGGCCGAGGTTGGGTGATTTTGAGGTGCAGGTTTCTGCTGCTCTCCTTTATACAACGACCCCCACAGCAAAACCCGCGACTTCTGCGCGCGGGGGCCTGAGACGTATGCTGGGGCTTCTGGGGGGGGAGCATCCATCAGGCTGATGGCCAGGGCAGAGCCTTGCTCTGCCAACGCGTCTCACGCAGCGCTGGGCAGCAGCATGCAGAGATAGATTTCCTCCCAGGCCATCCTAGCCCGTGGTCCCCACGTGCTGTGGAAAAGGAGAGGTTGCTGCCCGATTACGAAGCTGCCTGGTCACCTGTCTGAAGCACTCATCCAAAGCATCTCTTGAAAATGTCACTGGCGCTTGGCCCACCAGGCTGCAGTCACCAGGAACCAGTCACGCAGCACCACTCAGCTCGCTGGGAGTCTCTGTTACTTGGGTTGCTGGTCCTCAAGCTGGGCTCCCTTCCTGACATGCAGATCAGAGATTCCCTCTGCTTAGCAAGTAACCCCCCAGCCACTGGGGAAGGTGCTGATCACTGACAGGCACCTGCCCCCTTGACGTTACAGGGGCGCTGCCTGCTCAGAAAGGGCCCATCCGTCCTTTCAGCAAAGCCCGTCATGCACTTCTGTGCACTCGGGTCTGTCAGCCTTGAGGCTGCCCTTGTAATCCACGGCTGGCTGGCAGCAGGCTGTCCTGGACGAGGCAGAGCGCACCGCTCAGGCACGGCCCATGTTCCTCCGGCATGGGGAACATTAGAACCACGCGTGTAAAACTGAAAGTAGTGAAGCCCTCACACTGCTCCAGGGTCTGTCTCCTCTGGGCTCTATGCGGGGGCCACCCGGCTCCCTGCATGACCACACACAAAGCCCCCTCACCCCATTCAGGGGCACGCACTGGCCCTTTGGAGGGTTGCTACAGACCAGAGCCTGAGCGAAGTGTCCCTCCAGGCCGGTAAACCAAGGTTAATCAGCCGGATACTGACAGTCCTGCAGGGCCTCCCACAGTTCCCTGGGCACGTTTTGCCTTCTGGTTCAGGGTTTCAATGCACTGTACACTCATCTGGTGAGCATCATAGCCACCCCAGCAGGCAGGTCACTGTCTGACCCATGTTTTACAGCTAAGGAAACTGAGGCACTACACCGGCAAGAGTCTCAACCAACCGCCAAGCTCTTGGCAGACACCAGAACAAACTCAGGGCTCTTCCTGACTTGTAGCCAGGGATCCCAGGGATTTTTATCATCCATGTGTGGAACACATTTTGTTATGTGCACCGAGGTCTGTGTGGATGTGCTTCCCCAGCAGACACACAGGCTGCCGGCCGTGGGTGCTCTGTAATCAGCTGGGCAGCACCTGACTCTCTCCTGGGGGCCGCCAGGTGCTCAGCTTACAGGGACTGATGAACAGGGATTGGCAGGCAGGTGACTGGGAGGAGTGGGGAGTTGCCATTTGGGTTCTTCTGTGTGTAATCCGACAGGCGCTGAGACCATGGACAAACTCATGCAATGAGCAGGATTTGGTGGTGATGGGGACTTTAACTATCCCGACATATGTTGGGAGACTAACACAGCGAGGCACAGACTATCCAGAAAGTTCTTGGACTGCATAGATGACAATTTTTTATTCCAGAAGGTTGAAAAAGCTACTGGGGGGGTCAGTTCTCGATTTGAGTTTAACAAATAGGGAGGAACTGGTTGAGATTTTGAAAGTGGAAGGCAGCCTGGGAGAAAGTGGCCATCAAATCATAGAGTTCATGATTCTAAAGCATGGTAGAAGGGAGAAGAGCAAAATAGAGACAATGAATTGCAGGAAGGCAGATTTTGCTAAACTCGGAGAGCTGGTAGGTGAGGTCCCATGGAAAGCAAGACTAAGAAAAAATAACTGAAGAGAGTTGGCAATTTTTGAAAGGCACATTATTAAGGGCCTGAAAGCAAGCTATACCACTGTGTAGGAAAGCTAGAAAGTATGGTAAAAGACCACCTTGGCTTAGCCAGGAGATCTTTCATGATCTCAAAATCCAAAAGGAGTCATATAAAAAGTGGAAACTAGGCAAATTACCAAGGATAAATATAAGCAAAAAATACAGGTATACAGGGGCAAGATTAGAAAGGCAAACACACAAAACTAGCTAGAGATATAAAGGGTAACAAGAAGACATTCTATAAATACATTAGAAGCAACAGGAAGATCAACGACAGGATAGGCCCGCTACTCAGTGAGGAGGGAGAAAAAATATCAGGAAACTTAGAAATGGCTGAGGTGCTTCTTTGTTTTGGTCTTCACCAAGAAGGCCAATGCAGAAATGCCTAACATAGCGTATGCTAGTGGAAAGGGGGTTGGTTTAGAAGATAAAATAAAAAAGAACAAGTTAAAAATTACTTGGAAAAGTTAGATGTTGGCAAGTCACCAGGGCCTGATGAAAAGCATCCTAGAAAACTCAAGGAGCTGATAGAGGAAGTATCTGAGCCTTTATCTATCATCTTTGAAAACTCATGGAAGTCCGGAGAGATTCCAGAAAACTGTACAAGGGCAAACGTAATGCCCATCTATAAAAAGGGAAATCAGAGCAACCCAAGAAATTACAGACCAGTCTGTTTAACTTCTATACCAGGGAAGATAATGGAGCAAATAATTAAGGAATTCATCTGCAAACATCTGGAAGAAAATAAGGTGATAGATGACAGCCAGCATGGATTTGTATAGAACAACTCATGTGTCAGGCCAATCTGATAGCTTTCTTTGAAAGGATGAGTCTTGTGGATAAAGGAGAAGGGATGGACGTGGTATATCTAACTTTAGGAAAGCACTTAGTATAGTCCCTCATGATCTTATCAATAAACTAGGCAAATACAATTTAGATGGGGATACTATAAGGTGGGTGCAAAACTGTCTAGATAACCATTCTGCGAGAGTAGGTACTAACTGTTCAGTCACGCTGGAAGGGCATAACGAGTAGGGTTCTACCGGGGTCTGTTTTGTGACTGTGTCTTTTCAATATCTTCATCGACAATTTCAATATTGGCATAGAAAGTACTCATTAGATATGCAGATGTTACCCTCCTGGGAGGGGTTGCAACTGCTTTGGAGGATAGGGTCATAATTCAAAATGATCTACTCAAAATGGAGAAATGGTCTGAGGTACACAGGATGAAGTTTAATAAGGACAAATGAAAGTCCTCCACCTAGGAAGGAACAACCAGCTTCATACATATAGGATGGGAAGTGACCATCTAGGAAGGAGTACGGCAGAAAGGGATCTAGGGGTCAAAGTGGACCACAAGCTAAATGTGTGTGATGCTGTTGCAAGAAAAGGAAACATGATTCTGGGAGGTGTTAACAGAAGTGCCGCAAACAAGACACAAGAAGTCGTTCTCCTGCTCTACTCTGCGCTCGTTAGGCCTCAGCTGGAGCATTGTGTCCAGTTCCTGGCACTTTCTGTGAGCCCCTAGTCTGATGGCTTTACATATGCTTGATAATTAAGGAACCCATGAAGAAGTGGGCCTGATCCAGCCTTTGGGCAGAGTATCAAGTCTTTCTGGGCTGGGGAGACAGGACAGCAGGAAAGATAATCCTGTTAAGGCCTGCACAAGTCCTAGATAACCTGGTGGTTTTGCCCTTGAAGTCACGGGGGCCAGGATTTCACCCTCTGGGAGCGTTTAGTCCCCGGCTCTGCAAACACTTACAAACCTGCTGAACTCCACTCTGGGGCATATCCCCACGGAAGCCAAACTGCTAGGCAGGTTAACCATGTGTGTCTTTGCAGGTGCAGGGCCTTTCCCTGGGTGCACACAGCACATGGGCCCCTCCTAGCTCTCTGCACCAGGGAAAAATTTCAGCCATTTGGAAAAAAGCGGAGAAAATTATAAATGGCCGGAAGGCAAATTCCTTGGTGGGGAGGGCATTCCCCACTGGCATAAAGCCAGCAGAGCTATCTCCTGCACCAGCCAGTGTGGGGCCAGCTGGGGAGAGACACCAAAATTCTGTCGGGGTTATAAAACTTCATGCTTCTGGCCGTAAGAGGGTCTCTAACTAGTAGAAGCCAAGATGAGGTATGAAGTGGCGTGGAGTTACTAAACTTTCTTCAGCTGCTATGGAGATACTGGGCCAAACTGACCTTGGATCTGATCCATTCTAGCAAGATCTGTATACAGCAAGCAGCAAGCATTTGAAATCAATATGGACCTGGCTGGATTACAAACAACACGATTCACAGAATGGCACTAGTGATTTGTACAGGCAGGACATTTAAACAGGCAAAAGGAAGTTACCTCCCCCAAAGCCCAGTCAACCCGAGGAGCTCGGGAACAGGGAGCTGGGTGACTGGGGATGGCTCACTCCATACTTGGCTCATTCTGCTCATTCTGACATGCCCAGCATTGGCCACTGTCGGCAGACAGGGTCCTGGGCTGGACGGCCCATGAGTCTGTCTGTCCTAGAGTGACCGTTCCGCTGTGTGCTCTGCATGGAAACCAACGGAAATCAGTTCAACCTGTGAACGGCGACCTCTGTGACCACCTCATTTTCCAGTAGCAAAAACGTCTGTAAGAAACCGGGAGCAGTCTGCACCGCACTGGGAACACTGGGGTGAACAACATGCACTGGTGTGTACAATACAGCCCGGAACCAGGGAACGGCTCAGCTGGCAGCTCCTGGGACTCTGCTAGCCGAAAACAGGCCAGTTCCCTCGGGCTCAGCAGACTTTGTAAAGGGAATGCCCGGGCTCAGCTGGGTCACATGTGAAACTCAAGGGATGTTACAAATTAGCCTGATGAACCAAGAAAAGAAACAGGTTATTGATTTCCCTCCGTTGGCTCAGCCGTCCCGACAAAACTTCTCCGCACCCAATCGAAAGAGAAAGAACATTGAGGTCTCACCCTCTGCCGATGTCCTTACTCGCTCAGTGATGCAAACATGGGAATTGTTTGCCATTCAAAATCTCCCAAGGTCAGTTCTCTGCTCTGACAGTGCTACCTAGGAGATAACGCAGTATGGAACTCAACGGAATGGACACAAAGGCTGTAACGAGCTCGTTCTGCTAATAATGGAGCATCTTGCCTACGCCCAGTGTGTGGCTACTGAGAAGCTAGCCACGTGGAACGCTGGGCAGCCATCCAGTTGCACAGCTCTCTGGCATTACAGCAGAAATGCGAACAAGCCCCTCTTGAGTTCGGCTCTGTTTACAGCAGCTCTGTACGTGTTTGATCAGCAGAGGCCCCGTCAGAACCAGGAAAACTTGGAAGAAAACCCTCAACAAGCTGCTGAGCCAATGGAAGCCAGCAGGGACTCTAGCAGTGAGATCTGGGCTGAAGCAGCAGTTGTCCCTCATCTCCACCCCGTTCAGAATGATTGCTAAGCTTGACTGGCCCCGGGCCCACGCTCTCGTCTGCTGGCAGAGCTGCAGCAGCCACTGCGAGCGCCAGGAATGAGAGTGACCGCAAACCTCCAAAGCAACGCTGACCTGGGGAAAAGCCCAGACGAGCACAGCTGGGTTTGCCAGGGAAGTTAGTTTGTCTCAAAGCAGCACAGGCTCAAATTCAGTGTAATCCGTTCAGAGAAGCAAGAGCAGAAGAGGCCTCTGCAGTCCTCCAGCTCCAAAGGGCCCTCAGTCCTCCAGCGAAGCCCTGCAGCCCCCAGCCAGCAACCCCCGAGAAAGGGCGCTGTTTGGAGAGCTCCGTGCCGGCTCGCAGGCGGCTCTGCTAACGCCATGGTGCACAGAACAGGAGCAGACGCGGTGCGGCTGCCTCAGCTCTTCACTGAGATGCCCTGAGTTGCCCTTTTCCCAGTGTCACTAAGCACAGAGCTGGTGCACCTGGTTCTGGACTGCGCACAGAGTCAGCAAACCACAAAGCGCGGACCTATGTGGCTGACGCCAGTGCTCGGCAGGGAGCTCTGCTGGCCCTCCCGCGGCATGTGCAGAGGCACTGGCCTGTCTCCAAAGCTCAGACGTCCACAGCCCCAGGTGACAGAGGAGAGATCGGTCTCCGGTGTTGGTGCACTCTAGCAGCAGCAGGTTAAACTGCTCACCACTATAACAGGGCTCCTAAGAGACAAGTCCAGCGATGGCTCCTAGCCCGGCTGGGCAGGAGGGGAGTCCCTCGCTTCTGTCAGAAGCTGGGCAAGGGCAATGGGGGTGGCTCACTCGGAGATCGCCTGTTCCGGTCACTCCCGCTGGGGCACCTGGCATTGGCAGACAGGACCCTGGGCTGGACGGGCCCTTGGTCTGACCCAGCATGGTCTCCCTCAAAACCGAGGACGAAGGGGGGCGAAGGGCTCATCCCTCAGCACAAGCCCCGCGTAAGTGGGGTGACGCTTTGCTCCAGCGGTAGAGACTCTGGCTCTGATCTGCAGAAGAGCGGGGGAGCTCCCCCGCCATGAGCCAGCCCCAGATACACAGATGGGCCGGGATGCTGTGAGCCTGCTGCCTCGGCTGAGCCACACTGCCAGGATGGAGCAGCCGCAGCGAGACGTGGGTCCTACGCAGGGCATAAATCGTGCAGGGCTGAATGCGCCTCGAACTGCTCCCAGCCCTGATGCAAGAGCCAGCGCAGATCCCACGCACAGCCCCAGCCCCAGCCACGTGCTCCCTGTCTGTCTGGGAGGGCCTGGCTAGACGCACAGGCGGCCATGTGCTCACATCTGCAGGACCGTGAGCACCAGGCAGCTGAAGGCCAGCCCGGGGGCCCTCCACCAAGGCGCATTTCCAGGTACACCTTCTAAGCAGGCTGGACTAGGGCAGGGCTGCGCTTCCCCTGGGCCCTGGACACTGCCTGTGTGCAGGTTCTGCCACCTCGCCCTCCTCCGCTGCCTGGAGCCTGTCCCCTGGACCCTTCCCAGGCTGGAGCCCGCCACCCCCGCAGCCTCCTGCTGCGCTCAGGAGGGAGAGTTAAACTCGGCGCCCCGCAGGAGCAGGTTCCACTGGCCATGCCATGCGAGGAGCCCTGTGCGGGGCCTTGGTGCTGCACACACTGCAGCCTCAGCGAGTCCCAGGCAGGGAGACACTGAGCTCTGGCTAAGCACCCGCCTGGGACATGCTGGGAATGCCCAGGTCAAGAAGAGTCCCACACCCCAGGCCAGGCACTCGGTTGGATTTGGGCACCTACCCCCTGTCTGCGTGACCCGGGCTGGCTGTACAGGGCCTGGCGCGTGTTACGCACGACTCCATGTGTGCAGCCACGGGGTGGCAAAGAGCATCCCCTGCGCAGTGCGAAGCTCAGCCCGCCTGGTTGTAGGAAGGGCCCCACGCCAGCGTCTCCTCCTGCCAGCTGCTCGGCCCTGGGGCCAGGCTGCAGGTGCAGAGCGCAGAGCGCAGAGCACAGCCGGGGAACGGCCCTGACGCAGGCCGCGCACAGAAAGCCAGGGAGCGGGCAGCCAGGTTCAACAACAGTCGCTTTTGTGTCCTTTGTGTGTGTCCAGCCAGCCCGCCCCCCACACCCCAGCTCCGCAGCGGGGCACAAAGGGGAGAGAGGCACGGGCCAGGTGGGGAGCTGTGCAGCTGCCCTCGGGAGTGTTTTGTGTGGGCTGCTGCTGGTGATGCTGCTCCCAGTGAGCGGGGCTGCCCGCGGCCCAGCAGGAAGGAAGACAGACAGCCGCTGCCTCTTTCTCTTGGCTTCTCCTCACCTCGGCTCCCTTGCAGACCCAGCTCCCTCAGCGACAAAAGCCGTCTGCTCGGGCAGCTGGCTAATCCGCCGCTGCTGGGCACATGGCTCTGACAGCAGGGAGCAGTACGTGCCCCACCTCTCCCGCTTCGCCCCCGACCAGAGGCCCTTTCTCTGGCGCTCTTCCACCCCAGACACCTGATTGGACTCACCCCGGCTTCCCTGAGCTCACCCTGCCCCACAGCCCCAGCGGCAGATAACCGTGTTAGCACAGGTACAACTCGCAGCAAAGAGAGGGGGTAGCCATGTGGGGAGTGCGCAGCCTAACTTCTAGCCCACACGGGCCTCCCCACGGCCACCCCGGCCCCAGAAAGTGTCATTCAATTGGCGCTGTGAAAAATAATCAGAGCTAGATGGGCAATGGCAAAAGAGAGAAGACAGATGGGTAGATAAAGGGACAGGGCTTCGTTAATAAGAAAAGAATTGCCCAGCTAATTACTACAAGTAATAAAGAATACGCTCTGTGTGCTGAAAATTGGGTGGTTTCACGAGCCAAAAATCTGCTATTCAGAGTCTGGAAAGACAAGTTTCTCCCATCTGTTACCCAGAGCTGACAAGCTCTAATTAATGCATTTCTATAGGATGCAGTTTGCCAGCTTCATTCAAGCAACAGCAGCACAAAGCAAGCTGGGACTGGGTCTCACAGACAGGGTCTTAATTGTGCTTTGATAATGAATTTAGATTTCACCTAATAGCTCTGAACAGCGGGGAGAGCTCGGAGCTGCACAAGGGCGTGTGCGCAGGGTGCCCAGCTTCGCAGCAAAGGTCAGCAGGACACACTTGCGTGGCTGGGATGGGAGCAGGGCAAACAGCTGCTGTGTGTTTGAACTTCAGGTCCTGTGTCTGTACGGACGGGCCATGTGAGCGTCCTCCCTGTCGGCGTCTCAGAAACGGCCAGAAAGCCAATGGCGTAGCACTGGGCAGCCGTGCCCTACGACAAGCCGGTCTGGGGCCCCCTGGCAGTTCTTTGACATAGCTGCCGCTGCAGGAGAATAGGCCAGGCTCTCCCCCGGCGACACCTGCCGCAGCGGGAGGAGAATTAGAGGTGGCCCACTCTGCTTTACAGACCTCGTCTTGCCCTTTGCTGACCAGCCCCAGGGAGTCTCTGAGCACAGCGGGTCTGCCAGGCAGAGTGGAGGGGGCAGAAGCTCTGGTGCAGCAGGAAGGGGATGTCTGGAGCCTGGCCCAGTGCGGAGGACAAGGAGGGCTCTGAGCGAACGCACAGGGCGTGGTCCAGGAGGCAGACCTTGGGAGCCTGCACAGAATTTCCAGCCTGGGGCGGGGCAGCTGTTGGCAAGGCTGCTCCGGGTGGATGGGGAAAGTCCATCCCACTTGAAGTGCATGTGCAAAGAGCCCCTTTCTCCCTGCCCAGCGTGCACTGAAAGGGCCCCAGGCCAGGTGTGTGAGCTGGCCTGCTTACAGAGCGTCAGCTGCAGACCCCTGGAGGCCCCAGGCTCCCTGGCAGACGGGCGTGCTGCAGCATGGAGAGGATGGGCTCAGAGAGTCTGGAGTGAATGCAGATTTCCACTCGGCTGAGACTGAGCGGACGGGTGCCTGGGGAGGGACCCTCGGGGTCTGAAGCAGCAGACTGATAACCCCTGGCTTAGGGCATCAGTTGCTTCACTTTACTCCTTGGAGAGCCTGAAAAGGCACCTTAATCACCAAGGGGGCTGCACACAGAGGTGTATGCCGGGGAGGGGGGTAAGTCGTCTCCTCTGCAGTGGGAAGAGGGCGGCCCTTGCCACATGAGAACCAGGTCCTGCCAGGTCATGGGGCGCGGCCACACTGGCTGCTATTTTTATTGTTGTTCTGGGACACATCACGTACAGAAGGGAGCCTGGGAGTTCTCCCTGCATCACCCTCTGGGGGCCCAGTGCTGACGCCCATACGGCAGCAGGAGCCCAGAGCCGTCACTCATCCACACCGGGAATTACAGACTCCTTCCTTCCTGCTGCAGTGTCTGCCATTGCTTTGGCAAAGGCCAGGGAGCCAGAGGCCCCTCAAAGGCAGGGTGCCAAGAGGGCAAGGGAGAACCTGAGCAGTCTCTGACGGTTCTGCAAAAGGTTGACGTGAAGACAGGCATCCCACCCATCAGTGGCCATCAGCCATGGCTTGGGGCTGCCAGGCTGACCGAGGGAGACGCCTGGAATTTCAGGCAGTTTGCAGATTGGTTCAGACATTTCAGATCCAAGGTCAGTCTCCATCCTCCCCGTCCCCCGGGGGTCAAGTCTGCAGATGACGCAAAGCTCGCGGAGGTTGGTGATATTTTGAGGCTAAGCTAAAATTCAGACAGAGCCTGTTAAATTGGAGAATGGAGCAATAGGAATAAGCTTCAGCAGAGACAAGTATAAGGTGCTACACTCAGGGAGAACCGCTAGCGGCACACGGGAGACTGGGGGCGCACTGGTTTGGCAGCCGCACGCTGGAGAAGGTGCTGGAAGCTGTGGTGGATCACAGACTCAGCATGGGCCAGCAATGCGATGCTGTTGCAAACAAAGTAGATGCAGAGTTAGGGAGCATGGACAGAAGCACAGGCTGGGAGGTGGCGAGACTGCGCTCTCCAGTGCTGGAGTAGTGTGGTCAGTGCTGTACGGAGTAACCGGCAGGAAGAACTTCTCAACTGTAAGGACAATGGAGCAGGCTGCCTGGGAGTCTCTTTCACTGGAGGTTTTCAGAGGAAGGTGGGACAGTTGTCTGTCTGCGGTGGGTGAGAGAACAAACCCTCCCTCTAGCCGGACATTAGATCAGATGACCTGTAAGAGCATAACCAATATGGTTTTCTTTAGCCATACTGAAAGGCCTAGAGCTCTTCTGCAGCCAGGATAAAAAGCAGCAGCCACCAGTAACTGTGAAGCTGCAGGTCATACTCATATTCCATCTACATTTCAGTACAGTAGTGTCACATCAGGCTGCTAAGAAGAAGACCACAGCCTAATGCCACCCGCTGTCACCAGATAAAGAAACAGATCTCAAGATGGGTAAAGAAAACTTAGTTAACAGCATTTTGTCTGGCAGGCAATGACTTATCTATAGCTGAGGTTGTGGAATCCCCATCGTATCGTGATTGTCTTCACTCTTCTGCTGTTTTCTGTCTGATCTCTGTCTGGTTTGTAATTGCTCCTGTCTGCTGTGTAATTCATTTTTCTCGGTGTAATTCAGTGGAGGTGGTGGGTTATGATTGGTTAGGTAATTCTGTTGCTGTAGGTTCGGACTGGTTAGTAAAATTATACTAAAATAATTGGTCAAGGTGTAGCTAAGCAGGACTCAAGCTTCACTACTTAAACTGGGCTCCAAGAAGGAAAAAGCGGGAGGGAAAGAACATCGGGCAGGAAAGGAAGGGAAGGGAAGAAGGATGGACGAAGAAACACCTTAAGGAGACTCACTCCTCAAGACCCTCAAGACCCTGAGGTGCAGCAACCAGCATCCAGAGAGTGACTTTGTCTGTCCCAACGGGGGAAGGCTGCCCGCCTGCCTTGTCAGGACTGGTGAGCACGACAGTGAGTGCTTAGCACGCACTCTGCTTTCTTGCATCATACATCTGACGAAGTGGGTCTTTGCCTGCGAAAGCTCATGCTCCAAAATATCTGTTAGTCTATAAGGTGCCACAAGTTTTCTTGTTGTTCCCGAAGCTACAGACTAACATGGCTACTTCTCTGATATTCTGCTTTCTTGGTAGTTGAAATGAATAGAGAATAAGAGTATCACTGTGTAACTTTTTCAGTGGCACAGGTCCTGCAGACCCGCAGGAAATTATGCCCTGAGCCCTAGCAGTTGGGTAAAGTAGGGAGTTTAAATTAACAGGGTCATGCCTTGAGCCCTATGGATTGGATAAAGGTGCGCGTGTCCCTGAAGTGTGGAAGGGATAAAGAAGTGTGTGTGGATAACAGACCCTCTGGTTCTGTGCACCTGCAGCATCTGGAGTAAAAGCCCTCGGCCTGCGTGGGCTGGCGTAGCAGGACAAATGCTCCCTCGTGTGTAGCTGTGGTGACGAGGGCCGCGTCTACACGTGCACGCTACTTCGAAGTAGCGGTGCCAACTTCGAAATAGCGCCCGTCATGGCTACACGTGTTGGGCGCTATTTCAAAGTTGAAATCGACGTTAGGTGGCGAGACGTCGAAGTCGCTAACCCCATGAGGGGATGGGAATAGTGCCCTACTTCGAAGTTGAACGTCGAAATAGGGCACGTGTAGACGATCCGCGTCCCGCAACTTCAAAATAGCGGAGTCTGCCATGGCGGCCATCAGCTGACGGGTTGAGAGACGCTCTCTCTCCAGCCCCTGCGGGGCTCTATGGTCACCGTGGGCAGCAGCCCTTAGCCCAGGGCTTCTGGCTGCTGCTGCTGCAGCTGGGGATCCATGCTGCAGGCACAGGGTCTGCAACCAGTTGTCGGCTCTGTGGATCTTGTGTTGTTTAGTGCAACTGTGTCTGGGAGGGGCCCTTTAAGGGAGCGGCTGGCTGTTGAGTCCGCCCTGTGACCCTGTCTGCAGCTGTGCCTGGCACCCTTATTTCGATGTGTGCTACTGTGGCGTGTAGACGTTCCCTCGCAGCGCCTATTTCGATGTGGTGCTGCCCAACGTCGAAGTTGAACGTCGACGTTGCCAGCCCTGGAGGACGTGTAGACGTTATTCATCGAAATAGACTATTTCGATGTCGCTACTTCGATGTAGCGTGCACGTGTAGACGTAGCCGAGCACACAGAATATTGTCCCTCTTATGGGCATCCCTATGGAAATAGGTGAGGCTACAGTAGGGCCTCCAGGATCTGTCCCGAGAGAGGCCTGGATGCAGCTCTTGGAGCAGTTGAGGGGGTCAGGGCTGTTGGCTGGTGCAGATCCAAGCAGGGGAAAGCACCATCTAGAAGAGGATACTCCCTGCCCTTCCCCCACTTGTTCTCCCAGGAACAGACATCCCGGTTCCTCGACCGGGCCCTGCAGGCTCGCCAGAGACCTAGGAGAGACATAGCCACAGCGAGCGGCCAGAGAACAACTGGGCTGGAGAAGAGACTGGAAGTGGGCTGGCAGAGTAGAGGGACGCGCGCTCTTCTGCCAAGGGCTGTCAGTGGCACCCCAAAGAACGGGCTGTGAGCCAGGCTCTGGAGCCGTTCAGCCAGACACCTGCATAGACTCCTGGTCCTGGTTGGGGAGCACCTCTGGCTGAAGACCTGAGGGCGCGGCTCAGCAACGCTCTCTGGGGCTGCAGTCTGCGCGGGCAGCGTGCAAATGTCACATGTGTGTCCGTAACCTTCTGTGTGCACCTGCCCTCCCGCGGGACTGCCCCGCCCCCATCGCCTGCAAGGGAGATGTGCTCCGACAAGGCTGGCCTGCAGATCACTGCTGCCAGACCCACCTGCCTGGTCCTGCAGGCCTGGGCGCAGTGTGAGACCTGCCTGGACAGCCACAGGGGCAGAGCTGGCGTCTCCCCCGCACCACCATGGGAGGGGTTGAAGGGCAGGCTAGACAAACTCCTGTCAGGGATGGGCTAGTGATGCCCGGCCCTGCTGCGAGGGCAGGGACTGGACCTGATGACTTCTGGAGGCCCTTTCCGGAGGGATGATGTGATGAGTCTGCCAGCAGGCCTGAGAGCGGGAGTGGACTGGAGGGTTTGAAGTGGCTCCGGCAAAGGAGCAGTGTCCATGCGGGGCGTGCGGACGGGGGTGTCCGTGCGGACCCTTGTCGCTGGGCCCTGGCACAGGCAACACACACAACACAGGTGCAGTGGGCGGCTCCGTGCTCGTGAGAGCTCTCGCGAAAGGGGGCCTGGCACTCAGGCTGGCTTTATAACACATTCACCGGCTGCTGCCGAAGTTGTCTCCCCCGCACGCGCTCAGGTTAAAACTCCTCTTTCCCGCCTACCCCGTCTCCTTGCCGTGAGCTCCGCTTGCCCAGGGGCTGGCCACCCGCTCTTGGCTGGACCCCGGCCTGCCTCCTCCGGCCTCATGTCCCCCCACTCCCAATCCCCCTTTCACACGACACGGTCGTTAGTCGTGGTGAGCGGCAGCCCCGCCTGGGCACTAACATGCTGCCCCCACGCTCCTCCAAGGTGCTAATCACCCGCCAGCAGGGCTCCCACTTGCCCAGGGTCCCTTGGCAGGCCGCCCAGTGCCTGTAGCAATGACACCCCACGCTGCTGGGACGCCTGTGGGCAGGTGGATGGAACAAAGGTCTGTTGTGGCTGCAGCCATGAGCGAGTCCTGGCTTAGGCGAGGAGAGGAGCACGCAGCCATCGCTGGCCTCTAATGCCTCGCTTGACTTTAGAGCCCAGCCAGAGTGGCAAGGGTCAGACATCAGAGCCCTGGGTAAGAAGTCCCTGCACATTCACAGGGCTGCCTCTCAGCTAACAGCTCCCAGAGCCTGTCGTAGGATGGGGTTTCTGGGCACAGCTGAGAAAATCAATCCAGGGTAAAATTGCTTACATTCGGGCCACTTACAGCCCCAGGCTGGGATTTCCTTCTCTCCAAGGCAAATGCAACCAGCCACAAAAGTACCTCTGCCAGCCCCATTGGCCAGCCAGCAGCCATACAGGCAAACCCACAAGTTCCCCAGCTGCTACACAATCCCAGATCAACAGTCCCCCATTCTTAGACGAGAGGTTCTTAAAACCTATTTCACCAGAACCACACAGATTCTACTGGGCCCCAAAGGGTCCAGCCAAAGTCCCACATCAATATGTACTTGGATCTTAGCCAAAACAACATGCTGTGCCAATCCTTCAGAACTAAAATCTAAAGATTTATTCACAAAGAAAGAAGAAGGTGAGAGAACAATTGTTAAAGTGACACATTACTCACGTCATGCTAGTCTATACACTATCAAAACAAAAAGCAGTCAAGTAGCACTTTAAAGACTAGCAAAATAGTTTATTAGGTGAGCTTTCGTGGGACAGACCCACTCCTTCAGACCATAGCCAGACCAGAACAGACTCAATATTTAAGACACAGAGAACCAAAAACAGTAAGCAAGGAGGACGAATCAGAAAAAGATAATCAAGGTGAGCAAATCAGAGAGTGGAGGGGTGGGGG
The DNA here is from genome assembly GCF_033958435.1 of Carettochelys insculpta. NCBI lineage: Eukaryota > Metazoa > Chordata > Testudines > Carettochelyidae > Carettochelys > Carettochelys insculpta. The sequence goes on from NC_134141.1 coordinate 1,446,142, forward strand.
GGAAGGTCAAGAATTAGATTGAGTCAAGTATGCAGACGAGCCCCTATAGTGACTCAAAATTCCCATCATGATTTAAACCATGTGTTAATGTGCCGAATTTGAATATAAAAGTCAGCTTGTCCACTTCTCTCTCTAAAACGGAGCGATAATTTCTCTTCAGTAACACACATACCTTGAGGTCATTGACAGAATGCCCCATTCCATTAAAATGTTGACTAACTGGTTTGTGGATCTGGAGTGTTTTGATGTCTGTTTTGTGCCCGTTGACCCTTTGTCTAAGGGAGTTAGAAGTCTGTCCAATATACAAAGCATCTGGGCATTGTTGGCAGGTGATGGCATATATGATGTTAGTAGAGGAGCTCGAGAAAGTGCTCGTGATTCGGTGAGTAACCTGGTTAGGTCCAGTGATGGTATTTCCAGAGAAGATATGTGGACAAAGCTGGCAGCGGGCACCCATGGTACAGAGGCTCTAGAGGAATTCCACAGAGACTTTAACAATCTACACCCCACCATCAACTTATGCCTCGATTACAACATGCAAGAGATACATTTCCTGGACACTACAGTACTAATCAAGGATGGCCTGATCAGTACCACACTGTACTGAAAACCTATTGATCGCTATACTTATCTACACCCTTCTAGTTTCCATCCTGCACACGTGACTAGATCCATTGTTTACAGTCAAACTCTTAGGTACAATCGCATTTGCTCTGATCCAACTGACAGAGACCAAAAACTACAAGAACTTTACCAAATATTCATAAACCTGAATTACCCACCAGGAGAAGTAAAAAAACAAATTGACAGGGCCAGACGAATACCCAGAGACCAGCTACTCCAAGATCGGCCCAAAAAAGCCAAGAACAGAACACCACTGGTCATCACCTACAGCCCCCAACTCAGACCACTGCAACGAATTGTTAAAGACCTACAACGTATTCTTAATCAGGATGCTACACTCCAGAAGGCCCTGGGTGACATGCCTGTTCTCTCCCACAGACAACCTCCCAACCTTATGAGGATCCTCACTAACAGCCACAGCCTATACCCCAGGAATACCAGTCCTGGAACCTTTCCTTGCACCAAAGCCCGCTGCCAGCTTTGTCCACATATCTTCTCTGGAAATACCATCACTGGACCTAACCAGGTTACTCACAGAATCACGGGCACTTTCTCATGCTCCTCTACTAACATCATATATGCCATCACGTGCCAACAATGCCCAGATGCTTTGTATATTGGACAGACTTCTAACTCCCTTAGACAAAGGGTCAACGGGCACAAAACAGACATCAAAACACTCCAGATCCACAAACCAGTTAGTCAACATTTTAATGGAATGGGGCATTCTGTCAATGACCTCAAGGTATGTGTGTTACTGAAGAGAAATTATCGCTCCGTTTTAGAGAGAGAAGTGGACAAGCTGACTTTTATATTCAAATTTGGCACATTAACACATGGTTTAAATCAGAACAAAAAGCAGTCAAGTAGCACTTTAAAGACTAGCAAAATGGTTTACCTAATTCCTAATAAACCATTTTGCTAGTCTTTAAAGTGCTACTTGACTGCTTTTTGTTTTGATAGTGTATAGACTAGCACAGCTTCCTCTTTGTTACTATTCAACATGCATGGTTTAAATCATGATGGGAACTTTCTGAGTCACTATAGGGGCTTGTCTGCATACTTGGCTCAATCTAATTCTTGATCTTCCCCCCCACCCCTCCACTCTCTGATTTGCTCACCTTGATTATCTTTTTCTGATTTGTCCACCTGGCTTACTGTTTTTGGTTCTCTGTGTCTTAAATATTGAGTCTGTTCTAGTCTGGCTATGGTCTGAAGAAGTGGGTCTGTCCCACGAAAGCTCACCTAATAAACTATTTTGCTAGTCTTTAAAGTGCTACTTGACTGCTCTTTGTTTTGATTACTCACGTCAGTTACAGCTATTGCTGCAGCCAACGATGTTCTAGGCTGATTCTTGGAAGTCTCTGAAAACACACTCCATGAGAGGTGTGACCCCAGTTACATTGGCTTCATTCTTGAAGACTGGGACCTCTCAAACTGGAACTGGAAACCAGATGGTCACTGCCAGGGCCATCTTATAGTTTTCCGTGTGGAGGGGAAAACTCTTTCTTCTTTCCGTGTGGCACTGGAGGGTCAGGGTCACCTGGCCCAGGTGAGCTGCTGTGGCAAACTGCCATTGGTCACTGGTTTTGCTAGCACGCCCCAGGCCATTTACATGGTGTGTGGGATGGATGTCTGGGCATCCGATTTCAATTCCATTGCTCAGCCCAGCTCACCTGGCCAGTTGGGCTGGTGTGGATGACTAGTCCCAAATTCCTGAGACGTGGATTTGTCTGAGCCTTTGTTCAGTCCATTCCCTGGCTGGGGGAGGTGATCACAGCTCCCATTGTGAATCGTGGCACTAAAACTTTTCTAGTTTCGCTCTAGAGCCAAAGTCTGTATCTTCTCATACAAATGTGGCACAGACATGCAAGTGGCATAAACAGATGCAGGGAATTACCAGCTCTCAGTGGACACCTCACCTGGCCCCCCACACACAAGGTTTGGTGCCACTGCATACTATGGTGACTGAAATGGCTTCTGTATTCAATTTAAAACTCCGGTAACGTCCCAGAGCCCATGTGTCCCTCTGCAGAGAGCCAGCCCGACAGCTTTCACTCGCTCTGTGCTGCTGAGGGCCTGGGCCTCGCCAGGTGCTCTGAACAGCTGCCTCAGCTAGAGCCTGGCTCTCGGGCTGTCATGCCACAGTGCTGCACTGGGGCAGGCTGGGAACTCAGGCTAAAAGCAAGAGCTCAAACTCCCGAGCAGAGGGGAACAGGAGATGGGCCAGAGGGTCCACCCAGCCCACCAGGGACTTTGCTATTGCTGCTGGTTGGACAGGGAAGCGCCCCGGGCCAGACAGAAAGCTGAGTGATGTTCAGAGACAGAGACACACCTGAGGCTAATGAAGCTTTAGGCTTCCTCTCAGAGCCATTCTCTGGGACTGGCACGGCAAGCGAAACGCAGCACTGAGCGAGCGTCTGGCTTGTGTAACTTAATCCCGAGGAGGACGAGGGCGGCAAAGACGGCAAGAGTTTTGTCTGGGTTACTGGAGCACGGCTGCCACTGGGACGCTGCGTCACCAAGCACTCAGCTGGCCTCTTTGGGCAAGGGATGGGAAAGGGCGCACTTCGTTATTGCCAGGCCATGCTGCTGCTCTGACCCAGATCACAACAAAGGAAGGAACTTCTCCAGGGGCTCTTAGCAAGGACCCAGTGTTGGGGGGATGGCGGGGCTGTAGCTTTCCTTTGGAGCACTGAAATTCCACATTAACCATTTACGTGGGTTAGAACATCACCCCATGATGGCTGCCAGGGCAAACATTGGCAGAGTCCGTCCTTCCTTCCTTCTTTCTGTTCTTCCTTCCTTCCTTCCCTCCCTCCTTCCTTCTGTCCATCTGTCCTTCCTTCCTTCCCTCCCTCCTTCCTTCTGTCCATCTGTCCTTCCTTCCTTCCTTTCCTCCTTCCCTCCTTCCTTCTGTCCTTCCCTCCCGTCTGTCCATCCTTCCTTCCTTCCTTCTCTCCTTCCTTCCGTCCGTCCTTCCTTCCTTCTGTCCTTCCCTCTTTCCTTCTGTCCTTCTCTCCTTTCTCCCTTCCATCCTTCTTTCTTTCCCTCCTTCCTTCCTTCCCGTTCTTTCTTCTCTCCTTCCTTCTGTCCGTCCTTCCTTCCTTCCCTCCCCAGCCAGGGATTGGAAAGAAAACCAACAAAATGTTCCCCATCTTGTGTGCCTGTAGAGCGTTCCTGTGACAGTGGACGATGAGACAGAAATATGCGCCTCTTGTTACCTTGACAGCTGTACCCAAGCCCTCCGGCTCCCCTCCCCCATTGCAGCCATGGGGCTGTCAGAGGGGAAATGGAGGCACAGCTGGGGGCGGGAGGCCAGTGGCCTGGCTCTTGTTTAAGGAACGCTGTTTTCACCTGTGCTGCTGAAAACCCTCACCCCACCACAGCCTCCAGCCCTCCGCCCGCCAGTGCCATGCCCAAGTGCCTGACACTGTCCAGGCAGGGGAGAAGTATCAGAGAGGCAGCTGGGTTAGTCTGTATCTTCGAGAACAAGAAGTTCTGTGGCACCTTACAGACTAACAGATATTTGGGAGCATGAGCTTTTGTGGGCAAAGACCTGCTTCATCAGCCACATGAGTGTGGTGGTGGTGGGGGCTCCAAAGGGGTATTTAAAGAGCGGGGTCCCAGTAAGAGGGAGGGCCAGAGCTGACAAGGTCTGTTCAGCAAGGTGGGAATGGCCCATTACCAGTAGTACGTATCAAAAGAGGAAAAAACAAGTCAGATCAGACAGGCCCATTGTCAGAGTCTAATGGGGAGATATTAACACTCAGGGCAGAGAAGCTGCTTTGTAAGGGGCCAGCCACTCCCAGTCTCTGTTTAGTCCTTGGTTGATGGAGTCAGGCAGGTGAGGTGCACCTTGTTCCCCCTTCCCTTGTTACATCCCTTCCTACCGCTCCCATCCTACCCTCTCTCATTCTCCTTGCTTTTCACTGATTTCGCAGCTGACGGCAGTGCAGCCGCCGACCCCGCCTCCTCTCTGCGGAAAGAGCCCAGACCCAGGACCGCCCAGTTTGGAGTGGGAACCTGCCTCCAAGCTGCAGGCATCATGCTCACCAGCAGCCAATGCCTCCCCTCCAACTCCCCAGCCACTACGCTGCCAGCCCAGCAGCCAGAGCCAGAGCCAGATGTTGCCCGTTGTCTCTGCCCTGTCCCTCTTCCAGCCTGTGTCCGTCTGTCTGTCTGTCCGTTAAGAGCAGGCCAGGCGAGTGCCTTTCGCAGGGGGACAGAGACTGACCCTGGCCTTGCCTTGTCCTCAGAGGAAGGCTCTTAGCGAAGTGAGGTGCCTGCTCGGTCTGGCCGGGCTGGTTTTGTGTCCTCACTGAACCACAGGTCCGCTCTCCATTCTCGTCTGAGTTCTTTGTTCTTTGGCTGCGTTCAGTCTGAATGCCTGCGGCTGGGCTCCCAGTCTGCCCAGCCCCCCAGCCCCCGAGGCCACGGAAGAAAGCCGCCCCGCTCGCGTGGCTCAGGGGTTAATGCTGGCCAGCCGGAGAGTCTGTGACCATCTGTAAAGCTGTGGGCGTTTGAGCCCCACAGCTGCCTTTGGAGGGGCAGAGGTGCCGTGTGCGCACTCACCCCCATCCCCGCCTCGTGGCCCATTGGCGGAGGAGAAGGATCTGCTGCTGTTTGGACCGGCTGCCCCAGGCCCGCCAGCGGAGCAGGAAGCCCAGGCAGAGCAGCTGATTGGCGCCAGCAAGTGGGAGGGTGCAAGCTTCGGAGATCCTGTCAGCAGCAGCCTGGCGACGGCCGCACCACCCCGGGCCAAGTCTGTGACATCGGTGAGGAAAGTAGCTGCGGCAGGTCCAGGGGGCCAAGGACCCTAGGACTCAACCTTAGACTTACTCTCCCAGCTCTCCAGTTACAGCCCCCAGGCCTCTTCCCAATGCATCTTCCCAGGGCCCCTCACAGCTGGGACTTTGGCAACGCCGCGCAGCTACGTGCGAAGGGGGAGGTGGCGTGGCCCACAGCAGAGCTGTGACAGGGAGCTCGTGCAAGACAAAGGCAGCCTCCCGATGGAGACAGCGCACCGCAGCTCATCAGCGGCAGCGGCTGTCAGGGCTGCGCAGTGCCTCCTCTGGCTTGCCTTCCACGAGCGCCCATACGTGGCATGGCTGCGTCTTTGCTTGTAGGTGCTGTCCAGCCTAACGACTGGCTGGCACATCCCAGTCTGGCACCTCCAGGCTCCGTTCTCTGTCTGCGGCCCAGAGCCGGAGAGCACCACCTCCAGCGCAGCATCCCATGGAGAATAAATTTTGTTCTGTGCGCCAAGGCACGTGCAGACGTGCACCACCAATAGACACACACACCGGCTGCCGGCTGCGGGGGGCTGTGGGCACGCTGCTCATCAGTGGGCAGCACCTGACTCTCTCCTGGGCGGCCGCCCACGGCTCAGCTTACAGGGAACGCTGGTTTAGGGATGTGGGAAGTTCCACGCAGACGAACTGGGAGCAGGAGGGCTGGTGGTTCAGGGTTAGCAAAGCAGCTTGAGTGACGGATGTTCAAGTGGACAGCCAAGGAAACGGGAGAGGGAGGGAAACGGGAAGAGTCTCACGGCAAATTCTTCATCTGCAAACCGCTGCCTTCTGTCACACGTCACTTCTGAGTGCTCGCGCTCCTCCCTGGGGCTCCGTCTCTCTTGGGTGCCGGGCACTCTCTTTGAACGGTGACATTTTTGAGACGTGAGAGCACCGGAGCCAGCTGCACAGCAAGCCCTCGCTCAGAGAGCAGTACGACTGAGCAGGGTTATCCCTGCTGAGCGGACATGGATGAGTGCTGCAGGCAGACTTGCGGGAGCAGCTGCAAGACCCTGGGATGCCCACACTGCACCAGGAGACGTGAGCTGTCCCCTCCCCTTTGCTGCCTTTTCACCTCGACATGCCCCAGGTGCACCAAGGGGGCAACTCAGCAGTATAAAAAAGGCTTTTAAAATGCTTTACAGAACCACGGGGGGTGGGGGGAGCTAAGGACACGTACATGGATTTGGGCCCCAAGGAGCTGAGCCTGCTCCAGTTACAGCCAATGCACTTGCTGGGGTTTTGAAACATGAGTGCCTGTCCCTGGGAAGAAGGTTACGGGATGAATGCAGAGGAACTCTGTGTGTGACTGGGCCGGAGGGAACTGCCCTTCTGTGGCAATGACAACAGGGCAATAGGCTGGGGCCTGCCTGGGAGCCCTGGGCTAGAAGTCAGAGAGCAAAACTTAAAATATAACACCAAGACAGCCTTGTCCATGAGTTGGGTCTGAAGGCTTACGGCCAGGTGGCTCATCTCCGCTGTCCCATGTGACACAGGCCAGAGCATCTCACCAGGAATTCTGGTATCCCGGCCAGTAACTTGGGAAGTGGCAGAAGCCCGACTGCTTGGCAGAAACAAGGCAGGACAGAGGCAGCAGGAGCCTGCTCAGGAGCTGTGTTGCTGGTCTCTTCCCTCCACTCTAATGCTGGGGTAACTTCAGCTCAGAGCTCAAGCCCAAAGCCAGTGAGTTGGCTCCGCTGTCACATGAGCTGCGTGAGCACTTGACCAGACACCTGCAGATGGTACCCTCCCTTCACACCAGTGCCTAAGAGCTGAATGCGCCTTCCAAAGGAACAGGTGCGCTGCACTTCCTTCCGCCGCTGCCCACAGGCCAGAGCACGCAGGCACAAGGCTCGCCGTGCAAAAGGACAGACCCAATCTGGCTGGACAAGGGGGAGGCGCTACTACCTTTGTCTCTATGTTGGTGGCAGAGGCACAACCACCATCGAATACGTCCTTAAGGCTCGAGGCCTGACTACACCTGGACACAGGAAAGTTGGTCTGAATTAGCTACAAGTGTGAACTTGAAACTGATTAGCTAAAGCACATTCGATCCCTCTGCGAATGCTGTTATTTAGTCTGGAGATGGCCTGAATTTGGTCCAGTTTTGGGCACCCCAGTATGAAAAGGATGTGGATTTGCTGGAGCAGATTCAGCGGAGGGCAACAAAAATTATTAAGGTGCTGGAGGACAAGACCTATGAGGAGAAGCTGAGGGATCTGGGCTTGTTTAGTTTACAGAAGAGAAGACTTGGAGGTGATTTAATAGCAGCCTTCAACTTCCTGAAAGGGGAGCTCTAAAGAAGAGGGTAAGAAACTGTTCTCAGTGGTGTCAGATGGCAGAACGAGGAGTAATGGTCTGAAGCTGAAGAGGGGGAGGTGTAGGTTAGATATTAGGAAAAACTACTTCACCAGGCTGGTGGTGAAGCACTGGAATGCATTGCCTAGAGAGGTGGTGGATTTTCCATCCTCAGAGGTGTTTAAGTCCCGCCTAGACAAGGTCCTGGCTGGGATGACTTAGTGGGGGTTGATCCTGCTTGAAGCAGGGGGCTGGACTAGATGACCTTCTGAGGTCCCTTCCAGCCCTGTGATTCTCCTCCCCCAGCCTACCAGGTGTGCTCTGTAGTCCCACGCACAGGGTCCCAGGCTCCTGCCCATACCCAGCAGCGTCATTTGGTGAAGGACCTTACCATGTGTAACAAGAATGACCTGAAACAGACAACAGGGCTCTTGAGCAGGTGACAGCCAAAGGAACTATCCTTCTCCGTCCAGCAAAGAGGAGCAGCAAGACCAGGAGGGTGGCAAAGCACTGAAATGGGCTGCCGAAGAAGGTGGCAGCCTCTCCATCCTTACAGGGTCTCAGGGCCTGGTGTGACAAAGCCCTGGCTGGGGTGATTGAGTTGGGGCTGGTCCTGCTTCGGGCAGGGGGCTGGACTCGATGACCTCCTGGGGTCTTTTCCAACCCTGATCTACTGCAATGCTGTGACTCACCTCTCAGAGCCACATGTGAGGCATGCTTATCTGCACCATCCACAGACTCCAGGCAGAAGCCACAGGAATACCAGGTCTAAATAAAACATACACCAGACAACATTCTTCTTGTGTGACCAAAGCCCCTAATCAGAGCCACCTGGAGCAGAGATCAGGTACTGGGTAGAAAGTTAACCGGGGTCAAGCTCATTTATTTGGAACCAAGCAAAGATTTGGGATTTCCTGTCAAACGTGCTCCCCAGTTACACCTTGGGATGCAGTCTGTTGTTGGGAACGAAATGCCCACGCAGTGCAAATAAGTCTGCAGCTCTACTGACATGCACTATGTGAAACTAAGGGTGGACGATCTCATCAGGCAGCTGCTTGTGCAGCGGCACAGGGCAGAGGCTGTGGGAATGAGAGCTGACCTGAGAATTAGTTATGACAGATTGTTTAAAAGTTTAACCTAAGTGGTCTTGCCCCAGGGTTAGAGCGCGTGCTCACATCCTCCCAGGCCAGCTGCCCCGCAGCTTGCTCCTTGGTTACAGCTTTTGTAAGAGTCTCCAGCTGGTAGGCATCAGGCGACAGGTAAATGTCCGACCTCTGGTCCCCTCACTCCATGGACCAGGCCAGGCACAAGGGGCCTCCTGACGTTTTCTCTCACGTTTGGAAGCCAAGCTTCCGCCAGCTTCTTGAAGCCTTTGGACAAAGGTCCGGTGCTTCCACTTCCCCGCGGGGTGGAGAGCGCAGCTCCAGGTTCCCCCATCCCGCAGGTGAAATGAGGCCTCCAGCTGACCAGGACTTTGGAAAGGCATACAGGGCTGGGGGGGGACGCGGGGGGCCAGAGGGGTTTATTTTGTGTCAACATGGCAACCACTCGGACAGCAGCAATTCCTTCTGTATGGGACAAGTGTGGCATTGTATGATCTGACTGCGTGGGCCAGATTTCCCTGCAGGTCAGCTCAGCTCAGCTGCTGCTCCCAAGCACATACAAGTAAAGATCCCAGACTCTCCAGGCACCTGGCAGATACTAATCCCAGCTCTAAGCAGAAACGGTTATAATTCTGTTTTACGGGCCAGGATCGCTGAGCATCCCATAAATCCAGCAGCTGCACAGGTCATCCTTCAGCAGCCCTGCATGCTGGTACTCGCTCGTAATTTCGACTCTAAATGGAAAATATGATAATGTCATGTTGGAGGCCAGAGCTCCCTGCCGGCTGGGAAACCAGCACATCAATAACTTGTCGCAAACAGGGAGCAGGGGAGCAGCAGCAGAGACACGACACCCAGCGCACACACCGCAACTAAAGCCCCAGGCTCTGGGGCCTGGAGCTGGGTTCAAGGGGAGGGGGCTGGGGTTGCTCCCCTATGGAGGATTTCTGTGCCTTGAAGGAGCAGCGGGAGCACGCTGGCCTTGCTGGGTGCCCCAAGCCACGGTGGGCCAGTCAGTCTCTCTCAGGGACACTGGGAGGAGGAGGTGGTTTCCACACACTCCCCCTAGAGCAAAGGTGTCTCCTGGCCTGGCGCCTGTTCGTCTTTGTGCTGACCCAACGGCTTGGGCTTAGTTTGCTTTGAATCCCAGAGGGAGTTGGAAGACAGACATGGGGACATTCCCGGTGGTGTGAAACCATGAGCACAGGATCCACTAAACCACCAGCTGAGCCAGGGGAGAAAGAAAACACCCAAGCAGCACGGCAGCCCGGGCCAGGAACAGAGAACCAGAACAGCGGTGCTCACCCAGAGCGGAGAGTACGCCGGCGGAAACGTGAGACACCTAACGGCGGATCAGTTCCTACCTGTCTCATGGCCCCAAGGCCACAGCCCAGTGGTGGCCAAACGTCAAGCTTCATATGCCAATCTTCAGCCTCTCCAGAGCAACACTGGGGGGAAGGAGGGGTCACAGGCTCCCCCAGATTGCTAGCGGGTTTGCTGGCCCTGTACAATCACATGGTGCTGCCGGCAGCCCGTGCTGCAGGGCTGCTGCTGGAGCGGGTGAGCTGGGTGCTGCACCTTGGCTGAAGGCAGCAAACAACTGGGAGCTACTGGGAGCGCAGCTGCTTTTGGCTGCTGTCTCTATTGCTGAGGCCATTCCCTGCAGCGCCAGACACCAGCTGCTACCTCTCCATGCAGCGCTGACACCGGGAGCTGCAGGTGGGGGCCATGGAGGGAGAGGAGGTCGCATGCCTGGGGGCTGTGACTCAAACTTTTGGGGGGGGCTGAACCTTTAAATTGTGCCCCCCGTGGCAGCACTCACTAGTCATCCTGGCAGAAGCTCCAACCCCCACCACCCATCCCAGGGCAGAAGCCCTGAGCTCCCCCCAGTGAGTGGGGGACAGGGGATGCCATGAGCTACACTTGTCTCACAAGCCCCAGTTTGTCCCCTTCCACCCCATCTAGTCTGACCCCAGTACACCGCAGGCTGCCGCAGGTCCCTGCTGCAGGACGAGACGGGCACAGCCACACACCGCTGGTTTTCACGGGAAGCTGTTCCACGCCGTCTTCGTCCTGCTTCTTCTGTAAGCCTCTGTGCTCTGGGTGGCGCATAGGAGAGCCAGGCCAGTTGGCGCTCCAGCCCTTGGAAGGGTCGGGGCAGGTCAAAGGGTAGAGACCAGCCACGTTTGGATCATCTCTCCCTGAGGTTAAAGGAGCTGGCTTAGAACCAAGCGCCCCAGCCGTAAACCCAAGTTACAGAAACACCTACAATGAAACAGCCAGCACTCAGAGTAGCTCTGGCAACCACCAGCAGCGGGGTTAGCAGCCAGCAAAGGGAGAGTGAGCAAATGAAGGGCCAGGGCCTGAGGGGAGGGGAAGTGACGCTGTGCGCATGTGTCTGACAGCTGAGTTGTGGGTCTGTTCCCACCACTTCCTCCAGACAGTGCTGAAGCCACTGGTGTTCTAGTGCAGGCTGAGGGCCGGACCAGCGTCTGAGGCATTGACTATTAACACCAACCAGCGGCTCTGCCGCGTTCACTTTCGGGTTAGGAGCGACAGGGAGGCCGTGAGTAGTTTCCAGTGCTGTTGGTTTGTATTCCTGTACCAGGTTTTACACCGGGGTCATTCTGGTCTCACCCGAGCACCTGCCAGCAGTGGATTAAGGTGGGAGGGGGTGAGCAACCTCTTTACGTTGGGCCCCAGTTTTCACCCCTGCAGTTAGCAGCCCCCAGCCTGTCTGATGTCATCCACACTGACGGACATTTCAGCTTTGTTCATATGAAAAAAACAAAACCCTTTCAGCAGGTGTAGGAAAATCAGGCTGTAGAACGAAAAATCTTCATGAATCAGTACAGAAATGTGAATACACAGACATAAAACTGGGAACAGAGTTCAACACTTGTAAGGAGCTGGATGAGCCTGAGACCCAGCAGCTGATCGAGCTGTGCCCCCCCTTGTGAAATGTCACCCCCCCCTTTACGCACCCCTGTATTAAGCAATGGGACAGCACGTCCATCATGTTCTGTTCTCGCATCCTGCACCCCCAAGAGTGACGTGCTTGGAGGGGAACGTCTCGGGGCTGGGTTAGTTTCTTTACGTGGGTTAAACAGACTTGCGGCCGTGTGTGTAGATTACATCAGGCGAGGTCGAAGAAACGTGGCGAGGTCTGTGGTGGTCCCTTATTCTCCAGGAGGTCACTGCACAGCTTCACGTCATCCCGGAAGGAGGTAGTGTCTCCTGCCCTGAGAGCTGGCCTTCGTCCCAGAGCTCTACACAGCTCTTTTAGGTACCCTGGGTGCAGGCCATAGAGAGCTGTGAAGATAAGGACTAACCTTTTCAACTTCATTCATAATTTTCCAGGAGTCCAGCACAGAAAGTGGGGAGCAAGTGCGAGTAGCTCACCGCAGCCCGTATTGCTCAGGAGATGTGCTGAGGTGCTTCATACTGATCAGAGGCTCCTGAGCACGGCAGGTTTCACGTCCAGGTGCACGGCACTGCTGTGGGATAGCTGGGAGGTGACTGAGGCATGAAACCGGGAGCCCAGGCCTATGTCCATCAGGACAGGGTGGAGTCTCCTAGCCCAGCAGGGAATGTAGGCCCCATTACTCACACCAGTTGTGCTGTAGAGGCTCATTGTTAGCAGAGAATCTCCCGGACTATGGCCTGAGCTGATTCGCTGGTTGTGAACCTTCAACAAGTGGTGACTGCACCAGGGCTGTGACTGCCACAAAATACCTTCCACTGCCCAGCAGTGTCACAGCTGTCCTGCTGGATGTGAGCACCAGCCAGTTGGTCCTTACCCCTGCTCTGATCACAGTGACACACAGGGCCGTGTTGGTGGAAGTGGTGTGGGCATATGGGGTGAAGGACAGGAAAAGCCGATCATCGGCTGCATACTGCAGGCCCTTGAGTCCACAGCCTTCGACCAGCTCCTCTCAGGTTTGCACATAGATGTTGGAAGTGGCCAGAGACAGAAGTGATCTTCATGGCAGCCCAGCCATGAGCGGTGTGATGGAGACAGGGATAATGGCAACACGTGTCATGGCAGAGGTGTAATGGTGAGAGCTCATGGCGGAGGTGTGATGGCGGAGGTGTGATGGCAAGAGGTGTTGTGGCGGAGGTGTAATGTGAGAGGTGTAATGGCAAGAGGTCATGGCGGAGGTGTCATGGCGGAGGTGTCATGGCAAGAGGTCATGGTGGAAGTGTAATGGCAACAGGTGTAATGGCGACAGGTGTTGTGGTGGATGTGTAATGGTGGAGGTGTAATGTGAGAGGTGTAATGGCAAGAGGTCATGGCGGAGGTGTCATGGCGGAGGTGTGATGGCAAGAGGTCATGGCGGAGGTGTCGTGGTGGAGGTGTGATGGCGGAGGTGTGATGGCAAGAGGTCATGGCGGAGGTGTCGTGGTGGAGGTGTGATGGCGGAGGTGTGATGGCGGAGGTGTCGTGGTGGAGGTGTGATGGCGGAGGTGTGATGGCAAGAGGTCATGGCGGAGGTGTCGTGGTGGAGGTGTGATGGCGGAGGTGTCATGGCGGAGGTGTCGTGGTGGAGGTGTGATGGCGGAGGTGTGATGGCAAGAGGTCATGGCGGAGGTGTCGTGGTGGAGGTGTGATGGCGGAGGTGTGATGGCAAGAGGTCATGGCGGAGGTGTGATGGCGGAGGTGTCGTGGTGGAGGTGTGATGGCGACAGGTCATGGCGGAGATCCAATTTCCCACCAACTCACTGGTGCATCTCTCCAGGAAGGACGCAAACTATTTTAGCACATGACCGTGGATCCCTGCCACCTCTCTCAGGTGAGACAGCTGAATGTTGTGGCCAGCAGCGCCAGTGGCAGAGAGAGGCCCAGAAGCATGAGGCTGGATGGCTGTCCTGCAGCCATAGACCGGAGGAAATCAGCCATCAGTGCCACGAAAGCAGGGTCATTTTCTTGTCTGGCCTGAACCCGGACTGCACCAGGTCTGAGAGGCTGGCTTCGGTGAGAGGAGTGTGTGCTCAGACCTGGGCTGCTTCTCTGTGGGCTCGCCCAAGCATGTGGGGGGCTGACACCTCTAAGAGGGTTTCTTTGTGTCGGTCTGGACTGTTTTGTGTGCACAGGAGGAAGGGGAGAGTCCCTGTCTGTAGGGGTGTCGCAGTTTCAGTCAGAAGTGACACCTGTTGTTTGTGATCACCCGGGGTAGCCCCCTCAGGTGGGGCCGGGAAGCCCCACTAGCGGCGATAGGGAAGGTTCCCTTGGCCTGTAGCACAGATGCAGAGAAGTCCGTGGTGTTCAGTCCTGTCAGAATCAGCCTTTGTTTCCTGCTGTTGGTGCTGGAGGTGCTGCCCCAGGTCTGCAGGCAGCACAGGCTGCCAGCAAACCCAGGCGGTCTGGGGGTTTCTAGGGCTAGTTCTTCGCAGGTGGGTCCCTTTGAGAGCCAAATGGTGAGCGAGTTTGGGCTGGATTCCCCATGTCTGTTGTGCGCTTGGCCAGGACGACAGCTGAGTGCTCACCTGGCGTTCGGTTCAGGGGAGGGACTGACCAGTCGGGGAGCGGGAGGGGTGAGAAGGTCCCTGGGGAACCAAACCAGAATCTGACCATTTTTTCCTCAGTGAAATGAAAACCAATTTGTTCTGTTAGTTCGAAATGTCATTTCTGCCGGGAGCTCCAACTGCAGCGCCACAGCGGCAGCCGGCCCAGCTCCAAGGTAAGAGCTCCCACAGCCCCGCTGACAAGCTCTGACTGTGTCACTAATGGAAAAGATAAAAATTAGACCCCAGCTCCCAGTTAGCAATGCAAACCCCAAGTGCCCGACGCTATTTCTCTCTGTGCACCCGGGATCACAAATAGCCGTGGTGTTGGCCATCCGTGGAAGAGAGAACAGTTACCCCCTGGCCCTCTGAGGTTTCTATCTGGACACACATATGGACATGTGGGCAGAGCGATTCTCAGGAGCATCCGGCGTGTGACGCAGTTCATTGGGGCATGTATACACCTGGGCTCAGAGCACAATGTGGGTCTCAGAATCTTCTCCTGCCCTGAGAACATTCGTTAATGCTAGTGGAGCAGCTAAATTCTGCCGAACAATGAGAAATGCTGAAGGGTTATTACTACTTCCCTACGAGGTTACTATTATTATTACTGCCTCTGCTGTCTCACTGGTTATGTGGACAGGCTCCGGTGACAAGAATGGTGAGGATACCAGACTGAGATTTCACATGTGCGCACATGATCCTGCCATGTGGCGATGAGGCTTGTTTAAAAGGGTGGCTGTTTCTCCAGATTATATGACAGACGACATTGCACCTGATGAAGCAGGTCTTTGCCCACGAAAGCTGATGCTCCAAAATATCTGTTAGTCCATAAGGTGCCACAGGACTTCTCATTGTTTTTGCAGATACAGACTAACACAGCTGCCCCTCTGGCACTTTTGACAGAACCTACAGCTTCCCCCATGCCAGTTCTTTCAAATCCTACTCACAGTCACTGTCAAGACAATTGCTTGATACATCATAAATTAACAGTTCCTACTGCCAGCTGCATCCCTGTGAATCCTAAAGACCCTCACTGAAGATGCTTGATAATGACCTGTGGGGTGTTCTACCTCAAGGTCCCTGGCTTGCACCCAGCCTGGGTCAGTTCAGCAAGCAGCTTTTTAATCTCAAGTTTGGACATCTCAGCCAGGTTTCTAGTAGAGTCACAACTCCCCCCCCGCAAAAAAACAAAATAATAAAAACACCCCCACAGTAGTGGTGAGCTGCCTCAGTGGGAAAGGCGAGGCCCACACGGGCAGTGAAACTGAATTACCTCCCTGCTCCTAGAGCTCCTCTCTGAGGACACTAGAGGCCTGCTCCCACGTTACCTGGAGCAGTGGAAAGGAGTCACTGGACTGACGCCTCCTGGATTCTATAGCATTACAGTGGTCCACAGTTGGGAGCCTACTACTGTAAGCACACAGGAAGGGCCACACTGGGTCGGGCCAAAGGCCCATCCAGCCCAGTGTCCTGTCTGCCGACAGTGGCCAATGCCAGGGACCCCAGAGGGAGTGACCCGAACAGAGACTCACCAGTTGTCCGTGTTGGAGCTTCACTCTATGGCTTTACCACAGGGCTATAGTCTCCAGGGTCCCTCTCCAGCGCCTTGAACTTTACTTCAATTTCACTGAAAAATGACCCAGTGCTGACTTCGCATCTCCTCGCTGCACCAGATCAAACACAGAACTGTTCACCTAAAAGCGTCCGCAAGTCACGAACAGCCACTGCTCATTGGGACCTTTCATTAAACACAGAACACAAGGGAAATTACTCGCCTCCTCGCCCCCCATTTGCTTTCTCCAAACCGTCAGAGTCATCACCTGCCTGGCCTCAGTTCGTGGACAAAGGGAAATACTGTGGAGTCAAGTTTGGTCAGGGCCCTGACAACCAAGTCTGGTCTCCGCACAGCTCTTAGTTCTTCAGCGCTGGGATGTTCTAGTTTAATGATTGACAGGCAATAGCTGTGTGTCTGTTTGATGTGCAAAGGGAGGGGAGCTAGGAGTAGACAGTCCAAAGGCAGGGCCTGGTGGCAGCAGATCAGCCGTCAGAATCACTGACATTTCCGACTTCAAGTGCATTTCCTCCTGGCTGAAGGTCCCAAAGTCAGGTTCCAATTTAATGTCACCTCCCTGGGCAGAGAGAGCCAGTGGGCCTGAAACAGAGCAGGCCCAGCCAGGCCTCCTGAACTGGAGGTGCGCCCTTCAGAAGCTCGGTGGGTCCAGGGCTTGGGGAGTCAGGGCTGGGTGCCAAGACACCTTAGAGAATGTGGGTCTGTGCCCCGAGGGCGGAGCAGGGCCCTGGCACTGTGTCACTACAGAGAACGTTACAAATCCGATGAGCTCGTCACCATTTCTGGGGTTGGTTCTGCAGCTCGCCCAGCTCAGACAACAGCGCCAGATCGCTCTGCAGAGCCAGTTCTGTCCCCTGCGCTGGCGTCCGGGAGCAACGCAGCAGGGAGAGGGTTAAATCATACACCATGGGACAGCATTACCCACATCATCTGCTCCTGCGAGGTCTCTCTGACCCCAGCCCCCTTCTCTTTCCAGCCTCCTCAGGAGACACACCCTCAGCTGCTGTAGTGCCTCTGAGGTAACTGAGCAGAGCCGGTTTGCACCATTTCAGGGCTGGGCCCCCATCCACAGGGCTAGTCCTTCAGGCATTGGAAGGGAGAGGGATTCTGGAGACCGGCACGTTCCCTTCCACCAGTGCACAGATTGTTCTGCGCCCCCTGCGGAAAGGCGCAGAACGGAGCAGGAAAAGAGGAGTTACAAGTGCCCTGGAGCCATGCTGGCTCTGCCCAGAGAGTGGCGAGACACCATTGGACGGTGCGTGTACGAAAGGTACCTGCACGTCCCTGGGACGTCAGCCCCAGTCGGTCTCCTTTGCGCCCCACTAGTCCGGCCTGAGACAGCCGAATGGTGTGCGCTCTGCTTTTGATCGGCTAGCGTGTATGTTCCCTGCACAATCCCTGTCGCCAAAGGGTCGGGGAGAGATGTGGCTGGGCCCAGGACCGTGGAGCTCGGCCAGCGCTGGCAGGATGGGACCCCCACCACATCAGCATTGGTTGGGAATGGGAAGGAGAGAAGGAAGGGGGCCCTAGTGGTAGCAGGTTACGGAGCCTACCGACCTCACTGCTCTCGGGTGCTGGTGCTAAGAGGCGACTCTGCTCTCTCAGGGTCACCTGCCCAGGAAGGTCTCTGGAGCCCCGTGTTCCCTGGGGAGGCAAACAGTGTTTCCTGCAGCACCGTGCTTGCACAGGGCAGGCTGGCGTGTGTCTCTCTGGAGCTCAGGGCTGTGCCCAGCCACAGCCAGGAACCTGGCAATAGGGCCGAGGGCGGGAGTCAGCCCTTTGTCAGGCACCGCTTGGCCTCCCAGCAGGAGTTCAGGCCTGGCCAGCTGCTCCCAGGTGCACAATGGTGTTTAACGCACACAGCGTGGTGGTGTCACTATGGAAACAGCCTCAGCTCTTCCACCTCCAGACTCTGGACCAGCCCCCAGTGGTGTAAATCAGTGTAGGGTCTATTGATTTCAGTGGGCCAAAGACAGACTTGGTGCAACCCGGTACCACTCCTCCGCTGTGAATGGAACTGCAGCCACTTGCACTGGGTCTGAATCTGGATCGGTTTCACCCACTTGCATCAGGCAAGACCAATAACTGCATCATTGTCATGCAAATGAGGTTATTGTTGACAGCTGACTGCTGGGTTTGCTGAACTGATGTTCTAAAACGTCTCCTATGAAGTCAGTCTGACAGTCCCCCGACCGACACGCTAAAGCCAGCCCAGACCTCCCCGCCCCATAGCTCCCTCTGGAGTCTAGAGAGAGCCCCACAGCGTGCACTGACCAGCACCCCCGGGGCCGGAGCATGGCCCTGCCCAGAGCACACGGGAGATCAGCTGGCGGATGCCCTTCCTCTGGACCCAGTGGGCTGAGGTCACCGGCACCTCGCCTGGGCACTGCCCCTAGATCTACTCTCCCCATGCCCGGGGGCTGGCAGATGCCCTCCCTCCGGACCCAGTGGGGAGCACCCAAGGCCTGTAACCTCCTCGTGTGGGCCCTGCACCCCCCAGCCGCGCCCTGGAGTGCTGAGACCAGATGGAGACTGAGCAGTTTATGGAACTGACCGCAGGCAGGGAGATCAGGTTGGCACTGCTCCACCGGGCAAGGAGTCCAGGCTGGGTCAGCTTCTTGCTTGCTTCTCCTCCATGCTATAATCTGGGGGACCTGCGCTCCAGCCCCTCGCTGGGTGAGAGTTCCCAGCTGCCAGATGCCTGCCCCATGTGTGTGCGACCCATTCCTCCTTCATTCCATTACAGTGCATCACCGGGCAGCCAACCCTCTGCTGGCAGCGCCCTTAACAGCACCTGGAGATAATACGCTATTTTTGAGGGAGGCAGTTTGCAGCACGACAGGAGCTAAATCGAAGCATTTGACTATAAAAGTCACGATTCCCAGAGGACTGTGCTCAGCCACAGCGTCTGCATGTGCTGGAAAAACAGACTTCAGCCAGGGAGGGGGGAAGGTGTCCCTGACAGCTCCTTATTTCCATCCGCCCAGGCACTTTCTGTCACCACGTCAGGGAGCTGGTGCTGAGACCCGTTTCCCTTTGTGCAGCTGCAGGATGGGAGCCATGCCCGAATGGACATTCCAGACCTTGGTGGCTGGCCATGTGCCCACAGGTCATCAGCCAGCCTGAAACTGGTTCCATTTCAGTGTGGTCCTTCTGCGGTTTTGACTTGCCAGCCGTGGCCCTTTGGCACAGAACGGAGCCGTGGTGGGTTGGGGTGGGGCGTTGCCTGGGATGGCCACTAAGAAGATTCAGCATGTAGGGCCATGTCCTTGGATGACACAAGTTACCAAACTTTGGTTGATGCAGGTTATGCTGGCACAAAGCTACAGCGGTGGGTAAACTGCCTGTGCACACACCTGGTTGGTTTCTTCTGCCAACGCTGCGTGAACTCGCCAGGCGTGCTTGTATCAGTGCGCAGGCAGCGCGCCACGGCTAGGGGCATCAGTGTGCACCTCACAGCCGTTTAGCCTGCTGTCCTCCAGGAGCTGCTGGCAATGCAGAGTGGGGTAGAAACAAGTCATACAGAGGCCCCTGGGAGCAAGCGATCAGCCCCAGTCTCATCCTTAGCCCATCATTTTCATGCATTTTACCAAACCCCACCCTCCGTGCTCTCCACTCTCTCTGAGAGGCCGGGCGCCTGCACAGCCGTCATCAGCATTGCAAGCACAGGACACACAATCTGCCTCGTGTCTGCAAGGAGGATGGAATCGGTGGGGAGCAGGAGGGATCCGTGGAGGCCGGCTTGCTGTGGGATATAGCAAGAACCACTTCACAGGGCAGCCGCAGAGGGCGGAGCACAGCTTGTGGGCCCAAGGAACACACCCTGGCTGTCGGGGTCACATCATGCTGCACGTTGGGACGATGAGCAGTGGCTGTCAACTCTCTGAGGCACAAGGCCATGTGCCAAGCCTGCCGCCGCCCTGCACCACCGGGACCCCAGGGTGATAGCCGCGCTGACCGGAGGTGGGAGTGGCAACCCTTCCGTGAACCTCTGAAGGCAAATAGAGCCACCAGCGAACATGGCTGTCTGCATTCATCTGGAGTGAAATACGCATTTAAATCAACACCCAATACATGTGAGACGGCGACCGCCTGCTCCTGGAGAAGGCCTCGCGCTACCAAATCAAACCAAGGCCGCTGGCAGCCCTTTGGGGATGTTTACAAGCTACAGGGGGTCTTGGACTCAGAGAAAGCTATTGGCTGGACGACACTGTCTCAGTGCCGTGCAGGGCCACTGATGGGTGATGGGGTGGCCTATGGGCGTCTTCTATAAATACCGCTGATCTAGACTCTGTCCTGCTGGAATGCATGTGGCCCTTAGCTGCTGGGTTGCATCTGATTGACATACTGGGTCAGTTCTGAGAGGAGCTGGCAGAAGAAGCTGCTTGTTGGCTATGGGGCAGATTAGGCTCTTAAAGAGTCACAGGCTTTAAGGCCAGAAGGGGCCATCATCACCATCTGTTCTGACTCCTCCACATTGGAAGCCCCAGACCTTAGCCCACCCCTCCTGTAACCAAGCCACATCTCTGGCAGAGTCACTGAACTCCTCCTATCAGGATTTAAAGACCCCAAGTGACAGAGGATCCACCACTGACCCCAGTTCAAGCCAGCAAGGGCCCGTGCCCCACGAGCCAGAAGCAAAAGCCCACCAGGATCTCTGCCCATTTAACTTGCAGGGAAATTCCTTCCCAGCCCCCAATAGGTGATCAGTTAGACCCTGAGCATGAGGGTGAGACCCACCAGCTGGACACCTGCAAAGAATTCTCTGCAGTGACTCGGAGCTCTCCCTATTGAGTGTCCCATCACCAGCCATTGGGGGTGTCGTTGCCAGCAGTCAGAGGGGCCACATGCCACCATAAGCAGTCCCAGCACTCTATCCCCTCCATAAACTTACCAAACACTGGTTCCAGAGCCACTGGTCCCTGAGGAAGCCTGGTCCAGTCCACAGCAAAACTCCCACCGAGTCTGGTGACAACTGCATTGGTGCCGACTTTCACAAACACAAGGACCCTACTCTACCAGAGATATGTGGGGGAGCGAGGCGGGTGTACATACAGCTGCAGAAGAGATCTCAAGTATTGCAAAGTTATGTGTCTTTTGTGATGACTTTTTCCACCCTGGGATTTTGAAGAGGGATCCAGTGACCATTTGTAAATGAGACCTCTAGTTTTTCCTTTCCATCTGCAGGCAGGCTGAGTTTACCAGCTGAGCAGAGCTCAGTTTGGTGAAAGGAAAGCTGTCCACTAGCTGCACGAAACTCCTGGGGGCAAGACAGCAAGGGAGAAGGAATGTGAGCCTTGGTAGACAACTGGGTTCAGCCCAGGCTTGGGAAATTCTTTGTTGCTCAGGGCTTGATGCCATCCAGACCAAATGTACTCACGGGGGCCTTGCTCACTAGTGCCCACTCCACAGACAGCCCCAACACGCTACTCCAAGTGATGGCAAGTATTAGAATCCGACCCATCTGAACCACAACCCCACAAACTCAGACGGGGCTCTCAAAGCCAGGCTCGGTTCCCTCCAGCCAACTCCTCAGCACTGGCTGGCCAGAAAGGTGCCTCTGAACTCCTCAAGTATCAGGATAACTTTCCCCAGGTTCACGTGGGTAGGTACAATGCCCGTTAGACACTGACTCACAAAGCTATGCAGCAAAACATCACCCAGCCCGCAGAGACTGCCACTGCCAGAGTAATGCTACGTGCCAGAAGCTGCGTACCAGTGATTCATTCACAGCTGACTGGGATGAGAACGAAGAGTGGTAGGGTTATGAGACAGGCAAGGAGAGGAACAGAGACTTGGCAGCTGAGGTGGAAATGAGCAACCTGCCTGCTGCTGGCTGAAGGAAATGAGCTGAGACTTGCCAGGACTGAAATGCCCTACAAAGAGCACGGATCAGGCCCGCTCAGAAAAGCGGGGTTGAAATGCACAGCACTCAGAGCACTAGGAAATGTTATTTCAGCGGCCTGAACACCTGTCCCCAGTGCGTGTGTATAGTGGGGGCACTCCCGAGTGTGCAATACACCCCCCTTCTGTGCCAGATCCATGCAGGAAGGTCTGGGACTGAGGGGCTGATCAACACCCCTCAGCTGGAGTCTTCCCTTTGACCCTAGAGAAGCCCTTTGAGTCCTACTGTAGCAGGAGGAAGGGTTGGCCTCTGCGGCTATCGCCATCCGTCCGTGGGGCTGTGGAGGGCACAAGGCCCCAGTCAGGGACCACAGGAAGTGGGGATAGGAGCAGGGCTGCGGGAAGGAGAGAGCCATGCTGGGGGAAGAAGGGAAGTGGCTCTGTCTCTCCCCTGGCTTATGACAAACAACCAGGGTGGGAGGGAGCCTGGCACCCAGAGAGGAGGGGAGCCCGAGGGAGAGAGCTGCAGGACTAAGGTATCTGTGTGAGCAGGTGAGAAGGGCTGCAGCCTGCTGTAGGCACAACCAACTGCGGAGCTGCAAGTGCCTGTCTACGTAGGCCGGCTTGGAGTGGCTGTGTCCTGTGGTGGGCCCCCTCTGGGACTGGACTGAGCTTCTGCCACAAAGTTAAACCCATAAGGCTGAGAAATAGCTCCTAATGGAAGAGAAACATTTAAAATGGGAAGGAAATGTTTAATTGCCCCCAAACGAATTGTTTTGGAAGCATTGCCTTGCAGCACAGTCTGAAGATAACTGCTTTGAGGCCAAACCAAATCTTGGAATTTTACAGCAGGGTTTAAAAACGTGCTAGATAAATTCATGGAGGTTAGGTCCATTAATGGCTGTTAGCCAGGATGGGTGAGGAATGGTGTCCCTGGCCTCTGTGCGTCAGATGCTGGGGAAGGATGGCAGGAGAGAGATTGCTTGATCATCACTTGTTCAGTTTGCTCCCTCTGAGGCACCTGGAATTGGTTACTGTTGGCAGACAGGATATTGGGCTAGATGGACCTTTGGTCTGACCCAATATGGCTGTTCTTATGTTCTTTTATTCTTAATTTCCCACTGAGTGGAAATCCGTCTCCCGCCCCTCTCTGTTCTCAGCCATGGAGGAGAGTTCAGTGTTTCTTTGGGGACCATTCCTTTGTGTTTGGATTTTGGTGGCAAAAGAAGAGCTTGTCCAAAGCCACCACAATTCAATGGCCCTTTTCCTGATGCCTTGGGATGACAGCACCCACACAGCTCACGCAGGTCAGCAGTGGGCAGGGATTTCTACCTGGGCACGTTGCCTAGCTCCTCTCAGTGTTGTAGAGAAGCCTAGGGCACAGAGAATCCCACCAACCACTCACTAAATCCACACTGCACCTCTGCAGCTTCCAGCGACATACTGGGGAGCCCTTCCCGCCGACTTCAGAGAGCGATGGATCAGGTTCACTGACGCATTAGCTTCTGCATCAGAACAATAGACTCAGCCGCGTCTGGTAGCACAAGCAAAGAGGTGGCTGGGGAGAAGATTCGACTTCAAACCTTTGGCTGGTGTGAGAGCAGAATGTAACTCATTACTCATCATTGCTTCCCTTATGCAGGGTTTTTTCTTCTTTTTTTGCTGTGGAACACAACACCGAAGCATCAGAAGACAACACAAATTGCAGGCTCAGCCTTACAGTTTACCATTTCCCCCAGTTGCCTCTTGCCAGCCAAAGAGGACACCTGTCAGCCCCAGAGCAGTACTGAAATGCCTGTGCACCGCCACAATGATTTTATCTGTGTGAATATCTCGCTGCAGCGACGGGGCGAGACCTGCCGGCCAGGCATCCCGAGTGGTGCCAGAGCTGTGAAGTGCTGCTGGAGGGGTCAGGACCTACCAGCCTGTGTTCGCTGTCAAGTGCATGTAATGTAGAGGCTGATGTAGGACAGGCCTGACAACATCACAGGCTGAGTTTGAATGGAAACCACCTGAACACCAGGTTATCCCAATTCTTCCTCCTCCACAGCTGTAAGGTGCACAGCACACCCCTCGCCCGCCTTCCCTGACACACCTTGCTCACACTGCGACTGAGGGTGCCAGTGACTCAGCCCAAACGTACAGGCCTGCGGCAGAAGTGGGTGGGCCAAGTTCTGTGGCCTGCAGCGTGCAGGGTGATTAGTGATTGCACAGGTCCCTTCTGGGGTCACAGCCTCTGAGGAGAGCAGGACGGCAGGGCTCATACAGCCAGAAAGCAGAGAAAACCCAAATCTTGTGGTGCAGCCTGAGGAGAGGAAGGTGGGTGCAGTGGGTAGAGCAGTAACTTATGTCTTGGGAGACCTGGCTCAGTTCCTGGCTCTGCCACAGATGTCCTATGTGACCTTGGGCAAGTCATGCAGGGGCAGACTTTGCAGGTATTTA
Source organism: Carettochelys insculpta (assembly GCF_033958435.1). NCBI lineage: Eukaryota > Metazoa > Chordata > Testudines > Carettochelyidae > Carettochelys > Carettochelys insculpta. The sequence goes on from NC_134141.1 coordinate 1,470,324, forward strand.
GGGCTGTAAGATGCAGGCAGGTGCCTTATGGGATTTTCAAAGGGACCTAGGTACCTGGCTTCCTTTGAGATCAGCGAAAATCCTCCCAGCTTTGTAACACTGGCTCTTAGCCTCTCTGATTATCAGCTCTCCTCTGTCCACAGACCTGTCCTACCCCACGCTCCCAGGGAGCAGGCGGCTACCTGCATGGCAGGTTGGGAAGCGTACTGTGCCAATGGGACCCAGGTGAGCTGCTAAGAATGACCCCAGGTCTGGCTTGTTTGAGGTAGGATCCAGGAAAGGGCAGCGCTGGCCCTGGGTTCCAAGCACCTGGCAATGTTCCTTAGCTGTGCCGCCCCTTGCTGCAGGCACACAGGGCTGAGCTGTGCTGCCGTTTCCATAAGACATGCCTCTAGGGTCAATACAGCACCATCTAGCCCATCCTTCACCCCGGAAAAGCTCTGCCCCCCTTTAGTGGCTCCAGTGCAGCAACCGCGCAGCGCAATCCCAGCCGCTCTAACCGGACATTGGCGAGGCTGACGAGGCGCATGAGGAGCCCTGACTTTCAGCAGACAGGTACTGAAAAGAATAAACTCATCAAGCAAGGCAGCTGTTGAACCCACCCTCTTACTGTGTGTTCCTGCCAGGACCCCACGGCATCGTCGAGTGCCATTATAAATGCCCCCGCGTGTCCACCAGCAGCTGCAGCAGTCCTGGGTCACGCCCCGCGTCCCTTCCACCTCTGATGTGGCTGCACATCCCCAGAAGCAGAGGAAAAGGCCGCCAACATGCCCGAGTGACCGAGGGAACGCCAGGCCCATGCGGGCAGAGCAGCAGCGTGTCACGCGATTGTTCTCAGGACAGTGCAGCTCTGGCTGCTCCCTGGAGGAAGCGTCCCCCTGCCAGGATGAGTTGTCTCAGAGGGCTGGTGGCAGGGTCGAGCTCTCGGTCGCCAGGAGCCTGGGTAGAATGCAGCATCACAGCAGCCACTAACCACCAGCCAACAGCTGTTCAGCGCTGGGGGAAACGAAGGAGCCCAGGGATGCCACCGCAGGCCTGGAGGCTGGGGCTTCGCCCCTCAAACACCAGTGGCACGGCTGGCAGAAGGGCTGTGGCTCACTGCTGAGCATTACGCTCCTCCGCCCACGTCTGGACCCCAGGCAGGGCAGGACCGTGGCTGCAAGGGCCGGGCACCCAGCAGCCCCCACTGAGCCTACAGCCATAAGAGACCGAGCTCCCCACCTGTCCCCACGGCTGGGCTCTCCTGAGGTGGTGGGGGGCGGTGCACACAACCACTGGCAGGGCAGCCAGGCACGGGCACTGCCAAATGCGCCCAGAAGCCTGTGGAAAACAAGGGAGTTTCTCCTCAGCCCCCAGAGGGAGCCTGCCCCAGCAGCAGCGCAGGAGAACCGGCCCGTGGTGACCCGCCTGGTTCTGGCCTCCCCATGCACAACACATCCTGCACGGCGCCTGGGTTGGGCTCCAGGGCAGGTAACACGCCTTGGCCCCAGGGAGTACAGCTCCGGTGTCTGTTAGCAGCTGCGCTGCTAGGGACGGGGAAGGAGCCCCTGGGCCCTGCTCATCCCCAGCAGCTGCACTGACCCCTCGGGGTTGCCAGCAGCCAGTGTAACTTAGAGCTGCCTGCAGTCTGCTCTAGGCTGTGGCTCAGGACAAGACTCCAGACTCCAGAGGTGTGAGACGCGGACTCAGTAGCACATTCATGGCCCACCACTGCCAGCTGAGCTGTGCTGGGAGCAGCACAGCTTGTAGGCATTGCCTCTATGTCCTCCTCTCTTAGCTGAGTGCCAGTCTAGTGCTGGTCTTCCCAGCAGCACCAGCCTGGAGATGGAGCTTTCCAGAGGTGACAGCAGCCTGGGCGGACTGGAGCCAGACCTGTGCTGCTGCTGCGTGGATTATGGGGCCTGCAGAAAATGGTATCTTGGTGTCACGTCTAGGAGCTGGGTCAGGTGGTTCCTACCAGGGCACCTTGTAATTTATAGCTCAGTCCTGGCCAGCAGGGACTGCTTGCACTGATTTCTGCTGTTGCTGCAGTGAACCGGCACTGTCCAAAAATCACCGACCCGTGGTGGATGGAGCAAAGCTCCCGCGGGCGCTAACCCCTCGCCTGTTACCCCTTCCTGGGAGCAGGACAGGAGAAGGCCAGTGATCACCACTGGACCTGCGAGGGCCCTGCTCATGGACGGAAAGGCAGCATGCAGCATCCTCCCGCTGCAGCCAGGAGAGGGATTCGGACTGTGCACAAAGAGCCAGAGAAGGGTGCCTGACAGGTCGCTAATGGACTGTGGAGCAATTGCCACCAGTCACTGCCTCCGGCACAGGTCAGCAGTAGTCAGTAGTGCCTGGCAGGCTGGGCTTGATCTGGGAGTTGGGATGTGCGGGGGGGGTGTTACACAGTGGGACGGGTGTGTGTGTGTGTGTGTGTTACACAGGGGCATGCATGAGTCAGGCAGGCTAGTCCTTCCAAGCCTTGACATCCCTGACTCATCCGGAGGTGGCTGGTACCACGCTGGCTGTAAAATCAGCAGGCGGCCCAGCCAGTGCTGGCGCTAGTGAATCTGCCGTGGTCTGAGCAGCAAGAGGGGTGAATGGGGTGTGAGGCTGAGTGACACTCTGTGGCTCTGTCCGAACAGGGATGCGACCTGCTGGCTGAACAGTGTGGGCGATCTGGCACCGCCGCCCGGCCGGTGGAACTGCTCTTCCCTCTTCTGGGGCAAAGCAGAGTCCTGGCCTCCCGGCGCGCAGGGTGCTGGGAATCCCTCCATTTCACAGACAGAAGGCGCAGGAGCGTTCCCTGAGGACAAGGAAACCCAACCGATGGACGGACCCCGGGGGTCTGTGCTCTTCTCTACACGCTGCAGCTGAGAGGACATCCGCCGGAATGAATAGTGCCACAAGTGCATTTGCTCCCCCGCAATGAGAGCTACAGACAAATGTAATTGTTGAAAACATCTGCACAAGTCTAAAAAGGCTCCAGCTTGAGCTCACAGCCCAACAGAAAGGAGCAGAAGCTGCTGCACATCTTATTCAGGGAGTCCATAATTTAGCAGAGTGACCAGGAAAATGGATTCTTTTTATTACATGAAAATAAGGACAAGAGTGTTTTAATTAAATCCCCACCTGGGCTTTGAAGCAGATGGATCAGGCAATAGGCCAGAAGCCAGATGCGAGGAATGGGGCTTTTCTCCGTCTGACTGCATGCTCATCTCATTTACTTGGGCTGGGAGTGCCCTGGGAGGGCAGCAGGAGGCTGGCCTGCGGATGGGAGGCACTGCCCTGATAACGGAGAGATGAGCTCATGCTGCAGACACGCAGCAGTCCAGACCCACACAGCCTCTCCATTGTGCTGCAGACGGGCCTTGTCTCAGGGACACGTCACAGGAAAGGGCTTGCAGATAAGGGACAGGCCTCCAGGATCCTGCTCCGGAGGTGCTGGGCGCAAGGGCCCTTTGTTGCAGAGCGAAAGACGGAACTTGGCCGTGCTCTTGCTGCATCCAAACCCAAGTGTCTCCTGGGTCTTTAAAGCACCAGCTGTTGGCGCTGGAGGCACAGACACACACAACACCCCCAGGGCCATGGGATGGTGTCCGGCTTTCACACCACAGTTGCTGTTTAAAATGACTGGCACTTTCAGCTGTGTTCACTGGTATGCTGGCACGTGGGGGAACCCCAGGGAAGTGGAGGGAGTAGGCCCAGATCCTCAGAGGTATTTGGCCCCCTAAGTCCCATTGAAACCCATAGAGTCAGAGGCTGAGAGTCCTCCGAGGAGCTGGACAGCAGGTTGCTCAGTTTCTACATTAGGTGTTACCTTTCCTGAAGTAAATCCCCCCGGTGTCAAAGGCAGGGCTCAGTAGCCTCCCAGCCCCCAGCATCGCCTGCAGGGGCTCATTAGCCTCCCAGCCCCAGAGTCGCCTGCAGGGGTCGGTGAGGCCAGGCCAGCACAGGAACGCAAAAACTCAAACTCTCACAGCGCTGCTGCAACGTTGCCCTCGGGAGAAGACAGGCAACGACCGCCCTGCTACGCAGCCGGCCTGGCACGGCCCAGGAGGAGGAGCGCACGAGAGGAAACACAGGGTGGCTTTTCACTGGAGAGGTCACCCCTGGGGAGCGTGGGCTGCCTGCCACCTGTGTGGCTGACCATAGAGGACGTGAGTTTGTAATGGCTGCTCCATGCAGGGCCTGCCTCGTTACCTCCGGCTGTGGGGCAGAGATTCATCATTGTGGGCTGCAGATGAGGTCATAAGGTGTTACCTTCCCACAGACTGAGGGCCACTGTACCCCCTACCTACCTACCTCCTGCTACCACCCTCTGTGCTCAGTGCCCTCCACCCAGGGACCCTCCCCAGAGGGGGGCCGGAAGCCGGGTGAGGGGCAGCGGCAGGGACCCTGACCCCTCAGGCTGAGAGAAGGACCAGGGCGCTGACTCCAGATACGTCTGTGTGGGGCCAGAAGGAGGGTGGTTTCCTAGACCTCCTTGTGGGGAGCTGGCAGGCCACTGGCTGCCCATACCTGGCCCTTGCAGTGGGGGACTGGGCAGCAACCACAACCCTGGACCTCACTGGGACCCCAGAGTCAGCCGTGGGGCAGGGCAGCCGGGAACCATGGGGCCAGCAGTAGCCAGCAGCCTTCAGCACACAGGCGAGGCCACAGTGGCATGGTGACGGGCTGGGGTTGAGAACCGCTGCTGCAGAGACTTGTCTTTACCTGGGGAGGTCCCCGGCTCAGTCCTTGGTGCTGCCCGAGGTGATGGCTGTCACAGGCAGCTCAGCAAAGCTGCGGCTGTCAAAGCCATGGAGCTGCTTGTCTCCCCACAGGGCTGGTCCCAGCCTTGCGGCGTCTGGAGCTGCTCCGATCCCTTGTGAGGGAACACGGGGCAATAGGCTGAAAGGAACCCCTGATCTTGGGCCCTGGAGCAACGTGTAAGGCCTAATTACAACACAGCCTCTAAAGTCCAGGCTTCTCCTGAGCTGCCCTGCTAGACCTCAGTTATGTGGTCGCTGGGGAGTGCCGCCTGTAAATGTATCGCCCCTTCCTGAGGCACCTGCCTGCCACATGCCAGACAGCAACCTGGCTTCAGCCTCTGCTCGGACTTTCGTCCAGGGCCGGAGGTCCCTGTCAGCATGGGGGCACTGCCAGTCTTTGCTAACCACCCAGCAGGGCATATCAGGAGTAGTACTCACCCCCTCAAGGCACCTGTTCACACAAAACATCTTTAGTCTCACAATAAATGTCTAGCTCTCTTTCGACTGCTCCTGCACAGAGCTGGTTCTCACCCACAGCTCTTCCCCAAGCCCAGAATCCACATACAAATTCAGAAAAAACCTAAATGATCAGCAGTGAAAATAATCACTGCTCAGGTTTAGATTGTTGTCACTAGGCTTCAGGGTTAACAGACTGATGTGGTGCATGGACGGTGCACATTTCCCAGCACTATTGCTTCAGGATCGCCATCCGGAGGCTCAGTGAGATGGCACTGCAGCAGTTCACATTCAGAAAGATTTCTTTATGACCATCAAGTCTCAGATGAGGTCAGCAGGGTTACACTCCGTCGTGTACAAAGCCCTGGTCATTGCTGACGTGAGTGGTTTCATTCATCGGCTTTCCTATGAGGAGCGGTGAGTTCATCTCTCAAAGCTGCACAGGGCTGTTAGCCTGATATGCTAAAATGGCTGGACATATTTGTGCTGGATTCCTCCGCTTTAATTAGCTTGTTTGTTTTTCTTAGGCCGGCAGATAATGTAACTCACCGGGGTGGTTTCTGATACTATTGATCCACAAAGATTAAATAGATTTGTCACAGTCAAGTGACCTAATCCATTTCTGCTAGTTCTAATTTCAATGTGATTCGATTTGCGGGGCCTGCCGGCCTGCCTGCGGTGTGCTTGAGCGCGAGAGAGAGCACGCACGGACGGGGACAGCACTCTAGCTGGTGTGGCTCAGCACAGTTCAACACAAAAGCCTGGACCGATTTTCTCTAAAAGTTCACCCCCTCCCGTGTGGGCAGAGCAGGAAGACGAAGCCTGTGCTCTCTCTCATGCTGTATCATTGCCCATCCAGTCTGGGAAGGGCGCTCCGACAGAGTGCTGTGGTTTCTCAGCTGCTATAGGAAATGATGGTTTCTGCACGGCCGGCCTCACTAAGTCAGCCAGGCCACGCCTGCCACCACGGAAGGCGAATGCTCCTGCAAACTCCCCTGCTCTGTGCACACATGCTTCCTGCCAGAGCAGAGGCAATTTCTCTTTCCAGCTTGAACACGCCTCCCCACTCTCCCAGTGTCCCACGAGCACAGGGATGCATCCTATTAAAACCAGCTTCGAGCCCAGACAGCCGTGGGAGCAAACGGGGCTCTGGAAGGAGGGGTGCCGGCCCTAGAATAAGTCAGCCCACTCCCAGAGACCTTAACAGCCCCAGACCGGGGGCTTATTATACGCTATATCATTCTTGACTGGGCTAACAGAGGACTGGTGAATGCTAACAACCCATAGGAATCAGCGTCAGTGCTTCTCGAGGTGTTTTACAAAGGAGGTCAGGGTCACTGCCTCACTTTACAGGTGGAGAAACTGAGGCACTGAGCTGGGAAATGACTTGTCTCAGATCACCCAGCAGGCCAACAGCAGACTGGATGTACACCCAAGGTCTCCTGAGTCCTATGCCTCAGGCCACACTGCCGCCCCCGTTCAGAGCAATTTAACTCCTTAAGGTGCATTCAACAGGGGCCAGACCCAGTCTCTTCCTTCGGACAAGGTCCCCCCTTGCAGCCATAGGCTTTAGCTTGTCTCAGGATGGAGCTGTGAAGGCCGGGCTCCTGCCTGCCCCCTTCACAGCGTGGGACGTGGGCCCCTCACGGCAGGGAAAGGACCGGAGCACACAGCCCTTGAGAGTGATGCCTTTAGCTTTCCTCCGAGTAGGCCATGACAGCTGGCCCCACCGCACAGCCTCCCCCCACACCAGCGAGCCTGGAAGCGGTGGGATTGGGGCCAGATTTGGAGGCCAGAAGGCACCTCCAGGATCACCCACTCTGGCCCCTTCCCGGCACAGGCCAAGCGACTGCCCCTGCTGCCCCCAGATTCACCCAAGCAATCTGCTCTACAGGGCTGGGCCCAGGTGCCCTTTAGGGCTGGCAGGTGCCAGGTTGCCCACCACCTGCCTGCAGTTCTGCCTGTTGGTGCTTTTCTGAATGAGCTTCCGTCCCTCCCTGCTTCATCCATCACCTGTCCTCCCCCTTGCTCTGGTCTGGGAGCACCGGGTTAAAACCCCCCCTCTCAAACAAAGAAACTGCCCTACAGCTTCCCCCAGTTAATCTCCGGCTCATCTATTCTTGCTCCCACTGCTCTGCCCCACCTGTGCTCATACTCCCCAAGTCCCCAGGAGCCGGTGCTGCGCTGGGGCTAATTTCTGCGTCATCCCTCCCCTGCTGCAGGGTCTCTTGTGTCTCACAAGCTCCCCAGCAACAAACTCAGCTTTCCACCTCTCTCCCACCACACCTCCATTCTTGCCCTTACAGCTTAGGCTCCTGGGATATTTAAACAGTATCCAGGTGTCTTTGTAACTCACGGTTGTCATGGATACAAACAGCTGCAAGTGTAACACTGGGCCCACAATTGTTTGCACCTGGAATTTGTGGACTCAGAAAGGATCCTCAGCTGGTGTAGGTCACACAGTAACAGAGGATCTTCACCTGGCCCATACACGTCACTGCCTGCTGTCCCCTAGACCAACACAGCCTCCAGTGCTGCAGCAGCAGCTGCCACAAGGGGCAGGCTGTAACCATACCGCAAATATTGACCCATAGTGTTCACACTCTAGGGAGAGACCGCTCCAGGCAATCTGCAGTAAAGTGGCTATCAATAAGGTGGTCCTATAGGTCTATTTGTATGCCAGCAGTCAATAGCCTGCTATCTTCTGAATAAATCCTTCACTGCAGACCATGCTAATGAAACTAGAAAAAAAGAACAAATAAAACAAGTTGACAAACTGGAACGCAAAGCCCATCTTTCTTCCAACAAAGCCATCAGTAACCAACCTGCACTGGTGTTCTTTTCCATTTAGAGACACGCTCGATGGCAGTAAAAGCCCCCGAATGTTAAACTACCTTTTCCTTGTCTCTATATACAAAGTCCATGTAACTCTTTATCTACAGCTCTGGGAAGCAAATAAATAAATGCTTCAATGATCTTTCTTGCTAAGAAAAAAATCAATGCCTCCTGCCCGGCACTGGAAGAAGAGTGTGATGGAGGTAAAACATCTCATTAAGGAATCAAATTTCATTTCCGGTCTTCTGGGAGATTTTTATCATTACAGAGATTAAGAAATAATAATTGTAAAAATATGATTGACTCCTCTTAATAGCAATATTATAAGATAGAGCAAATTATTCTTAATGATTATTATTAGCAAGTCAGTTATGTAGATTGATCTAAAGCCAAGAAAAGATCCAAAGATATCTCTTGGTATTATTTGCAAACTATAAGAAAAATATCCTTAACGCTGAGCTGCAGCACATGGTCATGAAATCCCAGTTGTTCATGCAGAATACACTTTTAGGGCCAGATTATAATCATCCAGTGCTAGTAATCCATAGGTTTGGAAAGATTAGATGTGTATATGGGTAAAGGTCTGTGAATGCTGATTTTGCCAAACATGCACAAATCAATGAAAAAAGTATTTCTATTTATAACAATTGAAATTTACAGATAGACAAAGTAAATTAAAAAAAAGAAAGCACAAAAAGAGCTGCTGGAGAACTTGGAGTCTGGTTTAAGGATGTTTGCTCTGTGTATTTTGGTGCCATGATGACAATTTGATGGCTATAAAAGTTTAAATTTTGAATTTTAACATGTACTGTGGATAAATAATTATTGTCTGCTTCCTCATAGCCAAACCCCCTCCACCTCCCACCCAAAAACAGAACTCCCCACAACTGTGAAAACTGAAATTGATCAAAATAAAAACTGCTTAAAAATAAACAACAATGCTAGCCATGAAACCTACTTCAAAGCAATGGAATGCTGCCCAGCCTGGTAATTCAACAGAACCTCCCAGGGCACTGGGCACCCGAGAAGCTCCTTCCCCAGTGAGCTGGCTCCTAGAGCCAGTGGCAGGAGGGCAGTGCGATTTCACAGCCGCTCCCAGGGTTGTTTCCTTCCTTTTCATCCCACAGGGCCACAAAGACGCGACCTTTCAGGCTCCCCCAGGCAGACAGAATGGGCTTGAACCGAGCTGTTTCTGCTCAGGAGCAGGGGCGCTAATAGCCCCGCTGCGGGAACACCACACAAGCAGCTCTGCATCCTGCGTCAGTCTGAATGACACAAGCCTGGGACTTGACTGGGACTAGGAGCTAATTTTAAAACAGCTCTAGGGTGAGACTCGGATAGCTGTACTGGGCGGCTGCACTGACAAGGGCGTCTTTGCTGATTGCAGGCCCGCGGGTAAAATGCTGGTATGGATTAAGTCCTGTAGGCACCAGACCTGTGAAATAGTGAGCCTAGGCAAGCAGGGCCTGAGACTGGAGCGAGGGGGACATGAGTGGCTGGCTGATACATATCCGGCGCCTGTAACCCTTGGGCTGCAGTGAATGGATGTGCTAGGCGCTGGTGTTTAGAGAACGTCTCGCGGTGTGCCAGGGAAGGCTGATACACGTGTTTCTGGGACTTTGGCAGACACAGGGTGTCCGCAACGTGCTAAGCCCAAGTAGGTGTGTAAATGTGAATGAGTACAAGGGGCACTAGCAGGTTGGCCTGAGACGTTGGCTGGCCTGCATGCCGTGGGACACACCAGGGTGACAACCAGCACTCCCTGTGAGCTGAGCGCTGGGGCAGTGCCCAGGAGAGATTCAGGCGCTGCCCAGCTGATTAGCAGCACGCCCGCAGCCAGCAGCCGGCAGCCGGCGTGTGCATCTATTGGTGGTGCACGGCCACCCGTGCCTTGGAGCACAGAACAAAATGGATGGAAAAAATTAGAGGGTGCCCTGCTGGTGGTGACGCCGGGGGACGAGGAGGAGGAGGAGGAGGAGAAAAACTGGCCCCCCGGGTCCCTGAGGGGACTGATACAAGTGCCAGGGAGTACCTTTGCTCTGGCGTCGGCCTGTGGTGGCACTGGTTAGCTGCCCACTGCCGTACTGCTGAGCAGCTCTGCAATCCATTCTCACGCTATAACCTTGTTGGCCATTATCTGCCTCTTGCTCTTACGGCTCAGGAGACCAAGTCCTCACCACCCAGGATAACCACTGTGGTCTGAGCCATCTGTCACACAGGCCAGGCCCCTCAGGGAGTATTCCCAGTGTGCAGTGGGGCTCCAGCCTAGCTGGGGATCACTACTGTGCTCGCCAACGTAGGAAAGCCCCGAGAAATCAATTCCTCCCACGCGCAGGCGAAACGCAGCCCGTCTTGGTTCCCAGGGTTCTCGCTAATTTTTCTCCACCCAGGGCGGAATAAATTTGGTTCTGTGCACGGAGGCCTGTGCAGCCATGCACCACCAATAGACACACACCGTGCCGGCTGTGGGCGCTCTGCTAGTCAGCTGGGCAGCACCTGAGTCCCTCCTGGGCACTGCCCAAGCGCTGGGCTCACAGGGAGCACTGCCTTACAAGAGGGCGGTGCACTTATTCCTGAGTTGTGGCTGTGCGATGCCAGTTCCTTGCTGGCAGGGCTGGAACTGTCTCAGCCTGTGGACATGAATGTATGCGTTTGGAACAGCGTATGACCCGAAGAGCTCATCTTCCTGGGAGCTCAGGAGCAAGAGACCACAATTACACACATGTGGCGTGCAGGCTGGGCACGTGCAGAGGGACTCTAACAAAGTACTGGGCTGATGAGGGGCTGGAACAAAGGACTCCCTGCACTGCCGGGTGCTCCGGGGAGCGGCGAGTTTCTGCGCTGGGAGGCGTAGGCTACGCAGCACGGCAGAGACGTGCGAGCACCACAGGCCGGCACCTCGCGGCACGCAGGACAGCGGGAGTGGGCAGCCTGGGTGTCTCCTCTCTGAGAGCCCCTGCGTGAAGGAGCTGCTGTCAGTCAGGGGTGGGGACCTACTGTCTTCTGAAGCAGCTGAGACGAGTGGGCACTGTGGAGGGAGAGAGCCCACTCGGCACTGCAGCCGCAGTCGTGGGAAGGGAAAATTGGCCTCCATTCGACTGACTGGACTGGCAGGCTCATTATCGTTGCACACAGGGCAGTGCTTGCCCCCAGGTCACTCCCCTTCCCCGTTGCCCTGGGGCTGGCGCTTGTTTCCCGCTGCAGAATAAGGAGGAGGGCGGAGCAGGAGATGCTGCGCTGTCTGATGCGCCGTGCTGCCCTTCAGACACATCCCAGACCTAACTGGCCCCTTTGCCTCATGCGTGCAGGCTAGGGCATGGGAAAGGGGAGTCATTCAGTGCACTTGCTGGCCCTTGCTTGCTCCTTCCCTCCATGCAGCCCCTCCCAAAAGGAGCCTTGGCTGTGACCTCGCAAGGGAAAACTTGGTCTCTGCAGCGCAGGCAAATTCTGTCACTAAGAAAACTCATTTGTGACCCAACAGCCGGGCCCCTGGGTGTTAAATCGCTGCGGCAGGTCTCTGAATGAAGCCAGCGCCTCGTTCGGCAGGAGTCAGAGTAGATGGGAGCCCCTGCAATTTGCTAAGCATTTCCTCCTCCTTCAGGAAGGGGCAGTTCCGCCCAGGAGCGTAGCGTCTTATCCCAGACAGAAGAGCAGACAAGCAGGCAGACATCAGGGACAGGGAACAGCTGGAGAGATCAGCACGCAAGCTGGCGAGGCAGGAGTAGGGTGTTACAGCAGGTTTCCATGCTAGGATAACAAGAAGTCCTGTGGCACCTTACAGACTAACATATTTTGGAGCATGAGCTTTTGTGGGCAAAGACCCACTTCGTCAGATGATGAAGCAGGTCTGTGCCCACGAAAGCTTATGCTCCAAAATAGCTGTTAGTCTATAAGGTGCCACAGGACTTCTTGTTGATCTCAAAGACACAGACGGACATGGCTGCCTCTCTGATACATGCTGGGATAGTAAACTGCCAGGGGCGGAGTTCCAAGAGGTGCCCGTCATGTGGGCGTTTGGGAGGGGACGAGTAGAAGCAGGTGCAGAGGTGACTGGGGGAGAGACTTGTGAGCAGGTGGCCACGGCTGGGAGTACTCACGGCGCAAAGGAACTTGCCCGGCTAGTGGGGAATTATTGGGTGTTTATTGCACTGTTACTCTCCATTAGTTCTATTTTTCACTCTAGACGATACTCATTCCATTCACCACTATGCCACGGGCCTAGACTTACCCAGAACGTGCCGTGTTCTAGCTCAGCAGCTCAGGGACGTGAAGTCACGGGACACATCAAGGTGCTGACTGTTCCAAAGCCTTTGCTAATGGAGCTGAAGATTTGAGTTCACGTGCATTATGGAGACATTGTAATAGAACAGAGACTGCCAGCTGAGCAGTAATGTATCTCTGGCTTCCCACTGTTGGGTGCTTTGATCATTACGCTTCTCTGCAAAAGGTGCTGGCCTCACAAACGTTTGGAAAGAATCAATTGCAATCTAATTCCACATACAATATCACTGTGAACTCCCGGCACTGACTGCACAGGGGGGAGCCAATTCTCTCGGCAAGATGCAGATTTTAAACCCACCGTAGAACTCGCTTTCTCTTCCTTCTGAGCTTCCAAAATGTAATCGCACTGCTTAATTTTTAACCCTATTGTAAACCAGAATTACACTGTGACTGGATCTTTGGAGCTGGACTTTCTGCTCTGTTGAAACATGCTTAACGGAGACAACAGATGCAATTTCGCTGCACTGGAGACAGGCAATTTCGTACAGTGCAGAGGCGACACATGGCAGAGAGCTGTGCGGTAATTAGCACTTGAGATGAGCAGAGCGTCTGCGTTCTGGGGCTGATGGCTGTTGTGTGGTTTGAAGACGAGCTCTCAACCTGAGCTCAGGTGGCCAGTGAGGCCGGCACAAGGGCACATGTAGCAGGGCTGTCTCTGAAGTGCAGCACTTGCTGTTGTTTTCTGCCCGTGCCTTTGTCCTGGCCAGGGACCAGACTGTGTTGTTCTGACAATGGGGCCCCTCGCTTCACTCCGCCCCTACGTCGGTGTTTCCCAGCTGGGCGGAGCTGGGCCATTAGAAAGGGCTGCGGGGCCAACCGCAATGCTGCTGCCTCTCTCCAGCAGCGGCAAATCCAGGTTTTCTTCCACCTGTGTCCGGGTTTGCTACCCCCCCACCCTGCGCCCTCACAGCTGGTGTTTGCCCTCCGCCCCACCTCTCGTGTCCCACCTCACCATTCGTGCTGTGGGAGCTCGCGCACCTCCCCGGCAGGCTAACACACGCTCACCTGGGGCGGGACCGCGGCCAGCATCACAGCAGCTTACTTGTGTGTCTGGTGCACAAGGTTACTATTTACAAGAGGGCCCCTGTCTGACATCCCTCAGCCGGCTGGGGACCCCACCTCGCGTTTCCCAAGACAGTGCAGCTTACGCAGAGCACCGAAAAGTGCAGGCCGCTGAACAAAGGTGTGGGAAGCAGGCTCGCTGCTCGCGGTGAATAGTGATTTCCCATCAAAACACTGACTCAAGGCCGCCGGTGTACTACACACTTTATCCCACACCTCCTTTCTCAGTGCCAGGCAAGAACCCCTCCTTCAGCAGCCAGCTGTTCCCCTCTGACTCCCACAGCCCTGGCTCAGGGCATGACTAGACGAGAGTCTTGGAACAGGCTGCTCTCCACTGGGACCTTTGCTGTCACATCTCTCCTCCAGCCACTGAGGAAATTGAATTGTACCCAGCCACCGCAGCCTGCAGGAGAGCTCTGCATTCCCTTTGTCTGCATTCAAATGATCAGAATGTATTTATCTGGTGTTTGGAACAAGTCGTGTGTTTTCATGGACTAGCTGCTGAACAGTGGCTAGGGGCTGGTTAGTAACAGAGAGGGAGCCGTGCTAGTCTATACACTATCAAAACAAAAAGCAGTCAAGTAGCACTTTAAAGGCTAGAAAAATAATTTATTAGGTGAGCTTTTGTGGGACAGACCCACTTCTTCAGACCATAGCCAGACCAGAACAGGTATGATTAGTACCTGTATGATTAATAGGGGCTGATGAGTAATTTATAGCTTAATTTGTCTGCATTCTTCTCTCGCTGTCCTGGGCTATGCACGGGGTCACACCGACTGATGCATCAGTGTTTGTGCAACTGACCCACGCACTCTGTCACTTCACAGCAGCCCATTTGCATCCTGCAAAATAAGCAGTTGCGCCACATTCAATTAGAAAAAAATCAGCATTTCCAGACAGCAAATGTTAAGAGACAACACTGGACAACTTGAACTGTGTCTGAGAGAAATGGGATGAGAAAGTGGTGGGTACGAAAGAAAAGAAAGAAAGCCTGAGGAATTTCAAAATTAGAGCAAAAGCTCACTCGCCTGAAACCTGCAGAATATTACCTACAACCTCACCTTGCACCAGCCGTCATTCGCGCCCTCTTTGAAGTGCCTGGGCAGGGCTTATGCACCTCTGTGTCCTGTTTACACCGGGGGGCAGGGCTATGCGAGAGCCGAAGTTCTCAGGAAGGTTTGCAATGCCAGTCGCATTCATTACAGGATACCTTCCTTCGGCCTTCCGCGCTGTCTCCACTAAGGGAGGAGGGAGGGAGCATTCGCAGGGGTGCCCCGGTTGGCATTTGCTTAGCACGGCCCTAGCAGGTGTACTAAATGGACCTCCAGAAGACAGACCACAGCTGGGTTGGCCTCCCGGTAGTGAAGACGCCCTGTGTATATGGGAATAGATAGTGGATACGGTGCCAGTAGGGGTGCTCCAGAACACAAGGGCGGTCCTGAATTTTTCAGGCCCCGTGATATTTGTGTGTTTACCTAAGCTCTAAACATAACCCCCCGCCTAACATCCAAATAAGCCAGTGTGGCGGGATTTCCTTTGGCTGTGACACAAAGCATAGAGGCGCTGGTGTTTCTTCTGCTGTGACAGCTGTGCTTGGGGACGACGGTGTGCAAGAGCAATGACTCAATATCTCCAGAGTGGTTATGGGGGGCGTCTCTTTGGTTTCCCTCCCTGTTAGCAATGGTTCATGCATTCATTTGTGGAACTTAGGTGTGTGGCTGTCACCCTGCTTACTTATTGCCTTCATTGCTTATAAGTGGTAGCATTATTACCTTAAATAAAATGATTTTCAGACTAAACTAAATGACTTGGTAGAATTCACTGATCAACGTGTCTGACACATAATCCAATGCATTTCATGTGCAGATCAATTTGTCTTAGAAATTAGTGGCTTGTGTTGAAACACCCTGGAAGCAGACAACTACTATTCATATAGAAACAAGTATCGCTCAGCCAGTGTGTTGTGATTTTCATCACTCCAACTATAGGTACTGTCCAATACACTACTTGTGCTGTACCAGTGCCTGAAATTCCCATTCTTCCTTTTCCTTCTATTCCTACATCTCAGAATAAAAAGCATTTCATTTCGCCTTTAATTCGTGACTAGGCAGGGCTTCTGCTCTGGGGGAAAGCGTTCCACCACTTTTTGTCCTGTTATTTTATTGCTGCAGGGTGCCTCCAGCCACTGCTCACATGCCGCAGGGCGCCTTGGGGCTGCATGGTCCCCCCGCATCCTGGCCGGGGTTCCTGCAGCTGGGGCTGCCAGCGAGGCTCTGCCCCTAACTGCTTCCCAGCCATGGGGTCCCCAGTCCCACACCAGGGGTGGGTACCAGCACCTTTTTTTCTTAGAAAAAAAGCACCGTGAGTAGCTCTTTCAAAAAAGGTTGTGAACTCTGTAGGAAGGATGCCGTTGATGTACACACAGTTGTCTTATATTGTCCACAGTGTTTCCTGTACAAAACAATAGATGGGTTACAACCCATTTTGTCCCAGCTGCCGTTCATTTGCACTAAGTGACCAGTTACACGTTTCAAACAGTAATTAATCAAAGTGCATTCTGGCGCTTGTAGTGCCCAGTAAAAGGGTCCACACAACCTGGTGGTGTGGGACAGGCTAGTGTGCTGTGCATTCACAGCTGGCCTGGCTTGCTGGGCATTCAGTCTCCATGGAGACAGGCTCCAAGGAGCATGACCTACCCCTTCCTCACTGTTGAACTGATGAGGTATTTTGGTACCCAAATCTATGCCTGGGTGTGAGTGTATGGGAGAGAGTGAGACCTTGCTTAACTTCCCCTCTGAGAGCAGAGCTATGCTAATCAAAAGTGCTAATATGTCTAAACATGAAGATGGAGATAATTTTGCATGTGATGGGTGTAATGTGTGGGTGGTGTAATCTTGTCTTTATTAAGCAGTCAATCAAATCTCGTTATATATGTATTGGGTGACAGATCCAGGTACAACAAGCTTTAAGACAGCTCAATTACACTCAGCGTGATTCGGCTTGGGGCTCTGTTCAGGGCGGTGCTATATATACATGGAACAATGGTTTATTGCAAATATGTCTGTGGGTGAGGCTATGTCTTCATTTTTCATACACCTTAAAACAGCAACGGTAGATTTCCAAGGCTAGCCTGGCGATACGATTGCTTCAGTTTATGTAAAGTGGCTGGCAGAGATACCGCAGGGACATGACTATTAATTGTGGTCCATTGATTGATTAAGCATTCCGTAGTTCAAAGTCCATTCCCATGGTCTCAGTCCCCATCTACGAAGAGGGCAGGTACATCTACTGTGTGTTGTTGGGATGTAAATCGGAACACAGCATGTTTTCTGAAAAGGTAAAATCCATTGTACTTATTAGCTGGCTCCTTAATGAGCTATTTGTTCTGGATTCTAGCTCACCAGTAATCCTAGGGAGGGAAATACACTTCAAGCTCTTGTGCTGCAGGCCAAAAAAGTTGCCTGGCTTTGAGTCAGAGAATCAGTATGTTATGAAGGTCTGCAGGTATTGGAAGATCCCTGTTCCCTTAAATCTGGTGGAACTCCCAAGGAATTGTCACCCCGTGGTGAATTTTATGTGATGGACACGCACAAGTGCAGGGAGCCATGGCCTTGGCACTGATTTCCCTGTGCCGTCGTGGCCCACATGTCAGCAGCGGCGGTGTGAGAATTGGCAGGTGACGTGGGAGCTGTGCATCCTGAGAGGAGAGCGGCGTTCTGCTCTACCATGGCCAAGGGCCCTGGAAGAGGCCTGGAGAGTTCTAGCACCAGTTTCCCAGGGTGTTCCTGCCAGTTTCAGAACGACACTGGCCTGCATCGCTATTGTGCTGCGAATAGTTTTTGCGCACCTGTGGCATGTCAGACTTCAGTCTAATGCTGCACCAAGACATTTCGGGATGGGATTGGGTCTTATTTTTCTGGCCACAGAAACTCACGTGTAGTTCTATGCTAGCCTTTCAATTGGGCAGATGAACTGGTGACACAACCGGCTTCTCAGGCTTGGCACTCAGTATCAGAAATGTTCTTCTCTGATCTTAGAGGGTTGTTAGAATTTGTTCTATGGTAGCTAAATCCCATGCCTGAGTAGCCAGAGCAACATCTTCAGTGTAGGGAAATGTCTGTGATGACATTTGAGGATGGTCGCTGCTGTTCCTGGGATTGATCCCCATGGTGGGTCACCCTTGAGAGTGTATGGCCCACAGCCAGCAAGGAACCACAACCCTCCCACTGGTCAGAACTTACCGGAAGAATTTCCCCACTGCTGTTTCACCCTGGGATAATTTTGCTGGTTCTCAGGAGGACTTTCTGTGTGGGGTGTCGGAGGTGCAGAGAAGTCTAAGAAGGCTGCCCCGGTCATGAGATTTTGCTGGCGTCCCACCTCGGCGTGTGCCGGCAAGGCTAATGCCTGAGGGTCAGTGCACCTGCAGCCTGGTCAAAAGCCCACATTTATTCCAGTACCCCGACCTCTCAAGCAGTGCAGTCCTCAGCAGGAACATTTTCCCCGCGAGCTTGTGCAATGTGCAGTGCATTGCTGTAGCTGGGTATAATGATTGGCTTAGCAGGCATAGCCTCCTGCCAGGTCCTTGGGGTGAGCCCTGAGGCATGCTGACGTCCAGTCTCATCCCTTGGGTCGGGGGCTTAAGAAACCCTGGGAAGACATCTCATGCTCCTGCAGCATGTGTGAGTGAAAGTGCCTTGCGTACCTCCTCAGCAGTGAGAGGCAATGGCAAGGGAGAAGGGCCGGGTGCCGACTAATAGCAGAGCTCTCGGCACACACTGCTGTTTGTAACCTGCCCCCCCGTTATTCGGATCTCACAAGGACCGTTCTTGCAGCTGCACCAGCTGAGACTTCGGGCTTTCAATCTCTCGCTGTGCTGGCAGGCCCAGCCTCTCACAAGTGCCAAGTTTTGCAGCTGGAGCGAGTAAAGTCCAGAGCTTCAGGCATCTTAATCCATCTTTGACAGTGCACCACGTTCCAAGGCCTGTTTGGCTCTCCCTTAATACCCTTTCTGCTTCTGATTAGCAGCGTGCGGTGCATCCTCTCCGACAGCCAGGAGAGATTGTCTTGGTGGTTACTCAGATGACCTGAGTGAAACGACTGACATTTTCAGGCTTTGGTGGAATCACATTGATGGTGGCCTCAGCAGCCACTGAGACTCCTGACCAGCTTCACTTTTGAAATCCATTGCGATTGGACCCCTGGGAGTCCAGCACCCCTGCGGCGGATCACCACTTGGTGCTCTCGGGGCAGGAAGCTGAACAGCCCTGGGGGCATTCTGCAGGGTGTGAACTGCTCTGAGGTGGGGAAATACAAAGAAGGGCTGGAGTCTTGGATCTGGCTGGCGGACTGCAAAGGGCTTCCGCCTGTCCCACTGAAACGAAGGTGTTTGGTGAACCCTCCACGAGCACCTCGCCCCGCAGCATCGTTAGTGTGGTAGCCCCACATACGAGCTGCTGTCAAACCATGGCCACATAGGCTGCAGGTCATGGGAGGGGAGGCCGGGCTTCATTTGGGGTTTGCACACATTAGCCACCACGGTCGTCTTCGGTCTTACTGAGATGGTAAAAGTTCTGGAGCTCTGCCTGTCATCTGCCATGTCCTGCTTGATGTACCAGGCGAGGCCGTATTCTGAGTGATGGAGGGTGGCCATGAGATTTCAGCTGGCAATACAGCAGCGTGGTTCTTGGGAGTCGACTGCACGCGGGAGTCTCGCAGGGCAGTGCCGTCAGTCCTGCTGTCTTACACGTTACAAGCTAGCTGTGGCTCTTGCATCAGGTCACTTCTTCAGTGTTCGACCGGCACATTTGCAGAACGGTTCCCTCCCAGGGCACTGGAGGGTGACTACTCTGCAAGGCAGTTCTTTCCATCGCTGTTCAATCCGGGACTGAACGGAGCAATGTCCACATTTCAACGTGATGACACTGGTTCTGCCTCAAGACAGAACAGGGCAGAGCATGAAAAGGTCGCCATCACCTGTCCCTTTGTCTTTGTCATGTGTGAGTAGCAGGGTAACCCTACACTCGTGCTGTTAAAACCTTCATCTCCCTGCATACACTATTTCTGTCTGTGTCACACACACACATACTCCCCCTCAACGATGGAAATTCAGACGATTTGGTTGTATCACCTGGACCCCACTGTGGGTTTTAGCACCTGCCTGGGCTGGCTCCTACACTTTCCTGGCCATTGGCAAGGCACGTCATCTGATTTTCCAGGGCTGCCCAGAACACAAAAACATCAGTGTTTGCACAGTTCTGCTCGTCAGGGCGCTAATTGAGACACCAGAGTTTGAGAGCCCTGGGTAACTTTATGCCAAAAATCTCAGAAAAAGCCAGGAAAATGCTGAAGTTACAGTCCCTGCAGCAAAGCCAGCGATATCTCATTGCAAGTTCTGAATATTTCATGGAAAAAGTAAAATATAATATGCTACAGCTTCTGCAAACAGGCTTGGGTGTGAAACATGCGAACACGGCCAAGTTAGGGTGCTAAAAAAGATTAACTCTCACCTCTCCTGCCTTTGGTTGGCTGTGAGTGTGCATCCCAGCTAGGTGCTATTTAAGTCCTCAGAACAGGCCCTACTCAGCCCTCTGCCGATGGCTACGTTGGTTGGTTGGTTTTTCCAGTGGAAGTTTTTTACTTTTGGCAAAAAAGTAAAATAAAAAATAAAATGAAAAATTTTCAGCCAAACTCTTTCAGCTGAAAACCAAAAAAAAGAAATTGGAAACACAGCAGAAGCCCTTTCTGAGAAGCCCCCAGACCAGGGCAGGTTCTCTTTCACAACCCTCTGCTCCACTTCTGTTCTGCCAGCCCCTGCTCTGCCTTAGCTTAGCCGGAGGACTATCACCCACAGTCCCTCTCCTAGGGACTTCTTAGAATCATAGAACTGTAGGTCTGGAAGGGACCTGAGGAGGTCATTGAGCTCAGACCCTGCCTAAAGCAGGATCAACCCCGACTAAATCATCCCAGCCAGGATTTTGTCAAACCAGGACTTAAAAACCCTCTAGGGGTAGAGATTCCTCCGCCTTTCTCAATAACACACTCCAGAGCTTCACCTCCCTCCTAGTGAAACAGTTTTCCAAATATCCAACCTACACCTCTCGCTCTGTAACCTCAGCCCATTGCTCCTTGTTCTGCCATCTCTCGCCACTGAGAACAGCCCCTCTCCACCCTCTTCAGAGCTCCCCTCCAGGAAGTTGAAGGCTGCTATCAAATCACCCCTCAGTCTTCTCTTCTGCAAACTAAATAAACCCAAGTCCCTCATCCTCTCCTCATAGTTCATGTGCGCCAGGTCCTTAATCATTTTCTTTGCCTCTCCAATGCATCCACATCCTTGCGTGTCCCGTCTCTCAGCGGTGTCCCTGCCCCAGAAAGCAGGACTCGGGCACCTGGAAATGAACAAATCACCCGGAGCAAATTCCCCGCACTGTGTCCCTGATCTCCGCCCCTAACGGGCAGGTGACCTGCGAGACCCTGGAAATCGGCCCAGCTGGGGCCAAAGCCTGCGGTGCGGGCTGGGGTAGAAACAGCAGGCATGGGGGCCTTGTGCAGGCCGGCTCGCAGCAGACTGCCTGTCCAGGTGGAACCGAGACCGGATCAGCCTTTTGTGTGCCCTGGCAAGGCACCGCAGCTGACCCCCAGGGCATTTGTTCCCCTGGCAGCCTGCCCACCTTCGCACCGGGTGGGGTTGCAGGGGAGCAAGGGGCAGCTGGCTGGGGGCTGGGGTGCAGAGAGGACCAACTGACAGGCCAGGCAGGGCTGGGGTGCCAAGCGAGTAGGGCTGGGGCTTGGGCAGAGCACAGGCAGAGTGGGGAGGCAGGTCCCTGGGCTGGGTTCTGTGGGCCCACCACCATTGTTAACCTGCTGCTAACTGGCACCCTCCTTCCTGAGGCCCTTTCCATTGATATTGGTGTGCTGCCCCCTGCACAACCATGCACACACATGTGCATGCACAGGCAGTTGTGTCCTCCTCCTCTTGGCCGCCTGAGCGCCCCTCTCCCACGTAGGGCTGTGCTCCACGCCACGGTGCTACCGGCCCTCCTCTGTGTCACTTGGTCACCCCTGCAGAGAGCCTGCCAGCGCCCCCTTTTCCTTGGCATAGAAAGTACGCTTATTAAGTTTGCAGATGATACCAAGCTGGGAGGGGTTGCGACTGCTTTGGAGGATAGGGTCATAATTCAAAATGATCTGGATAAACTGGAGAAATGGTCTGAGGCAAACAGGATGAAGTTTAATAAGGACAAATTCAAAGTGTTCCACTTGGGAAGGAACAATCAGTTTCACACATACAGAATGGGGAGATGCTGTCTAGGAATGACTACAGCAGAAAGGGATCTAGGGGTTACAGTGGACCACAAGCTAAATATGAGTCAACAATGTGATGCTGTTGCAAAAAAAAGCAAACATGATTCTGGGATGCATTAACAGGTGTGTTGTGAACAAGACACGAGAAGTCATTCTCCCGCTCTACTCTGTGCTGGTTAGGCCTCAGCTGGAGTATTGTGTCCAGTTCTGCACACCGCAGTTCAAAAAAGATGTGGAGAAACTAGAGAGGGTCCTGAGAAGAGTGACAAGAATGATTAAAGGTCCAGAGAATGTGACCTATGAAGAGAGGCTGAAAGAATTGGGCTTGTTTAGTTTGGAAAAGAGAAGATTGAGGGGAGACATGATAGTGGTTTTCAGGTATCTACAAGTGAGTCATAAGGAGGAAGGAGAGAACTTGTTCTTCTTGGCCTCTGAGGATAGAACAAGAGGCAACGGGCTTAAACTGCAGCAAGGGAAGTTTAGGTTGGACATTAGGAAAAGTTCCTAACTGTCAGGGTGGTCAAACAGTGGAATAAATTGCCAAGGGAGGTTGTGGAATCTCCATCGCTGGAGATATTTAAGAACAGGTTAGGTAGATGTCTATCAGGGATGGTTTAGACAGTACTTGGTCCTGCCATTGGGGCAGGGGGCTGGACTCGATGGCCTCTTGAGGCCCCTTCCAGTCCTAGTGTTCTATGATTCTATGATTCTGTGATTCCTGGAGTGGGCCTGGGGGTAAATACCAGGGCTCCACTTTGGCAGGTGTGGACCAAAGCACAGAAATCCAGCGTGACTCACCCAGGGTCATTGAGCAGGCCAGCCCCGGCTCCAGGTCTCCTCACTGCCAGGTTTAGCACTGTGGCGCTGGCTGCATGGCCTCGTGGGCACAGCATGCCCATCCCTGCCCACCTACGCATGTGCCTGCGGGTAAGCACAGGTGCAGTCCCACTGAGATTTACGCCTGATTGGATCCCTAACCTCTCTGCCTTGCGATGTAAATGAAATCCAGGCGCCTGCAGGATGGAAGGTATTCCCAGCTGTGTGGAGGGAGAGACATAATTTCCCACTTCACAGGGGGACAGCAGCCTCTGTGCAGGTCAGTGAATTGTCTGTAAGGCGCTTCAGTCTCATGGATTAGCCTCGGGCTGTGGGTCAGAAGAACTGGATTCCACCAGTAGCTCTGACACTGATTTGCTGTGCAATCTTGGGCATGTTACTTAACTATTGGAGTCCAGCTGATAAAAGTGGAGCGATGCCATCAACTGACTAAAAATGCTTGTCAAACATTAAGGCTGTTTGGACATGGTCACAAAACTCAGGGTCATGAAGCTGACACTCCTGTGCCTGAATCATGGCTTTTTCAGTGCCTGCACCTTTTCCCGAAGTTCTGTTAAAAACCACCGCTCTTTGTTCAAAGCTGCACTTTTGATCTTTTTTTGATTTTTCAAAACTATCAAATGAAAATGAATTTCATTCACGGTCACTCCAATTTCACAGAAATCTTGCAAAGCTGAAAGGAGGCGCATTTTGTTCACTCTTGTTAGGGTATGGAACACAGAGTGGTTCATTACAGGTGAACACTAGGCAAATTCATTAACAACCGTGTGTTCTCAAATCTAACAGTTTTCCCATTTGTCCCAATGAATTCCGTTTCCTTAGGCTTCCAATAGATTATTTCCACTTTACAGTAAAAATGAATCTTTTCAGATGTCCCAGCTTTAAACTCTGCTCCCTGATTTAAAAGGCTCTTTATATATGGAGATTCATTGCCATGTATGGAAGGCAAATCATAAACTCCAGGTTCTTAAAACCAGCATTTGTACTGTGTCCCCATTTTACCATTCTGGGTTCTGAGGCTGGCTACATGGCCAAGCTATCTCACAATAAGAGCAGTTATGCTGAAATAACTTTGGCAGTGTCTAACTGACGTACACTCTATGTCACAATACATTTGGAGTAATGGGTAGCCCTCATTCCCTGAGGAATAACACCTATTTTGCAATAGGCCAGGAAGAGCTCTGGTGGCACTGTTTCAGAATAGTGCTATGGACCAGAAATGCTATTTCAAAATGCATTTTGTGTTTGGCTTTGTTATTTCCAAATTAGATATTGTGAAATATCCATGTTGAAATATCTCAGTTTGAGATAGGGCTGTCGCGTAGACGTAGCCTGAGGAGGTGAGGGTTAAGAATATAAGAACGTAAGAAAAGCCACCCTGGGTCAGACCAGTCGTGCGTCTAGCCCAGTGTCCTGTCTCCCAACAGAGGCCCAGGCCAGCTACTTCAGAGCGTATAAACAGAACAGGGAATCCCTCCCCCACCACCCATTCCCAGCTTCTGAAACAGAGGTTAGGGACACTTCAAAGCCTGGTTTGCATCTCTGGCCAGCCTAGCTAGTAGCCATTGATACACCTGTCCTCCACGACTTCTCTAGCTCCTGGTTTTGAACCCTATTATAGCTGTGCCCTTCACCACTGGCGAGGAGCTCCACAGGTTGGCTGTGCATTCTGTAAAGAAAAACTTCTTTTTTTTTTGGCTTTAAACCTGCTGCCCGATAATTCTTTGGGTGCTCCCGTGCTCTTGTGGTATGAAGAAGTGAAATAACACATCCTTACTCCCTTTTCCCACACCAGTCATGCCTCTATAGACCTCTGTCATAACCCCCTTAATCAGCTCCTTTCCAAGCTGTAAAGTTCCAATCTTATTAATTTCATAGAATCATAGAATACAACTGGAAGAGACCTAAAAAGCCATCGAGTCCAGTCCCCTGCTCTAAGCAGGACCAAACCCATCAGATCAGCCCAGCCGGGGCTTTGTTGAGGCGAGACTTAAACACCTCCAGGGATGGAGACTCCACTACTTCCCTGAGTAGAGCATTCCAATGCTTCACCACCCTCCTAGTGAAAAAGTTTTTCCTAACATTCAACCTGGATCTTCCCAACCGCAACTTGAGACCATTGTTCCGTGTTCTGCCATCCATGACCGCTGTGAACAGCCTCTTTGCAGCCTCTTTGCAGCCTCCCTTCAGTAAGCTGAAGGCTGTTATCAAGTTCCCCCTCAGTCTTCTCTTCTGCAGACTAAACAGTCCCAATTCCCTCAACCTTTCTTCATAAGTCATATGCTCCAGCTCCCTAATTATTTTGGTCTCCCTCCGCTGGACCCTCTCCAGTGTGTCCACATCCTTCCTATAACTGGGGGCCCAGAACTGGACACAGTGCTCCACATGTGGCCTCACCAAAGCTGAATAAAGAGGAATAATCACTTCTCTGGATCTACTGGCAACGCTCCTCTTGATGCAACCTAATATGCCATTAGCCTTCTTGGCTACAACGACACACTGTTGACTCATGTCCAGCTTCTCGTCCACTACAACTCCCAGATCCTTTTCTGCAGAACTATTACTGAGCCAATCGGACCCCAGCCTGTAACAATGATTGGGATTTTTCCAGCCCAAGTGCAGGACTCTGCACTTGCCCTTATTGAATCTCATCAGATTTCTTGCAGCCCAGTCTTCCAATTTGTCTAAGTCACTCTGGACCCTGTCCCTACCCTCCAGTATATCTACCTCTCCCCCTAGCTTAGTGTCATCCGCCAACTTGCTGAGGGTGCCATCCATCCCCTCATCCAGGTCATTGATAAATATGTTGAACAGAACAGGCCCCAGAACCGAACCTTGGGGCACTCCACTAGAAACTGACCACCACCCCGACATTGAGCCATTGATTACTACCCTCTGGGCCCAACCTTCTAGCCAGCTTTCTACCATTTTACTGACCATTTATCCAATCCACATTCTTCTAACTTGCTGACAAGAATACTGTGGGAGACTGCATCAAAAGCTTTGCTAAAGTCAAGATAAATCACATCCATTGATTTTCCCCTATCCACAGAGCCAGTTATCTCATTGTAGAAACTAATCAGATTGGTCAGGCATGACTTGCCCTTCAGGAATCCATGCTGACTATTCCTGATCACTTTCCCCTCCTCTGAGTGCCTCAAAATGACTTCCTTGAGGAGCCCCTCCATGATTTTTCCAGGGACTGATGTAAGACTGACCAGCCTATAGTTTCCTGGATCATCCTTCTTCCCTTTTTTAAATTGCTCCTCCTATGGAAGCTATTTCATATGCTGTCATTTCATTGTCCTTCTCTAAACCTTCTCCACCTCCCATATATCTCTTCTGAGATGAGGTGACCATCTCTGCCTGCAACATTCAAGATGTTGGCATCCCAGGGATGTATACAGGGGCAACGTGATATTATCTGTCTTATTCTCTACCTCTTGCCTAATGAGGCCCAATATTCTGTTAGCTTGTGTTTTACTGCACTGCACATGGAGTGAATGGTTTCAGAGAACTGTCTGTGATGGCCCCAAGATCTCTCTGGGTTGGTAACAGCTCATTTACAGCCCACCATTTTGTATGTGTGGTTGAGACTGTTTCCCAACAGGCATTACTGTGCATTTATCAACATTGAATTTCATCTGCCATTTTGCTGCCCCTACCACCATCCCTGATAGATTTTTTTTAATCTATTTGCCCCAGACCCCTAAGTGGCCCCTCCAGGGCTGAACTCGCAACCCTGGGCTTAGCAGGCCAATGCTCAAGCCACTCGGCTACCCCTCCCCCCGGGGATGCTCCTCTCAGCTCTGCAGCCCATCCTGGGCCAGGAGGAGAGTGATCCGGCGGGGTGGAGGGTGAAATCCCCTGCTGTGATGCTCCGCCCTCACCATACGGACCCAACTCCGCTGTGGTGAGCCTGGGCTTCTGCCAGCCTAGGGGCTGGGTCACAGTGAGCTCACACCAGCCTCCCACCAGAGCCAAGCACCCACAGGGCGTGGTGGGCCTGGGGTGAGTAGGAGCCAGGACCGTGCAGAGGGCTGTGTCCCATGGGGCAGAGCGGGAGCAGGAAGAGCTGGGCAATGGGCGTGCAGGGCACAGGGCGCATCCCAGCCCTGTCCCGGGCACAGCTGTCCCCAGCCCTCTGCCCTGTGCACTCAGTTGCACCCACAGCTGCTTGCCCGGTCGGCTTTCTCTGACAATCCTGGCTTTGCTCTGCCCCATCTGTGGCCTTCCCACATGCAAGGGGACTCGTGTTCATTCACGCTCCCTGGGGCTCCCTGCCTCAGACCACCCACTGCTCTGTGAACGTTGCCTTGAACCTCAGCCCTGTGCAGACGGTCTGGCTGCAGATGCTGTGTGGCAGGGACCCCACACTGCGAACACCTGCACCATAGCAGAGAGCACAGCTGTGTGCAGTCCAGTTCTCTGGTGGGGACAGGAGTCTGGAAGGGGCTGGGGAAAGCACTCCATGGTGCGAAGCCAGTATGGAGAATCCCTCTCCTAAGGGAGCCCCCAGATGCGCTCGGACGGATGGTGGGACCAATGCCCTTTCGGGTCCGGGGGCCATTCCAGTCACCTGCTCTGTATTCTGGCACTTGGCTGCACAGAGGGTATTGAAGCACAACCTCACCAACCCCCGGAAAATAGTGCTGGCCCCTGGAGTAGTCAGGCACTTCTCTGCGCATCGTTTCCCTTGCCAGAAATCATCGAGCCGCCGAAACCCCACAGCCGTCTGGCTTCTGGCTGAGCTCCCACTCCAGCTGCCACTGAGGGCTGCAGCTCTGGCACCCAGAGCTTCCCCCTCAGGGCCTGAGCCAGCCTGTCTGCACCGCTGTGAAACAGCCCCTCAGCCCAGGTCCTGTCAGCCAGGGAAGTTGCACTGCAAGGTGGACGCCCTGGGGACCCTACGGCCCTGGCAGGTTTTCAGGGCTGTCGTTCCAGCTGGTGAGGGGCCATCAGCGGGATTCTGCATCAGGCTAGGTGACCTCTGGGACCTCGTGTGCCTGCCCTGGTGGTCTGTGGGATTTAGGCCTGTGTGCTCGCGGCAGCAAGCCCTTAGCCACCGAACGGCGAAGGCCAAGAGTACCAGTGCAACTCTGTGTGCAGAAAGCCTGAAGGACCTGAGCCCGTGGGCACTGTCCCAGCGGGTGTCTAGGACCCTGGGCGTGCGGGGGAGACTGGCTCACTGTGTGCCACGGGACGGGTGCTTCAAACACACCAGCTCCAGGAAACGGAGGGACGAGGGCGGCAGGTGGGATCCGGGGCCTGTAAAGCCCTTGATGAGACTTGGGTGGAAACACTGCATAATTCCAAGGCAGCCGTTACAGAAAGTCACGTGAGCGTAGCCGTACATGCAAAGGGCGCACCACGGACGGACACGCACACCCCACCGTGCCAGCTGTAGCTGCACTGCCCCAGCGCGAGTCTGTGAATCGCTGCCCAGCCAGGAGCTGGCTACCTTTAGTGGTGTTCATCAGCCAGGTTAGTCTGTGGTCCAGTCCTGCACCTGGGCCTGGGCCTGGGCAAGCAGTTCTCCATGGATGGCACTGGGACTGCCTGACAAGGTCTGTCCATGGGAAGCAGGTCTCTGGCCCAGGAGAATGAGGATCTTGACTCCCATCATGGGCAGGGTTTCCAGCTGGGTTCTGGGGCTCTCAGCTCCCCCATTCCCACACTACTTCAGCACCCTGCACAGCTGCCTGCAGAGCTGGGCAGAATCTAGCCATGTTTCATTATGTCAGCACAGCTCCTCTGCCAGGCGATAACTTCCCAGCTAGGTGAGATGCGCCCCTCCTCCTCCCTGTTCCAGACAGCAGGAGCTAATGCGGTGAAACCTTCCCTTCACTCGGCTCTTTGGGTCCCCTTATCAGTCCTCCAGCGAGCGGTTGGCTGACCACCGCTCAGTAATGCTGGCGGAGTTATAGCGTTTGCCTTGCTTCTGTCTCTTCTGCTGTGGGGGGCAGAGGTGGGGTCGGCTTTTCAGTGCTGCCATTCCCAGGCAGAACAAGAACCGAATTGTTACCAGCACCACCCACGCTAGTCTGTGCAGTGCTGGGCTGTCCGAACCACGCCTGGCAGGTAGGGAAACCGGCCCCTTGTCTCTCCTGCATCCAGCCACTGGGGCTAGGAAGCTTCCTGCCCGGACCCTGGGCATGGTGGGTTCTTGGCTGGCTGTGCAACACTGACAGCTGTTCACCGCTGCTGCGGGCCGGGGGCCTCCATGAGATGCTCTCAAGTACACTCAGTAATTGCACGTAGCCCACCAGGCACCCTTCGCGGTGAGCTCAGGCATGCCGTGAGCCAAGTCCTGAGGCTGACAGGCCTCTGCTTCTGCCGACCTCTCCTCCGGGTGGCCTGGCCGTCCGTGGGAATTGGTATTTCACCAAGTGGTTTCCCAGCAATGAGTCCTGGCCTGCAGTGGGAGGCGGTCTGTCACCTTTCTGGGACCTCAGACTCAGTGAGGAGGGCAGGCAGGGAGAAGGCTGCTGGGACCAGGGAAGGACAAGAGGGACCTGTGCATGTGGACAAGTGGTGCTCTGAAACCAGGGCTGGCCCTAGACCTAACAGCGCCCCTGCGTCTGGCCCAGGATGCTGAGCACTTAACCCTCAGCTCTGCTCCCACCACAAGCTGGAAATACGTCATTGTCGTTGCTGTGAACAGAAGTGAAAACGAGGCGCTTGGAGGCCAGCGGCAGTGGCCTGCCATTGTGTGTTTACTGGCGTGTCGCTCTCCATGCCCGGGGCTCAAACAAACTTGCAATCAAAATGACACCCGTAACGTAACCTACCTCAGGTGAGCGTTGCCGCTCAAGGCGCTATTCCAGACATGCATTTTAGGAACGCGTATAGACCTGGGGCCCTGGCTCAGCGCCCCGTGTGCTGGCCCCATGTGCAGCTCCGACGTGTGAGCTGAGTACTGTTTTGGGTTAGGAGCTGCAGCTCTGCATGCAAGTGAAAGCAGGAGCTACTGCGTGCGTGGGGTACATGACATTTCAGACCTTTCCTGAACGGGCACGCGCCTGGGTGGGTTACATCTCCACACCCTAGACAGGCCCCACCCAGGCCTCTTTTGCCAGATGACAGTAATTGAATCACTCCTCTGACCCACGTAGCTGGGACAAGGCAGAGGCAGAGGGCCCATGACCGCCACGGCTGGGAAGTGCTTATTCCCACGTGAAATCCTTGACGAAAGCAAAGCTTACATTTTCAACAACGTCTTTCCACAAACCCCCAAACCCACCGAGCGTGCGTGTGCGTGGGCGTGGCCGTGGCCGTGGCCGTGGGCGTGGGCGTGGATGTGGGTGTGCATGTTGTGGGAGGCTGATCATAGAATCCTAGAATCCTAGGGCTGGAAGGGACCTCAGGAGGTCATGGAGTCCAGCCCCCTGCTTCAAGCAGGATCAACCCCCACTAAGTCATCCCAGCCACACTCACCCTAGAAGGGAAGGCCAGGCAGGGCAGCCAAGGTTTTCTTTGGCACAGAGTATAATAAAAAATTGCTCCTGTCCGCCTGTATCATGACTGACACACGCACGCACGCGCACGCACGCCCTGTGGAGAAGCACTGGGCTAGGTGTGCTGGTGCTGGTGCTGGTGAGTCCTTCCATGTCGCTCAGCGCACCATGGGTGCACTCCCCACCCCAGTCACAACAGGGTGAGAGGCTCCAGCCCAGCACGCCACCCTGTGGTGCCCTCCCGCCTGGGCGTGGGCCGGGCCGCAGGCAGGACCTGGTGCAGCCAGTGCATGGAGCTCTCCATGCCCAAGAACAGACGCTGTCTGCTGGGGAGTCTGCCTGGAGCTCCAGCCATCCGCGCCCTCTGAGGAACCAGCTCTTCTCTAGCGGGCTCAGCCTGGGCTGTCGGCTCTCCCAGCCGGAGGAGGCTCAGGCTCCCCTCCCGAGGGTGACTGGCCTTTACCCTGAGTGAGGCCTCAGAGCCGTGGCCTTTCGAGGCTCATGGGGGTGTTTTACATTTTTCGCTTGGCCTACTTCAGTGCCGTACGGCAGAGGGCAGATGCCCAGGGGGCGGCCAGAGGGCTGCACCCCACGCCTGGAACCCAGCCAGCAGCTTTGCTGCCATCCAGACACGAACACCCAGGACGAGAGAAGTGCCCCTCCCCACACCAGCGAGGTACAATCCATCGCCCAAGTGTTGCACCAGCTAGCCCAGAGGGTCGGCTCTCCCACGATGCTTTGCAGCTTTGACACCCACTGACTCCAGGGCATACTGTGGGCACGAAGCACCCTCAGGACGCACAAGGAGCCCGTCACTCCTGCGCACCCTCTGGCGCAGACCCGGAAGTGGAACACGGGTGGCGTCTGTGCTGGGAGCTGGAGGTGTGATCCCAGCATGAGCTCATGTGCTCGTGGTAGCTCACGGCGGCAGCACGGGCTAGCTGCCCCAGGGCTGCCCCCGGGGGCTGGGTGGGCGCACGCAGGGCAGCTAGCTCCTACAAGCCCACGTACGCTGCTGCTTACCTCCGGTCGCTCAGCGAGCTGGGAGTCACTCCCTGCCCTGGTTCCATGCGGGGCCCTTACAGAGTTCAGTTCCGTCACGCTGTCGCATTGCCTTGCGCCTGTGCAGAGTCGCCGGCTGCAGCCACGTTGTCTCAGTTAAACAATTCAGGGCCCTGGCAAGTGCCAGAGAGGGTCAGACCCAAGCTCTGGGTCCTGCCTCTCTGCCAGGGGCAGCACCAGCTGCTGTGAAGGACACGTCGTCCCAGCCTCCAGAGCCAGAGGCTGGCTCATGGCCAGAGGCAGGACACTCAGATCCCACAGGCTCTGGGGATTTTTATTTTGTCTGCTGCTCCTTAGCCCTGCCAGGAGTGCAGGGCCCTGGGGTCGAACCCTCATGGGAGGTCAGTGGGGATCAGGTGCCAGGGAGAAGCTATAGCAGTAGCCCTGCAAAAGGAGGTCATTGCACCAGTTTTCTACAATTGCCATTAAAGATCCCAGGCCTTGGTCTGACCTGCTCCCACTGAAATACGTTGCAAGGGGCCCACTGGCCTCACCAGGGCAAGCCTGGACACTAGCCAGAGGGAGAAATCCTGGCCCAAAGCACCTTTGCAGCTGGCTGCAGTGGGGCCTGGATTTCCCCAATAGGATGAGCTTTTCGAGACCACCTACAGGATTCGGGTACACAGTCTGGTTAAAATTAAGGACAGCTGGGTGCCTAAATCCCCTAGGCTGAATTGAAAATCTCTGCCTGAAAGTGTAACTGCCAAGGGGAAACGTGTTTCTTTCGATGAAGTTTTGCTGCTGCTGCTACCACACGTCATCGTGAAACTGTGAGCAAGAGAGACTGGGTACATGCCAAAGTACCTTATCTCCACTGGAGCAAGCTACTGACAGGGAACCGGGGCTGGATTTCAGATCAACAGCTTTTGGACAGCTGCTTGAGCTGGAAATGGGTTGCGCCCACAGCTCTGCATTCCCGAATGTGTGGGTGTTGCTGGGTAGAGGCTATGCACTGTAGAAATTTATTAGCTTGAAAATATGAAGCAAAAGTGAGAGATCAGAGAATCACAACTCTCTGATGTGAAAACTTTCAAGTGTTAAGCTCAGGAGACGTTTAATTTCAGCCTTATGGATTATTTAGCATTATGGCACTGTGTGATTTGAGATCAGCTGAGAGCACAACCCTTCTGCTTTATCTCTGCCTCCTTCCCCTGCCCTGACGTCCCTTCCAAGGCTTTGCTTCAGCAGAGCAATGATGCTGTTATTCAAGAAGGCATTTTGGCAACAAATATGAAGCTGTGTCAGGATGTGTCTCCCTAAATCACTGTTCTCCACGCACTTCCCTGCTGTGTGCCTCATTGCACCTGTGCAGAACGCACACACGCCTTGTTGATCCTGCTTTCCCGTTCCAGTCAGTGAGACACCGGGGAACCTGCCTTCAAAGTGTTTTGTCCCACTGTTTTATCAGCACCGGTGAGTGCTGCTGAGGAGGGCGAATGTGTAAAACCACCACAGACAGGTGTATACAGGAAAGGGCTCATGCCGTTGAAATACTGAAGGCCAGTGTGATTATCATGGCCAGTGTTCAGCTGAGGGAGTCCTAATGGCCAATTCAGCAATGGTGTGTAGGGGTGTCAGATACACCGGAGTGAGATTCTCTGCTGGCATAACCTACGTGTTGAGGGAGGGGAAACAGGTCACAAGGACAAGATGGCACTCCCCTGTGAGTTCTGAAGGAACTCAAATACAGCATTGCAGAACTACTAACTGTGGTATGTAAATCAGCCGCTGTACCAGATAACTGGAGAATAGCTAATGTGATGCCAGATTTTTTTAAAAGGCTCCAGAAATGATCCTGGCAATTCCAGTCCAGTAAGCTGGACTTCAGTAGCAGGCCAATTAGCTGTGACTATAGTAAAGAACAGATTTCTCAGAACCAAGGATGAACACAGTTTGTTGTGAAAGAGTCAACATGGCTTTTGTAAAGGGACCTCACCAATCTATTAGAATTCATTGCAGGTGGGAGGGCTACAAATACAGGGATATGGGTGAGAGTGGATAAAATGTAGTTGGACTTCCAGAATGCCTTTGACAAGGTCCTTCACTAAAGACTGTTAGGGAAAGCAAGCTGTTGTGGGCTAAGAGGGAAGGTCCTCTTGTCGGGCAGTAGTGGTTAGAAAACAGGAAACAAAGGGCAGGGATAAACAATTTTCAGAGGGAGAGGGGGAGAGAGAGAGAAAAGTAAATAGCAGTGTTCCCGGGGTCTCTACTGTGCTGTTCAACATACATGAATAAGAGGAAATACATGAAAATGATCCAGAAAAAGGGGTAAACAGTGAGGTGGCAAAATTTGCAGGTGATATAAAACTACTTGGGATGGTGAAGTTCAAAGTAGGCTGAGAAGAGTTACCAAAGGATCTCTGACTGGACAACAAAATAGCTGATGAAAGTCAGTGTTGAGAAATGCAAAATTATACACATTGGAATCAGCTGTTACCACACAAGAACAAGAGCTTGGAGTCATTGTGGATAGTCCTCTGACATCATCCACTCACTGCTGCAGCAATCAAAAAACGTGGAGTGATAGGCACCATTAGGAAAGGGATAGCTAAGAAGACAAGAAATATTATGCCTCTGCATAAGTCCATGGTACACCCACGCCATAAACACTGTGCCCGGTGCCTGCCTCCCTGTCTCAGAAAAGATACATGAGAACTGGTAAAAGTACAGAGACAGACAAGTAAAACGATTAAGGGTATGGAACAGCTTCCAGCCGAGATTAAAAGGACAGGGACTTCTCATCTTGGGAAAGAGATAAGTAATGGGGGATATGATAGAGGTCTACCAAATCATGCCTGATGTGGAGAAAGTGTTATTTACTCCTTCAGGTGTCACAAGAACTAGGGGTCATCCTATTCAATGAAAAGGTGGCAGGTTTAAAGCAAACAAAAGGAATCACTTCTTCACACAATGCACAGTCCACCTGCGGAACTCACTGCTGGGAGGATTGTAAAGGACAAACATACACCTGGATTTAAAACCATGAGAGGAGCTCATGAAGGGTCAGTCCATCAATGGCTACTAGCCAGAGAGGTCGGGGACAGAAGCCCATGCTCTGCATGTCCCTAGCCACTGACTGCCAGCAGCTGGGAGCGGACAACAAGGGACAGATCATCTGTTCTGTTCATCCCTATGGAACACCTGGCACTGGCCCCTGTCAGAAGACAGGGCTCCGGGCTGGATGGACCATTGGTCTGACCCAGTCCAGCTTTTCTTATACAAGTATGTTCTAAATAAAGAATCACTCTGAACTTGGCAAAACTTCCCATCAAGAACTCTGGTGTCCAAGCCTCCGGGTAACAACGTCCCACCAGGCCACTGTCTACCCCGTACAAAGTCAGTCTGAGGGTGTCCATGAGGCACTGAGCTAAAGGGAAGCAGCACACAACCCTACACTGTGTCTGAAGCTGGAAACCGATCACTTGCAAACAAACCCATAGAGTTTTGTTTCCCTGTTTTCGCCACAAATGTGGCACACAATCTTATCAAAATAATGGAGGTGAGTCCAGAACTTGATATTCAAATGCCTCACAGTTTCCTTGGTGGCCTTTGGGATGCAAAAATCTGCTACTTGACAAGCTGAAAAGTTAGGAATATCCCAGCAGTTCAATGGGAAAAGATCTTGAAGGAAAAAAACAACTACAGGCCAACTTGGAAAGGATGAGAGGTCCTCAGAGCCCCAGAAAGCTTTTCACCGTGAGGTTTTCAAGCCCATCCAAGACACAATCCTACCATAATATAGATCACTGGAACAGGTGAAAAGTTTGCTTTTTTGATGGTTGAAAAACTAAAGCAGCTGGGCAGGGCAGACCTTAAGAGCCAGGCTCGAGACTTACCACGCCACTGCCATGAGTGCTCACACTTGGAGTTTGGAGAAGGAAAGCAAGCAAGCTCTGTGCCAGCTTTTCCAAGCAAGTACTGAAGGACGACTTGGAAGTGGAGGCACCTACTGGTCTCTTCAGATAAACTCACAAAAGGTCTTTGGATATGCATGTGAGGTTCCCTAACACAGAATCAAAGGGCTGAGTATTTTTGCTGTCTTCCCGTAATCAGGGCAACTAATGAAAGGAGTTGCAGCAAGCTAAAATTAATCAAGACCTAGTCAAGAACATCCACGGGGCAGTAGCGGTGAAGCAGTCTGGCTCGGATTGCTGTAGAGAACTCATAAACAAGGTGGATAGACTGGGATGAACTAATTAATGAGATTGCTTCCGAGGCAGGTAGGAAGGTGCCTTTGTAAGAGCAGTTCAAGGGGATTGCAGGGGAGGGCAGTTTGTAGCGGGATGAGGGAGGGCAGAGTTGCAGCTGATTGAGACCACAACACCCTTGGCACTGCAGGAGATCTCCTTAGCAACTTTCTTGTGCGGGCACAGGTGCCAGGTTAGCTCTCCACCAAGGTGAGCTCACCCCGGCTGAACTGCTACTTCTGGGCGGAGACCAGTCTTTTCACTCAGGAGAGCACATTCCCAGCCACTGGGTACTTACGAGTCAGTTACCCTCCATCGGTATTCTTTTGCCACCCCCCTGTGGAATGGCCAGCCCGCCCGCCCCCCAGAGGCAACCAGAGCACAGAGAGGGCAGAAGGGTGGGGGTCTGACATGCAGGCGCAGCCCAACATGGACACACCGAGTTCATGACCTGGCAGATGTACTCTGCCCAACCACAGCGCTAGAAACACACCTGCAGTGACCTGCGCTGCAGCCTCGTGCCTTCCAGCGGAGCTGCCCCCTGCCCCCAATGTGCTCCTTGAGAAGGGGCCTGGCAGCATGAGCGCCGCTTGCCTGAGGCCCATTTCAGGTGGTCTGTCAGCGGGTGGGCCTTGCTACCTGGCCTGACATCACCCCTCTTCGTTGTCCAGAGGGCGGCTTCGGCAAAGCAGCGTGTGCGCTGCGCTGAAGTAATGGACATCAGGCAGTGACATTTAAAGGCGAGCTCCTGGCACCGGGCTGTGCAAGTCAATGGAATTGGCACTTATGTGCCCTTCATTCATCCCTCCAGAGCCCAGGGGTCAGTCACATCTCAGGCTGGGGGGATCGAATCAGGTTGCCATTTGGGCACTAATTTAGAGTTAATGAAACTGTTTGAAAATAGCCGTGACTCTCCCGGCCCCAGGGCCCTGGGGGCTCACAGCGTAGCGCCATAAAGCCTCACTCGAGTGTTTAATATTCATTATGTGAACCTTTAGACCCGTCTTATTGAATCCCAATCAGTGGGTGGATTCGTGTGCACTTTAAATGAAGCGTCTCCGGAGAGGTCTGCTCAGCCACTCCTGTTTCCATTCTGCTCTTGTGCTGCTATTTAACCCCACGGGCCTGGCCTGGCAGCCAAATGTTTGACTTCACAGTCAGCGTGGCTTGGGGCCAGCACTCAGAGCAGAGCTCCTTCCTGGCCGAGCTGCACAGGGTATAGCCTGGCACTTGCAGGGAGGCTTAAGGAGGAGGTGCCCTGATGGGGTTAATCGCCAAAACGCTAACTGGCGCCGATGAATTGGCACTGAGTGTATGTGCACATCCCTGCCTGCAGTTCAGCTGCCAGCAGCAGCACCACCTTCGCAGGCGCCCTCTGCCAGCCCTGGAGACAAGCCCAGAGGGGGGTGGGATGGGGAGGCGGAGGAGAGAACTCAGCGCGATGACAGAGCGGAGTGCCAGGTGCGTGCACAGCTGGGCGGTTTCATTCCAGGTAACTGTGAAGGCTACAAGTACCTCACAGTGGTCGCGGAAGTCACAGATTTTCATGGCCAGGGGCCCTGCAGTAGCCCAGCCCTGCGTTACCTGGGACCCCTCAGCTCCTAGCCACTATGGGAATGCCTGTTCCCCAGCTCCCTGCCCAGCAGAACACCAGGGGAAGCCCCGCAGCTTCCGAGTCCCCATGGGTGGCAGCCCCGCTCCAAGTCCGAGCCACAGTGGGCAGTGGCCTACCCCCAGCTCCCTGCCAGGCAGAGCACAGCCACCCCCCGTGCTCCCAGCCACCACCAGCCAAGGGGGACGCCCAGCAGCTCCCTCCCCATCTGTCAGGGGCATGTCACAGGTCCCTGAATTTTGGGTCGTTGCCTGTCCCTGACTGTTACAAACTGAGAGCCTTAGTAACTGTTAACTCACCTGCTGTGGGCACCAGGGGACAAGTGACTCAAAAAGGGATGTGACGATGGGGGTTGCTTGAGAGGCCAGAATAAGCCAGGTGTTCCAGCCAGCACTGGAGGGGAACTGAGGGAACGAACTACAGCTCCCATGATGCAAAGCAATCTTGCCACTGACTGGGTAGAATGGTGCATGCCGGGAGTTGCAGTCTGATCAGGGTGCACTGCCTGTACAAGAGAATGGGAGTACCAGGCACCTGAACTACATTTCCCATGAGGGACTGCCTCACCATTGGGCAATGCAGTTTAGTATTGGACTGAGTTGAAACAAAGGAGAGTAGCTTCTCACCTTCGGAAAGATGCTTCGCTTCTCTTCCGCAGATCCCAGATCAGCGACAGCACAGCTCCTCCTATAGCTGCTCAGGCCCACTAGTCCACACCTGTCTGCCCAGAGAGTCCCTCTGTCTGAGCTCAGGGGCTTGGCTTGCATCCCTTCTAGCCTGAGGCTCCTCACCCACCAAGCCCTTACCTGGGCAACATGGCTAGCAGCAGCATCCTTGTGGGCTTTCCTGAGCACCCAGCTAACAGGGAGACAGACCATCCCCTCCACGCCCTCCTCCCTGCCCTGGATGAGCTGAGCACAGCGCAGAGCCGGAAACCCAGTGGTTGCCTTTGAAACAATCTGTCCATTTGGCCTTCGCTAAGGTGAGACAGCGCGACATGACTGGATTTTCATATTGGCTATGGAAGACCTTTTATGTGTCCATTGTCTCTATTGGCACCAAGTATTGTGCCCGGGGGCCGTGCGAGGTGTCTAATGAGAGCTGAGGATGCCCTGAATCTGTGTAGGCTACTTATATATCTCTGCCATGTTTGTGGGTAGAGTTTTGTGCTGATGGGCCACAATAGCCCACCTGGGTCCGGTGACTTTGGGCTAAGCAATGGGATGGAAATCAGATGCCCGGATGTCCCTTCCACATATTATGCATGTGGACAGGGGTGGGCTGGCAAGCTCAACAGTCAATGGCAGAGTGCCACAGCGGCCTTCCTGAGTCAGGTGATCCAGACTCTCCAGTGCCTGATGGGAGGGACAAAGGGCTTTTCCCTCCACAGGAGAAAACTACGAAAAGGGCCTCGCAGCGTCCATCGTGGTCTTTGCTCTTTGTTCCTGTTCCTGTTCCTGTCCAAGGTTCCATGTTGCAGCGTGCCGGCTCCGGCTCCGGCTCCGGCTCCGGCTCCGGCTCCGGCTCCGGCTCGCCAGATCTCCAGTTCTGCAGTAACAGACTATGTGACCTGGAATTGCACCCCTTACGAGAGGGACTTTCAGAGACTTTCCAGAATCAGCACAGAATGTCGCTGGCGGCCTCAACCCCTGTAATTGCTGCATGTAATGTATTGCTTGAACAGTTCTTCTCTCTCACCCTGTGCTTTCTTTCTTTGTTAATACACCTTTAGATTTGTGGATCTGAAGGGTTGGCAAGCAGCTTGTTTTGGGTAAGATCCAAGTATATGTTGACCTGGCACTGTAGCTGGGCCCTTTGGGATCTCAAAGAATCTGTGTGGTGTTGGGAGAAACAGGCTTAAGAGCCTCTCACCTGAAGTTGGAGGTTGTTGGTCTGGGCTGGTGCAGCAGCTGGGAGATTTATGGGTTTGCTTGTGTGGCTTCTGGCTGACCAGTGGGGCTGGCAGAGGTGCTTTTGCGGCTGGTTGGATTTGCCTTAGCGAGAAGGAAATCCCAGTCTGGGGCTGTAAGTAGCCCGGTTTTAAGCAAAGACACCCTGGATTGATTTCCCTAGCTGTGCCCAGAAATCCCATCATATTACAGACAGCCACTGAGGAAGCCAAGTTGACATAGAGCTGTGACCCAGCCAACAGCATTAGTGAGTCATCCATGGCCCCTAAAGGTGACTGATGAGCTGGGAGCTGCCGAGAGGTATGGGTATGGTACACCAGCCACTGCCCTTGGCAAGGAAAGCGCTACAACTCCCGGAGCACTCAGCTGGCCACCCAAGACCAGAGGGAGAATCCTGGGCAATCGTCAGTTTTCAAGGGGGTGAAGCTGGAGTGGCTGTGTTACATGTTGTGATAACACAGTGCTCATTGCTGCCATATCCTCCTGCTCCCATGAGCCGTGAAATTATGGGACAGGCAAACCCATGTCAGGCCACAGCGAGGAGCTAGTGACAATGTTGGTAACACTCTGCAGTTCCAGGGCTCATTCTGCCTTCCTGTAGCCAGCCACCACCACGGTCCTCCATGGCAGATCAGGTGCCATGCAGGCCTGGGCTCTGCAGCCCACAGAGCGCATGTTAAAGCTTCGGTGGAAAGGGTCCTTCTGGCCCGTGGGATCAGGATTAAGCGTGTGTTTCCCTCAGCTGGCCCTTCACAGCCCATTGCAATGTCATGTTAGCAGCTGTCGGAAAGTCGACACAACCACCCTGCTGCTGGCTCCCAACTCAGGTGCTTTTAAAGTATGAGCCTCTTTTGGCTCCCATGAGGCCACAGAATCCATTTCAAACCGCTTCCTGGGGCCGAGCCTGGGACTCACTGGGGCCGCTCCCCCTCTGTGTAGCAATGAGCCCGGTCCTTGCGGGCTCCAGCGCAAAGGGCCAGTCTGGCAACAGGAAGGGATTTCTTCACACACGCACGTGCGCAGCTTCACAAAACCCTCTGCAGGGAGCAGGGGCTCTGCACGGGGGAGGGGATGTCACCTGCGTGTGCCCCTGTTCTCGTGAAAGCCAGCACCCTCCTGGCGCAGGCCGGGAGAGGTGCCTCTGCTCTCCCATAAGACCAGTGAACACCCAGGAGTGTCTAAAGGCTCGAGGCTTTGAAAAATAAAGTTATCACTTTACAGCCGGGCGCACCGCCCCCAAAGGCATTACTGCAGCTGTGTGTGCTCCAGACACCCTGTGAGTAGGGGGGATGCCCAGGCGACACACCACAGCATGGGGGCTCTGCCTATTGGTCTCTGGTAGCGACTGGCCACAGCATTCCCCACCCCTGCCATTCCCACAGGGCTGCCGAGGGCTGTGAGTAGCTGGGCAAAAATTACATCAGCCCAGAGATTTGAGAGAGCGAAGGGCCCATCATAGCTTCTCTCTGGCGGTGCGAGGAGCACAGCTAGTAACTCAGCCCCTTGGTGCAGGGTGTCAGGCTGTACCTCGCCTAGCCAACGCTTGGGATTTGGGGAGACGTTCACTAAAGCTCCGGTTTTATGCAGACCTCTGTGGGCCCTGCCCTCCCCCGCATGCCTCTCTTGTCGAGAGAAACGTTACTGTAAAAGCACACTTGTGGCTCTGGGAATTGTGCCCCCTTTCTCCTCTTCTGTTGTATTCCTGAAGAAGCACAGTTGGGGGCGATGCAAAACGACCCAAAACCTAAAACAAAAGGGGAGAAATTCTGCATTTGACAAAGCTGTGGCTAGTCGGGCCCCTCTGCCTGGGTTTGACCTTAACCCGCATTTATTAGGAATGCTTCTCAGACCAGGATGGAGTCAAAAGCAACCGAGCAGAAAACCTGCTGTGTAAGAAACATTCATTTCCTTGTGCACTGGCTCAGCAGTGCCCTTAACCAACAAGCCTTGATCGAATTTAGAGAGAGCGCTGCTCACGCAGCAAAAGACGAGTTCGTCATAAATGTAAACTGGAGCGGAAGGCCATAAATCACAGCCTGATGAAGAAGCCCTCTGTAGCTGGAATATTATTGCAGCTTTTAATTTCAGTCCCATTCATTTAATAGACAAGAGAGGATGTGCATTTTTCTGCAGGCAACACAGATTTGAAATCTGGTGCCGTGGTAAAGGAGGGGAGCCAGAAAATTTATCTGAGTTCTCGAAATGGGGATGGGCTCAGCTAAAGGACCACATAGGGCAGCAAGGGCTGATTTCGTGATTGGCTGAACCACATACATGACAGAGGAGGTGGGGAGGGTGATGGGAACAGGTAGTGCTACTAAAGAGGAAGATAATTTCTCTGGTATGAGAGGTGGGATTTTTGCCCCCAAAAAATACATCATAATAAAAAGCTAATTTATTTTACAAATGTCAGTGAAGATGCAGCATTTTAAAATCCAGTTTTATTGGGGTTGAGGTCAACATTTGTTCTTGCAAAAAGATTTTCATAGTTGTTTAATTTCTTTTATTAAAACCTGAATAACCTTTGGCAATGATGCCACATGATGCTGGGAACACGTCAGCACAATTACTCTCCATTTATTTTTAACAGGATTCATATTTCATTTACGGTAAACTCTTAGTTGTTATTTTTATTTACTTTCACTATACTGCATTTATGGAAAATGTAACTAAAATTTACTTGTGGTTAAAATGCTGGTTATTTGAGAGTCCAGATAATACGAAGCCAGACGTGGAAGAGTTTACTGTAGCTCTACCATTATTTTTTCTCTTCCAGCTCAGTTTCTGTTGAGCTTTCTCTCTTGTTCTCAGTTTCTTCCCTTCAAATTGTTACTTTCCTGTTTGTTCACAACATATAAACAGAGACAATAGCTAACAACATAAAAGAGATGCTCTTCCTGGAAGGTTGCATTGCCACACTACTTTAAAATCTAGAACTCTAACCCGTAAGAACCAAAAGCAGAGAGAAACAAAGCAGACTGCTCCCCTGGGCAGCCACAACTCACCCCAACTTGTTCTATGCCAGTTCTTTGCAGCTAGCTGACGCTAGACCTAGACCACATTTCCCTACAGCACCCCTAACCTGCAAGCAGCAGCAGGAAAGCCTCTGCACTGTACGGTGACAGCTTATGATTTTAACCCCATTTTTCTGTATATTAAATTTGACACATTTATTTAACTCTTCCTTTTATCCACCTGTCTCCCCTTTCCCCTCCCAACGACACCCTCAGGAGAAGGTACAGGAATCCCTTCAGGTGTGAGCTGCACAGGGAAGTTTTTTCCTAACCCCCAGCTGATGGTGTTATCTCTTTTGTTCTCTGCGTAACAACAGCACTGCAAAGGCAGAAGACTGGTAGAATGAGGGCCCAGTAACTGAGTTTACTGAATATGTACAACATGCGAGGTCTGGCCCCTCTCCTACCTCCCCCATCTCTTGCCACTTCCATGTACCTGCTCGGGTTCTGGTGCTTCAAAAATTCCATAACACAGTGAGTAGCATTAAAGGGCTCGCAGACAGTTTATTCCTCATTTGCTAGGGAGCGGGAGCGCGTACAGTAAACTCTTCCATATCCGCCATTCTGTCATCTGCAACTCTCAAAGAACTGGCATTTTAACCAGTACATTTTAGTTACGTTTTCTGTACATACAGTGGAAGTAAAGACAAATCAGTACAGCAATTTCTGTCTATGTTTCATGTGTACAACACTACTGTTTGCTTCTTAATATCTAATCCTGTTTTAGTTGTTACTCATTGCTAGGTATTCCTCTCTGTGATCAGAATATGTGACTATCTGTCAATCTCCTGGCCCCGGGGCTGCCGGGTACGAAAGAGTTTACTGTGTATACCTCCCAAATTACTGGTTGATGGAGTTTTCTGTTGTTTTTTTCTTATTCATAACTCTGTAAGATCTCGTTAGGTACCACGGAGGGATATTCACAGTGATCGTTTCCCCATGGCAGGTCCTGAGCCACAAGATTGGAGACAGGCAGCTCTGCAGAAAGAGGAACTCAACGTGACTGAGCAGCTGAGCCTACACTGATCATCACCATCATGAGCCCAGCACACTTGTTCGTCTTCAGTCACTCTCGCACTGCAAAACTGCGTGTCTGGAACCAAAGCAGCAACTTCTTGCTCTGCACCGCGGGCTGTCCAGACACCTGCCAGCGAAACAGCGACTGACAGAAGTCCTGGGGATGGGGAGGACCTGGGCCTATAAAACACAGAGCTCAGCGGGCACCGAGGTGGAGCCCTGCTCCTCGTTTATGCATTCTGAGCTCCAGGCAGGGGACGAGTAGCAGCAGCTCTGTTCCGTGGCACTGACCAAGCTGCTCCTTTGCAGCTGACACAGGCCGTGAGGGGAGGGAGACGGGTCTTTGTGGCACTTGTTACCAGACCAGCTCGTGACACTGCACATGGTTCCGCGGCTCTTGCCTCCTGCAATACTGTGCACTGGGGTGAGAGAACATGTGCCCAGGAAGTGGCTTCTGGGGTAGTCCATGGGAGTAACTGCAGCAAGAAGATACCCCACGCCTGTCCAGGCCGCCCTACATGGCCACGCTGGGGTCTGGCTGGAGGCATTGGGCTCTGCAAACAGGACAGGTTTGTGGGGTGCTGTCCCTGCGTTGCCCAGCTCTCGGCTCCCGCACACTGTTTCCAAAGCCACCAGCAACGGAAGCCACCCCAGCTGGCCCACCCTGGCCATAGTGAGCGTGTGGCCGGGGCAGGCAGCACTGGGAGGGGAGAGACCGTTGCCCCACTGCTGAGCAGAGCAGGTTTGCAGGGCCTCACTGGCACTCTTGTGCTGGAGCAGAGCTGAAGGCCACAGCAGCAGGGATTTCTGCATCTGATCTGTGCACTGACATGCACAGGAGCCCTGTTCCCTGCACCCCGAATGGCAACACACAGCACAGCCCCTGGGGGTGAAACCTCCGCCCAAGTGCTCTGCCCTGCCCCAGTCTCACCCACTCTGACACGCCCTTCCTCCTGCTCGCGGCGGGCAGGCCCCGTCGCAGGGCAGGTGCACGCTTCACGTTGCACAGGAGGTAAGGTTGCTCCCTGACAATGGTGAGGTCACTTCTCAGTTCAGTGGCAAAGGTGAATCCTCCAGAGCGAGGCCAAAGGTCCGGACCCCTCAGTTGCTAGGGCGCCAAACGCTGAGGGTCTGGGCCGTCGCTAACACCACTGCCCACACGAGGTGCAAGCACACAGCGCTCCCCCCACACTAGGAGCCTTCGCTTAGCAAAATGCTGAGGCTGCTCAGAGCCCTGCCCGTTCCCGGCGAAACTGCAACACTGCAGCCATGCCACTCCGTGGGGAGCCCTGGCAGGGAGGGTCTGACTGCAGGTAGTTCCACAGGGCTGCTGCCTGGGTGAGGGCTGGGGTGCTGCCACCCGCAATCGCGGCGTTGTACAATTAGGCTCACATGCTGAGAACCCTCTTC
This sequence comes from Carettochelys insculpta, assembly GCF_033958435.1. Classification (NCBI taxonomy): domain Eukaryota; kingdom Metazoa; phylum Chordata; order Testudines; family Carettochelyidae; genus Carettochelys; species Carettochelys insculpta. The sequence continues at coordinate 1,514,504 of NC_134141.1, forward strand.
CTCAAACCCCTGCTGGGCGGTGTCCCACCCCCACTGGAGCCAGCGGTCCCCCGGGGAGCCCTGCCTGCCGGGCTGCCTTCCGACTGCCGAGCACCCAGTCCCAGCCCTCGCCCTCGGCCCAGCAGCATACGGCTCACAGCCTGGGCCTGCGTCAGTGCTTTCACTGTGGGTGGCCCCCAGCCTCTTCGAGCGACTCAGCCAACCTAGGTACAACTCAGAGCCAGTGTGGGGATTTGTCAAAGCCTAACTGCTGGCCCAGCTCCCCCCAGCATCCCACTAACCTAACCAACGCCGCCAGTGACAAGGCTAGAGACAGAAAACAAGGGGTATCCCTTTGAGTCAATATGGCCATACGCTGCTTTTCATTGGGCCGATGCTGCTTCCCACGCATAGGCCAGCCTGGCTCACAGCTCTCATTCAGGGCTGCGGAGGTCCCAGAGGTGCTTGTTTACCAATCACACACCGGGCTTTGCTGGCAGCAGCCAGGATAACACACCCAGTTGTGAATCTTTCCTGCCTGACCTTCTGCACCGGGGCTCTTTGCTAAACGTATCGCTAGCACAGTTCACTTTACTAAATTGCACTAACGGCTGAAAGGGTCTGTGTCGAAGGCAGGGGCGGGTCTGTAATGTTTCCTAGGGCCTGTGTGCCTCAGTTTCCCCTATATACTCCATGGTTACTGTGGGGGCAGGGCAGGCCAAGAGACATGGGGATGGATGTCGCTGAGCTGTCTGGGCCTTAGGCCCCATATCAGTGGCACATCTTAGATGACAATGGGAAACCCAACCCCCACTACAGCCCATCTGTTGGACCCCGGTATCCCCTACGATTGCCATGTAGACAGGTCGCCCAGCACTGGTTAGCTGCCCATCTTTCCCCAGAAGGCACAAAGTGCTCTCAGCCCCACAGGGAGCAGGGAGACCCTGGGAACTGCATCCCGAGCACACAGCACAGGGCATGCAGGACTGCCCTGCACCCCACGGCGGAAAGGGCCTCCACAGACCGCCTGCACTGCAGAGCGTGGGGAGGAACCTGCCACATCACTCGCCGCTCACAAGCCCCTTGGCAGCACTGGGACCGACAGGGCCAGAGGGTTTTCACCTCTGTGGCACCAGGTCAAACCCCGTGCAGGTCCCACTGAGTGGCTAAGAAGTCGGGTGTATTTGGTGACCTAAGTGAAATGGGGGGATCTGAATGGGGTCTCCTCGGGAGAGCGCCTCACTGAGCACCTTCGCAGCAGCTGTTACATCAGTCGGCTGGCTCGGAGAGCGAGGTCCTGAGTGACAGGGTACTCTGCTCACAGAGCCCAGGCTGACTGCGCTGCCGTTGTGTGTAGCTAGCTTGTGTGTGAAGGTGGCATTCTCCACCCCAGGTGCTTTCAGAAGCAGTTACTCCATTTTGGAAAGTAAACCAAAGACCTTGCTTGGAAGATGGTGCGGAGCAAACTAGGTACCCAAGCAGGGCTGGTAGTAACGGTTTGCAGTTAATTAGAAAACTCACTCTGTGTGTGTGCACCAGCGAACGAGGAACTGTTCATGGGCGATGCCTTTTGCATTCCCAGGGCAGGCTCTGCTGTGGGCCTTCCTAGAGGCAGGTCTCTGGCCTGTGCAGTACAGGGGCTCGATTAGATGATCACAATGCTCCCATCTGGCTGTGGTATCTATGAATCCCGCCCTGCTGCAGGCTCCAGACATCGAGCTAAGGGTCTCAGGTGGCCACCAGCCCCTCCTCCCCCTGTGAGGTGGGCCCCAACCCTTCCGCTGCCTGCCCACGGGTTGCTGGCAGAAGCAGGTACCTCCTGGCAGCCTGGACTGAGGTGTCCAAGAAGGGGCAGCACTTAGCACCTCAGCGTCTCCCATTGGCTAGCTTCGGAGGCTCCCAAACTAGCTGCTAGCTTTCGTGGGTGGCATTGCACGATGCCTCGGTCTCCCCATCCATTGTGTAGGCAGCCAAGCCCCCCACCAGCCCCCCCCAAGTGAGGTGCCCCAGTGCTCAGCCCTGCAAGGCCGTACCCTTTGGGGATCTCACTCAGGCTATGCTGGGTCCCAGAGCAGGCAGGGGATTCAGCCGTGTTCATGGGAGTGCGGCTGGGGGTGCTGAAGGCATTAGCCAGCCAGAGTACCTGGGAGGATACCTAGCACATGTCTAGCTAGCCCCACCCACAGCACAAGGGTGCTCTTCAGTCATAAGTACAGCCTGGCCTGGCATACGCTGGCCATGGAGCTGCTGTGGCCTGGGATAGCTACTGCCTCACGGACAGGTCAAAGCCTCAAATTGGCAGCAAGGTCCCTGCTTCCTAGGCACACAGGTGCTCAGTGGCAGGGCTGCCCTCCCTGGGCGTGACACACAAAAGGGTTGGAGCCGTGTGTGAATGGGGCAGGGGTCTGACACAGAAAACACTCGTCTTCCAGAGGGAGGGGGCGTTTGCAGGCGACGCTTACTGCCTTCACAACAGCAGCTCTGACCAGCAGGCACCAGCTCCCTGGGCTCCATCCTGCAGAGCGCTGAGCACCCACAACTGCCACTGCTGCCAAAGGAATGAGCTGAGAGCCTCTCCCCTCAGCAAGGACTCAGCACCTGCCAGCAGCCGTCCCTCCAGCCCGGCGGGGTTCCAGACCTGGAGCTGGGGCACATCACGTGACCAGAGCTGGCCTCATCACACCCGTTTGTGAGGCGCTGGTGTCTCCTCTGAGGAGGGCCCGGGTGAGTCTGAAAGGGCTCACGCTGGAGAGAATGGTTTAAAACCGCCGTGCCCAGGCAGGTGGAGCCAGGCAGCCTGAGCCCGAGACAGAAAACGCCAGCACAGATCAGCTCTCCTTCCCCCCCAAGTGCCGTCCCTCACCAGCCGCTCCCGCGGGGGAACCACAGCAGGGCCTGGCGCTCGTTCCACCCAGACCGCCTTGCTTGCCGGAATACAGGCCGCGGCACAGGAGAAGTGCCTGACCCGATGAACCAGTTAGCAAGGAGCACTGGGAGGAAGCCGCTGGTCCTTGGATCAGAGGTGGGCTACATATGACTGGCCTCTGGAGGACCAGCTCCTTTCCGGAGCTCTCGGAGTAGCACACTTTGGAGGACTGAGAACCAGCGTCAGCTAGACAAGGAGCACAGCAGGGCTGCAAGGAGGCAGCCCTCACAGAGCAGCTGTGACCATTACGCATCCAGGCAGGCTCCAGGCCCATTGCAAGATGAGGCACAGAGGGGCTAACAACTTGCCTGAAGTCAAACCTCAAGTCACAGATGTTGTACACACTTCACTGAAGTGACTTGGCCCGCCCTTAAAGCCAGGCTTTGCTAAATCACGGCTCAGAACCATCTCTTTGTGTCTTGTCCTCTTAGCAAAGCTCCCTCAGCAGCCACAGGCTGATACAAATCCCCTCCTCCTCCACTCAGCATTCTCGTCATTGTCTTTAAGTCTCCGGAAGTATGCTGTGTGCAAGAGTCAGAGATAAATCAATGGGTAGCGTGTTTGCTGCTCCTGAGTGAACAGACTCCGATGGCATGGAAAGCAGGGCTGGGCTGGTAGCCCCGCCGCGGAGAGGGAGGCGGGTTTTATGGGTGAAAGGTGCTGTTCTGCAGTGCCAGCACCTGGCCTTTGTGGGACTCCTCATGCCCACACACAGGGTGCTGCTTTCTGGGTGCAGCCAGCAGAAAAGTGGGTGGATGGTCATTCAGCCCAGCTGCAGATGACACCCTTTTGCATAATTAATTCTCTCAGTTTAGAAGCGGCTAGAGATGTGCCAAGTGGTTAAGATTTTATCTGGCCAATCAAGGAGTAAGTGAAAGGACATTGTTAGGAGACAGCTGGAAATTTAAACTGTCCTTTCACTTGTTACTGCCCCAGTGTAGAACTGGGAAGTGGGAACCATGAGGCGAGCTGATAGATTTGAATATGCAGTTGGTTTCCTGGAGAGGACTCAACCTCTGGGAGCGGGACTGGGCAGGCCATACTTTGGTAAGCACTGGCCAACAATCCTCCTGCAGGCAACCAGCACTACTTGCATGAGCAATGCTCAGAAGGGGGAGCAGGGCCGCACTTTCTAACTGGTGTGGTCAAAGCCATTCCCCCAGCTGGTCCCTGACAGAAAAGAGGGGTTGACTGGGAAAAAGACGTTGCATGCTACGTGTTGTCCTGCAAGGCACAGGCTGGAGAGACTCCCATAGGGATGCCTGCACCGAGCAAGCCAAGCTACTGCTCTGACTCCCGTGGGCTCTGGCAAACACGAGGCGGGTTTGCTTTCCACGGAAGAGTTTTGTTATTTCACTAAGCAGCAATGCACTTTGGCTGAGCGTTTTTTGGCTCCCGTGGAACCTCGTGGGGGTGGAGTTTGGCTGCCCTTTGCTGCTGTTCTCCTCCACAGGCTGGGCTCTCTGCCCGGCCTGCACCTCTCCTGAGGCGTGGTACCTAGAGACTCCTATGATATCCCCTTCTTTCCCTCAGAGAGGAGGCACAGGTGCATTGTGGGAGCTGCATTTGGCCACAGAAATAAAAAGTGCCTGAACTACAAGTCCCATGAGGTGCCCTGGAACCAGCTGGAAAAGGAATCGAATTATTTAAATTTTAAATTATTTATCCAAAAAGCCACAATTTTCTGTGCAAATTTCACCAGCAAGTGAAAATGTTATTTCTCAGGCTGTTCGCTTGCTGTTCTACTCTAATTTACACATAGGTGCATCTGCACTGCAGCTGGGAACGTCTCCCCCGCTGAGAGACAGGCGCTAGCAGCATAGGGGAGCATGGCCAGTGGCTCAGACTATCTCCTTGGGTAGGTACCCAGCAGATCCAGGTGGGGCTGAGCTGAGCTGCCTCCTGTGCTACCCCTGCCTGCATTCCTCTTTGTAGCACACTAGCTCCACGGCATTTAGCACACATCCGCCTGCCTGCTCTGGGAAGCACTGGTACAGCTGCAGTGTACACATACCCTCAGTTTCAACGTTCAGCACAACGCTGTTGCATTTCCAGCCGTACGAGGAAGTATTTCAAAACAAACTGCTCCTCTGCTGACATTAGAAACAAGCACCCCCACCACTGCAGTGACTCGGCTTGCTGTAAAAAGTTAGGTTTGGGGCCTAAGCTATGTGATGGTCTCTGTGCAGGAAAAATCGAGAAATCACTCATCGGGGAAGTGGATGGCGCTGGTAAAACCGTGTTAGACGGTAGCAGAAGAGAAGGGCAACCAGGCATTGGATTCGCCTTCAGTCTTCACAGTTCCAGTTTAAAGGGCTGATGTAATTTGGGAAGGCAATCTGCCCCCTCATTTACTGACAGTATCTTCTTCGCCCGCACCCCCTCCTGCCCCCGGAAACAGACTGCCCGGAAGGGCTCTTTGAGCAGCCCGGGGCTTAGCCCGGTGTGCTCCATGGTAGGACGCGCTAGAATGACATGTCAGAGTTCTACACGCTGGCGCTCGGCTGTACTTCCCATCCGCGAGGCAGCCTCAGGACTTCAAAATGCTCTTGATTTCCTGTCAGGCATGTGGCACGCGGGGAGACTCGCAGCTGTGGCACCCAGCAGTCAAAGCACCCTCCTCTTCTACTGAGCAGCTTCTGGGACTCACAGAGGCACAGCCCAGGCACCTTGGTCTGCATTGCACAAACACAACGGATCCTGGATTTAACCCTCTAAGCGCCACGCTCACCCTGGAGCCCTGATCCCAACACATCACACTCACCGAAAAACAGCCAGAAAAAGAACAATCCAGCCGATGGAGACATGGGCCAACCTCTCTCCAACAGCCGTGTGGTGTGCTCACAGGGCCAGCGTCTGACATGCACGCTCGGTACTGCTGCACAGACCTGGCTCTGCTTGTCGCTTCACTTTGCCTCCCCTGGCCGCAGCGCCTCCCTGTAAAGGAAGTGACAAGCAGTGCAGGAGGAGTTTACAGGACTTCTTCAACCCCTGCTAGACTGGCCAGGTGTGGTCTGCTCTCCAAAGGCCTCTGCAGGGAAAGCCAAGTTTGCAGTGATAGGTACACTCCGCAGGGCCAAGCCCTGGTCCCCAGAAACACAGACATGCTCCACAATGTCCTCCCCAGCCATGTGAGCCCATCAGAGAGCCCCCACCCCCCTAGACCCTCAGAGGAACACAGGTTAGGGTTAGGGCCCCATGACTAGCTGGAGAGGGGCATTTATTCATTCCCCGTCCCTTGGTAGCAGGTGCTGGCCCAAGCTCTGTGTGCAAGTGGAAAGTGAACAACTCTTGCCGTACCATCAGCAGTAAGAGAGTGCAGGCAGGAGATCCGACAGCGCATACAGCATGTGACAGAAGTTGGCGGGTGTGTTTTTGCAGATGGTCTTGTCTGGCTCACGTTCAGCTACCACCAGACATCGGTTCACAATCACACCTCCGGGGGTGTAGAATTTTGGTTAGAAAAAACAAGTGAGCATCCAGAGGGATGGCTGGAGCAGCTTGATGGGGAAGAACTGCACGTCAGCTTGGCAGAACTGCAAGACAGGTCCTGGGATCAGGTGATAAATTGGGGCAACAGCAAAGCGGTGTCCCTAAAAGGGGATTCCACTTGGTTGCAGACACAGGAGGGCTACGTCTACACGTGAAGCCAACATCGAAGTAGCTTATTTCGATGTAGCAACATCGAAATAGGCTATTTCGATGAATAACATCTACACGTCCTCCAGGGCTGGCAACGTCGATGTTCAACTTCGACGTTGCGCGGCACCACATCGAAATAGGCGCTGCGAGGGAACGTCTACACGCCAAAGTAGCACACATCGAAATAAGGGTGCCAGGCACAGCTGCAGACAGGGTCACAGGGCGGACTCAACAGCAAGCCGCTGCCTTAAAGGGCCCCTCCCAGACACAGTTGCACTAAACAACACAAGATACACAGAGCCGACAACTGGTTGCAGACCCTGTGCCTGCAGCATGGATCCCCAGCTGCCGCAGAAGCAGCCAGAAGCCCTGGGCTAAGGGCTGCTGCCCACGGTGACCATAGAGCCCCGCAGGGGCTGGAGAGAGAGCATCTCTCAACCCCCCAGCTGATGGCCGCCATGGAGGACCCGGCAATTTCGACGTTGCGGGACGCGGATCGTCTACACGGTCCCTACTTCGACGTTGAACGTCGAAGTAGGGCGCTATTCCGATCCCCTCATGAGGTTAGCGACTTCGACATCTCGCCGCCTAACGTCGAAGTTAACTTCGAAATAGCGCCCGACGCGTGTAGCCGCGACGGGCGCTATTTCGAAGTTCGTGCCGCTACTTCGAAGTAGCGTGCACGTGTAGACACAGCTGAGAAGTCCAGCCACAGTGCCAAGGGGGTCTCCAGAGGCCTTGCGTTGTGATGCGGAGCTGCATCTGAGCGTAGGACTTGTGGCGTTTTGTGTTAAACTTGATCTACTTATACTGCACAAAAGACACACACGATATTCACTTGTAACCCCAGAGCCCCACACTAATTTCCAGAGCGCTTCAGGGAGCAGCATCATTTACACACATGTAAAACAGATCAGGAACTCACCTGCTGCCTTACTCTGTCCACGCAGCCTTTGTCCACACTACAAAACCGCCAACAGCCACAGCACGTCTCAGGCCGGGCCTCTGGCATGGCGGGACTCCAGCACTGGTGCTCTCGACAGCTGCATACACGTTTGGGCTCAGGCTGGAGCTGGGCCTGCGTTAGGCAGGTCAGACTACGTGGCCCCAGTGATCCTGCTGGCTTTATAACCTCTGCTGTCCGGGGCTCAGGCTTTGTCAGGTGTAACCCGGCCTGTGCTGATTTACAGCAGCCAAGGGTACGGCCCATGAGTGTGGCTTTTGAAGGGTTGGCCTTGAAGCGATACCTTGCGATGTGCAGGGAAAGAAGTGTGCTGAGTTCGGGTCACCTTTTAGGTTGTGTTGTGATGCGACACTTCCTAATGTGTGGTAAGAATAACGGGTCACATTGCACAGGGGCTTTTGCCGTGCAGCTACACCGGCATCAGTGAATCACGGCACATGGTCGACAGCCTCAAGCTCGCAGGACTTCGGGGGTCTGGAGCGCCAGGAGGAGCGGGACATTGCCGACCCTACAGGGCCTGCTCACGTCTGCGTGTGTGTGGCAGCCCCCAAAGTACTGTCTTGGGTGAAGCAGTAAAAATGAGCACAGCTGATTGTTCCATTATCGCCAACACCAGTGTAAATTCAAACAGCCTGTGCTGTGACATGCCGGCATCTGCTACCAGCTCCTGCCCGAGCGCTCTGCTGCCGAGGCCCCTCTCTCCAGCACTGCAGGCCTGGGACGCAATTCACTCGGGCATCGGAGCCCTCCCAGGAGATTTAGGTTAGGAAATAACTTATCTAGCAACTGTTGCTGCTTTAGAGGAAGCTGAAACGTGTTCAGAAGAGGCGCCTGCTTGTGCCAGAGCTGAGGCCAACTGCCTAAGTGCGACTGCATCTAAACCGGTTCTCTGTAAAAGGGAAACTGTCAAAGATCCTTCCCGGGGTGGTGCTCTGTGGGTGAGCAGATGAGCTCAAACGGAATTAGAGCGACTGCAACACGTAAAGATTGTCAGCATGTCCAGGAGAGAGAGTCCCTGCTTCCATTTGCAGAGGGTTGTGATGGTGCTGTAAGAGGGATTACTTGTTCTACTCTAGTCACATCCACACAGGGATGCAGGTGCCAGGAAGCTCCGCGTTGCAATGCCTGGCTTTTAGGGGGCTGCAAAATCCCTGGAACAATACTGCAAGCCACCCAGCTGAGTTAGGGGCCAGGGCTCTTGCTGCAGTGAATGGGAGAGGCAGGTGCCATAGAACAAGGCTGGACTAGGAGCAGCACGGCCATTGCGGTTAGACTGGCCACACGCACGCACTGGAGAAAGTTCCGAGAACAACAAAAGCGCCGAGAGGTCTAGATAACACAACCTCCCAGGCAGACTGGGAAGAACCGGGTTTGTTCCTCTGGAGGAGATGGGGGGGCGTGACGGTCTTCAAGTATATCAAGGGCTGTTATTAGGAGGAAGGTGCTGATAAATTGTTCTCTTTATCCACAGGGGACAGGATGAGAAGTGATGGGCTTAAATCGCTGCTGGGGAGGTTTAGGTTGGACATTAAGAAGAAGGGTTCCTGATTGCCAGGCTGGTTATCTGCAGGAACAAGTTACCTGGGGAGTTGTGGAATCCCCATCACCGGAGGTTTTTAGGAGCAGGTCAGACGGTGCCAGGAACTGGGCAAGATGGCCAGTCGAGCTCCCATCCAAACCTGCACTTCGATGGCTCCGCAGGGACAGGAGAGGCGGTTTTCTCAGTCACTATGGTAAATCTGACCCTTCAGAAGCAGTAGCAGGGTGAGTGGATGTCTACCCTGGGACTCAGGCTGCTTACCTATTTCTCACAGGGCTGTGAATTTCAGCCTCTGAGCGACGTAGGTGGATTGGCCAGACTGTCTGATCCAGCTGAGCTGCGCTGGGTGCAGGGCCAGGAGTGCTACTCCGGGTAGTTTTAGGTCACCTGTCTTCTTCTGTGCCCTTGGGCTGATGGGCCGAGGCGGTCTCTGCTCAGTCGCAGGGCTGCTCTGCCCCAGGACCATGCCAGCAGCCAGTGCAGCGCTGTTCTGGCCCACCGCTCAGGCAAACCTCTTTGTCCCTGTGCAGCGATGAGCTACCAACGCCTTTACATGGTGTGCCATCCACGGGGCTAGCACTGGCCCTGCCTGCCTGGCCAGCTGGCCCAGCTTGTCTGGGAGCTGAGTCGCACGGCTGGCTTGTGGTTTGGGTGCATGTTTCGCATTCTCTGAGGTGTTTGCTGTGGGATGTTCTGTCAGCAGATGGTGAGCCCTGGATGTGTCTCTGTGACTTCTTCAGTCTACCTCCAGCCTCAGTCTGCCTTGCCGAGCCTCACTAGCGCACCGCAGAGGGGTTGTAGCCGTGTTACTCTGGTGCTTCCCAGCCAGCACACAGTCCTCTAGCACCTGAAAGCCCAGCACATCTGTCAGGCCGTGAGCTTTCATGGGTAGGGCCGGCAGAGTCAAGGAAGCGAGTCCTAGCCGTGAAGGCTCCTGGCCCACGAGGTTTGCTAGTCTGTTGGGTGCAGGGGACTGGCTGTTGTTACTGAATGCTGGTCACTTTCCCCACTGACAGGCCAGGATAGCAGCACCGGGCCTGGAAGCTCGTTGTGCAGCGAGCAGACTTCCCTCAGGTGGGACGGCAAAGCTCCCGTCCCTACGCGCCAAACAGTGCTAGGAGTGACTCCCACCACGAGGTCTCAGGCTGGGAGTAGCCATGTTATTTAGCCTTTTTCCCCTGTGGGCTGCAAGGCTCACGGGTGCCGATGCCGTAGCGCCATCTCGGGTCTGAGGGACAGACACCAGTGGACAAGACCATCACCACGAGGTCTGAGGCCTTTCTCTTTAGGAAGCAGGAGCAGCTGCCATACCAGGACAGCAGCAGCCACGAGCTGACAGGCAGAAGGTCAGAGCCTCCCATACCACCTAAAGGACAAGGTCCAGAACAATGTACCCCCCGTGCTGTCGAGGCAGCGCTCTGTCCTACTCGTGCCCACCACTGTGGCCAAAGAGCAAGGTCGTGAGAGCTTTACAGAAAGCTTTGCTCGGCTGCATTCTGTCTGGCAAGAAACCTTATCAACAGCTGGGATTGCAAAATCTATGCTCCTGTTGTTCTGCCTTTATGGCTCCCCAGCTTCTCCATTGTTTAGCCGTATAGGTGTCTACCTGAGTCTTTGACTCTTAACTAATTTTGCAAGATTTAAATCAACTAAACTGGTGGGGTAAGGCCGACTAAAGAATTGCTGTGTAATGGGCTAGGACCGGTGAAAAGTACTGTTTAAAATGATTGGTTAAGGCACAGCTACCTATACGCTCGGGTTTAACTGTATTACCTGGAGTCCAAAAGGGAGTTCTTTGGAACCTGATTCCAGGCTGCACCCTAAGATCAGAGCAGCTAGACCTTAACACACGGTGCAGAACCAGGGGAAGCCCCGGATGGCCTGATCCTGATGGGCCGGCAGGAAAAATTTGCCCACCTTATTGGGCGTGGTGAGCAGTGGGTGCTTAGTGTGTGTGTGTCCTGCTTCGGTATCTGTTTAATAACTCGGAGGATACAGACGTCATTGTGTGAGGTTCTTTCACAGTTTCACTAGGAACTGGGGAAGCGTGGGGGGTGCCCGAATTAACCAGGTGACACCTTGAGCCCACACCAGAGTGTGGGGGGGAAGGGAGGGTACCAGTCACGGTTACTGGGTTACTCCCTTCCGTCCTAGGTGCTGCGTGAACAGACAAGTACGGACACACCGAGGGATGCTCAGAGAAGAGCAGTCACAGGACCCAGCACCACTTACAGGGAAAAGGCGAGTGTACGGCTCAGCGAAGGACCTCTGGCACAGAGCAGGCTGGGAGCAGGCGCAAGGGTTGCAAGGTGTAAACGTGAGTCTATCCAATGAAGGAGGAGGAGGAGGAGCTACTACAGTGTTTGTTTGCAGTAAAACTTGGACTCATGAGCTATAGCTAATGGGGAATTTGAGGGTGAATGGCAGGAAGAACTTCCACAGCCTAGACAGGTCTCAGTGCCAGAACAGCCTCTTGCGGTCAGCCCAGACAGCCCATTGCTTGGGATGCTCAGAACTAGCCTGACTGGCGTCCCCAAGGTGCAGAGCCGCTGTCCTGAATCAGCAGGGGAGGACTTTTAGCAAGGAATTAGTTTCCATCCCCCAGCGCCAGCATCACAACTGAAGGGCCCATCAGATCATCTGGTCTGACCTCCCGTAGCCACAGGCCACCAGCACCACCCCACACATGCACACTAAGCCCCACAACTGGGCTGAGACCAAAGTATTTCAGCTCCTGGGACATTACAGTGTTGAGTCCCACGGGCAAAGAGCCAGGCCCAAAGCTCAGCAATGGAAGAGAATTACACCCAGAGCCGTGGGCCAGACTGCCAGTCTGACCTGGGTGAAAATTCTTTCTCCGTGCCACTGATGGCCCCAGACACTGAGAACCGAGCTGCTAAGAGAGACAACGTTCAAGGCCATGGACAGCACTGGCCGCTCAGTCCAGGACTCCCTCCAGCCAGAGCCAACCCTGACACTTCAGAGGGAGGGGACCTGACTCGGTGGTTACAGGTACATGAATGCACATGTGCCTGTTGCAGTGGACTAGGTGAGCTAATGGCGGGACTTTGCATTGGCCTCTGAGGCCAGGCAAAGACAACCCCCGTCCCAGATTCCATTTTACAGGCTGAATAGGCACCAGTTACATATTGCACCTTGGCTGTCTCTGGGCACTGTCTGTGGGTTTGATCAGAGCATCCCTACCCATCACGCTGTCATCCTGACCTTATCCTTAGGACGGGTCAGCAAGTTCCTCTTCGCTTTGGGGGCTTCCTGGTGTTGAGGTGCGCGGTACCTCCCTTCTGGCATGGGTTTGCATGCGTGTTTCATGCCTCGTGCTGCCTAGGAACGTGTGCTTCTGTGCTAGGGCCCTGGTGTGCCAGATCCCTGGAGCTGGGCTTGCATCTTGCTCACAGCTCTGCTCTGCTTTGCTTTGTATCAGCAAAGGGTTGACCGCTACATCAGCCCAGGCCGGGGGCCTCATACCAGGCCTCCACATGAGGACTTGTTCCACACCCTCTTGTGATTACAGCAGAGTTATTTCCAGTCTGGATGGAACCTGAGGGGGTTCTTCAGGCGAGTTGCTGCGTGGAATGGAGACGGGCACTGTGGGTGGGCACCAGCCCAAGAGCCACCAGGGATCGATATGCCACAGCTCAGAGGATTTGGGCCAACGTGTACATTACTGAAAGGTCCGTGCACTTTTCAGACTGTCCCTGCACAGCCGAACACCAGGGCACCTTTCCTGTGCTCTGACTCCAGTCAGCTCACGTACATGCACCCTCCTGGAGTGCTCCAGTGCCTGCCAGCCTGGAAACCGGCCCGCTTCGCAGCATCACGGGCAAATGGTCACCCCAAGGCTGGATTGCCGGCGCTTGGCTGACAGTTGAAAGGAGCGGATCGGGCCCAGACTGACCTAGCCCAGGGGTCAGCAACCTTTCCGAGGCAGAGTGCTGAAATTTGACCTTCTGACCTCTATGTATGGTCCCAGTGCCGGTGATACTTTCTAGGGTCACTAACAGTCCTACTGACAGCAGCGTCGCTAATAAATAAAAGAAGAGACAGAGCGTTACCGCTCAGGTGGGGGTTGGTAGCATTACCTGCTCTTTTGTTAAGCCACAGGCTGCCTGGCTTTGAACGAGCTCCCAACTGCGTGGGGGGAGGAGGGGTGGGTCTGAGCTCCCGCCTTACGTGCCACTCGTGGCGCCTGCCCCAGGGGCTGCCCACCCCTGACCAATACGAACTGGAGAACTGGGCCAAAAGAAATCTGATGAGGTTCAACAAAGACAAGTGCAGAGTCCTGCACTTGGAACAGAGGAATCCCAGGCACTGCTACGGAGTGGGGACCGACTGGCTTAGTGGCACCTCTGCAGAAAGGACAAGAAGCTGAACATGAGTGAGCAGCCTTTGCTGTGAAGAAGGCTAATGGCTCATGAGGAAAGGCTGAGGGATTTGGGTGTATTTAGTTTGCAGAAGAGACGACCGAGGGGAGATTTGATAGGGGGCTCTAAAAAGGAGGGAGAGAGGCTGTTCTCAGTGGTGACGGCCGGCAGAACAAGGAGCAATGGTCTGAAGTAGCGGTGAGAGAGGTGCGGGTTGGATATTAGGAAAAGTTCTTTCGCCAGGAGGGTGGTGAAGCACTGGAATGGGTTCCCTGGGGAGATGGCGGAATCTCCATCCCTAGAGGTTTTTAAGTCCTGGCTTGACAAAGCCCTGGCAGGGATGGTTTAGTTGGGGTTGGTCCTGCTCTGAGCAGGGGGCTTGACTAGGTGGTATCCTGAGGTCCCTTCTAGCTCTACCCTTTTCTGATTCTATGATGTCCCCACAAGCATCTGAAGCACATACTCTTGTCTAACAATGGCACATTGAGCCCTGTCTGCATTCTGATTCCAATTTGTATTTGCTGGCCTGGTGAACATGCTGTTTGCTGCACACAGCACTGCAGGGGAAGTCCCAGATCCTAGCTGACAGGAATGTGACAGATTTTTACTTACTCATTTCTATCATCAATGGTGGTCTAGGGATTTGTGAGGCTGTGGGCCAGAGCAAATGGGGACCTTCCCGTTCACCACAGGGGCCTAGGGCCTTGCCCTGCAGGACCTTCCCTGCCCCACCCCAATGCACCTGCTGGGGGGTGGGATCTGGGGACACAGGCACCAATTTTTCCAGGGCTCCTCCAGTTGGCCAGAGTTCCTGGGCACTCAGATGCCTGCTGGCCCAGTATCTAATCCACCACTGAATATCATTCCTGTTATTGTTTGTATTAATTTCTCTGGAGTCTGGGCCGTGTCTGTACCTTGACCAAGAAATTTGGTCCTTGACAAAAACTATAATCAATTACCCAAAGGATCAGCCTCACTTCCTGCCCTGAGCACAGCCGTGAGTCACAACATGCCCCTGGGCTATTTCCTATTTGCAGCATTTCCATGTATAAAAGCTCGTGTGTTTCATTTCACAACCACGCAAAGATTTTGCCCAAATTAAAACAAAATGTAAGTTGAATAAGCTGATGCCAGAAGATCTGTGAAGCAACAAACCAAGCACTGAGACGATATTCCGTGTCAGGTGGAGAGTATCGCACACCATTTATTTTATTTCTTCTGCAAGCTGATAAGCATGTAACCCCTGGAAAAGAGACTGACTGCACCAGTTGGTAGCTGTAAATGATAGACGCAGTAGTACAATTATGGAGAGGATTACTTAATAACCGGGCTTTTTTTGTGCCAGTACTGGTGGTACTGAGTACTGGCACCTGGGCAGCCCGAGCCATGGGATTGGCTGGGGGGAGGAGCTGGGGAGCCGGCTGAATACTGGCACCTCTTTTATTGCAGAAAAGATGCTGCTTGTTAACAGGTCGGTGGCTTTGAATACAGACAGTGAGTTCTAAGTACTTAAAGGGACGCGCACTCGTTTTAAAGTAAAAGATCTGAAATGTGTTGAGGTTCCGGCCGTGACTAGCACCTCAGGTCACTGTAACTGAGAGATGAAAGGGGAAAACCGTGTGTTCACAGTTTACTTTGGGCACTTGAGAGTGTTTTGTGTACAGTCGATTTCATTCTTCTCCAGACTGGTTAGTGTTTGTCATTTCCATGCATCTGTTGCGCAGCAAGTCGCCCAGAGGAAAACATTGCAAATAAAAAGGGAGGGGAGAGAGGCCTCGGCCCATCTGAAAAACATATGAGGCAGCTTACTTGGGCCCTTACATATGGGCGGGCTGCCTCACTCACAAAGCTTGGCCAAAGGAGCCAAAGTTGGGCCTGATCTGCACCAGCAAAAGTGAGCTGCCACAATGCACACATCACAGTGAACACACACCACAGTGCACACGTCACAGTGCACACGTGCCACAATGCACAGACACCATAGTGTACACATACCACAATGCACACGTCATAATGCACACGCGCCACAGTGCACACATGCCACAGTGCACACACACCACAGTGCACATGCACCACAATGCGCACGTCACAGTGCACATGTACCACAATGCCCACGTCACAATGCACACACACCACAATGCACACATCACAGTGTGCACACACCACAGTGCACACATCACAGTGCACACACACTAGCATTCCCTGCTGGGTTTGCTGGCGCTGCCTAAACCCACACACTAGCCAGCAAGCACACATGCCCTGCCCTCCCGTACGGGCTGCCTGCTTCCTGACACAGCAATGGCTTGAGGGAGATGCCAAAGGCCCCTGGGAGTCCTTCAGCTGCAGCTGAGAAAGGGTCAGACTCAGAGCTCCTTGGGGAGGAGCCATGTCCAGGTGCAGCCAGCCAGGCTGCTCGGTGCCGGGTTTGGGCAGCTGAGTGCCTCCGGAGCCAGGGCAGGTGCCAGCCCGAGAATAGGCCCAGTGGTGCCTGGAATTCACGCCGGCAGTCAGTGACTTCCAGCGCCGCTGCTAGGTTGAAGTGACACGTGGAGCTCCAGGCCACAGCCTGGGAGAGAGCTGTCCTGGGGCCCAGGCTCTGGCTGCACCTTGCCCTGAAGGTGGCTCCACAAGTTTGAGTGATTCCAGGAGCTCCCCTTGGCCTGGCGTGGCAATGCTGCTGGGAACCAGAAGCCCAGCCAAACCCAGCTCAGGTGGTGCTGGCGCTGTTGTGCTGAATGGGGCCAGGGGTCAGCAGCAGCCCGGCTGTTGAGGGGCTCCATCAAGAGGGAAGCTGCGCTGTCACAGTGTGGAAAGCAGCAATGGCTGGGTAACAGTCCTGGCCTCTAGCACGCCGCAGTGAGGTGGGGTGAGGCAAGGCCCAGCAGAGCAGCCCAGGCCAGGCTGCAGCTGGGTCAGGGCCCCAGCTGTGGAACCACAGAGGAAGGCCTTTTGCAACCCACCTGTCCTCTGCAGCTCCACCCTCTCCATGGCTTTGCTGGGTTTGGGACAGAGAGAGCAGGGGTTACTTCCTGGCCAGCCAAGCTCTGACTGCCCAGCAGGACGTGCCCTGGAGCAGAGACCTCACACTGCCCAGGCCCCTGCCCCAGGCAGAGAGCTCAGGCTGGATGCTCAGGTAGCCAGGCACCTCACTGGACATCTCCAATCTCCAGAAGTGGGGTTTACCCACACGAAAGCTCGTTACTTAATTAATAAATAAATGTGTTAGTCGCTAAGATGCTGCCGGCTTGCTTGTCATTGGCGAAGCTACAGAGTACCACGGCCACACCTCTGGGACTGTATAAGTAGGCATGACAGGGTTAGATCACCTGAGAGCCGGTAAATATGGCTTTCCCATAACGCACAAACAGACAACAATAGTCCGATTGACAAGTGATCAAAATGTGCAGGTTTCATTTCTCTTTGCCTGCGTGTGCACTTCCAACAGTCTGCACTAAAGCCCTTTGCTTTGAGTACATTAAAGTGGGATGTTGTCAGTTTGCGTACAACGGTTATAATGCTTTAATATATAAATCTCAACATCTTCCATGAAAATTGCTTGACCCACACAGGTTCCCACAATTGTACAAATGTAAATTGATTAAAAATCAAAAAATGCTTACCAGCAAAACGCACTGATCGGGCTCAGAAAGAAACCACCCAGTTTTGCCAACCTTATCTGCCAGGAGCTGCCAGCAGCTGCATACATACACATCTCAGAACCATCCTGCCCTCTGGTGCTCATTGCGGAAAATTAGCTCCATCCTAGCTAAAGGGAACCAACCAAGGACCGGACAGAGACTGGGAGTGGTTGGCCCATTACAAAAGCAGTTTCTCCGCTCTTGATGTTCACTCCTGCACATTAGCATCTGACAATAGGCCACATCCCCCCGATGAACTGACCTGATTTCTCCTCTCTTGATGTTCACAACTCCATATTAACTGCCAATTATGGGCTACATCCACCCTGACTGAATAGACCTTGTCAGGTCTGACCCTCCCCTTGACTGAGACCACCTCTTTAAACCCTCCTCTGGAACACCACCCACTCATGCATCTGACGAAGCGGGTCTTTGCCCACAAAAGCTTATGCTCCAAAATACCTGTTAGTCTATAAGGTGCCACAGGACTTCTTGCAGCTAAATGGAAGGCGACTATGAGCAAAGGCCACTCCCGGAAAGCATTCCCTGCTAGCACTGTGCCACCCACCCTACAGAGACCTGGCAGCCAGTATCTGCCCTGTCTTTTCAGATGTGGCTGCCCTTTGGGTACACTTCTCAAAGGAGACTGGGGTAACAGGAGCACCCACGGTCCAGCTGCTCACTGGTGCCTGGTACCACTAGCCCACAGGTTTCAGCACCTACGTATCGGACAGCACTCTGGGCTCTCGATTACACTCTAGATGCTACATGCCCAAGTCACCTTGGGAGTGAGACCTGGGAGGCTAACCCAGGCAGGTGCTTTTGACTGGTCTATCCTATCCTGTCTCCTGTGGGCATCTCCGCCCCTGCTCTTTGTCACAGCCTGGTGTGCTCCTTCCCTTGCCTGGGGGGCCTCTCACTGCTGACGGCAATCAGGCTGTTCCAAGTGGACACAGAGCCAGGCCTATACGTTTTCTCCACCCATGCAGATCTTCTCCCATGACAGGCACGGGGGAGGGTTTTAACATGTGGGGAGGTGTCCCTCAGCTCCCTCTCCACACAGAGCCATGGCAGCGCCTGAGCCCCACTGGTGTTCAACTTCAGAGAGACAAGCAAGGGCAGGAGGCATCTTAGGGGACCAACTTCTGCTGGCAGGACAGAGGAGCATCCACAATGCACAGCACCACTGCAGCATGCAAGGCCACATTCTGCACAGGAATACTCCTCAAAGGGCTCCCACTTGGCTCCCCCGCAGAGCTTCCGCCAACAGAGCTGCGGAAAAGACGTCAGTGGCATTAGAGCAGCCATCAGCCACCTGAAAGTGGGGCTCCCAGGAGCCAGGCTGTTCTCAGTGGTGGCAGATGGCAGAGCAAGGAGCAATGGGCCCAAGTTGCAAGGCGGGAGGCCGAGGCTGGGTATTTAAAAAACTATTTCCCCAGGAGGGTGGTGAAGCACTGGAATGCATTACCTAGGCAGGTGGTGGGATGTCCATCCCTGGAGATGTTTAAAGCCTGGCTTGACCAGCTTGGGGCGTTTGGGTGGCTCGAGGCTGGGGTAGGGCTAGCGGTTACCTCCTGAAAATGACTGTCACACCCCTTTGGCAGCTGCTCCCTGGGGCGGGGGGTGGGACCAGAGCCTGCACATGCTGCTGCTCACAGGCATCACCCCTGAAGCTCCCATTGGCCACAGTTCCTGGCCCCTGGAAGTTGTGGAGACAGAGGCCGCCGGAACATGCCGGTCACTTCCAGGAGCCACATGGAGCAAGAGCAGGCGGAAAGCCGCCTTAGCCCTGCTGCATTACCAGCTGCAACCAAGGCGTCTGGGCCCTTTCAATTCCCCCAGGCCCCTGGGCAATTGCCCCTTCCCCTCCTCCATCCCTTAGCAGGCTGCCAGCCTGTAGCAGAGCACAGGATTCTTCCCTCCAGCGCAGGACTCTGCACTGCTCCTTGTGCAGCCTCGACTGATTTCTTTTTGGACAATTCTCCAATTTGTCTAGGTCACTCTGGACCCTCTGCAGCATATCTGCCTCTCCCCGCCCCCGCAGCCCAGTGTCCTCTGTGAGCTTGCCAAGGGTGGAATCCATCCCCTCATCCAGATAATTAGTGAAGATGTTGAGCGAAGCCAGCTGCTGGACTGACCCTTGGTACACTTCTTCCTCCCCTCAGATCCTAAACTCAACCACTGCATGGTCAGGACTGCCCAGGCTGCCCCAGAGCCCCCTCTGCTACCAATTCCTGCCTGTGTGTGAGCAGCAGGTCGAGCTGAGCCCAGCCCCCGGCCAGTGCCTCCAGCACTCACCCCAGGAACTTGCCCCAGCTGGCGCTGAGAACTTCCCGGGTTGGCTGTGCACTGCTGTGCTGCTCTCCCTGCAGATGGCCGGGTGACTGAAGTCCCCCCTGCAAACCAGGGCCCGTGGTCTGGAACGGCCTGTCACTTGTCTGGAGAAAGCCCCGTGGACCTCATTCTCCTGGGCTGCAGGTCTACAGCCGCTGTCACAGAATCCTAGAACCCGAGGGCTGGAAGGGCCCTCAGGAGGTCATCGAGTCCAGCCCCTGCTTCAAGCAGGATCAACCCCGACAACAGCACAACAGCCCCCGTTGCTCTCTCCTCTAACCTAACCAAATGCTCCCAGCTGGCTTTTCTCCAGCGTCGTACTGGAGCTCTGCGCGACCACGCTGCTGTCTTCCGCCAGTGCAACGCCTCCCCCCGCCCCCACCACATCCTCCTTCCGGAGCAGTTCTCACCCACCCCGGACAGTGCGCCAGTCATGTGTGTTACCAACCAAGCCTCTGTTGTTCCCAGCGCACCACAGTGCCCTGGCTGTGCAGGCCTGCCCCGTCCTCCTGCTTGTTTCCCAGGCTGCTTGCGTTCGTATACAGGCACCTCAGACAACGAGCAGAGTGGCTGCCCGGCTTGCTCAGCAGGAGTCAGGAGGCCTCACCTTTTGCACCATCCTCCTTGTGTTTCCACCTAGTACCCCACTTCCCCTCTTGCCTCAGGACGTAGGTCTCCAGCCCCCAGAGAACCTAGCTTAAAGCCCTCTCCCCTAGGGCTACATTTACGCTGCTCCCTTAACTCAAAGTAAGTTACATAATTTGTGCTATGCAAATTGCATATCCTATTTTAAGTTAATTTTGAAACAGGCTAGTTCTGCATCTCTAGCAGGGCTGGGCTCCCCCAGCTTGTGCCCATTTGACGTCTCCTTGTTCCACTCCGTCACTTCGGAAGGTGGAGTTGTGCAAAGCGACAGTGTGGAGAGCGGAGAAAAGAAGGAAAGAGCAAAGTGAAATAAATGTGGTTGGCCTCAGCTGTATTCCAAGCAGAGCTGGGAAGGGAGGGAGCCGCAGGAGCAGGAAAAGCAAAATTTCAACCCATGAGCAATGCCTGTGTTTGTGAAATCCACCCCTCATTCTTCTATCTCGCCGGTCCAAAGTGCCCCCTCCACAACCAAACCAACACTGACCTTTCCAGGGGAAAAAAATCAGTTCCAAGGAACTCAGGGGAATATGTGAACCAGTTGTGCTGCCCACCCCCAAGGCTAGTTACAGACCCTGCCTCTCACTCACCAGGCCCCAGGGATTGCCCCAGTCCCACCAGAGGCGTGGGCCTTGGGATGCGCTGGTGTGGTGAGAGTTACAAATCCGGGACGTGGGCACCATCTAGTGGAAATGCTGTTGAAATCCCACTTTCCCTGCACGCACCAAACTTGTGGGATGGCAATGAACTCTTTTTCCAGCTGCTAATGTCCCCTTCCTGCTCTTTTTCATTCTATCCTAGGCCACCCAGCAACACCAGTACTAGAAAATTATCTGCAAAGAAATATGGGATATGCCTATGTACTGTGTTGATGGAAGGACACCACCTAATCCCTCCTGTCATTCAGTGCTTCCCAAAACTTTTCATCTCGCCACACACTTTGAAGATCCCAAACTTTTCATGGCACAGCAAAGAACAGTCAGCCTATAATATTGCAGAACATAGCTCTTATTTCCAAATGAAACATACATATATTTCAATACTCATGAAAACAATATTTGACTTCACATTTTTTACTAGAATTTGAATGTGGAACGTGAGCTTGTTTTAATAAACACAACTGTTTCATATTCCGTTCAATGCTGGAAAGGCAGAGCTCCTGAGCCACACTTTTTAAACATGATCTCTTCCCCTGTTTTGTACATGATAATGAAGAGAAACAAAGTTCACAAAGGTAGGTGGTCGGAAATGGCAGTAGAACAATTATTGCTTGATCTGAAATCAATAGATATTCATTTCTCACTTGTAGCCAAAATTGAGCCAATGGAATCTCTCTAAATTTGAGCTCAAGGGTGCAGTCATTCCTCTGAAGGTAGGGGTTTCGAATCCAATCAAACTGCTCGGTTCCAAATTATCTGAAATAATGCCCAAGCTTGTCCTGAAGCAGATTCAAATGTTGTTCTGCAAGTGAAAGTAGCCTTTCATGGTAGTCTGAGCTAGAAGCTCTCTTGAACATCTAGAGTGAACTATGACCTACTTCTCTCCAAAGTTTAAGTTTTGATTGGAACCCATTAATTTGTCTGTGCATATCATTATGTTCTCATAGTGGGAGCTGGGATTGGCCCTGCTTTGAGCAGGGGTTGGACTCCATGACCTCCTGAGGTCTTTTCCAACCATATGAATCTAGGATTCATCGTGTCTTTGCAGCTTCTGACTCAGTTCATTTAGGGGCCCAGACACATCAGCCAAGTAAGCCAGGTTTCCCAACTTGATGAACCGAGTTTTTGCCCTCAAAAGCTTATGCTCCAAAATATCTGTTAGTCTGTAAGGTGCCACAGGACTTCTTGTTGTTTTTGGAGATACAGACTAACTCGGCTGCCTTTCTAGTATTTATCTTGCTATAGATTTGCACGCTGGATCACACTGCATAAATTACTTCAGTTCTAACCTCGGTTCATAAACTCTTGACAGAACTTTGCCTCTTGAACTCCAGTGAACTTCGGTATGAAGGAGAAGGAATTGATGTTCTGCTCCCATTTCCGCACATAAGAGAAAAACGGCTTGAGTGAAGCAGTCTGGATTTGATGGAAGTGGCCATTTTCACCGCTTTGTTTAGTGTGGATCTCAGTTCAGGGTGCTATTTGATGCAAGAGCCTCCCTATGTAGAAAGCAGTGAATGATATGAACCTCTGGATTTTCACGGTGTACTTTGGACAAAAGCCTTTTACATTCCCTGTCATTGCTGCCACATCACATGTGCACATGCTTATGCAATCCTTTCATGATACTCCATTTATTTTGAAACATTCGCCTGTCACTGAGTATTTCCTCCCCCATTGTTGTCTGTGGAAGTTCCTTGCAGAATGAGCAATGCTCTCTCAAACTGTCCTTCTCAGCAAGCCAAACAACTGCAGTTAGCTGTGCACGAATGTCAGTGTCTGTAGATTCACCAATTTGCAGGGAAATTTTTCCAGCCTCTTTGATTTTCTCAATCAGTGTTGCTTCTATCTCCTTTGACATGTCCTCAATGCCTCTGCTGATGGTGTAATTGGAAAGGGGAACTCTTCCTACCTCCTTTGCTGCTTCTGGACCGCTCATAGTGAGGATAATTTATCAGCAAGCTGGCAGAACAAAGAGTTTCAGCAATAGCACGAGGCTTTTTGGCTTTAGCAATCAATCCGGCAACACTGAAGCTGGCCTCTTGTGCACGACCTGATACCTTCGCTGATGTTCACATGTGATAGTTTGTTTTGCATTTTGTCCTTGCAACCATGTAAGTCATTGATGTCCTTTTGGAGGTAAGTTGGGTGCTTGTGGAGAGCTGCCATTTCAGCTTGCTTGGAACCCTGGCTTCATTTGATAACTTGACATGGCACATAAGATGTTCAGGCAGAGGAGCAGCAAGATCACCAAACCAAGTGAATCCAAATGCCAAGTAATGATCATTATACTGTCTGTTTTGTATCTTTGTCTTCTTTTTTGCAGGTTCGTTATTTTGCAAATCCACCAGATCCTCTGATGGAATATCTCTGTTCAACACCTTTCTTTTAAGAGGAAAAGTAAGTGTATGCTCTGGCTGTTGAAATAAATGTCAACCCAAATGCTGTGAAATCAGCTTTTTTTATCAAGCCAAGTGCTGTGAAATCAGGTCAAGCCAGCATCAACTGCATGGGAATATCTCATCGAAACTACTCCATGGCACAAATTCTGACTAGTCAAAGGTGAGGCTCAGTGGGAGAGCACTCAGAGTGAAAAAAGCAGGAAAAAATAAAGCAAAAAATGAAATCCAAAGAATCTAATTAATTGATAAACAATTTACTTCACTAAATGCGTCTGAGGAAGTGGGTCTTTGCCCACAAAAATTTATGCTCCAATATATGAGCACTGGCCTGCTAAACCCAGGGTTGTGAGCTCGATCCTTGAGGAGGCCATTTAGGGATTGGGGCAAATAGATGCTAGGGATGGTGCTTGGTCATGCCAAGAGGGCAGGGGACTGGACTGGATGACCTCCCAAGGTCCTGTCCAGTTCTAGGAGACGTGTATCTCCAATTTAAAAAAATCAGTTAGTCTGTAAGGTGTCACAGAACTTCTCGTTGTTTTTGTGGAACAGACTCACACTGCCACCCCTCTGGTATGTCTGAACTCAGAGACACCAGGAAATAGACCCTATGAAATGTTCCAGGAAGACATCTTTAAATCTCCTTCACTGGAAAGCATCTGCTCGGTCACGGCCATGGTCTCCTCCGCCCTCACGGTATTACCGCAGCGGCCGAAACTGGAGGGGCTGGGAGTCAGCTTTGATGTGGAACTTGTGGCACAACCTTCACTGTGGAGACCCTCTTGCACTCAGGAGGGGATGCTGTGATTGGAGGGCACTGCACCCCACAGGTGCAAACTGGACCATTCTGGTGCCATCTCAGGGCCCAGCCCTGGGGCAACTTTGTGAGGCCTGGATGCTGCTCGGAATCACTAGTGACCCCACTTGTCCAGCCCTTCCTCTGGCAAGCCCTCCGCTGACTTGCAGAGGGCCAGTGGGTCTGCAGTGCAATGCAGCTTTAGGGGGTAGCTTGTGTCAGGCAGCTCCAGCTGCACCAGAGGCCCTGATGCTACGTTCCTCATTGGATGGTTTTGGCGCGTAAGGACTTCATCACTGTGCCCACAAACAGGTGCGGAGCCGCTCCTACCAGTCAAGAGCTCCCTGCACTGACACCTCACAGATGACGTGCCAACCCCGTGTCAAGGTTAGGGCGAAGGACAGAGCCTTGGCTGGCCCAGGGTACCAGGCCCTCAGGTGAGGAGTACAAGGTTGAAATATTAATGCTGGCCTTAGCAGTAGGAATCTGCTGGCTAATGCAGAGCAATGCAAGCTGGTGGATGCTTGAGGCTTTTTCTACTCACAGACCCCAGCCACTAGGGCACTAGCAAAGCATTCTGCACAGATGAGCAGAGTGGGCAGAACAGCGGCACTGGGGCAAGGCTGGCGGACAGCTCAGATGGGGCTGTGGGAAATTGCTGCAGCTTTAAGCACAGCACTATTCAAGAGGGACCCAGAGGAGAGAATCGTGTGTTTTCCATTAGCTAATGTGCCAAGCAGGCAGCGTCTGCAGTGACCTGGCCTCAGCAAAGAGAAATGAATGATACTGAGCAATGGGCAAGAATGGGTATTTCAGGGGCTGTTGCTTGTTCTAGGACTGAGGTGTAGTTTTGGACAGATGTAGACAGTCTGCCCAAGTAACACCCAGATCCCCAAGCCTGGTGTTGTGTAACTGCCCACGTGCAGACTACAAACGTGGGATCTCTGGAGCTTAGTGCGGGAGCCTCTACAATCTGACCTAACAGCAGCTGGCTCTCAGCTACAGCTGCAGAGCAGACTCATCCGCTCTCTCTGTAAGTGGTCTAGGTGCCACCACACAGGACAGTGACCAGCCCTCGGTGGGTGCGTGAGTTACAGCTGCAGCGTGTGCGCCTACCTGTAGCATCTATTTCCACCTCTCATCTGAGGCTCGACGTGGATTCTGTCTGTGCCTCCAAGTCCCATTGATTCAGTGGGACATGGGGTGGAGCCACAATGCAACAGCATTCACATGCCATGTATAACAGAGAAGATCTCTCCTTACTGCAGTAGGCCCCCAGCTTCCCATTCAAAGCTCTGCCTTCACCCCCCTATAACTTTGCATCAGACCCTGGACTGCGCTGCAGCATATTTTACTTACTTTGACTACAGGGGGAACATTTCTACGTAGTTCAAAGAGAAATGATCAAAGTGTTCTTGAGTTACAGGATGTTCAGGAAGGATCCTGCCCTGAATTATTTACTTTTGTCTAAGATTTCCTCTCTCCCTTTAGCTCAGACATGGCTTGAGCCTGCCCCTTGGAGCTTTCTGCTGAGTTAAATGGTCTTGAAACTTCCTACCCCACCCATTTTTGAAAAAAAGCAGCTGTAATTATTTGTGGTTTCTCTTTGTAATTGTCAGTTCCACTGCGTTGATTTTCTGTGACAATTTCAGGACCCTGTGCTCTGTTGGGGGCTTTTTTCAGCCAGTTTCCCTTACAGCCAGAACCAGCAATGTGTGTGGGAGTACACATTGGTAGAGCCCTGTGCGGATACAGAATGGGTGTCCACTTCCTCACAGTATCGGGGGGGGGTAGCCGTGTTAGTCTGAATCTGTAACAGCGACGAAGGGTCCTGTGGCACCTTATAGACTAACAGAAAAGTTTTGAGCGTGAGCTTTCGTGAGCACAGACTCACTTCATCAGATGCTGGTCTTGGAAATCTGCAGGGCCAGGTATAAATAAGCCAGAGCAAGGGTGGGGATAACAAGGTTAGCTCAGTCAGCAAGTGTGAGGCTTACAATCAGCAGTTGATCTGGAGGTGTGAACACCGAGGGAGGGGAAGATGCTTTTGTATTTAGCCAGCCATTCGCAGTCTTTGTTTAAGCCTGAGCTGAGGACGTCGAATTTGCAGATGAATTGTAGCTCAGCAATTTCTCTTTGGAGTCTGGTCCTGAAATTTCTTTGCTGTAGGATAGCTACTTTTAAGTCTGCTACTGTGAGGCCTGGGAGATTGAAGTGCTCTCCTATGGGTTTTTGTATATTGCAATTTCTGATATCTGATTTGTGTGCGTTTATTCTTTTACGTAGAGACTGTCCAGTTTGTCCGATGTATATAGCAGAGGGGCATTGCTGGCACATGATGGCATAAATTATATTGGTAGATGTGCAGCTGAATGAACCCACGATGGTGTGGCTGATCTGGTTAGGTCCTGTAATGGTGTTGCTGGTGTAGATGCGTGGGCAGAGCTGGCAACGAGGTTTGTTGCATGGATGGGTCCCTGAGTTATGGTGACTGTGGTGAGGTGTATAGTTGCTGGTTAGGATTTGCTTCAGGTTGGCGGGTTGTCTGTGGGCAAGGACTGGTCTGCCTCCCAAGGCCTGTGAAAGTGGGGGATCATTGTCCAGGATGGGTTGTAAATCCCTGATGATGCGCTGTAGAGGTTTTAGCTGAGGACTGTAGGTGATGGCTAGTGGTGTTCTGTTGGTTTCTCTCTTGGGCTTGTCCTGTAGTAAGAGGCTTCGTGGCACACGTCTGGCTCTGTTGATCTGTTTTTTCACTTCCTCAGGTGGCTATTGCAGTTTCAAGTGTGCTTGGTAGAGATCCTGTAGGCGTTTGTCTCTGTTGGAGGGGTTGGAGCAAATGTGGTTATATCTTAGTGTTTGGCTGTAGACAATGGATCGTTTGGTGTGTCTGGGATGGAGGCTGGAGGCATGAAGGTAGGTGTAGCGGTCAGTGGGTTTACGGTACAGGGTGGTATTGATGTGGCCATCGTGTATTTGCACTGTGGTGTTCAGGAAGTGGATCTCCTGTGTGGACTGTTCCAGGCTGAGGTTGATGTTGGGGTTAAAGTTGTTGAAGTCCCAGTGGAATTCCTCCAGAGTCTCCTTCCCATGGGTCCAGATGATGAAGATGTCGTCAATGTAGCGTAAGTCGAGACGGGGTGTTAGTGGACGAGAGCTAAGGAAGCGCTGTTCCAGGTCAGCCATGAAAATATTGGCATATTGAGGGGCCATGTGGGTACCCATAGCTGTGCCGCTGATTTGCAGGTATATATTGTCGCCAAATCTGAAATAGTTGTGTGTGAGGATAGAGTTACAGAGCTCAGCCATCAGAGCTGATGGCTTCCTCACCTCCTCACAAATGATCCAGGACTATCTGCATCCACATGCACAGATGTGGATCCCTGCTGATATAAGGCCGATCTCCACAGGTGTGAAGGGCCCTACGCACTGGCTAATTGCCATTTAGCAGTAGCGTAATGGCTTTTCCACAGCTCCCTGCTAGCAGAACTCTCTTTAGCTCACAAAGCAGAGACCTACCTTTCCAGAGGGAGAGGCCTCGCGCTCCCCTGGGAACTGCCATGTGTGGAAGGGGAGGTAAAGTACCACACTCCCAATTTTCACATCCCCTGTAGTGCAGGGAAATGGTGTGTGCCCCAGGGCACTGGAAACATGGTCTGTGAGTCAGGCTTCAACCCAACCCCAACTTCTGTCTGCATGTGAAGCCTCTCAAAGGACACAGGCCTGCAGCCATGCCCAGGTGTCTGGGTCTGGGCCATGCTGGTCTGTGGGTCCTTTGCTGTGTAGATGTAGCAGAAGCCCAGGTCACAGGCCCATGTTCACAGAGTCCACTAATACTATCCCATGATCCCCTAGGCCTGTGAGGGCCATCCCTGCTAGCCCCACATTTTCCATATGATTCCCAGGGCCTGAGAGCAGTCTTCTGGCTCAAGTACAGCTGCTTGGCAAGGGCTCCTGAGTTCAGGTTTATGAGGCTAAGAGATAGAAGAGCAGCCCAGGAAGGGCGGACAAGCTACAGGTCACCAGAGAGGCTCTGCCCCAGGGAGATCCCTAGAGGAAGTTATCAGCATCGTTGCCAACGTGCTGGGTGTTCTGGGGCTGGGAACCCCAGGGCAGCCATGTGAAACAGCTCCTCCCACAGCACCTCCTGCCTGCAGAGGGGCAGCTGTTCAGCAGAGGGAGGAGTAGCAGTGAGGGTAGGGTGCACTCAGGGGTGGGAATAGAGGAGGTGCAGCTTGAGGGAAAAGATGGAGGGTGGGCAGGGGAGGGCTGCAGTGCCTGGGGAAGGGAGGAAGCAGGAGAATTCTGCGAAGAACACGTCACCTGGGAGCAGCTCCACCGGACCAAGGAATGGGGATTTGAGGGAGCCCAAGAGAGGCAGAAGGATCATTAGTACAGGTGTGTCACTTGGACTTTGAGTAGGACCTTTGATGTCCTCAGAAAGGGACTGAACCAGTGCACGAGGGGACCAGAAGGCCGAACCCCAGAACACTCAGTGAGTGAGTGGGTCCCGGGAGAGACCAGCTAGGAGTGGTCCCTGCGGCTGAGAAAGTGCCACCTCCAAGGCCATGAGAGCTGAAATCCCCTTCGCGCTCAGGCAGAGAAGAGGATGTGCAGGTATGGGGCTTTTCAGACTAGCAGAGAAAGCTGCAATGTGAACCAATGGCTGCAATGTGAACAAACTGGTGCTGGAAATGAGATGTGAATCTTTAATGGTGAGCGCAATAAGCCGCCGGAACACCTTGCCCAGGGTCCTGGTGGATTCTTCATCACTGACAACATTTTCATTGGACGGCTTTCAAAATGATACACTGTAGGAATTATTAGGGCTAGGTCCACACCTGCTGTCATACAGGAGCGTTGATGGTGCTCGCAGTGGTCCCTGAGCCATTAGTTTTATATGACAACTGTGAGGAACTGTGCCAGATGGAGGAGTCATTAGAGAAGGCTTTGGAACAAATTAATTAATTCAACAGTAATAAGTCACCAGGACAGGATGGGATTCACCCAAGAGCTCTGGAGGAACTTGAATGTGAAGTTGTGGCCATACTGGAGTAAGTAAAGTATCACTTAACTCAGCCTGTGTCTCAGATGAATGGAGGACAGCTAATGGGACACCATTCTTTTAAAAAGGCTGCAGCAGAGACGGTGACTGTTACAGGCCAGTGAGCTTGACTTCAGTAATAGGAAATTGGCTGAAACAACAGTAAGTAACAGAATGATCTGACAGACAGATGAACAAATTTGTTAGGACAAAGTCAACAAAGCTTTTTTGACTAGCTGGGTGAGGCATGATTGCCACAGAATGGTGTAATATAACGGGGTTTCTGGGCACAACTAAGGGAATCAGCCCAGGATATATTTGCTAAAAACCAGGCCGTTTTTAGCCCCCACTGGGATTTCCTTCTCACTAAATCAAACCAGACACTAAAGCACCTCTGCCAGTACCACTGGCCAGCCAGAAGCCACACCAACAACCCACGGATTCTCCAGCTGCTCCAAACACCCAGACCAACAGCCCCCTACTCAGGTGAGAGGTTCCTAAAACCTATTTCACGAACTCCACCCAGATTATTCTGGGCCCCAAAGGGTGCGGCCACAGTCCCCAGTCATTATATACTTGGCTCTTACCCAAATCACCATGCAGATGCGAGTCCTTCAGATCTAAAATCTAAAGGTTTATTAACAAAGGAAGCAAGCACAGGGTGAGAGAGAAAAACTGTTAGTGAGATACATCACATACATCAGTTACAGGTATTGATGTAGCCAGCAATGTTATTTGCTGAATCTTGAGAGGCTTTGCAAGCATCCTTTTGGGGAATGGGCCCCTAGTCCAGACAGGCTTAACTCATGGGGACTGAAAGATCAAAATGGACCCTGCTAGGGCCCCTATTACAGTTTTTTAACTGGACGGAAAAAGGCCTTTCTTCTTCCCATCAGGCACTGGAGAGTCAGGGTCACCTGACCCAGGTGGGCTGCTGTGACAAACTGCCATTGGATGCATTCCAGGTGACAGTCCCAAATTCCTGAGATGTGTAGTGACCGCCTGGGAATTAGTTCCTTTGTTTAGCCGGTCACCCGGGTGTGGGAGGAGATCTCACCTCCTATTGTGGAACTCATCACTAAAACATTTCCAACACAGCCATAGAACCAATATCTGTATCTTCACATACAAACATGACACAGACACACAAGTGCCATCGACAGATTTAGGGCATCACCAGCTTTCATAGACACCTCACTTGGCCCACTTGGCCCTAGATTTAGTGCTGCTGTGTACCATGGTGACAGAAATGGCTCCTGCATCCAGGGTAAAAATCCAATAACATCACAAGTGGGTCCCCAAACATGGCAATGCCAAGGCTGAAGAAGCAGCACAGATGAACAGCTCACACAACAGGTATTTGGTGGGTGCAGCATATTTGGACCTCTTCTGAAAGCCTTTGACAGGGGCCTGCAGAGGCTTTAAAGCAAACTTAGCAGTCATAAGAGAAGGGGGAGGGCAAGGATAGAGCTCTAGAAGGTGTGCAGTAGGGCTGTCAATTAACACCATTAATGTGTGTCGTTAACAGGTAAATTTAGTTTTCAGTTAATTTTAACACATTAATTGCATGTCTTGGGGCAGGGAGGGAAGCATCTGTAGGTGTGGGGTGTTGCAATCCCGGCCTGCAATGCCATGGGTCCCTCAGTGGGACTGGAGAACACCACCCTTGTGGGCACCATTTTTTCTAGCAGAGGTTTGCAATCTTTTTTAACTCAAAAGGGATTTGCAAGCACAAAAGTGAGAGAAATGGTGCCACAAAGGCTGGAGGGCTGGCAAGCTCCACTCCCCGTTCCAGCCTTCCCTCCCCTCCCCACGCCACGGTCCTGTGGAAAAATCCCCCCTCCCTTGGAAACAGACTGACTCTGCTCACTCACTCACAGAAGCTCTCGCTCCCACTCAGCCGCTCCCCAGACAACCATGCTGCCTGAGTTCAAAAGGAGTGTGAAGCCAAAGCCAGGGAGTGAGCCCTGCAGAGGGACAGCCCCGGCATGGGGGAGATGAGACCAGCAGGGCCACATCAACCAACCCAAACTGGGCCTGTCTTGCGGGGGCTTTGGAACAGGCCAGTGCATGGTCTGAATAAAATACACCCCAGCAAGTACCAGCCTGTGACCTGGAAGAGAGCCAGCCCCGGCAAAAGGCAGCAATCCTTCTCCGTGGGGTCGACAAGGACCCCGGCAGGCCCAGCCCGCTCTGCCCGAGGGAGTGGGCTCTCGCCTGCGTGGGAGAGGGCAGAGAATCGGGGCCATCGTGATGCAGGCTGGGTTGCCAAGGCTGAGGAGAAGGAGGCTACAGGGCCAGACTGGAGTGAGGAGAGGCTGGGCGAGGGAGGGGAGAAGACAGCACGGCAGGAGCTAGCGCTCACGCATGCCATGTTCCAGGTCCACTCCACACACCGCGTCCCCGCCAGGCTCCCCAGTCCTGCAGCGGGGGCTCCCCCCGAAGCGTCAAAGGTCCCACCCCAGGGGTCCCTGCTCCCCCTGCCAGCCAGCTTGCTGCCACTCCCTGCTCTTCCTGCTGTTGCTGAGCATGTCCTGGGGCAGAGCGGAGGGAAGACAGGCTGCTAGAAGTAAGGGAGGAGTGCCAGGCCTCCTGGGGGAGCCCGGTCCATTGCCCAGTGGGGAGTGTGCTCCATTGCCCTGGGGGAGCCCGGTCCATTTCCCAGGGGGAGCCTGGTCCATTTCCCAGGGGGAGCCTGGTCCATTGCCCAGGGGGAGCCCAGTCCATTGCCCAGTGGGGAGTGTGCTCCATTGCCCTGGGGGAGCCCAGTCCATTTCCCAGGGGGAGCCTGGTCCATTGCCCAGTGGGGAGTGTGCTCCATTTTCTGGGGGGAGCCTGGTCCATTGCCCAGGGGGAGCCCGGTCCATTGCCCAGTGGTCCATTGCCCGAGGGGGAGCCTGGTCCATTGCCCAGTGGGGAGTGTGCTCCATTTTCTGGGGGGAGCCTGGTCCATTGCCCAGGGGGAGCCTGGTCCATTGCCCAGTGGGGAGTGTGCTCCATTTTCTGGGGGGAGCCTGGTCCATTTCCCTGGGGGAGCCTGGTCCATTTCCCAGGGGGAGCCTGGTCAATTGCCCGAGGGGGAGCCCGGTCCATTGCTCAGTGGGGAGCCTGGTCCATTTCCCAGGGGGAGCCTGGTCCATTGCCCAGTGGGGAGTGTGCTCCATTTCCCAGGGGGAGCCTGGTCAATTGCCCGAGGGGGAGCCTGGTCCATCGCCCAGTGGGGAGCCTGGTCCATTTCCCAGGGGGAGCCTGGTCCATCGCCCAGTGGGGAGCCTGGTCCATCGCCCAGTGGGGAGCCTGGTCCATTGCCCGGGGGGAGCCTGGTCCATTGCCCAGGGAGAGCCTGGTCCATTGCCCAGTGGGGAGTGTGCTCCATTTCCCAGGGGGAGCCTGGTCAATTGCCCAAGGGGGAGCCTGGTCCATTGCCCAGTGGGGAGCCCAGTCCATTGCCCAGTGGGGAGCCTAGTCCATTGCCTGGGGGTGGGGGAGCCTGGTCCATTGCCCAGTGGGGAGTGTGCTCCATTTCCCAGGGGGGAGCCTAGTCCATTGCCCAGTGGGGAGCCTAGTCCATCGCCCAGGGGGGGAGCCTAGTCCATCGCCCAGTGGGGAGCCTGGTCCATTGACCGGGGTGAGCCTGGTCCAGGAGCCAGCCCCGTTGCCCAGTCGGGCTGGGCGTAATGTACACAGCTGCAGGCCCATCTGTGCTGCAGCCTGGGCAGCCTTTGGACATGTCCGGGTGCCTGGCCCAACCAACGCACAGTCAGAGGGACAAGCAAAAGCCTGTTCACCTCAGTCCTCTTCTGTCCCGCCACCGCCAGACCTGTGAGGTCCCCAGAAGGCCGGCAAGGGCAGGAGGACAGGGCACAGGTGGGTCAGGGGAGAGACTGGGCTGTGGAGGGGGGTCAGGATGCGGGGCTGGGTTGTCGGGGGGGCTGGGCTGTAGGGTGGGTTGTCCCGACCCGATTGTGGGGGCACGAGGCCAGGATGCAGGGGCAGGAGACAGGATGGACACTAGGGGTGGCAGTTATCCGGGCAGCCCCAGCTGAGGGGGGAATAGGGAGCAGGGCTGCCAGGGCTGTCCCAGGCACATAGCCTGGGGGCTGGAGTGTCCCGGCAGGGCAGGGGGGCGGGGCTGTCCCAGCTGGGATAGGGACAGGCTGTCTTAGCTGGGGGCCGGGAGGGTGAAGTGGGGGCTGTGCTGGGGTCGGGGCGGGGGCGGGGCTGTCCCAGCTGTGCTGGGGTGGGGCAGGGGGCGGGCTGTCTTGGGGACGGGGCTGTCCGAGCTGGGAAGCTGGGGCTGAACTGCGGGCGGGGCTGTCTCAGCTGAGGCGGGGCAGGGGACGGGGCAGCTGGGAAGGGGCAGGGGAAAGCGGTGGGGGTCTGTCCTGGGGGCGGGGCAGGGGAAAGCGTTGGGGGGGTTGTCCTGGGGGGGTCAGGGGGCGGGGCTGTCCCAGCTGGGGCGGGGCAGGGGGACGCGGGGGCGGGGCTGTCCCAGCTGGGGCGGGGCAGGGGGACGCGGGGGCGGGGCTGTCCTGGGGGCGGGGCTGTCCCAGCGGAGGCGGGGCCGGGGCTGTCCCCGCTGCCGGGCTTTGCAGTCCAGCGGCTGCAGCCCCGCTCCGCTCCGCGCTCCCCGCCATGGCCCGGCCCGTGCTGCTGCTGCTGGCGCTGCTGGCGCGGGGCGCTGCGGACACGTGCGGGCCCTGCCGGCCCGAGCGCTGCCCCCCGGCTCGCTGCCTGGCGGCGCCGGACGCGTGCGGCTGCTGCCCGCGCTGCCGGGGCGCCGAGGGCGAGCGCTGCGGCGGGCGGGGCGCGGGGGGCGAGCGCGGCCCGAGCTGCGGCCCGGGGCTGGTGTGCGTGAGCGGCGCGGGGGCGCCCGAGGGCAGCGGCCGCTGCGTGTGCGAGCAGGACGGGGCGGTGTGCGGCTCGGACGGGCGCTCCTACCCCAGCGTCTGCGCCCTGCGCCTGCGGGCCGGGGCCCGCCGCCTCCGCAAGGCGCACCACGGCGAGTGCAGGCAGGGTGAGCGGCGCGGCGCGGCGCGGCGCGGCGGGGCTGGTCTCGGGGTGGGTCCCGGCCCCCTCATCCCTCGGGCACCACGGGCGGGACACCTCCGGGTACCGTCCCGCATCCCTCGGGCACCCCCAGGTCACCTCCCCGCCCGGCCCCGCATCCCTCGGGCACCACCGGCGGGACACCTCCGGGTACTGTCCCGCATCCCTCGAGCACCACGGGCGGGGCACGTCCGGGTCCTGGCCCTGCATCCCTCGGGCACCCCCAGGTCACCTCCCCACCCGGCCCCGCATCCCTCGGGCACCACGGGCGGGGTACGTCCCGGGAACCCCCAGCTCTGCCCCTCCCCGCCCGGCCCCGCACGCCCAGGACACCTCCCCTCTCGGCGCCGGGCTGGGTCCGTGGCCGGCCCAGCGGTTCCTGCGCCCCGGGGACCGGGTATCGCTGCCCGCCGCGCAGGGTGCGGGACAGCTCCCAGCCCCCGCCTCGGAGCCTGGCGCCTTTGCCAGCGCGTCCCGCTCGCGGCCGGGCGGGGTTGGGCTCTGCCGCAGAGGTACCTGCGCAGCGGCTGGGCCCGGCCCGGCCCGGGGTGGTGCGGGGCGGGCGGAGATCTGGGTGCACGCAGGTGAATGGCCGCGCAGCAGCTGCCGGCTCTCGGGCTGGGCGCAGCGGGGCTGCGGAGCGGGGGCGGGTTCCCGCCAGACCTCAGCCCGGGGCCGGCCGCAGTGGCGGGGGGGCGGGCGGGCTGCGGGTCGGGGCACCGGCTCCCCTTCCCCGCGCCGCGGGGGGGCCCTCGCTCCCAGGGGGCGGCGGCCGGAGCTCCCGGGCCCGGGGCCGCCGGAGGGAGCCGCGTTAGACTCCGGCCGGGCTACACGGGCACAGCCCGGCGGCCTCTGCTCCGCCCGCCGGATCGCCGCCCCGGGGCGCGGGAGGGGGCGGGCAGCTCCCATCCGCCTCGGCCCTGCGGCCGCTCCGCTTCCACCCCAGGCGCCGGGCGGAGCTGGGCCAGCGGCGGCCAGGCCCGACGGGACGGACCGCCCATGCGGTGCCCTGTCCGGGGCAGGGACAGGGGCGCGGGCGCGCCCGGCCTCCCGGAGCGGGACGTTCACAGACACCCCGCGAAGGGCGGCGCCCCGGGCTCTGGGCCGGCCGGGAGGCTGGGGTAGGGAGCCCTGTGTGTGAAGGGTGGGTTGTTTGCCTTCCAGCTGCAGAGACGTCTGCTGGAGCAGCAGTTCCCAGCCAGGGAAGGGGGGCGTCAGGGGGTCAGTGAAAAGCTAAGATAAATAAGAGTGATCGTAGAAAATAAGTTCTAAGTAAATTGCAAACTTACACTCGATAATTTTTACAGTAAATATCTTCCAAGCCTGTTGCCAATGGCTGTCCGAAACTCTGCATTCTGGTTTCCTTTTCCATTCCATGAAGGGTGCCTAGGGGCGAGAATTGGCTTTGGTGGGGTCCAAGAACGATTTGGGGGCGACTGGGGTCCGCACTAATGAGAAGGTTGGGGACCGCTGCCCTAGAGCACTGGAGCCTTCCACTTAGACAGGCTCACTTGCACTGCTAAAAGAAATTGGCCCTCTGGCTTCACACGGTTGGCCTGTTTGGATGGTGAACTCTATTACGTTTCAGTAATTCACCTGCATTTCCAGGGGTGATAACTTGGTAATGAAAATTGTCTTGGAACTGGAGTTTGGCATACAAAGTCTTGGCGTGATAAAAGAAAACAATCGCCGTGGATTTAAAGAGAAAAATCATTTTAGCCACTTCAAAGTTACATCAATGCTTGAAGAAAAAGCCTTGTAAATGTAGCAGGTGTACAGACTTCTGGTGTTGCTGTTGCACTTGAAGAACCAGAAGTTTTGATTTAAATAAACTGGGGATGGTTAGGGAGAGGTGGCCCTGGTAGTCTGTGTCTTCACAAAACAAAAAAGCGGGCCTGTAGCACTTTAAAGATCAACAAAGTAACGTATTAGGTGATGAGCTTTTGTGGGACTCCAGAACTGAAGAAGTGGGTCTGCCCCACAAAAGCTCATCACCCAATACATTACCTCGTTAGTCTCTGAAGTGCTACGCGACTGCTGGTTTGTTCTGTGGTTTGTTAACTCAATTTGCACAGCTCTAGTTACACTGGGTATTTCAGAAAGGAGTTTAGGTTGGGCAGGGGATTTCGGTGCTTAAAACCTGACACAGTGAAATCTTTTCTTAGCAGATTCTTAATGTGCAGTTAAATTTGTCTACTCAAAACGGTGACTTTCCATTAAATTAGTGCCTAAAATATTTCTCCTTTCCTCTCCCAAAAAATTAAATACACCCCAGTGAGTCAAATCCTACAGGCTGCCCCAAGCCAAAAGCACAGGGGACCTCTGCCAGCAATGCAGGCTACTACCCCTACCACACACGCTCACGCAGTCACAACAAAACTGCTCCCACCTGCGCCTGCAGCCTCAGCACTGCGCTAACTTCCCAAGCAAGCGCAGCTCCCCCGTACGGTGTAGCTGCAGACCCCAGTCTGCCCCATTCAAACACCCTGGCCCACTGCTGTGGCGGGCCCTGTGCTTTAGTGCTCCTGATTCCTGGACCTGCAGAGGGATGGGGCAAGATGCAGGATTTGCTTCAATCCGTGCAAGAACGTTAACGTCTGTGATGGGTTGTTTGAGGCCTGTGTGAATCCAGGGGCCAAGGGCTGTGAGGTTGTAGCACAGGAGCAAACCTTAAGCAAGGTCAGTGCGTGGCCGCTGCCGAGCCTCTCTGTGGACCTGCTTTCCGGACAAAAGCCAGGCAATGCAGAGCATCCCACGTCCTGTGCCACCTGGGCGCGGTCAGCCTTTGCATTTCCTGCCACTGCTAAACAGCCTCGCCTGCTGGTGCATCCCCCGCTCGTGGCTCGCGTAGTGATGAAGACGCAGCGAGCGGAGGACGCTTCTGTGCCAGTGCCTCACTGCAGTCTGACCCAAGGGCGCTAGTTTCTTCAGCTGGGATCAGAGGGCTCATTTTGAAGAGCTCCCGCCGGGAGCTGGGCTGTCTGCAGGCTGGGGACGTCTGTGCACCAGCTGCTCCCTGTCCTTGCAGTCATCGCGCCATCGCTGGGCGTTTGTTCGCGTTTAATGAGCACCCCGGGGCCCGGCGAGGCAAAGGGCTGCTGGACTGAGCGTGATTTTGCCGCTCTCTGGGGAGGTGGAACAGGCCCGCGCCAGGCGGCTGCACGAGCTGAGCGCTGATACCCGCTCCGCGGCAGCTGGTGAACCGCCGGGACTGCGGGGGCTGCTGGGCTCCTGCGCCCTTCCTCAGCACCACTGCGGGCCGCTGCCTCCGGGAACAAACGTGTTGACCAAAAGACCTCAAGCCCCGGTGCGGAGACGGGCGACCGCGCGAAGCTGCGCTGGTGAGGGGAGGCTCCGCGGGCGGCCGGAGGAGCTCTCGGCAACCGGGCGGACTGCGCTTTCCAGGGCGCGCGATGCGCCCGGGCTCCCGGCGTCTCCTCCAGCGCTTGGCAGATCCCCTTAGTCCTCCCGCCGACTCAGCCCGAGGGGTGAGGCGAAGGCTCCGCTCACGTCCCTGCCCACGGGCGCGCGAGCAGAGGCAGCCTCGCGCTGGGCGGGGCCGGGCGCTTGGGTGGCCCCTGCAGCGCGCTCTCCGTCGGGCTGGTTTGGGCGGTCGGCTGCAGGACCTGGTGCAGGGGCCACTCCGCGGAGCCCAGCGCTCAGCTCTCGGGAGCGGAGGGGCCCCACTGAGAGGGGCCAGGGGGCCCTGTGGGGTCTCCAGTGCCGCGGGCGGGACCCTCGTCCGCACAGCGCAGGGAAGCGCCCTGCCTGGCAGCTCCCCTGGGGAGATCCGGGGTCCCCGGTCTCATGCGGCTCCCTCCCCGAGCGCCTGCGCACAGGTGTGAGCCCGAGCCAAAGAGATGTGCGTGCGGAACCGGCTGAGCAGCGCATGGTCCGCCCCCGACCCCGGCCTTGCGCCCGAGAGCGGGCGCTGCAACCCACAACCGCGAGCGGCTGCTTCCGAGGCCTTGGCTGGGGGAGCAGGCGGGAAAGGAGGGGCCACAGGCACTGAGACCCCTTGCAGCTCGTGCTGCTTGGCCGCTATTGCCGAGCCCGCTGGCCCCCCCGCGTGTGACCCCGGCTCTGGAGACCGGTGCAGGGCCGCGGGGGCTAGGCCAGGGCCTGGGCTGGGAAAGGCCCTTGGAACTTGCCTGACCGCCCCCCTCGCCGGCTAGACGGCCACGAGCGAACCCAGGCCGACATGCAGTATCGGCGCCGCTCCCCTGGGCACTGGGAGGGAAAGGGGCCGGGCCCACGCAGGGAAGGGGAAGCCAATGCCCCCTGGGGGGAGAAGCGCCTTTAGCGCAGGCTGCTCCTCGCGCAACCGCTCCACTCTCCCAGGGTACGCGGCAGCACAGACTGGTTTTCCCAGGGCACCTCAGCGTGGGGGGATTCCAAGCCCCAGGCCATGTGCTGCCCCCCACGGGTGAGGTCTGGCGCCCCTCCTGCGGGGCGGAGCCTCGGGGCAACCCTGGGGTGACTCTTGGTGTTCCAGAAGGGCTCGCCCGGTAGAGGGGTGATTAGGTCTCTTGAGCATCGTTGGGAGCTGCGTGGGCGCCTTGACGCTGACAGCAAACCGGCTGTGGGAGCCTCTCCAAGAGATTCTGGCGCTGGTGACGGGTCTGAACCAGGAGTCATCAGGTGAGGACGTCTGGGCAGGGCTAAGCGGGGCTTAGACTCCGCGCCCGAGTGGTACCCACTGGCTTTCAACAGTGAAATCGGGGTCAGGAGCCAAAGTGTGGAAACCTGCGCCCAGGTCTTCCCAGGCGCTGAGGTGCCCGTCGGTTTCACTGGGAGTTCGGCACCTTGGGCCAAACACCGGACTTCCCGGCTGGCGGTGTTGGTCTTCAGTTTAATAAACTGGGCCTTGAAGGAAGGGCCCCCAGGCCTGCTGAGCAAGCCGGCGCCGGGCAAGGCCGAGGGGACTGCAGGTTCTCCGCGCGTTGGCAGACCAGGACTTCCTGGCTGCCGCAGGTGGTGTGAAGCTGGGAAAGGGCTTAGCTGCTCCTGTCTGAAACGTTCCGGCCGCCGCCCCAAGGACGTTCAGCCTGGAGAACTTCTCGGCCGTTTGCGCGTTTCTTCCAACTCCTCTTCTAAAGCCTTCACTCGCTCAGCGGGTCAGCGGCCGCTGTGCGACGCTAAGTGCCCCGGGGCGAGCCGGCGGGTGGAGATCGACAGAAATGCTTTAATGCCTCAGCGTCTGCAAGCAAAGCTGCTTGCGCGTCAGACACAGCAGAACAGCCAGCGCGCCTGGGGAGCTTGCGGAACGCCCACCCCTGCAAAGCCTGAGCGTTGGCGGCACGGACATGAAGGGAGGGATTGCCGCGTGGGGGGGAGAGAGAGAGAGCCTGGGCTCAGCCCCCGGCGGGGTTCGATAATCCCTGCTTAGGACAGAGCTCAGTGCCATCATTCACAGCCGCCTTTGGCACTGCGTGTGTAGCCCGAAGGAGAAACCGCTGCCCAGTCCTCAGCCTCTCCCACCTGTCCTGAGATGCGCTGCCAGCTCCCCGCCCCGCAGGAGCTGGTGCCATGGTCACAAGGGGCTATTCGCAGGGCAGGAGCCAGAGGCGAGACCAGCCGCTGCGCAGATTTGGTCCTTACCCAGGTGTGAGAGCAGAACCGGGAGATCCCTTGTCACTCGGGCGGGTAGCGCCCCTCTGGGTGCGCCTCTTTCTCACCGAGCCCTCTTGGGACGGGGCCTCGGGCTGCGGGAGGAAGAGTTCTGGGCAGGCCGGCCTGGCTCTTCACACCTCGCTTACGACGACCGATCGCTACCACGTCTGCAGCGGAGGTTGTGCGGCGTGTCCATCGCAGCACCCTGGTCTCCGTTCTCCAGGGAGGGTTCCAAGGCCCGTGGTCCCGGTCCTCTTCCCCGTGCGCGTGCGCATTGCTACCGCGGTTCTCCCGGGTGCGCCGAGGCGTGTGCTGCGGGCACCCCGAGGAGGAAACAGCACCCGGCTGCGGGCGCTCTGGTGAGCGGCGGGAGCACTCGCAGGCTCCTGAGCGGTCACCCGGCGCGCCCGGCTCCCAGCGCGGCTCTGACACGCCGGCTCCTGGTTGCGGAACACGGGGCTGGGGGAGGAGGGCTCGGGCCGGGGGAGCGAGCGGGGCGCGGAGGGGCTCGGAGGCCCGGGTGCTGTCTGGAGGGCAGGAGGGGGCACCGCGCCCCCGCAGCGGGGACCCAGGGGCGCCTGCGGCCGCTCTCAGAGCAGGCGGGACGCTAACTCCTCTGCCCCCGCCAGGGCAGCGCAGGGCCGCGCCCGCAGCTGGGAGCCGCACTCGGGCCCCCGAGGGGAAGGGGAACAGCAGCCTCGTGTCCGCGCCTCAGCGCCGGGAGACCTCGGCCCCTGCCCGCCCCGGCTGCCTCCCGGCGAGACGCGGGGCTGGGGAAGTCCTGGGCTGCTCGGGGGTTCGCCGCCCGCCCCTTGCTCAACACGCGCACCGCAGCCCTCCTGCCGCCGGACGCCCGGACGCCCGGCTCGTTCCTCCGGGGGTGTCGCACTCGGCCCTGCCTTATCCCCGCTCCCCGGGCGCGCCGCCTTATCCCCACCCCCGGGCGCGCCGCCTTATCTCCCCCCCACCGGGCGCGCCGCCTTATCTCCCCTCCCCGGGCGCGCCGCCTTATCCCCAACCCGGGCGCGCCGCCTTATCCCCCCTCCCCGGGCGCGCCGCCTTATCCCCCACCCCGGGCGCGCCGCCTTATCCCCCCGCACCGGGCGCGCCGCCTTATCCCCCCTCCACGGGCGCGCTGCCTTATCCCCCCCCCCCGGGTGCGCCGCCTTATTCCCCCACCCCGGGCGCGCCGCCTTATCTCCCCCCCCCGGGCGCGCCGCCTTATCCCCCCCCCCGGGCGCGCCGCCTTATCCCCCCTCCCCGGGCGCGCCGCCTTATCCCTCCCCCCGGGCGCGCCGCCTTATCCCCCCTCCCCGGGCGCGCCGCCTTATCCCTCCCCCCGGGCGCGCCGCCTTATCCCTCCCCCCGGGCGCGCCGCCTTATCCCCCCTCCCCGGGCGCGCCGCCTTATCCCTCCCCCCGGGCGCGCCGCCTTATCCCCCCCCCCCGGGCGCGCCGCCTTATCCCCCCCCCCGGGCCCCCTGCCTTATCCCCCCACCCCGGGCGCGCCGCCTTATCCCCCCTCCCCGGGCGCGCCGCCTTATCCCCCTCCCCGGGCGCACTGTCTTATCCCCCCACCCAGCGCGCGCCGCCTTATCCCCCCACCCCGGGCGCGCCGCCTTATTCCCCCCCTCCCCACCCAGCGCGCGCCGCCTTATCCCCCCCCCGGGCACGCCGCCTTATCCCCCCTCCCCGGGCGCGCCGCCTTATCCCCCCACCCCGGGCGCGCCGCCTTATTCCCCCCCCTCCCCACCCCGGGCGCGCTGCCTTATCCCCCCTCCCCGGGCGCGCTGCCTTATCCCCCCACCCCGGGCGCGCCGCCTTATCTCCCCACCCCGGGCCCCCTGCCTTATCCCCCCTCCCCGGGCGCGCTGCCTTATCCCCCCTCCCCGGGGCGCGCTGTCTTATCCCCCCACCCTGGGCGCGCCGCCTTATCCCCCCACCCCGGGCGCGCCGCCTTATTCCCCCCCTCCCCACCCAGCGCGCGCCGCCTTATCTCCCCTCCCCACCCCGGGCGCGCCGCCTTATCCCCCACCCCGGGCGCGCCGCCTTATCCCCCCACCCCGGGCGCGCCGCTTTATCCCCCCACCCCAGGGCGCGCCGCCTTATTCCCCCACTCCGGGCCCGCTGCCTTATCCCCCCACCCCGGGCGCGCCGCTTATTCCTCCACCCCGGGTGCGCCGCCTTATCCCCCCTCCCCGGGCGTGCCGCCTTATCTCCCCACCCAGCGCGCGCCGCCTTATCCCCCCACCCCGGGCGCGCCACCTTATCTCCCCACCCAGCGCGCGCCGCCTTATCCCCCTCCCCGGACGCGCCGCCTTATCCCCCCACCCAGCGCGTGCTGCCTTATCCCCCTCCCTGGACGCGCCACCTTATCTCCCCACCCAGCGCGCGCTGCCTTATCCCCCCCCCGGGCCCCCTACCTTATCCCCCCTCCCCGGGCGCGCCGCCTTATCCCCCTCCCCGGACGCGCCGCCTTATCTCCCCACCCAGCGCGCGCTGCCTTATCCCCCCCCCGGGTCCCCTGCCTTATCCCCCCTCCCCGAGCGCGCCGCCTTATCCCCCCTCCCCGGGCGCGCCGCCTTATCCCCCCACCCCGGGCGTGCCGCCTTATCCCCCACCCTGGGCGCGCCGCCTTATCCCCCCACCCCGGGCCCCCTGCCTTATCCCCCCACTCCGGGTGCGCCGCCTTATCCCCCCACCCCGGGCCCCCTGCCTTATCCCCCCACTCCGGGCGTGCCGCCTTATCCCCCCACCCCGGGCGCTCTGCCTTACTTTTACCTCTGTCCTCAGTGGAGATTTCCAAACACTATCCAGTTTGGATAAATCAATGCAAGTTTATTAACTAGAGTAGTTTGAAGTGACTGACTGTGTAGATCTGTATCCCTCAGGCTTGGTTACAAAAGACATAAAAGGGTACAGCTGCAAGCCAATTGCTAAACTTTACCAGCAGTAATCGGTTGAAAAGCAGAGAAGGATTTTTCCTCACTACAATCCTCCAGCAGCCTGCTCCGCCTGGGAATCCTCTGGGCCGAGTCACCCCCACAATTCAGTGATGCTGCTTGTGTCTTCTAAGCAATCTCACTGCAGCATGTAGGATCTGAAGAAGTGGGTCTGTCCCACGAGAGTTCATCACCAAATAAATCACTGTGTTAGTCTTTGAAGTGCCACATTTCTGCTGGTTTGTTTTGTCGGAGTGCAGCCTAACACAGCCACCTCCGTGTTACTGTGCAGCATGTAAAGGTTAAGAGGGAAGTCAAGGTCACCACCTCTCCTTCTTCTACCCAATTCCCTTCTTTGACAATCACCCCTCTCCGCAGCAGTGTGCAGAGAGACTTTCTCCAATGTAGGTGAGATGTGAAGCTCTTCTTGGCTGAAATGTAAATTCTTTGTTTATGCCATTCCCTTCTGGTATGGCTATGGTCTGAAGAAGTGGGTCTGTCCCACAAAAGCTCATCACCTAATAAATTATTTTGTTAGTCTTTAAAGTGCTGCTGGCCTGCTTTTTTGTTTTTTGGTTTTTGGTTTTTATTTTTTTGATAGCAAACTAGTGTGTCTCTGTCCTTAAGAAAATGGTTTGTGGGGTTACCCAGAACTAACATATTTCAGTAACAAACATATGGCAAAATTGCATAATGTTTGCACTGATGTTATACACAGTCAGTGGTACAATAATAGTCAGCAGATTATGAGCTTTCAGTGCACCTCACACAGCACACTTTGTACAAAATATATCATAACCACATAGAACTGGAAGAGGGAGGTAGCCGCTTTAGTCTGTGGCTTAACAAAACAAATCAGCAGTCATGTAGCACTTTAAAGACTAACAGTAATTTGTTAGGTGATGAGCTTTCGTGGGACAGACCCACTTCTTCAGATCTGGAGATCGTGCTGTCCTGGAAATGGTGAACGTAGGGTACAGGATGTCACAGAGAAGCAGCATCAGGTAAATTTAGATTGAAGAGTGGAGAATATACAAGGAAATGTTGATATTGTTTGCAAAGGTAGTCGCCAATAAATGGGCATTTGAAAAGACAATTTAAGCCCAGACCTTGCTGGCCATTAAAATTTACTGACAGTTTCAATGGACAACTCTTTGTTTTCATTCCATTGAGTAGTTAAGTAAAGCTAGGTGCAACTACAGTGCAGGTCTGAACACAAAAGGCTGCATGAAAGTCGGAGAGGCCTAGCGGTGTAACAGAGGAAACACTCTTGTAAAATATAGGCAAACTGGCACTGGGGTTGAAAAGCTGTTAGAAATGCAGGACTTTGTCTTTCTCTGTATCCCTATTTATTTGGGTAGTGAGCCTCTGCAGTCTGCCTGTTTATCTCACTGAAAGTCAAGATGTTCCCACCTTGCTGGGAAGTCGTCTCAAACGTTTTGTGATTGTACTACCTCCAAAGCTGAAGACTTTTCATTTTGAAGATTCTGGATCACAGTGAGAGGGGGTGGAGGGAGCACCCTGACTGCCCATAACCTCCTGATAACACAAAGCAGCCGTAAATGTAGCGTTGGGATAGCTGAAAATAACTATCATCCAGGGAATGCAAACTGACAAACTGTGGCTTTTCTCAAGCACTAAAATACGGGTCACCCTCAGATCGACCCAATCACATGCCTCTCCTGGAAAACAGGTTTTACATCACAGCCCTGGAGAAATAGATGGTTTTTGCATTGTGCCACGAAGAGCACAGAACAGGCCAGATAATGGGGGCAGAGGTGCGTCATCATCACCCATTGTTGGAATGATTCCCTGAGTTGGTACAGTCCAGGGGGCTGTATAGGCAGGGGAAGTACAGGTGTGGAGGATGCCTTAGCCTGGGGCATGGAAAGGGTGAGTCAGAGAAATGCCGCTCAGCACCTGCACTCTAAAAACGTTGCTCCAGCACCACTGGTGGGCTGCTGAACAGTTTAAGGCACACATTTTGTGGGGGACACAAGGATGCACAGGTGCCATCTTGTACATAGTTCATGGATAAAAACAAACAAGCAGTCCAGTAGCACTTTAAAGACTAACAAGTGCTATAGACTAGCATGGCTCTCTCTGTTATCGTTCAGGGACGGCAGGGCACAGCATTTGTGTGTTCAGCTACAGGCTGTGTGTGAGCAGAATCTGGAGAGGTTTGTCACTCACCACCAAAGCAGCATAAAAGGCACCCCAGGCTGGTGTTTTAAATGGACACTGCTGTTCAGTGGTCCAGGTTGTACCCTGATAAAAGCACAGCAGATATCTGGCATCTGGAAGCAGCTAAGGAAGCAACCCCACCCCCACCCCTAAGGTGTGTAACAGAAGCTGAGCAGCTTCCCAAGGAGAGGGATTGCCTGTATTGCAACCTTCATCTCCACTGTCTGCTCAAAACAATGGGGTTTAGGGATGGAA
The DNA here is from genome assembly GCF_033958435.1 of Carettochelys insculpta. Classification (NCBI taxonomy): domain Eukaryota; kingdom Metazoa; phylum Chordata; order Testudines; family Carettochelyidae; genus Carettochelys; species Carettochelys insculpta. The sequence goes on from NC_134141.1 coordinate 1,559,491, forward strand.
GCACCAGCTCCCCTGGCATTAAGTAGTTTGCTACTCTCTGATGGGACAGTACTGATTGTGCTAGACAGGTTCCAGGTACATATTCACCAGATGTGCAGAGGAGTCAGAATTATTTGAAATAATCAGTTTCAAGTGAGGAACTGCTAGAATTGGTGATCCAAGAATTTTAATATTGCCTCAAATAAAACAGTCTGAATATGAGCTGAAAATATCTTTTGGGGTTGTGTGTCTTTTTCTCCTTCTTGTCTATTCTCAACACCACTGAGATTCTGTGTTGCAAGGGGACCATGGGACATGGCCAGCGTTCCCTGTCAGCTGAGCACTTGGGTGTTCACCCGGGAGAGATTCAGGTGCCACTCAGCTGGTTAGCAGAGCGCCCACAGTTGGTAGGGAATGTTTCTATGATTGTGCACATCTGCACATGCCTTGGTGCACATAGCAAAATTTATTCTGCTCCTGAGTGGGGAAAAAAAATGAGAGGGAATCCTGGACATGGCACAGGGGTTTATTTTGACTGAAAATCCATAGAGGGTTATCCCCAAGGCCCAAAGAAGCTTTGGGTTTTAGTGTGGCTTGTAGCGTGGGAATATCTTTGCATTAAGCTGCTCATTCCAGAACAGCTCTCAGTCCATCTCTCTCAGGCAGTTTCACACTAGCACCCATCAGCACAATAGCTGCTTCCCTCCCGCTTCGATTATATTGACAAAGTGAAATTCATGGAGCCTTAGCAGCAACAAAGGGTCCTGTGGCACCTTACAGACTAACAGAAAAGTTTAGAGCATGAGCTTTCGTGAGTTAACTCACTTCTTCAGATGCTGGTCCTGGAAATCTGCAAGGCCAGGTATAAATAGGCCAGAGCAAGGCTGGGGATAACGAGGTTATGGAGGAGGTCATGGAGCCTTGTGACCCTCCTTTCTGTAAACTCCATATGGGATGAAGAGTCGAATGCAGCTGGTGCTTTTCCTATCCTGGCATGGATAACCTCGTCTGTTCCTCTGTCGGTGCCCATAATAGTCCTCAGCTAGGTGAACTGCTCCACGTCTTCCAGGTCGTTCCCTCCCAGTGTGATGGCTGTGTTGTTGGACTAGCTGATCCTCATGGTCTTGGTCTTTCCCTGGTTAATGCTCAGTCCAGTCATTGAGGCAGTTTTGTCGAGTGTTGTGACCTTTTCTTCCATGCCTTCATGTCCGTGTGAAAGGAGGGCGGCAAAATCAATGTTCTCCAGCTGTTAGAAAAGCATTCGCTGAATGCCCTGCTGATGGCCACCTGTTGTCCGGCTCATAATCCAGTCCACTGTAATCAAGAACAGGAAGGGGGACAACAGGCCCCCTTGTTGCACTCCTGAGAATATGCTGCAGAATTCTGTCAAGACACCGTTGTGAACAATCTGTGAAGACGAAACTGCGGCTCTTCAACACAAATGTGAAGAGTGGGCTCTTGTATGGCTGTGAGACCTGGCGTACTAAAGTCTTCACATCACAAGCTACAGACATTGATAAACAGATGCCTGAGCTACATCCTTCACGTCAGATGGCAAGACTTGGTCACAGCCGAGGAGCTCTGGAACAGGGCAGGACAAGACCCAACTGACATTTAAATCAAGAGAAGAAAGTGGGAACAGCTCAGCAACTCTCTCAGAAAATCATCATCCAGCATCGTCCATCACGCTCTCACGTGGAACCTGCAAGGAAAACGCAAAAGAAGAAGAACCTCAGACAATGTGGAGATCTATTGCAATTGAAGGACAACTGGGCTACTCCTGGCATCAGCTAGAATTTTTGTCCCAAAGCAGAATGAAGTGGAGGAGGCTTGTGGATGACATGTGCTCCACCCGTAGTACAAGGGGTAGCGGTGTTAGTCTGTACTCTAACAAAACAAAACAGCAGAAATGTAGCACTTTAACAAAATGATCTATTCCGTGATGAGCTTTCGTGGGACAGACCCACTTCCTCAGATCAATCCCATTTCCAACACAGACTGGCATTCAGAAGTACAGAGGTCCAGAAAAAATTGCAATAAAAACTGACAAATCAGGTACCTAGGACTGAAGTGGGGGTGGGGGGTGTTAAGTGTCTTGCCTGAGGTAATTACGAGCATCAAAGGAAGGTAAGCAGCCGTGTTAGTCTGGATCTGTAACAGCAACGAAGGGTCCTGTGACACCTTATAGACTAAGAAAAAAGTTTTGAGCATGAGCTTCCGTGAGCACAGACTCACTTCATCAGATCTTGGACCAAGACCAGCATCTGATGAAGTGAGTCTGTGCTCACGAAAGCTCAGGCTCAGAACTCTTCTGTTAGTCTATAAGGTGCCACAGGACCCTTCGTTGCTGTTACACTCCTTGTAATGTGTGAGATAATTGTTGTTTTTAAAAACAGATTACATAGAGAAAGTTATCAGAGGGGTAGCCGAGTTAGTCTGTCTCTTCAAAAACAACAAGAAGTCCTGTGGCACCTTACAGACTAACAGATACTTTGGAGCATGAGCTTTCGTGGGCAAAGACCCACTTTGTCAGCTGCATAAGTGGGGGCGTTTCAGAGAAGGATTTAAAGAGGGAGTGTCAGTCAAGGGGAGGGCCAGAGCTGACAAGGTCTATTCAGTCAGGGTGGAAATGGCCCATTATCAGTAGTTAATGTGGAGTTGTGAACATCAAGAGGAAAAACAAAAAAGCAGTCTTAAATATTGAGTCTGTTCTGCTATGGCTATGGTCTGAAGAAGTGGGTCTGTCCCACAAAAGCTCATCACCGAGTAATCATTTTGTTAGTCTTTAAAGTGCTACTGGACTGCTGTTTTGTTTTGATAGTATACAGACTAGCATGGCTTTCTCTGTCACTAATCAAGAGAGGAGAAATTAAGTCAGTTCAGTCAGGGAGGATGTGGCCCATTGTCAGTTGCTAATGGGCAGGTGTGAACATCAAGAGAGGAGAAATTGCTTTATAATGGGCAAACCACTCCTAGTCTCTGTTCAATCCTTGGTTGATGGAGTCAAATCTGCAAATGAATTGCAGCTCTGAAATGTCTCCTTGCATTTTATTCCTGAAATTTTTTTATTGTAGGACTGCTACTTTTAAACCTGTTACTGAGTGTCCAGGGAGATTGAGGTGTTCTCCTATAGGTTTCGTACGTTACCATGCCTGATGTCTGATTTATGTCCATTTATTCTTTTACATAGAGACTGTCCAGCTTGGCCAAAGTAAATTGCAGTGGGGCATCACTGGCACAAGATGGCACATATTATATTAGTAGATGTGCAGGTGAAAGAGCCCCTGGTGGTGGTTGGTTGACTTTGCCTATGAAAACTTATGCTTCGGAATATCTGTCAGTCTATATGTTGCCACAGGATTCCTCATTGTTTTTATAGAGAAAGTTGTGAATTGGAGTTCATATTCAAATTTGACACATTAACACTTGTATGAACAGAGTTCCCCCGGAAGTGGCATACCCTTGGCAATTCACAAAAAGGAATGTGGTCCTTAGGATGAAGCTGGGACCAGCCTCTAACATTCAGGACATGCTGGCAGCGGCAGTGATGTGGTAGCCATGGAGGGATGCCAGGGCTCAGCATGGTCTAGCCCATGGAGGAGGAAGACAGCTGCATTTTTTCAGTCAGCTGGAACCTTTGTGTTACTTTCACCTTCAGCTTCTGACCCAGAAAACTGCAGGAGCCCAACTGACCAGTGACAGGTTGCTATGGGTGGGCCTGTGTGGCAGGACAAGGTCAGCTTCCCAGTGAGCAGGAGATGGGAGCAGGCATTTCTAGTCATAGATGCTATGTAATCCCATGGGCTCAGCGAAGAGTTAGAAAGGACCCCAAGCTCTCTCACGGTGCTGTTGACTGTGGCCCATCTGCATTCAGCAGGAGAGGACAACAGGCTTCCCTGTTTCTTCTTGCAAGTGTGTCCCCCTTGCGAACAAGTGCATCCGAGTTAAGCTAGATGCTCGTTTTCTACTGGGCATTTGCGACTATAACATGTGCGCTCCTGATGGTTGAATGGCCCATATGGCTAAACTCATCCAGCTGGCATGTCTCTGCAGCACCTCCTGGAAGTAGCACCAGACCTGGCAACACTACTGATCTAGTCTGACCTCCTGCCTACCATGGGCCTGCTGAGCCTCGCCCTTTCTCTCCTCTAACAGGCCCCTGAGCTCCTGCTGGGTTACCCAACTCCTCCAGTCTTGATCCAATGACACAAAGTGACAGAGAATCCACCACTGATTCCAGTTCAGACCAGCAAGTGGCCCGTGCCCCACACTGCAGAGGAAGGTAAAATGCCCCAGGGTCTCTGCCAACCTGAGCATGGTGGAAATTCCTTCCCAATCCCCAATATGATGATCAGTTAGACCCTGAGCATGTGTGAAAGACCCACCAGCCGGACACCTGGCAGAGAGTGAACAAAATACTATTCCAGATTTGGAAAAAGATGTTGCAAAGAACTGAGTATTTAAATACTACCTTCCAGAGTCTGATGCTGAATTCCCTGCCAGAGCTTTGGGTACCTCTTTGTAAATATACGTAAGTCCATAACCTGCTCCATTTGAAAGTGTCAAAGAGCTCTAGAGTTACAGAGATCCGGATAGCAGTGATAGGACAGGACCCTGTAAGGAGCAGAGAACATAGAATCATAAAACTGGAAGGGACCTCAAAAGGTCATCACATCCATTCAGGACCAAGCACCATCCAGACCAGCCCTGACAGTTTGGAATTTTTTCTTAATGTCCAGCCTAAACCTCCCTTGCTGCAGTTTAAGCCCATTGCTCCTTGTCCTATCCTCAGAGGTTAAGGAGAATAATTTTTCTCCCTCCTCCTTATAACAACCTTTTAGGTACTTGAAATCCGTGATCATGTCCCCTCTCAGCCTTCTTTTCCAAACCAAACAAACCCAGTTCTTTCAGTCTTCCCTCACAGCTACTGTTTTCTAGGCCTTTAGTCAGTTTTTTTGCTCTTCTCATCACTAGTCTTACACAAATGCACATACTTAGATCCTGTCCAACCTGGCAGCGTGCCCCAGGTAACCTCGTTAAGGCCCTTCCAACCCTGTATTTCTATGATCCTGTGAGTCTAGGCCAGTCTTATTTTGTTTAAATAAAGGCACAAGGTACAACCACATGTCCTAAACATACGTTCATGGGAGTATTTTTAGAATATTGGATCATAATTTGCTCATGATTTAGTAGTGGCTACTTTTGGGTTATTTTTTCTTGCCTATATGAATTATAAGTAAGAACCCACTGATAAGGAAACAACTGAAGTGTACGTTGAGAAGGATTTGAAAAGGGTAACCTTTCTTGCTTTGACACTTGCATGTTGAAAATCATTTGTGAGCACAGGTGAATTAAAATAAGTATTAGCTACAGTACCTCAGTTATGCAATGGACTGCTAGCAATTAATCTTGAAAGGCACACTGTGTCAGAAGTCACTTACCCTAATACTCCTGATTCGGTTCTGCAATCGTCCTAATACACAACTTTTCTCCCCAGAAGCTTCAATTTACACCCAAGGCTAACAGTATCTTAAAGCAGATGTGTGCCATTAAGTTATTAGTGCATCAGAACCCTGGAAAGCAGAAGGGGCTCAGCAGGTATTAATCTTTGAATCCAAAGGAAATTACTCTGCATTCTGAACAGGATGCTTTATCTTCTTCACAGACTCAATTAAGCAGCATTACTGCAAATATTCATGCCTCAGTGGAAATTTTAAAGATGCAGTATGTTGGAACAGATGGTCTTTTTCCTTTTCTCTTGTTTTCCAAAGAGTGTTGGCTTCTCTGCCAACTGCCAAAGGGAGGAAATAGCCTATGCGTATATCAGCTGAGTTCACAGTGTTCAATATTCTGCATGCATCCACCAACTGAATAGACATCAAACATAGTATCAGGTGCCAGGTCTGATGGGTCCACACTATGGGATCCCGTGGTGTGAAGTCTGGTGATCAGAGCTTTTCTTTGGCAGGCAAGATTAGCAGTCATAACTGGAGTGACAGTGAGTTCCTGGAGAGTGACAGACTCAAAGGCGTCCTCCTGCGCTAATTGCCTTTGGAGGAGGAAGAGTGCTTCTGGTAGGGAATCCAGGGTGACTGTCTCTAAGTTACCTTTCTTTGTTGAAGCAGTAAATTGGCTTAATTTGGCACGGGTGCACGCTGTGAGGAAGACTGCTATTAGTCATCAACGTTGCTATAGATACTGATAACAAAGCCATCCCTATGGAAGAAAAACGGGAATATGGGGAGGTTGAAAAACCTGGCCCTCATTAAGGCCTTGTGTTGTAAGACACCTTCCTTTCTTCTCTCAACGGATATAAAGCTGTGTTTCTTGTGCCATTGAATTGGTAGCTTTCGTTAGCAATGTAGTCCTGAAATACTAGTTTACATTGTGCCTTTGTTGGCATTGTGACATTTCGTCAATGGCTTTTGTTGAAGGAGCTGCTAACCATGATAAGACATTTGTCATGACTGTGTTTTAAAAAGACAGATAAATAAGTCTGTAATGCTAATGGCCGTACCGCGCGTAGGACATGATCCTGCGAAGATCTGTATGCATATTTAATTTTATGTGGGTGTAACCCCCTTGCTTTCAAGTGGCCTACTTGGCTGCATAAAATTAAGCTTATGTCTGTGAGGATCAAAGGACAGTGGTAGGTAACGGAGCTCGGAATGCCAGTTTCATAGGCAGTGGTCTCTTTCACCCTCAGGGATCCAGTCCAAGACAACAAAACTTCCTTAAACAGCTTCCCTTCTCAAATGCCCCCTCTGTGAGCACCACCCTGTGTGGTAGTGTCCCTAGGCCATTAGCACTTCCTGGAATGTTGTGTTGTAGGATCACTTTTCTGCTCAGAGAACGTGAGCTAAATTCTCCTGAGTATGGCCAGAATTATGTGCAGGACTATTTCAAAAGCTAGGTAAACTTGGATTAGGTAGCAAATAGAACTCAGTAGTCTTAACATTACCAATTGGTTCATATTACCTCATCCTATTTTAAGGATATAGTCTGCAAACGAGGTGGGTGAGGTGATTTTTCCACTGAAGTTGGACCAATAAAAGATATTAATTGACCAATTTTGTCTTTCTGATATCCTGGGATGCAACAGCTGTAACTCCACTGCACACTGTCTGCAAACAAGTCATTGGCACCAATTAAAGGGGTAGAAAATGGACTAGAAATCTGGAGGAAGTCTTAACTATGCCATCTTGAGGATAACCAAAGAGCAGAAATGCATTATTTCTATTTCCAGTGATGATGTGTTTTATCACCTGTAACCGTTTCAAGCTTTGCAGTAATTCATCTCACCATGTGCTACCTTCATAGGAATACAGCAGCTGGGCACACCTAGTCATTTAAGGCCCTGATCTGCACAAGGTGTACCTCCCATTGATGTTCACTCACATACATCTCACTGCAGGACTGGAACTTTAGATGTAGATGCAAGAAGTGGGCTAAATTACATCTTTGCTTTAGTTTAGCTGCTGGCAGATAGATTGAGACTCTATCTGATGTATATAATGAAGTCAAAACAAAAAAGCAGTCCAGTAGCACTTTAAAGACTAACAAAATAATTTATTAGGTGATGAGCTTTCGTGGGTAGACCCACTTCTTCAGACCATAGCCATACCAGAACAGCCTCAATATTTAAGGCACAGAGAACCAAAAATAGTAATCAAGGTCAACAAATCAGAAAAATTATTATCAAGGTAAGCAAATGAGAGAGCAGAGGGACAGAAGTGGTTGGGTGGAGTCAAGAATTAGATAAAGCCAAGTATGCAAAAGAGCCCCTATAATGAGCTAGTAAGTTGCCGTCCTCGTTCAAACTATGTGTAAATGTGTCAAATTTGAATATAAAAGAGAGTTCAGCAGCCTCTCTTTCCAAATGGCTGAGAAAATTCCTTTTCAGTAAAACGCAGACTTTCAGGTCATGAACAGAATGGCCCACTCCATTAAAGTGGTGGCTGACAGGTTTGTGAATCGGTCTTTTTTATGTCTGTTTTATGCCCATTAATTCTTTGTCCAAGAGAGTTTGAACTCTGTCCAATATACAAAGCATCTGGGCATTGTTGGCACATGATGATATATATGATGTTAGTTGAGGAGCAAGAGAATGCACCCATGATTCTGTGAGTAACCTGGTTAGGTGCAGTGATGGTATCTCCAGAACGGATATGTGGACAAAGCTGGCAGCAGGCTATGTTGCGAGGAAAAGTCCCAGGACTGGTGTTCCTGCGGCATAGACGGTGGCTGTGGGTGAGAATCCTCATAATGTTGGGAGGTTGTCTGTAGGAGAGAACAGGCCTGTCACTTACGGCCTTCTGGAGTGTAGCATCCTGATTTAGGGATAGGTCGTAGGTCTTTAATAATGTGTTGCAGTGGTTTGAGTTGGGGGCTGTAGGTGATGACCAGTGGTGTTCTGTTCTTGGCTTTTTTGGGCCTATCTTGGAGTAGCTGGTCTCTGGGTATTCGTCTGGCCCTGTCGATTTTTTTTTTTATGTCTTTTGATGGGTAATTCAGGTTTATGAATATTTGGTAGAGACCTTGTCGTTTTTGGTCTCTGTCAGTAGGATCAGAGCAAATGCGATTGTACCTATCTTTGTCCGCATATCTATTCTGGAGATACCATCACAGGACCTAACCAGGTTATTCACAGAATCACAGGCACATTCTCATGTTCCTCAACTAACATCATATGCCATCATGTGACAACAATGCCCAGATGCTTTGTATATTGGACAGACTTCAAACTCTCTTAGACAAAGAATTAATGGGCATAAAACAGACATAAAAACACTCCTGATTCACAAACCTGCCAGCCAGCACTTAAATGGAGTGGGCCATTCTGTTAATGACCTGAAAGTCTGTGTTTTACTGAAAAGGAATTTTTCACAGCCGTTTGGAAAGAGAGACTGCTGAACTCTCTTTTATATTCAAATTTGACACATTGTTTGAACTGGGATGGCAATTTTCTAGCTCATTAAAGGGGCTCTTTTACATACTTTGCTTTATCTAATTCTTGACTCCCCACCACCACTTCTGCCCCTCTGCTCTCTGATTTGCTCACCTTGATAATAATTTTTCTGATTTGTCAACCTTTATTACTGTTTTTGGTTCTCTGTGCCTTAAATATTGAGTCTGTTCTGATATGGCTATGGTCTGTCCCACGAAAGCTCATCAGCTAATAAATTATTTTGTTAGTCTTTAAAGTGCTACTGGACTGCTCTTTCTTTTCGATAGTATATAGACTAGCATGGCTATCTCTCTGTTACTATTCATAATGAAGTCAAGCTTCCCAGGTGGAAGGGCTAAAGCTTTTCAAAATGAAAGCTCAGAACCATTTTATTGCCTCTGGTTTAGAGACAAATCGAAACCTTTGCTACTCAGTCATCATCTCTGGATGACTGGAGGAATTTGAGGGTTTGTTACATTTCAAATTGGCCCATACAACTGGGGCCTTTCAGTAGTACCATGTAGCTGCACTAGAACTGAAATGTGCTTGTTATTTCCAGCTCCTGTGATTGTTGTACCACCAAAAAAGATTCATAATATAACTGGTGCCCAAGTGTACCTGTTGTGTGAAGTGAAGGCAGTTCCCACTCCCGTGATCACATGGAGAAAGGTATGCCAACATCTGATTACATTTGAAACAACACATTACACAGGATCAGACACATGTAAGACAGAGAAACTGACATGGGGCCAACTCCACCATTGATATAAATTGTCTCTGTGCCATTAGACCAGATTTCACCAGGATGGAATTTGGCCCCTTTCCTTTGCTCTGTTGCCATCCCTGCTTGCAGATGATTGTGTTCAAGGTGAAAAGGGTACATTAAAGTGATAACAAGGCAGTGATTCCCTCAGCCTGCTAGCAGAACCCATCTGCACTGGAAACACCTGCCTCCCTGTGGGGCTTTGAGAACTGGAAGGGAGGTTTGACTAGTTTGGTCTAGCTCCCTGGCCTCTGTAAATCAGTAGAGAAGCCCTGAGCTTAGCAGAGTATCTCTGACTTGCAGCAGCCCGGGGCTGGCCTGAGTACATCCCTGGCAGAGGGGAAGAAGGGAATGACTATTCCGTCCCACACAGTGTGCAGACTGAATATAGGACTGGCTTGGCTGGGGGAAGAGGAATTCTGGGCTGGAGGTTGGTCTGACAGAGGGGCTCTGATGACATCTGTGTGAGTCCTCAGAGGAGCATCAGGGGCAGAAACAGTCTCAGCCTACTGATTTTGGCTGTGGAAGGAAATCTCTCCCCCACCTCCCAGAAGAGAGCTAAGGCTTTGGGGACGGGCAGAGGACTGGGGTGCTAGATTCCTAGGAGCTAGGAGCAGACCGTCAGCCAGGCACTTATTCCAAAGCTTTCAAAGCAGGGTGCCCAAAGTTAGGCACCTAAACTGAAGGGGCGTGACCTTCAGCAGTGCAGAGCCCCCAGTGCTACGCCACCCCTCATCCTGCACACCCACCACTTACATGAGGAGCCAAGTAGTGGCACTGGCTGCATGTGTGCGGAGAGAACAGTCAGAACATGCCAGCAGCAAGCTGGGGAGAGCCAGGATACAACCAGCCACATACCACTGTGCAAGAGAGAGGCACTGCCTCACAGTGCCTCCCGGTCCCTGGCAAGGATCTGCTTCTCGCTCCTGGCAGTAGCTGTGAGAGCTTCTGCTCCCTACGACTTCCCCCGAGTGATGTGCAGTGGGAAGATAATGGCATGTGTTCTTCTGTTATAGGCATCTCTCAGTAAAGCATTGGTGCACACTGCAGAAGTTAGTAGAGATTGCAATATGTTGAGCTTATACCTGCCAAGAGCAGAGCTCACACACTGATGAGTGTGATGCTTTCAAAGTATTCCACACCTATGTTAACAGTGTGCAATGTTGTAACACCCCACAGGTCACAGAATCACCCAAGGGAGTTAAACTCCTGGAAGAATTGCCTGGAGACAGAGTAAACATTGCAGTCCAAGTCTGTGGCGGTCCTTCTAAACATGAGAGCACAGGCTGGGTTTTGGTAAGTCTGACAAAACAAAGAGTAGTGAGGCCAGAGGTGGGGAAAGAGAGGGACAGGCTGGTTTGGGAGGCTTTTTCCATACAGAAAATACAGTACCTCACAACCAAGTGATCAAAACAAAAGAGCAGTCCAGTAGCACTTTAAAGACTAACAAAATGATTACTCGGTGATGAGCTTTTGTGGGACAGACCCACTTCTTCAGACCATAGCCATAGCAGAACAGACTCAATATTTAAGGCACAGAGAACCAAAAATAGTTATCAAGATTGACAAATCAGAAAAATAGTAATCAAGGTGGGCAAATAAGAAGAGCATTTTAGCCTTTGTTTTGAAGGAAGAAAGCTAAAATTCTTCAGATTTCTCGTAGTTACCAAACTGGATGTATGGTTGCCCTTTTGCTGACACTGTGGTGTTTTGCCAGATCAACCCACTGATGAAGGAAGACGAGGGTGTTTACCAATGTCATGCTAGCAACATGGTTGGAGAAACTCAGGCAGAAGGGAATATCAAAGTGACTGAGCAAAGTAAGAGGACTAACTTCCTAGAAGCAGATGACATAGCAGGTAAGGTTAACATTACAAATCCACATCAGTACCACAGAAGCCTGTGGGGGTTTTTTTTGTTTGTGTTTGTGTTTTGTTTTGTTTTTGCCTACTCTTGATAGCCTAAACACACAGATGTAGAGGAAATATGGCCAGGAGCAAGGAGGGGCCTGGAATCTCATTAGAGATTGAAGCATTGCCTCAGTATTATCTTGAATGAGTCATTTTCTTCCATCTACCTTAGTAAACCTATGCCAAAGCCTGAGATGATAAAAGGCATTGCAATGTGCTAAAGACCTTAGATTTTTCAAAAGTAGATACTGCTGCATGGAACATTTCTGGGTATGTAAAGTTTTGAATCCAGAATTTAATGATTGCAGTGTAAATACATGTCATACATGATCAGATTGTTTGACATATTCAGACCAGAACCCAGCTTTTCATTCCATTTTCTAAAGATGATGCAAATGCCACATGCTAAGGAGACAAAGCAGACTTCCCTCATTAATGACCAGTTCCTCTGTCATCTTCTCTCCTGTGTAATATCTTTTAACAAAAATGGATTTAATTCACACCAGAGAAGAGAGCTACCACAATACCTATGCAACACATTTGTATATGCCTTGTGTTTGCACTTTGTATGCTCAGGGTGAATTTCACCCTAAGAAAGAAGAGCAGACACCAAGCAGATAAAAGAGTGACCAAGCTTTAAATAAAGCAACCAAAATGTCCTTCTACTGATATCTTTATATTTTCCAAATATTTTACTGTAAAAGTCTGATTCCCCACAGCATTATTCCAATTTTACGCTGGGTCAGTTCCATGGATTTCTATGGACTCTTGAATAACTGGAGTAACACAGTGAACTGGGCCCCCAATACATGACTCTAGCCAGGCAAGGCTGCAAAGCAAAGAGGGTGAATGGCAGTCAGCATCTTGTGCAGCACTGGCCTGGAAAAGCAGCTGTGCAAGAAAGTAATGTTTGTTTCTGGATGAGTGTTTAATATTAAAAGAATACATCCAGTTTAGCAACTATAATATTCAAAAGGTGTATATTTAATTTTGTGCTGGTTTTAGCCCTGTCAATGTCACCATCACAGCTCAGTTTTCTATAGTACAAATTATTACAAATCTTTGGATAATAATCTCTCAAACTGTTTTTTTTTTTTTACATATTTCTTCTTTTAGGGAGAAGTGATTCAGTCTTCACTTGGGGGAAATAAAGATCATCAAGCACAGGCTAAAAATCAGTTAGTGGCTTCCTTTGTTATATTATAGAATTAGGAAACTGCATTAGTATTATGCGGTTAATGAAACATTTTTGTACATTTTCCTATTTGGATAAATTAATTTAAAAGTCTGTACTTTGTAATGGGAAAAAAATAGAAATAAAACTTTTTTTTTTAGCCATTTTAAAGATTGCCTCGAGGTTGCTTTTTATTGGCACTCTCAAGCGTTCCCAGTAGAGGGCAGCAACTACCTGTTCCGAGGAGAGCTTTTGGTATAATTCATGCAGGTCAGGCTTGGCGCTAAGGACAATTCACAGCAATAACAATAACTGTATGTCAAGTGTCAGAGGGGGAGCCGTGCTAGTCTGGATCTGCAAAAGCAACGGGGGGTCCCTGTGGCACCTTACAGACTAACACAAATGTGTGCGGATAAGCTTTCGTGGGCACAGACCCACTTCGTGAGATGCAGGTGACCTCATGCCCATACATTTCTGTTAGTCCATACGGTGCCACAGGACCCCTCGTTGCAATAGCTACGTTTTTAAAGCACGCCAGGTACGGCAGACAGCTGAGGGTGTAATGCAGCGGGGGCGGTTGTTGCCCGTGGGCTGTGACTGAGCAGCACACCGCGCTCGCAGGGCGCTCCAGGACAGCCCGGCAGCGGCCTGCAGCGCGTCAGAGTGCGGTGCGGTGCGGTGCGGTGCGCCCGCCGCGCATGGGGGCGCGACGCTCAGCGCAGGGCAGAGGGGTCGCTGGCGGGCGGACGGGCGGGCCCCGCGCAGCAGACACCCGGCTCGCGTGCGCGCAGCGGCGGGGGCGCGGGGAGACCCGAGGGCCGCTCCCCAGCCGCACGGCTGGCTCCCGCACGCGGCAACCCAAGCCAAGCCGGGGGGCACAGGAGCTCCGGGAACGGCGCACCTCGCGGCGGGGGGGCGGGCTTGGCCCTCCCAATCCCACCTCGGGCCGCGCCGCGCCGCGCCCCGCCTCGCCTCTCCTCCACGCCCCTTCCCCCGCAAACCCCGCCACGCCTCTCCGCCACGCCCCTTCCCCCGCAAACCCCGCCACGCCCCGCCTCTCCTCCACGCCCCTTCCCCCGCAAACCCCGCCACGCCCCTCTCCGCAAACCCCTTTCCTGCCCCGCCTCTCCGCCACGCCCCTTCCCCGCAAACCCCGCCCTGCCCCGCCTCTCCGCCACGCCCCTTCCCTGCAAACCCCGCCCTGCCTCTCCGCCACGCCTCTTCCCCCGCAAACCCCTTCCCGCCCCGCCCCGCCTCTCCGCAAACCCCGCCACGCCCCTCTCCGCAAACCCCGCCACGCCCCTCTCCGCAAACCCCTTTCCTGCCCCGCCTCTCCGCCACACCCCTTCCCCGCAAACCCCTTTCCTGCCCCGCCTCTCCGCCACGCCCCTTCCCCGCAAACCCCTTTCCTGCCCCGCCTCTCCGCCACGCCCCTTCCCCGCAAACCCCGCCCTGCCCCGCCTCTCCGCCTCGCCCCTTCCCCCGCAAACCCCTTCCCGCCCCGCCTCTCCGCCACGCCCCTTCCCCGCAAACCCCTTTCCTGCCCCGCCTCTCCGCCACGCCCCTTCCCCGCAAACCCCGCCCTGCCCCGCCTCTCCGCCACGCCCCTTCCCCCGCAAACCCCTTCCCGCCCCGCCTCTCCGCCCCGCCTCCCCGCAAACCTCTCCCTGCCTCGCCTCTTGGCCACGCCCCTTCCCCCTCCCTGCCTCGCCTCTTCGCCACGCCCCTTCCCCCACCTTGCCCCGCCCCCACGCGCGGGTGGGGGGCGGGGCGGACCCGATCAAGCCTCAGGCCCCGCCCACCACCTCCGCTCGTTGCAGAGGGCGGAGCCGGGAGCGGAAGTCATCCGTTGCCGGAAGTGACGGTGCCGTGAGTGCTGTCGGCGGGGCGAGGCGCAGAGGGGCGCGCTCGGCCGGGAACATGTCTGAGGGCCGGTCCGGGGCAGGGGGTGGTGCGCATGCGCGGCGCGCGATCGCCTCGGGCGGGCTCCCGGGCCACGCTGAGGTGACCCCCCTCCCCGTCCCCGCTACCGCGAGAGGCGCTGTCCGGCCCCACGTGTGCGCAGCCCCCGGCGCGGCCCGGCGCTGTGCGGGGAAGGGGGCGGCTCCCGGGCCCGGCGTCGTACATTGCCTCGGGGCTGCGCCAACTGACGCCGCTCTGGCCTGGCCCGGCCCGGCCCGGCCCGGCGGGGGGCCCGCCAGGAGCGGCCTCGTGCTGTGCTTGGGCGTCCCGCGGCGGGCGCTTGGAGCGGTGCACGCCGCGCGGGCAGCCGAGCCTGGGGCTGGGGCGGGGACCGCCGCCTCCTTCGAACGGGCCTTGGCCCGGACTTTGCGGCGCGAGGCGACGCGGCTCGGTTCGGTTCGGTTCGGTTCCGATGCGACAGCCGGACCCAGACGCGCGCGCCCAGGGCCCCTGGAACAACAGCGCGTGGCGGCCCCTGGCCCCGGCCGTGTCGGAGCACAAGCGTCCGTGGGCAAAGGCCGCCCGTCATGGCGGAGCAGTTGTCAGCCCAGCCTGTGCTCACCTTTCCAGTCACTAACCTGCTGTAACAGCGACGAAGGGTCCGGTGGCACCTTACAGACTAACGGAAAAGTTCTGAGCGTGAGCTTTCGTGAGCACAGACTCACTTCATCAGATGCTGGTCTTGGAAATCTGCAGGGCCAGGTATAAATAAGCCAGAGCGAGGGTGGGGATAACAAGGTTAGCTCAGTCAGCCAGGGCGAGGCTTACTACCAGCAGCTGATCTGGAGGTGTGAACACCAAGGGAGGGAAAGCTGCTTTTGTACTTAGCCAGCCATTCACAGTCTTTGTTTAAGCCTGAGCTGAGGGCATCAAATTTGCAGATGAATTGTAGCTCAGAAATTTCTCTATGGAGTCTGGTCGTGAAATTTCTTTGCTGTAGGATACCTACTTTTAAGTCTGCTACTGTGTGGCCTGGGAGACTGAAGTGCTCTCCTACGGGTTTTTGTATATTGCCATTTCTGATGTCTGATTTGTGTGCATTTATTCTTTTACGTAGAGACTGTCCAGTTTGTCCAATGTATATAGCAGAGGGGCATTGCTGGCACATGATGGCGTAAATTATATTGGTAGATGTGCAGCTGAATGAACCCACGATGGTGTGGCTGATCTGGTTAGGTCCTGTAATGGTGTTGCTGGTGTAAGTAGTGATCCTGCACTTACCAGAGGGGTGGCCCTGTTTGTCTGTGCCTACAAAGCAACAAGAACTGTGCCACACCTTATAGACTAACAGGCCTTGTGGAGCATAAGCTTTGGTGGGCAAAGACCTGCTTCATCAGATGCACAAGTCAAATTCTGACTTGGTGGAGGTTGTTTCTTACTGAGATATTTGCTTTCCTTCACAGCTTTGATAGACAATGATACAGGGGACACATACTAGATTGCTAATTTCCAAACAATTCTGTTAAACACCTAAATTGGTTTTTTCTGGTTCTATAACATGCTGTATGACCCTTAAACAAAACTTTTATTTGTGTTTAATCCAGGTATGACACCCAGCTGTGTAGAAACTTTCTCAGTCTGTGTGCTGTGTACATTTAACATGTCACAATTGAAAAAAATTTATCCGTACAAAACATTTGGAATGGTATATGGCTAAAGTGAAAACAGAATAAGAATAATGCACATTATACAGAATTAAGTTAGAAATTGTTCATGTTGTACCACTTCTGAAATGAAATCTTAGATATGCTTATCTGCATAAGCATTATCCTTGTACTCACTGTGAACAAGAAGTCCTATGGCACCTTATAGACTAACAGATATTTTGGAGCATAAGCTTTTGTGGGCAAGACCTGCTTCATCATTGGGTCTTTGCACACAAAAGCTTATGCTCCGAAATATCTTAGTCTGTAAGGTGCCACAGGACTTCTTGTTGTTCTTGAAGATGCAGACTAACTCGGCTCCCTCTCTGATACTCATTGTGGTTGTTTCTACTATTGGTAGGAGGAATACGGCACACAGTATTTTCATAGTCTAAGAAAAACATATCTAAAATATTTTTCTGATGCAAGCATTTCAAGTCTATATTTTTGTTTCATGTAGGGAGCCATATTTTATAGGTTATATGCAACAGTCTAAGCTAAACACATTTATAATATTGCTTCCCTTAATGGTGTAGAATAGAGGGAGGCCTGACTTCTTTAATGAGAGATGTGTGTTCAAAGTACAAGCACTTTACTTACAAGTACACAAACAAGGGACACATATACTTACCTTAGTTCACTAGATGAGTGAACTCCCTCTGCTAATACAAGCTTTCCCATTCCCCATGTCTCCAACCGGCTGTATTCTGACACCAGCCCCCTGCCTACCCCATGGCCCCAACCCATGGCAGTATGACCTGCTCCCCCTGGCAGCCTTAATTTCCCTGCCAGCCCCATGGCCCCAGCCTGTGGCAGCCTGACACCCCCGCCCCCACCCAACCCCACAGACTGGCCCCAGACGCCTGACCACCGCCAACCTTGTGGCCCCAGCCTGTGGCAGCCTTAAACCCCCAGCCCAGCCCCGCTGCAGCCTGACCCCCTGCTGGCCCCATCCCTCCCACCAGCCACACACCCAATCTGCAGCAGCCTTAAACCCCTGTCTGCCCCACAGACTGTACCCACCACCTGGTTTTTTCCCTCCCTCCCACTCATGGCCCCAAACTGCCCCAGCCTTTAAACTCCCTCCCCAACCAAACCCAAGGTTTTCTTACCTGTCAAAAACAATGCCACCGGCTGCCACTCCTTCACCAATCAGAGAGTTTAATAAAATATTTTTTCCTGCAATCCATATAACTCGTGTACAGAATAAGCAGTGAATCTAGCATGTGATTTAGAAGTGTAAATGAGACATCCTGCTTAATTTGCTGCATTAACTGGTCCTAATGACAGGGTAGCTTTCTTTTTCCCCCTTTCTGCTATATATAAACCCTGAGTTCTGTAATTTCTACTCCAACCCACCATAGTAGATTTTACCCACAAAAGCTCATGATCTAATAAATTAGTCTCTAAGGTACCACAGGAATGCTTGTTTTTGAAATTAATGAAAGCTTATGCCCAAATAACTCTTCATTTTTGCTTTATATCTCTGAATCTCATACACTGCTGCATCTCTTCCTTACTTGGTAAAATTGCACACGGAGGATGTGGTCTTACATTTTATGTGAATACTGAGTGAAATATATTGTTTCACTCAGCTTGTGTCTGTGAAGAACAGAAGCAGAGGAAGCTGTGTTCACAAATGCAATGTAGTGCATATTGGAATGAATCATTTGAAGTGCTGTTGCTCATTTCTTGGTCATATAAACTAACTTCACAATAATCTGAGCACCAGCAATGTGCACTGTCATGCTGTCATAGTAAGAGCTTCAGCCACATGACTTCCAGTTAGATGCTGCAGAGCTCTAAAAATGCCAGTGTCTATGCTGCAGTTTAATACCATACTTTGAAAGAGCAACTTGATGTGACAAGAAGCAAGAGGCTTACCCTGCAGCAAGGGAAGTTTAGGTTAGACACTAGAAAAAATGTCCTAATTGTCAGGGTGATTTAACAGTGGAATAAATTGCCTAGGGAGGCTGTGGAATCTCCATTGCTGGAGATATTTAAGAGCAGGTTTGATAGACATGTCTCGGCAGTCACTCGAGAATGAGTAGGACATCTTCTGTCACCCTATTTGTGAGACTGTTAACGGCTGATCAGCCCGATTCTGGAGCTTTAGGTCTTATCACAGAAGTGGCAGGTATTGGTAGTTATAGGAGCACAGGGCAGTTTTGGTCACTCTTCTTCTCTGCCACTCCTCATTTGCACTGTGGCAGGACCTCTCAAATTCCACCACCATCTGTCAAGAATGGGCTAGGCCAGTGGTTCTTAAAATGGGGAGCACGCATCCCCTGGGGGTGCATGATGCCCTTTCTGGGGGTGTGAGACATGTCAGATTTTTTTAGAGGTAAGTCATCAAAAATGCAAATTAAGCACAGCACATAAGTACAACTATTTTGTTTCATCAAACCTATGTATGAATTCAGTTAGCCAGGTGTTAGCGTGTCAGTTACAGTTTACTTCCACAGCAAAACTCTGTAACATCTCTGGGTAGTACTTGCATATTTTTGCATGCCTACTGGACTATTATTTGTGGTGAGTAATAACATAAGACTATTTTACATATATTTAACATGCATTTAAAAGTGTACAGCCCCCCCATCTCCATTTTTGATAAGGGGTGCGACAAAGTATTTGTTTTTTGAGAAGGGGTGCAAGAACCTATTTTGGGAACCAAAGGGGTGCAGGCTGCAGTAAAGGTTAAGAACAACTGGTCTAGACAGTACTTGGCCTTGCCATGAGGGCAAGGGACTTGATTCAATGACCTCTCGAGGTCCCTTCCAGTTCTAGTGTTCTGTGATTCTGTGTCAGCAAATACATGTGGTTACCATGCTCAACTATGAAAAGGCAGGCAGCAGTTCCCTCTGCCTTGAGGTAACTGTGGGGCAATACAGCTGTTTTTTGCTATTTCAGTCCTTTGCTAGTACCGCTCCCTAGTCACACCAAAGCTGTAAAACATAACCAATTTCAAAGCATGAGGTAACATATTACACAGCTAGATAGCTACATATGGTTCTTCTTCAGCTACACCAGCTCAGTGAAAATGACTGCCAAACACAATGGATCCTGTGCTCAGATTTATTCTGAGTAACTTGCCCAGGTCGTGCTGAGCATCTCAATGGGAAGTTGCGGAACTCCAAGTTACATAAGCAAACACCAACATTGATTGATTGCCTTTTCTAAAAAAACTTTCCACAGTCTTTAGGGGTAGTTGTAAACTGTTCTCCCACATGATTGCTTTTCAGGTTGCTGGAATGTGCTATTTGCACAGAGGGGTGTAATGTGGAACCAAAGATGTAGTAATCAAAGCAGGAGAAGTGACCTAGCATTCTGGCTTCATTCTGCTGAGGTTGAAATATCACTTGTACGGTAGCCAACCGCATGAAACTCAAGTCTCTCTCTAAAGCATTAAACTAATGTTCAGCCCTTTGTGTGTCAGTTATTGAGCTCCCTATGTTTACGGTTATCTCTGTAACCTTGACAACCTGGAGTGATGGACAGGAAAGCTGAAAGAAATTATTCAAGTGTGTCCTCTTTAAACAGTTTTCAGAGTATAAGGACTTATCACCTTCCAAGCCTCTACAATGGCCTAGATAACCCTACTGGTCCCTGACACTTGCCTTGTTCAGCTAAGTTTTCATATGCAGCCAATGGGAAAATATCATCAGTTTCTAAAAAAATTCTAACACATGATTTTACTGCCAAGACTGATTCTATTCTGGAAATCACTGTGATGAATAAAGATGAATTAACCATTGCCTATGGACAGGTGATCAAATCTGATTGCATTCAATATGGGCAAACAGAGGACAGTTTTGTGGGAGCACGAGCACCTGGTGGCCGGGCCTCACTCGCAAGGCAGAATGACCATACACTCCATCTTGGAACGCTATCATACAGCGGCGGGAAGGTCTGAAGTCAGGCCAGGAGAAAGAAATCAGAAAGTTGACAAGTAGTTGGAGAGTCCCCAAAGAGAACATCCTGACAAGCAGATAGTAAGCCCCCAAAGAGAACAGCTGGGGCTAGTAGCTGGAAGCCCCCCAAAGAGAACATCTTGGTTGTACAACATCAGAGGGTCTCAGGGGAGGTTCAGAAAAAGACCAAGGACAGAGGAAATCTTGTAACATGTTCTAACAGGCCGGGAGGATAGAAAGCCCAAATTAGGTAACAAACGCTTTAATTGGCCAGGTATCGAACCCCCAAGTAAGAAACAATATAAAAGGTGATTTAACAGGAATAAGGGTGTGGGCTCCTGGACACAAGGCGGAGGCTAGCAACTTCCAGTCCAGACAGCAGACCCCGGCCTGATCACCCGGACGTCACCACCACGAAAGGTCCCAACCAAGCCGTATCTCTGACTTGAAGGGCCGCTGTAACGTAGTTATTGGTGAGATGTGGGAGCATTGGATGTTATTGGTAAGTCACATGTAATTATATATAGTTATATGTAACCTAGTATTTAGCTTATGCCAAATAAATAACTATCTATATATATAACAAGTGTTAAGTAATTGTAGTTACAAATAAATAAATAAATCACTATTGGTAAATACCACTAGCTGGTCTAGCTGGGTCTGTATAGAGAATTATTGGGACTTAGAACAGCCACAGGGCATTGTGGTGTTCACAATCGGAGTGTTATTGTTTCTGGTACTCATAATACTGTGGAAACCTAGGTTTTAAAGTGAATACACTAAATCACATATTGCTGCTACACTATATCAGGCTGCTATAAAGGTGGGGTGGTTGGTCCTGGGCCACCCGACTCCCCCCGCTGTATCACACCCCACGTGCACCCACGGGACCCGGAGTAGGTCGGCACATCGTCAAGTTTCAGCCAGTAATAAGTGACTTAGAACTTCATCAGGGCAAATTTCCCAAATCTGAGGAATATTTGAGTGAAATTAATCATGAGGGAAAATTACAAGTTTTTCTAAAAGTCATCACTAAATGTCTCAAAGCCATGATTCCAGCATCAAGAAGGTACCGGTGGCTAAAAGTCCAATCTAGTTCAGTGGTGCAGCAAAGACAGCAATTAGAAATCAAAAGACATCCTCTAACAGAGAAAAAAGGGGAGGTAGACAGCAATCCATATAAACTAGAAGTTAGAAAATGAAGAAAATTGATAAGGAGAGAGAGACATCAGGAAAAAAAAGATATGGCTGGCAGGTCTAAGGCCACTGAAGATTTCTTACAGTATCCTAACGATACAGGCTTGTTACCAGTTGGAGATGGTAGAAGTGTTGATGGTGCTTACAGAACAGAAATATTTATTGAACACTTCTGCCTATATTTAGAAAGCAGCAGGATGATGCACTAGCATCCTGTAAGGATGATGAAGCATTTTCTAGTTCACTGATAAGTGAGGTTATTAGACAGCATCTACAAGGGATAAACAATTTTAAGTTGGCAGACTGATAACTTGATCCTAAAAGAGTTGAGTGAGGAGATTTCTGGCATGGAAATGTTTAATTTTTAATAACCCTTTGAATAGGAGAGGAGGAAGGATGAAATGCCAGAAGGCAGGATGAGAGCTGATGTGCCAGTATTTAAAAATGCAAGGAAGGTGACCCAGGTAATGATTGGCCAGATATCCTGCCATCAGTCCAAGTCAGAATAAGAGAAAAGCTGGTGTGGAATTCAACTGGTAAAGAACTGAAAGAGAATTTTCCAGCTCTGAAAAAGTGGATCCATCCCACTAAAGCTCATCACCTAATAAATTATTTCGTTAGTCTTTGAAGTGCTACAGGACTGCTTTTTGTCTTGTGAGAGAAAGGAATCTAATTACTGCCAGTCAGTGGAGTTTTATGGAAAACTGCTCTTGTCAAACAAATCAGATTTCACTCTTTGCGATCACAAGTCTGGTTGATAAAGGTAACTATGTAGCTGTAATAAACCCAGACTTTTCTAAGGCCTTTGACTTTATTACACAAGATTCTGATTTAAAAAATAGCACTAAACAATAGCAATACATGAAGTGGATTAAGAGCTGGCTAACAGATCTCTAAGAAGCTGTGAATGGGAAATCATGGGGGGTGTTTTTAAAGGAGTCTAATGGAGTTCTGCAGAAATCAGTACTACTTGGTGGTCCCTTGGTAACAAATAGAACATCTTCATGTCACCTTCCTATTTGTGAGTCCCTTGATGGCTGATCAGCCCAATTCTGGAGCCGCAGGTCTTATCACAGAAGGGGCAGGTGTTAGTAGCTGTGGGAGGGGCATGGGACAGTTTTTGACACTCTTTTCTTCTCCACTTGTCCTCGTCTGGACTGTAGCAGGACCTCTCAAATTGCGCCACCCCCTTACAGATTACAGTTCTCCACTGGGGATGCTCTTGGGTAAGGTTCTCTCAAGTGTCAACACCAATGCTGCATTTTTTCATGTGTGCCTTCAGCACGCCCTTATGTCGCTTCTGCTGCCCCCCAGTCCCTCATCCAATTTGGAAAACAGAATGGCCATGTCTACACTAGCTCCCTCCTTTCAGCACGTTAATGAGGGATTTTGGAAGATGCTAATGAGGTGCTGCTATTAATATGCAGTGCCTCATTAGCACAATGGCAGCCACACACAATGCAAAAGTGCCACTTTCAGAATGCACACCGGGCATGTAGCTGGGGGCCTTTCAAAAGGACCCCCTGATTTTGAAAGCCCCTTCTTCCCAAAACCAAATGATTTGGGAGGTTGAATAATCACTGCAAAGGAATGCATTGGTCTCTCCCTCTCTCCAGACCAACGCTGGATGCCTTTCTGTAAGATCTGCTTTGGTTAAATGCAAATGGGGCCACTGACCAGAGTACCAGGGAAATTCCTTTGCATATTGTACAGTAAGTCGGACTTTATGGTCTAACAGTCCCTTCTGGCTTTACCCACAGTGAAGTTCTGACCACTACCTGCCAGAGGTGGCTTGTGGCAGGGTCAGTGAGTTATATGGGCCCAGGGTGTCCAGGCTCCAGGATTGTTCCCAGACCGGTGGCCCTGTTCCAGCAAAGTTCAGGGCTGGATTTCTCCCCCAACCCCACTTGCTGCCAGTGTTCCCTGTAAGCTGAGCTCTTGGGCGGCCATCCAGCTGATTAGCCAGCAGCCTGTGTTTCTGTCGGCGGTGCGCATACCAAGAAGAAATTAAGAGGGAACACTCCTTGCTGCCCTGCACACCACCTCCCGGTGCAGCCCCTCACCCTGCTTGCTCCACGTGACTGCCAGCACATCCCTGTGGCTAAGGGGAAGCTGCAGGGCATTGTCTGCAGGAAGCAGCACACAGAGACCTCCCCAAAAGCTAGGAGGCGGATGCCACGAAAAGTCACCCCACCCCCGCCTCCCTGCTTATCTCCAGTTGCCATCTGTGGGGTTTCCATGGCAGCTGGCAAGTGTGGGGGCAGACCTGATCCCCGCTGCCAGTACCAGCGCCTGCCCTTAGTTCCCCTGGTCATCCATGGCCTTGCAAGACCCCCCCATCCCACAGGGCCTGAGAAGGTTGCAATGAACCCTAGCTTCTGGTTAGAGTAACTCTCTGGGGCATGTAGCAGCTGTGAAGCAGACAAACCCCCATTTGTTGCCCAGTCTAACATATTTATGCTCTTTTATCCTTCAGCATGTAAAGCTGAGGTAAGTACAGATGGTACAAAACAACATCCCTCCCTCATGCACCCTTCCCTTGGCATCACTGGAGGAACATCTGTGTTCAGACAGGATCCTTGGTCCTCTTGCTTGCCCTGTTGCTGCAGCAGTCTCCTTCTTGAAGCTGATACTATACAAAGTGTCTCTCTGTGAGTGACCCACCAGGTTACAATCCAGGCCCTGTGCCACTCATGCCCTCTAACGGGCATGTCCTTTATCATGCCTTGCTGCTGTAGCCTCCAGCCAGGAGTGCTCACTCCTCCAACACACAAATCACTCACACAGGGATGTGTCACTTGAGTGACCCACTTTTACAGCCAGTGTTCATTTAAACAATGAATTCGTAATACCATTGTGGAAAAATTGTGTACACTTATTCTTACAATGTTTAGTCTGTGAAGGAGGACCTGGGAAAAGACAAATAACTTCAGCCTTGTTTCGATAGAATACAGACTAACACGGCTATCTCTCTGTCACTGTCCAATTTCAGCCTTGTGTTAGTTCCTTTAAAATGCAGAAGCCTTGATTGCCCTTGACTTGTGCTGTCCTGAAGGTGGCACATTGTTATTCTAGCATCAACCTCAACAATGCCATACACAAAGGTAAAAATCACCTTCCTACTCATCACTTTCTTGTACTAACTCCAAGGATAGCACTGGCCCATTTTGCCACAGTTGCTGACAGCCCAGATTGTCTCTGAATCACTGCTCCCCAGAGCAGCCCCCCGATCTATACAGGCATCCTGTATCCCTTATTGATAGGTCTCTAGCTTTGCATTTGGATCAGTACGATTGCCCTGTCCTCATCATTTACTATTCTGCTACCATCTCATCTGCAAATCTTTTCACCAGTGATTTTATATACTCTGGAATCACAAATGAAATGCTGAAGAGCCAGAGCTAATGTGGGCCTAAAGAACCCTACTAAAATGTCACTTTTGTGGACTCACTGATGTCTAGACATCAGTCCACTAACCTGTTCTTAAGCCACATAGCACACGCTTTGATATTGTACAGTGCTAACTGTAATCAGAATCTCTAACACTGCACTTATTTTACTAAGACATGTTACACCTACATTTGTGTCAACTAAACTCATAATGTCATCAAAGAATGAATCAGGTTTGACAAAGCCTATTTTCCATAAAACTATATTGATTGGCATTAATAGTATTTCTATCCTTTATCAATTGCATCTGTATCAGCTTTGCCATTATTCCACCCAAGGCTGCTATCAGGTCATCAGCCTATAGTTCTTCAGGGAGCAAGACATAGCTGTGCAGGGGCATCTCTCCAAGAGTGCCACATGGTCAGATTTTTCAAATCAATTTAGGCATCTACTGGGATTTGCATAAAAATCCGTCCCACAGGAACTAAGTCCCAGGACAGCGGGTCAAATTCCTGATTTAGCTTTCTGGGTGCAGTGGCAGCTTAACTCAGCATTGAGAGTTAACAGATGATATCAAGTGGCTGTTGCTATTCTGAGTCAGCTGCCAGAACCCACCCCAGCCTGGCCTTGAAAGAAGTCCCAGCTGGCGCTGTGAGAAAGTGCCTAGTTTGCTAAGCTACCTGTTCTTCCTTCTAGCCAAATGGGATTCAGCAATTTGTTTTTGGGCCTAGGAAATGCAGCCAGAGAGCCCAACTAGAGACAGGGATCAGGGAACTTGGTTTGGGGAAGGTCTGAAGGACTTGGAAGCATCAGGTATTATGGTGATGAAGTTATGGCATCTGCAAGCTTTACTTAATAGTTTGGGACACCAAATACATTTGAGGCAATCACAATATAGCAGCAGCCTCCACTAAATAAATGATTCATGATATATGATGGCTTGGTGTAATGAATAGAGCACAGGAGACTGAGTCCTTATCCCAGCTCTGCCACTTACTGTTGGGGTGAGTTCCCTTCTTTGTGCAATTCTCTCTCCATCTATGTCTCATCTATTTTGACTGTAGAGGTTTCAGGGAACAGTCTTCTCCTTAAAAGGTACAAATACTGTTTTTCCCAATCCTCACAGCCTCTCCAAAATCCATACATGAGAATTGTGACAGATAGCCATGGTAGTCTGTATTCTATCAAAACAAAAAAGCAGTCAATCACGGGCACATTCTCCTGCTCCTCAACTAACATATGCCATCATGTGCCAACAATTCCCACACACCATGTATATAGGACAGACTGCAAACACTTTGACAAAGAATGGACACAAAACAAACATCAAAAAACTCTTAACTCACAAACCTGTCAGCCAGCACTTTAATTGAGTGGGCCATTCTGTTAAAGATCTGAAAGTCTGTGTTTTACTGAAAAGGAACTTTAACAACCATTTACAAAGCAAATGCTTAGAACTGTCATTTGTATTCAAATTTGACACATTAACGCGTGGTTTGAACCAGGACAGCAATTACCTGGCCCATTATAAGGACTCTTTTACATACTTGGTTTTATCTAACTCAGCTTCCTCATCCCACAGCCCCCTCCTGCCACCACTCTGCTCTTCTGATGTGCTAACCTTAATGACAATTTTTCTGATTTGTCAACCTTGATAATTTTTGGACCTCTGTGCTTTATATATTGAGTCTGTTCTGGTGTGCCTGTGGTCTGAAGAAGTGGGTCTGTCCCACAAAAGCTCATCACCTAATAAAATTATTTTGTTAGTCTTTAAAGTGCTACATGACTGCTTTTTTGTTTCCATACATGAGACGCACTTTTAGGAAAAAGGACTTTAGTAAAGGAATGGGAATAAAAAAGAACCCATGAGTCTTTTACTGTAACAGATTTTATTAAAAATAAAGCAATAGAACCATGCCTGAAATCACAGAATTGTCATTCCACTTTAATTAAAAAAAAACCCACAACCCAAAAATCAATCGGCAACCTGGATTCAAGTTAACAGCTTTAGGGATCCAAATAACTTCATTTTTCACACTGAGACAGGTTCAGAAAGATTGACAGCCATAGCACTGTGGTATTTTAGAGGTAGCTCCAGAACAAAAAACTGTTTGCACTTCATACTTCTTACAAAAAATGGATGGAGTACAATGCAATTTCTGGAAACATGATGAGGGCTGTACCAGCACAAATAAGGAACATACGCAGCCACATGGGAGCATTACATGACTTGAAGTCAATCACAAGGATAACCACCATTTTCCATCCTTCCAGCTAGGCTACTGCTCTCCTGAAGTCCAATACGTTTAAATGAAATTTTCAGATCCATTCCATATGTAGAGTCTGCCTTTTGCACCTTGCTTGTTAACCGAGAAAAGCAAGCAGTCCTTTTTGCATTTATATGTAGTTATCTTTGCAGCTCTTCTGTATTCATATATTGTCCAACTTCTTTAAGATGTATGGAGCTGAAAGAGAACATTCAGTCAAGAACTTGATTTTTAGTTCAATTAAACAGCATTAGAAGTTGTTTAGGCGTACAATGTGCTCTGCCTATCACAAGGAAAGACACTCCACTTGCTATTTATCCACAAACTGATGATCATTCATGGAGCAAATCATGAACCTGAGCAACAACTGAGCAAGAACCTTAAAGCAAGATTTTTAAAGATCACCCACAAAGAAGAAAAATGGGTGGAAGCATTGCCCCAGTTAGCATCTCATGGTATCTGCAAAAGGCTTGGAAGTTGGAAGGATCTGGCTTGCTTTTTACATTATAAATTCAGATCTGTATAATCAGTGTTCTGGAAGGATGATGAACGTACAGTGCTAAAAAGTGAAACTTGGTCCATGTATACATCAAAGGGTCTGACAATAGATCTATACTGGCAAACCTTCCTCGTGCAGACACAGTTTACACTAGCAAAAATGTGCTTCTGCTGGCCTAAACAAGATAAGTTAATGTTTGCAGTATAAAAAGGCCAAAAAACTCCCACTAAGCAAGTTTCTAGTGCAGTTGAGACCTGCACGTGGAAGAGTAATTTTTATTGAGATTGTTAATTGCTTTGTGGGTTAATGCCTATTTAACTTAGTTTGGAGGAAATGTGTCAGTTTCAGTGCTTCTGCCCTGTCAGGGAAGGGTAAGGGCCCTGATCCTTCAAGCAAAGTCCTGCATCTGCACAGAACAGGTTGCAGTTTCAGGGAACGAGCAACTTCCAATCTTCTTCCATGGCATCCAACAAGACCGTCAAAAAATCAGAGAAGATAAAACCTGGTATGTTATTTTTACAACTTTAAAAGCAAAAATGTCAAACCACTCAGGCCTTTGTACATGATACAGAAGCTGACAGGAGGAGAAACCTACTTTTTCTTTTACAGATCATCTTTAAAGCCGTCAATAGCATGTCTTCTTGTAAAAATATTCCTTCATCCATCCAAACACACTCCTGGTACATATTTAATAGCTCCTAATACAACTAATTGCCTGTAACATCAATGCCTTTTTAGTATTATGCTGCTGTGCTCTCTGGCCCTTCTGAAGGATCTGAGGCGGATCCTAGCCACAGAAGCTCATGACCGAATACACTTCCAAGTCCTGTAGGTACGAGGACACTGCACGTTACCGCTCGCGCTTGCGATGCGCGCAGTCGCACTTCGCTTTGCTGAGCAGCGCTAATTACTCAACTGCACGGCAAATGCAGCACGTGCTGAGGCACCCGCGGAGCTCTTGGTCCGCCCCATTCTTACCCCTCACTTGTTCTGGGCAGGGCTCGGGGACGCACACGCCGGCCCCGCAAGCGCTGCTCTCAGTGCGCTGCTCAGCGGCAGCCGGGACCGGGACCGGGGCCAGCGCCGCGCCGGTCTGACCGCCCGACAGCCAGCCCCGGGCACGCTGCCTGCGCGAGCCGCGCTCCCCTCCCGCGGCACACACGCTGCGGCCGCCGGGGGCCCGACGTGCCGCGGCTCGCGCCAGCCGGGGGGAGGGGGAGTCACCTACTGATCCGCAGCAGCGCCACGTAGATGAGGAAGGTGCGGACCGAGCTGAGAACATCCTGCCGCATCTTCCGCTTCAGCTCCTCGGGGTCCACCTTGGGCCCCAGCCCCTCGATCCGGAACATGGCGGCGCACAGGCTGCTCGGCCTCCGCGGCAGAGAGCGTCTGCTGGACGGCGAGCGCTGCAGTCCCGCCCTTCCGCTTCCGTCCGCAGCTACGGCTCCTCGGCAGGGACACACGCGGTCAGGGCCCCTGGCCTCGAGTCACGTGACCGAAGAGCGGCCTGCAGGGCCCCCACAGCGCAGGGTATTGCTGCCTTAGCAACAGCTGGCGCATGCGCATTAGCTGCGCTGACGCCGCTGCGCTGAGCGGAGTCGGGCAGGTGGAGCTGGCGCGGGCCTGGCAGAGACGGAACACCCCCGCCCCGCCCCTCGACCCAGGCCCCGCCCCCGTTCGCCCGATTTACCCTCACTGCTGTGGTGGGGGGCTGGGGATCAGGCTTGGGGCGCAGGGGGGCTGCAGGCTGGGACCGAGGGGTTCGGAGAGGGGTAGGGTGTGGGGGTGCAGTGGGGGAGTTCAGGCTGGGGATCAGGTTTGGGGCGCAGGGGGGCTGCAGGCTGGGACCGAGGGGTTTGGAGAGGGGTAGGGAGTGGGGGAGCAGTGGGGGAGGGGTCAGGCTGGGGATCAGGTTTGGGGCGCAGGGGGGCTGCAGGCTGGGACCGAGGGGTTCGGAGAGGGGTAGGGAGTGGGGGCGCAGTGGGGGAGTTCAGGCTGGGGATCAGGTTTGGGGCGCAGGGGGGCTGCAGGCTGGGACCGAGGGGTTTGGAGAGGGGTAGGGAGTGGGGGCGCAGTGGGGGAGGGGTCAGGCTGGGGATCAGGTTTGGGGCGCAGGGGGGCTGCAGGCTGGGACCGAGGGGTTTGGAGAGGAGGTAGGGAGTGGGGGTGCAGTGGGGGAGTTCAGGCTGGGGATCAGGTTTGGGGCACAGGGGGGCTCCAGGCTGGGACCGAGGGGTTCGGAGAGGGGGTAGGGAGTGGGGGTGCAGTGGGGGAGTTCAGGCTGGGGATCAGGTTTGGGGCGCAGGGGGGCTGCAGGCTGGGACCCAGGGGTTCGGAGAGGGGGTAGGGAGTGGGGGCGCAGTGGGGGAGGGGTCAGGCTGGGGATGAGGTTTGGGGCGCAGGGGGGCTGCAGGCTGGGACCGAGGGGTTTGGAGAGGAGGTAGGGAGTGGGGGCAATGGGGGAGTGCAGGCTGGGGATCAGGTTTGGGGCACAGGGGGGCTCCAGGCTGGGACCAAGGGGTTTGGAGAGGGGTAGGGTGTGGGGGTGCAGTGGGGGAGTTCAGGCTGGGGATCAGGTTTGGGGCGCAGGGGGGCTGCAGGCTGGGACCGAGGGGTTCGGAGAGGGGTAGGGTGTGGGGGTGCAGTGGGGGAGTTCAGGCTGGGGATCAGGTTTGGAGCGCAGGGGGCCTGCAGGCTGGGACCGAGGGGTTCGGAGAGGAGGTAGGGAGTGGGGGCAATGGGGGAGTTCAGGCTGGGGATCAGGTTTGGGGCACAGGGGGGCTCCAGGCTGGGACCAAGGGGTTTGGAGAGGGGTAGGGTGTGGGGGTGCAGTGGGGGAGTTCAGGCTGGGGATCAGGTTTGGGGCGCAGGGGGGCTGCAGGCTGGGACCGAGGGGTTCGGAGAGGGGTAGGGTGTGGGGGTGCAGTGGGGGAGTTCAGGCTGGGGATCAGGTTTGGAGCGCAGGGGGCCTGCAGGCTGGGACCGAGGGGTTCGGAGAGGGGTAGGGAGTGGGGGTGCAGTGGGGGAGTTCAGGCTGGGGATCAGGTTTGGGGCACAAGGGGCCTGCAGGCTGGGACCGAGGGATTCGGAGAGGGGTAGGGAGTGGGGGCGCAGTGGGGGAGTTCAGGCTGGGGATCAGGTTTGGGGCACAAGGGGCCTGCAGGCTGGGACCGAGGGATTCGGAGAGGGGTAGGGAGTGGGGGCGCAGTGGGGGAGTTCAGGCTGGGGATCAGGTTTGGGGCACAAGGGGGCTGCAGGCTGGGACCGAGGGGTTTGGAGAGGGGTAGGGAGTGGGGGCGCAGTGGGGGAGGGGTCAGGCTGGGGATCAGGTTTGGGGCACAAGGGGGCTGCAGGCTGGGACCGAGGGGTTTGGAAAGGAGGTAGGGAGTGGGGGCAATGGGGGCGTTCAGGCTGGGGATCAGGTTTGGGGCACGGGAGGGCTCCAGGCTGGGACCGAGGGGTTTGGAGAGGGGGTAGGGAGTGGGGACGCAGTGGGGGAGTTCAGGCTGGGGATCAGGTTTGGGGCACAAGGGGCCTGCAGGCTGGGACCGAGGGATTCGGAGAGGGGGTAGGGAGTGGGGGCGCAGTGGGGGAGTTCAGGCTGGGGATCAGGTTTGGGGCGCAGGGGGCTCCAGGCTGGGACCGAGGGGTTCGGAGAGGGGGTAGGGAGTGGGGGCGCAGTGGGGGAGGGGTCAGGCTGGGGATCAGGCTTGGGGCACGGGGGCTGCAGGCTGGGACTGAGGGGTTCGGAGAGGGGTAGGGAGTGGGGGCGCAGTGGGGGAGGGGTCAGGCTGGGGATCAGGCTTGGGGCTGAGGGAGGCTGCAGGCTGGGACTGAGGGGTTTGGAGAGGGGTAGGGAGTGGGGGCAATGGGGGAGTTCAGGCTGGGGATCAGGTTTGGGGCACAGGGGGGCTCCAGGCTGGGACCAAGGGGTTTGGAGAGGGGTAGGGTGTGGGGGTGCAGTGGGGGAGGGGTCAGGCTGGGGATCAGGTTTGGGGCACAAGGGGCCTGCAGGCTGGGACCGAGGGGTTCGGAGAGGGGTAGGGTGTGGGGGTGCAGTGGGGGAGTTCAGGCTGGGGATCAGGTTTGGGGCACAAGGGGCCTGCAGGCTGGGACCGAGGGATTCGGAGAGGGGGTAGGGAGTGGGGGCGCAGTGGGGGAGTTCAGGCTGGGGATCAGGCTTGGGGCACGGGGGCTGCAGGCTGGGACTGAGGGGTTCGGAGAGGGGTAGGGAGTGGGGGCGCAGTGGGGGAGGGGTCAGGCTGGGGATCAGGCTTGGGGCACAGCGGGGCTGCAGGCTGGGACTGAGGGGTTTGGAGAGGGGTAGGGAGTGGGGGCGCAGTGGGGGAGGGGTCAGGCTGGGGATCAGGCTTGGGGCACGGGGGCTGCAGGCTGGGACTGAGGGGTTCGGAGAGGGGTAGGGAGTGGGGGCGCAGTGGGGGAGGGGTCAGGCTGGGGATCAGGCTTGGGGCTGAGGGAGGCTCCAGGCTGGGACCGAGGGGTTTGGAGAGGGGGTAGGGAGTGGGGACGCAGTGGGGGAGTTCAGGCTGGGGATCAGGTTTGGGGCACAAGGGGCCTGCAGGCTGGGACCGAGGGATTCGGAGAGGGGGTAGGGAGTGGGGGCGCAGTGGGGGAGTTCAGGCTGGGGATCAGGTTTGGGGCGCAGGGGGCTCCAGGCTGGGACCGAGGGGTTTGGAGAGGGGGTAGGGAGTGGGGGCGCAGTGGGGGAGGGGTCAGGCTGGGGATCAGGCTTGGGGCACGGGGGCTGCAGGCTGGGACTGAGGGGTTCGGAGAGGGGTAGGGAGTGGGGGCGCAGTGGGGGAGGGGTCAGGCTGGGGATCAGGTTTGGGGCACAGCGGGGCTGCAGGCTGGGACCGAGGGGTTTGGAGAGGGGTAGGGAGTGGGGGCGCAGTGGGGGAGTTCAGGCTGGGGATCAGGTTTAGGGCACGGGGGCTGCAGGCTGGGACTGAGGGGTTCGGAGGGGGGTAGGGAGTGGGGGCGCAGTGGGGGAGGGGTCAGGCTGGGGATCAGGCTTGGGGCACAGCGGGGCTGTAGGCTGGGACTGAGGGGTTTGGAGAGGGGTAGGGAGTGGGGGCGCAGTGGGGGAGTTCAGGCTGGGGATCAGGTTTGGGGCGCAGGGGGGGCTCGGTGTCCGTTGCAGTGTGGAGTTCAGCATGGGCCAGCAGCTGCACTGCAGAGGAAGGACCCATGTTGCCACATCTATGCAATGGCTGTTACCTGGGCCGGTGAGATTGGTGCTGGTGTGAGGCTGCTCCCTGTGCTGTGCTCACACCTATCTGCGTGGTGCACACCTGCCCTCCAGTGAACAGGAATGAGTAACACAATGCTGTGCCAATGTTCTGCAGGGAAGTTGGACCATTTTGTTTTCTTGGTTCGTGTCAAGACTAGACGGGAGCATTGTGGTCATATAGGCTGACCCCTGTGGAGCACTATCTAGGGACCTGCCCCCAATGACTCTCCTCGTGCAGGTGTAAGAGAGGGAGACAAGTTAGTCTGTCTTTTCAAAAACAACAAGTCATGTAGCACCATATCGACTAACAGCTATTCTGTAGCGTAAGCTTTCATGGGCAAAGACCCGCTTCAGCAAATGCATGAGTTGGGGGGTTTTAGAGAAGGATTTAAAGAGGGAGGCTCAGTCAAGGAGAGGGCCAGAGCTGACGAGGTCTATTGAGTTGGGGTGGATGTGGCCCATTATCAGCAGTTAACGTGAAATTGTGAACATCAAGAGAGGAGAAAACAAGTCAGTTCAGTCAGGGGGGATGTGGCTCATTGTCAGATGGTAATGTGGAGGTCAAGTATCAGAGGGGTAGCCATGTTAGTCTGGATCTGTAACAGCAACGAAGGGTTCGGTGGCACCTTATAGACTAACAGAAAAGTTTTGAGCATGAGCTTTCGTGAGCACAGACTCACTTCATCAGATGCTGGTCTTGGAAATCTGCAGGGCCAGATATAAATAAGCCAGGGCAAGGGTGGGGATAACAAGGTTAGCTCAGTCAGCCAGGGTGAGGCTTACTACCAGCAGTTGATCTGGAGGTGTGAACACCAAGGGAGGGAAAGCTGCTTTTGTACTTAGCCAGCCATTCGCAGTCTTTGTTTAAGCCTGAGCTGAGGGCGTCGAATTTGCAGATGAATTGTAGCTCAGAAATTTCTCTATGGAGTCTGGTCGTGAAATTTCTTTGCTGTAGGATAGCTACTTTTAAGTCTGCTACTGTGTGGCCTGGGAGATTGAAGTGCTCTCCTGCGGGTTTTTGTGTATTGCCATTTCTGCTGTCTGATTTGTGTGTGTTTATTCTTTTACGTAGAGACTGTCCAGTTTGTCCGATGTATATAGCAGAGGGGCATTGCTGGCACATGATGGCATAAAGTATATTGGTAGATGTGCAGCTGAATGAACCCACGGTGGCGTGGCTGATCTGGTTAGGTCCTGTAATGGTGTTGCTGGTGTAGATATGTGGGCAGAGCTGGCAACGAGGTTTGTTGCATGGATGGGTCCCTGAATTAGAGTGATTGTGGTGTGGTGTATAGTTGCTGGTTAGGATTTGCTTCAGGTTGGCAGGTTGTCTGTGGGCAAGGACTGGTCTGCCTCCCAAGGCCTGTGAAAGTGGGGGATCGTTGTCCAGGATGGGTTATAAATCCCTGATGATGTGCTGTAGAGGTTTTAGCTGAGGACTGTAGGTGATGGCTAGTGGTGTTCTGTTGGTTTCTCTCTTGGGCTTGTCCTGTAGTAAGAGGGTTTGTGGCACACGTCTGTCTCTGTTGATCTGTTTTTTCACTTCCTCAGGTGGGTATTGCAGTTTCAAGAATGCTTGGTAGAGCTCCTGTAGGTGTTTTTCTCTGTCGGAGGGATTGGAGCAAATGCGGTTATATCTTAGTGCTTGGCTAAATAAATGTGGAGGTGTGAGCATCAAGGGAGGAGAAACTGCTTTTGTAATGGGCCAGCCGCTCCCAGTCTCTGTTCAGTCCTTGGTTGATGAAGTCAAATTTGCAAATGAATTGCAGCTCTGAAATGTCTCTTTGCATTTTATTTTTGAAATTTTTTTGTTGTGGGACTGCTAATTTTAAATCTGTTACTGAACGTTCAGGGAGATAGAAGTGTTCTCCTACAGATTTGTGTATGTTACCATTCCTGATGTCTGATTTATGTCCATTTATTCTTTTACTTAGAGACTGTCCAGCTTGGCCAATGTAAATTGCAGTGGGGCATTGCCGGCACATCATGGCATATATTATATTAGTAGATGTGCAGGTGAAAGAGCCCCTGATGGTGTGGTTGATGTTAGGGCCCGTGATGATATCACTGGTGCAGAGATGCGAGCAGAATTGGACAGGAGGGAAAACAAGCACATGAGGCTGGTGACTCCATTACCACGCAGGCTCCAACAATAATCAGCTGGAAGCCACTTGTCTCTTGTAACCAGTCCTTTAGCTGTCAGAATATGGGTGTCATCAGCGCCAACCCCAGGGCCACTCTTCCAATGTGGGTATCTCGATTGCCTGGCCTGGCTGAGCAGCCTCTGGCCTGCGTGACATGGCTGTACAGCATGGCAGAAGATCTGGAGGTTACCTCACAGGGCAGCCTGTCTTTGAAGGGTGCACCAGCCTCATATGCTTGTTTTTCCTCCTGTCCAATTCTGCTCCCATATCTGCACCAGTGAGTAATTAATCGTTTGTTGTGTGTGGGTTTTGGTCTGAAGGCAGCAGCGCTGTCATACTAAATTCAAAATTCATCTTCATTCTTAATATGAAATCAATATGGATGGTGGCTTCTTGTTTCTAATTAGCTCTGTGTTGCATCCCATGGAGGATCACAGTCAGCTCTGGAATGGACTCAAGACAGTAAATCACCTCAGGGGCCAAAGCAGCATTCTCATTGCTTATGATATCAGCAGTTTTCACAGAGCATGGAGAGTAAAATCAGCTGCATGCTCACACTGGTGCAATTAGTTGTTATCTATTATTCATTCTCACTACTTGGGCTGGCGAGGTCTGGGATTGCTGCAGACACAGAACAGTGAGCCCCAGGGGAACAGCTCTTCTCCGGTGGATGCATCAGATCATATTCAGAGGGGGCTGCTGCTTCTGCTTAATTGGAAGCATGGGTCAGCGTGGCATTGAGCTGTTTGGGGAGTGGGCATACAGAGTGCAAATGGGATTTTGGCTGGTGGAGTCCCTTTTTTTTTTTTTTTTTTGGACTAAATTTGATGTTTTAACATTTCATTTTTAAACTCCTTAAACTTTCTTATGGCCTAGTGGTCAGAGCACTAGACTGACACCCAGGAGGCCTGAGAACTTCCCAGCTCTGCTACAAGCCTGCTGGGCAACCTTAGACAAATCACTTCACCTGTCTCAGCTTCAGTTAGCCCATCTGTAAAATGGGGATAATGATAGGTCGTTCGTGAAGTACCTTGAGATCTACTAATGAAAAATGCTATATAACAGCTAGAGGTATTATTAATTACTATGTTTCTCTTTGTGGCCCAGTTCTTTAGTGGCTATTGATTATTGATTTCAAATTAATAGTAACTGAAAGCCAAGATTTGGTAGGATTCCAGTCCAAGAATCAGGCAGAATGAAACCCAAGGTGGTCTATTTCATTATCTGGTTGGGGACTCCATTGAGTCCAGCAAAGCCACGCTGAGAGCAAAGCAAAGCTTTAACAGCTTCCATTAGCACATTTAGAAAAGACACAAAAGCACTAACTCGCATAAGGAGAGCAAAAATACTGGGTTAGGAGGTCTCGTACCGTTTGTCACAGAGACACACACGTACTCACACTTCCTTAGGGAGCTGGCAGCAATAGACAAAGAACCTGCTCTGCTCCTGCATGCCAGCGAGTATGATTGTCCGGATTGACCCACGGTGCCACAGTGCCTTTAGGTGGTGGTCTGACCTATTATGGTGTCAAGGGTGTCATGATATTCATTCAGATGTCCAGTCTCTCTTGTCCATCTCCAGCTTCTTCACCCTAACAATGTTGGGCTGCCTTTCATCCCATAGGTTAGTATAGTGAGGATTTTGGCTTATTACCACATGTATCCATTTCTTGCCAGGGCAAATTCATGGTTAAGCATCTCTCAACAATCTATCCCAAAATGCCCAAGCCCTAGTATCAGTTCCGTGTTCCTGCAGTTACCTGGTATCATTACGGGCATGCTGCGCCTTAAGTATGCATTTCCCAGGTCCTCAAAAGTCAAGGAAACAGGTGAGCCATTTGTCTCTGCCAGAGGTCACAACCTTATGTTCATGTATGCCCACTGCTTAAGCAAATGACTTACAGATACAGGCCTGTAGGTTCCTTGTGTCACTGCCAAGCAGAATCCAGTTCTAAAGGTAGCTCTGGTGGCTATACCATTTAGGTAAAGTTGGTAGAAAAGCACGATCTTGTGCTGAAAAGTGCCCTACAGTCAGCGTCTTTCAGAGCAAAGTCTTGCTGTGCTTCTTTTTGTAGTTCCAGTCTGGATCTTCACCATCTACAATGAATAAGCGCTGTAAAGAATCTCAGGGAGGTAGCAACACTAGTCTGTAGCTGCACAAATAGCGAGCAGATGCTTGAAGTGGAAAATGGGGGAACCTTTCTGTGCCAGCTGGGATAAGTCTCCTACTCCCATCATCTGAGGAAGCAGGTCTTACCCACAAAGCTCACAGCGTAATACGTTTGTTAGTCTCCAAGGTGCTACCAGGCTGTGTGCTGTAAAGAATAATCTTACATTTTCCCCCCTCACTAATCCCTGAACGGATCTTGCATAGACATGTGGGAGGGAGAAGATGCTTGGGACTTTTTTCTTCTGTATCTAATTTAATATAAAAGTATGCTGTAACTCAGCTTGTTGCTGGAGAAAATAGACATTAATGTCACAAAGTGCTCTGTTACCAGAGTGGTCCCTGAAGTGCACTTTGTAGTCTGTTTCATTGCTAGACAAGTGGTTGTGAGGTGCAGATTCTGAAGCATGGACCAGTTTTAGCCTTAATGAAAGGCGCAGCTCACAACGACTTCACTAGGAGCTGCATCTGCTTGAGTGCTGAATTTAAATCATGCTGTTTGTAGACTCTGTGGGCCCTAATCCATTTTTAAACAAATGTCCACAGCCACATATATTCATTTATAGCACATGCTGCTATAGAAAGCACCTGAAATAAACACTGGGCTGTTTCCTGTTTAGCCACAGTGTGCAGAGGCTGTAGCATGGCCAGCCTCTGTCTGGAAATATTGACAATAGCAGGCAGCTCCTAGCTGATGCCTTTCATCAGCACAGCTCATTTTGCAACCGGAGCAACTGATGCCCAGGAAGCAACTTGACCAAGATCATTCGACAGGCCAGTGACAGAGCTAGGTGGATAGAACCCAGGTGTCCTGAGTCATACACTGAAGGACCTGGTGACTGTCCATCTCAGGGATGGTGGTGAAAAGTATTCCAACAGGGCAGAAGGGCTGTTGGGGTGCGAGAATCAGTAGCCATGGAGTCCTTGCTGCAATGAGTAAGAAAAACACAGGCTACCACCTGATTACCCTGTCTTTTGCC
Organism: Carettochelys insculpta; assembly: GCF_033958435.1. Taxonomy (NCBI): domain Eukaryota; kingdom Metazoa; phylum Chordata; order Testudines; family Carettochelyidae; genus Carettochelys; species Carettochelys insculpta. The sequence continues at coordinate 1,597,674 of NC_134141.1, forward strand.
TGGTACCTCCAGACAGTGGACCCTCATCAGCTGGAGAGTTCCTTAGGTGCAGGAGCACATCGCGGGATGAAACGTATGTAGGAGCCCTGGCATGTTTCTGAACAAGCAAGATCTTTCCCATCTCTGGGGGAGTTTGTCCTCCCCTTGGAATGCGAGCCACCTACAATAGCTCTGCAGCCCACGGGCAAGAGTGTAGGGATGATTTGTGGAGCTGGCAATGCCTAAAGATTCCGGCTCCTTTGAGGGTGGAGTGCTACAATTGGGGAGCTGCATTTCACAGTCAAAGCCATGCAGGTGTGTGCTCAAAGTTCACCAGTTCCTGGAGCGTTTCTACATGCAGATTTGTCATTCTATGCTGAGGTTAACCCCTATTGCTGGTTTTAGCCATCCAGCTACATCGGAAGAGAAAGTAAGAGAGAGAAAGTCGTGCTAGTCTATACACTATCAAAACAAAAGAGCGGTAAAGTAGCACTTTAAAGCCTAACAAAATAATTTATTAGGTGAGCACTTCTGGGTCTGTCCCACGAAAGCTCATCACTAAAATAAATTATTTTGTTAGGCTTTAAAGTGCTACTTTACTGCTTTTTTGCTTCAGAAGAGAAAGTGGCTTATTTGTGGTGCTGCAGACCCTGGTGAATTGGTACTGCAGATCCCAAGATCTGTGTAGACTAGCTTAAGAACATAAGAGTGGCCACACTGAGTCTGACCAAAGGTCCATCCAACTCACTAGCCTGTTGGCCGATGGTGGCGGATCACAGGTGCCCCGGAAGGAATGAATAGAACACGTAATTGTCAAATGACCCATTCACAGCTTCTGACAAACGCAGGCTAGGGACACCATCCCCGCCCATCCTGGCTCATAGCCGTCAGTGGACCTGTCCTCCGTTAATTTATCTAGTTCTTTTCTGAACCTGTTATAGTCTTCACCTTTACAACATCATTTGGCAGAGTTCCACAGGTTGACTGTGTGTTGTTGAAGATGAACTTCCTTTTGTTTGTTTTAAACCCACTGCCTCTTAATTTCATTTGGTACCTCAAGTTCTTTTGCTCTGGGAAAGGGTAAATAACTTCTTTTTTCCACTCTCTCCACACCAGTCCTGACTTTATTGACCTATATCATATCCCTCCTAAGTCATCTCTTTTCCAAGCTGAAAAATCCCAGTCGTATTAATCTCGCCTCACTTTGCATCCGTTCCAAATCCCTAATCATTTTGTTTTCTTTTTTGGAACCTTTTCCAATGCCCAGGTATCTTTTTTTGAGATGAGACAACCACATCTGCACCCAGTATTCAAGATGTGGGCATATCATGGATTTATATAGAGGCAATAAGTTATTCTCTCTCTTTGCTTACAGCCACACGACTGCAGAAGATCAGAATGGCAGAGCTTAGAGCAGTGGTTCCCAAACTTTTCAGCACCATGCCTCCCTTTTGATGTTTGAGAAACCTTCATGCCCCCCACCTCTTCTTTACCATCATCCAAACTGCCTTTTAACAAAAAATTCAATTCATAATTTAAAATAAACACAAAAACTTGATATAAAATTTTATTTAAAATTAAAAATAAGCACAAATAATTTTTCTTGGCCCAAAAATTTAATAAAAATGTAATTTAATATCAGAAACAGCAGAAACAAAATGACTTTAATGTGGAGGATGCATTTTCTTCACAGGCTGGGAAATCCTAGGTTTGGAAGATGAAAGTGCACAACACAAATCATTTTTGACATCCAGTCGATCTTTGTTTTGGTTTTAATGTGAGTAAACTTGAGTAAACTTTTTTCACAGGGGTATACTGTATTTACGAAAATGGAAGAATAACATGTAGCACTTCTTCCCCAACTTGAATCATATTTTATTTCCAGTGCTTTGTCTTCCAATACTTCCGGCAATATATTGACATCAGCATTGAATGGATTGCTTACTAATTTATGAATGGGGTTGCCAGAAAGGTTGTCTGGAAAATAGCGGATAGCAGACTCAATGGAGCTGTGCCGCCCTGCCCTGAGCCACATGCCAACCGCCAGAGCCTTAGTGGCCACTGCAGCCCTGGGCCCCCCTTAACTCCTGCTGGACCTTGAACCCTGCTGGGCTGACAGCAGCCCAGCTGCAGGCTGTGACGGCTGTTTCCAGCCCCATGCTGGACATGGCCCAGGCCCTGTGGACTCCAGCTCTGCCCTGAGTGGGCTGCAGACGCGGCCCTGGCCCTGCAGAGACAGCTGCAGCCTTGGCTGGCGTACCGGACACTGTGCCGGCCCCATACCAGCCCAGAGGCTGACTATGGACTGGCCAGGCTAACAGCACAGCCCCCACCTTGTGGATGCCTGGTGCGGTCCCATCTGGCCAGCTGCCTGAGCCCTGTGCCAGCCACCAGAATTGCCCATGCCAGCCACCCGCTAGCCACTGGGGCCAGCCGCCCTCCCTCCAGCTGCCAGAGCTGCCCACCCAAACAGCGGGTCAGCCACCCAAGCCCTGTGCTCCTGGGGCCAGCTGCCCACCTGCCAGCCCAAGACAGGGCCAGCCACCTGAGCTGCCCACCCAAACAGCAGGTCAGTCGCCTAAACCCTATGCTGCTGGGGCCAGCTGCCCACCCACCAGCCACCTGAGCTGCCCACCCAAACAGCAGGTCAGCCATCCAAGCCCTGCGCTGCTGGGGCCAGCCACCCAAGCCCCACAAGCCATCCACCTGCGCCCCTCCCCTTCCCTCCCCCAAGCCAGGCTCCCACAGCTACCCATCTAAGCCCATTCTCCTCCTCCTCCTCCCCTCTCCCCCACCAACCCACACGCCTTTGCAGAAGGCAGCTAACTCCACATGGGTCTTTGCTGGCTGCCTGCTTTTTATAGCAGCTGCACTGGGTCACCCACGTAAAATGGCAGTGGCTGAGAGCTGGAAGCAAAGGCTGACTTTTTCTTGGAGTAGGGGGAGTGAAGGCGGGGTTGGGTTGCCTCACACACCCCCTGAAATTTCTTCACACCCACAGTTTGGGAAACCATGGCCTAGATTCACAGCCCGGCCACTATTAGTAGGTCCTCTCTCCCCACTGCCCTCTGGGAGACTCTGAGAAGGTACTGCACCCTTGCTTTCACAAGTTCCTCTCCGACTGTCCTGTCAGCACCTGGGCCAGCTGTCAGGAGCAGAATGGCTTAGTGCCCCCAAGGCTCCCAGCGAGGCAGAATTCCCGCTGCTGGCCAAACAGGGCTGCTTTTGGCTGTGTCGCCCTCATGGCTCCCGCCTGCCCCAGACAGTGCAACACGTGTGGAAACGGGCAGGGTTACATAATGAATGACCGGGCCAGGCAATGGCCTTTCCCCTGCCAGAGCCTGAATGCAGAGCCCACACCAGCTGCTGCTAGGCAGCAGAATAATATGATTAGAGGAGCCGTCTGTCCGTGCTTTGCAAGGCGTCCTCTCTTGGAAGGGAGGACGGGCCTGGAGCATGCAGGCGGAGGGGGTAATGGGTGTCCTTGCGACTGTGTGCCAGGGATGGTCTGTCTCCAGGGTTGTGAGTAGTGCTCTTGTGCCTTGTGGGCTGCTGCTGGGGCGTGGACATTCCTGGAGCTGCTCCAAGCTGCGCAGTGAACATTCGGCTGTGGGGGACCTTATAAATCATAGCTGAGGTTGTGTTTATCGAGTTCCAAAGTGCAGCAATGCTCCAGCTTCAGGGACAGCACAGCCACGCCACGCACCGCGTGTCAGACGCCGGCGAGAGGAGGGTGTGGAGGAGCGAACTGCAGACCAGAGGTGGTGGGGAGGGGTATGTAAATGGGGTCTGGGCTCTCCTTGCAAGGTGGGCTGTGTCTGATGCAGGGGCAACTGTGTGGGAGACAGAGCACCGGAGGGGACATTCTCTGCTGGGGTCACGCCATGGAGAAGCAATCACTCAAATGGAGGGATGCTGATGGTGGGTGTTTCAGCCAGTATTGGCCCGCCCCTTGCAGGGGGCAGTCTGTTCATGGGAGCCCCTTCATCTTTTCATCCCTGGCTCTGGAACTGAGATCAGCAACCTTTCCGGGGTGGAGTGCCGAAGTTTGACCTCTACGGTCAGTGTGCTGGTGACACTTTTTAAAGTCACTAAGGCTATGTCCACATGGCGGGCACTATCTCGGGGTGCAGCAGTATCCCAAAAGCGCTGCCCAGGTCTATGCAGTGCACCTATTGTCTCCAAACAGTTTTCGAGATAACGGACGCACTGTTCTGGCATCCCTGTACACCTGTAGGGGATGCCTCAAAATGGCGCTTTATTTCGGCATATGCCACCGTTAGAGTCCAAGCCAGTGCATTTTCCATCAGCTCCTTTGGCCAAGGTGAAAAATATCCAAATCAATTTACTACAATACCTTTCATCTGTCTATCACCATCTAATTCCATTAGTGGCTGTATGAGTTGGCATGCCGGGCAGCTGGTGTATGGCTTTATTATGCTTCTGTCCCTTCCTGAATGATACCTTTGTCCTTGGCACTGCTGTTATAGCAGTGTACCAGCAGTGTTCATGTTTGTATTATTCATTAATTCATTCATCAGTATTATGGTAGTGCCTAGGAGCTCTTGTATTAATTAATTTAGATGGACTATATGGGCCAAAGGTGTTAATATAACCCAGTCAAGGTCCAGCATTAAACAAGGTTCAGGATTGGGAGCATGTTTGTGTAGTGTAGTGGCAAACAGACATTATTAAACATCCTTTGAACATTTCATTAAAAAGCAATGAAGGAAAGCCACTGAAAGCATTTGAAAGGGAAAGCATTAAATTAGGCTCCCATTTTAAGGAGTATCCCCTTCCTTTTAGCTGGAGAGACTTTCAGAAGGACAACTCCCCTCCTTGGCAGACTTGCAGATGGCATCAAAGATGGTGGGAACTGTCCTCTGGGGGAAAGGGGAAGTTAGTTGATCTGGGCTTGGAACAATTCTTGTAGCTGCTGTCGTCACAGCCTGTTAAACTAAGGTTGTGTTCGGCCTGCTGCTGGATCTCCTAGGAGATAAGGTGGTAAGTAAGTCCGCATGGATTTGTCAAGAACAAATCATGTCAGACCAACCTGGTGGCTTTCTTTGCTAGGATAACAGCCATGTGAGTAAGGGGGAAGAGGCAGATGTGATATACCTAGACTTTCTTACAAGATTTGGTAGTCTTGCATGACCTTCTTATCAATAAACTAGGGAAATACAACACAGATGGCACTTCTGTAAGATGGGTGAGTGCATAACTGGTTGGCTGACTATTCTCAGAGAACAGTATGGAGAGTTCACAGTCAGGCTGGGAGGGCAGGACAAGTGAGTAAACACGGGGTCAGTTTTGGGACCAGTTCTGTTCAAGTCTTCAGCAACAATTTAGATATTGGCACAGAGAGTACGCATGCAGTTTGCAGATGACACTGAAGTGGGAGGGGATGCAACTGCTTTGGAGGACAGGTTCAGGATTCAAAATAGTCTGGCCAGACTGGAGAAATGGTTTGAGGTAAGTACCATGAAGTTCAGTAAGGACAAATGCATGCCTCTGATGGTCAGAAACCTTTGTTTAATTTCAACCCTAGACACACTGATGGCCCGGTAATATCCAGTGGTTCTCGTGCTAACGCTGGGGCTTAATTTAAATAACTTCTTCCCCTTCCTGGCATTTATCCCTCTGATGTATTCTAAGTTCTTGTGACATCTGGTGAACTTTTGCTTTTTTTTTTATGGTTGAGCTGATGACTAAACTGAATTTGTGGGTCCAATTTTCGCAACAGAGCCCAACCACAGACACAGACCCGGAGTGCCAGATGCTGCATAGCCACAGACTGAAAGGACTGTCTCTGCCCCAAACTTTGTACACGCTCAGTACAAGACAAGAGAAAACAGATGAATTCAGAGCATGTCAAAATACTGGTCAGCTTGACCAGTAGTGGTCCCAACATACCAACTGTCTCCCATTGTTGTGCAGGAGGCCTTTCTTCTAGGAGCCCTGGCTTTTGGGGTGCTGATAACTGTCTGACAACCTCCCCCTCTTTGGCCAGATTCAGAACAATTTCACTGCAAAGGAGATTTGTGCTTATTGGATTGGTTTAGTTTAGTTTCATAGAATCATAGAACACTGGGACTGGAAGGGACCTCGAGAGGCCATTGAGTCCAGCCCCCTGCCCCAATGGCAGGACCAAGTACTGTCTAAACCATCCCTGACAGACATCTACCTAACCTGTTCTTAAATATCTCCAGTGATGGAGATTCCACAACCTCCCTTGGCAGTTTAAACCTCCCTTGCTGCAGTTTTAAGTCCATTGCCTCTTGTTCTATCCTCAGAGGCCAAAAAGAACAAGTTTTCCCCCTCCTCCTTATGACACCCTTTTAGATACCTGAAAACTGCTATCATGTCTCCCCTCAGTCTTCTCTTTTCCAAACTAAACAAGCCCAATTCTTTCAGCCTTTCTTCATAGGTCACATTCTCTAGACCTTTAATCATTCTTGTTGCTCTTTTCTGGACCCTCTCTAATTTCTCGACATCTTTCTTGAACTGCGGTGCCCAGAACTGGACACAATACTCCAGCCGAGGCCTAACCAGCACACAGTAGAGCGGGAGAATGACTTCTCATGTCTTGTTCACAACACACCTGTTAATGCATCCCAGAATCATGTTTGCTTTTTTTGCAACAGCATCACACTGTTGACTCATATTTAGCTTGTGGTCCACTATAACCACTAGATCCCTTTCTGCTGTAGTCGTTCCTAGACAGCATCTCCCCATTCTGTATGTGTGAAACTGATTGTTCCTTCCCAAGTGGAGCACTTTGCATTTGTCCTTATTAAACTTCATCCTGTTTACCTCAGACCATTTCTCCAATTTATCCAGATCATTTTGAATTATGACCCTATCCTCCAAAGCAGTTGCAACCCCTCCCAGCTTGGTATCATCTGCAAACATAATAAGTGTACTTTCTATGCCAATATGTAAATCGTTGATGAAGATATTGAACAGAACCGGTACGAACACAGGCCCCTGCGGAATACCACTTGTTATACTTTTCCAGCAGGATTTAATAAGTAGACATTTGTGTGTTGTGTGAGTGGGGGAAATAAAGGTGTGTTGTAGAAGGAAAGAAAAAAGTGAGCATTTGAATAATTGAAAAATGGACTAACACACCCCCTCCCCCAGCTTCTTCCAAACAACACTTTAAATTTTCCATGGACGCAGCTAGCCACATCCTTAGGTGAGGGAGTGGCCTCCCCTTTCCAAAGGAGAATCAGCAAGGAGATCTGCTGCCCTACTGAGATGGTGAGTTCACTGGGGAAGCGACTGTCGTTTTGTTTAGTGTTGTACAGTATCTAGCACTGGGAGGTCCTGGTTATGACTGGGGAAATACATGCTACAGTAATACAAGTAATAACTCGCCCTCATCTGCCTGCTCCTCGGGCTGGCATCCAGTGGAGATGGAGCTAGTGAGAAGGCACCTCCTGCGGTAGAAGAGGAGGGCAGAAGAAAGGTCTCCATGGCCAGAGACTTTTCCTGGGATAGACTGAAGCAAGACAAACTCCCCACTTCCTCATTTCTGGGCAGGGCTGCTGCGAGCCATCAAGTACTTTGACTTGGGAGTTTTGATGTCAAAGGGAAGTGGCTGGTGGGGGCACATGATGCATGGTAAATATCCCAGGAGCACCCCAAATAAACCCAACTTCCTGGCCCTTAGCCAGAAAGGCGCCAGTGTGTTCTTTGAGAGCTGGGATCAGTTTGAGGGTAGAGGTAGATGGCAGAACCAGACCGCCTGAGTGAGGAACCAAACCCCCAACCTCAGCAACCCTCCCACAGCAATCTCTCTCTCAGCTGTGCAGGTGAGGCCCCTCTCCGGTCCCCCTTTCCCTGTCTTTCTCATGTAGCTTTGGGATCATTTGATAAATCCACTCGTAAATCTAGGTAAGGGCACTTGTCAGGGTTAAATACAACTCCTAAGGAGCGGTGTGGTGGGGACGGGGTGCAGCGGCAGCACAGGGAGGTGCAGAGGAAGGCCCAAAGGTTGTCTTGCCAGTGTGCCAACACCACTCACACAGCCAGCGACGGCTTGTGTCACTGCCAGTGTCCGCTTATCCTGCACGTCAGTGTCAAAGGCAGCTCTGGGGTCACAGTGTTTCGGGTCAGAGGGGAAAGGGTGGTATGGTGGGTGCATGGAAAAGCGTGACAGGATTCATAAAAAATGGTTTCGTTCAGTTGAACTGCCTGTAACCTGAAGCAAAGCCAATTACAGAATAGCTGGGATCGTGTGTCGTTTGCTTGATGAGCCTAATTGCATCATTATTGGTCTGTGTGGGTATCCGATACTCTCCTCTTCTGTTTGGTCTTCGGAAGACCAGGGCTGGACAAAAGGAGACATTTCAAACCTACCAACCCCCTCTGCAGCATGATTCTGTCCCAGGATGCAGCAGTCACACTGACTGGAGCCTCCGCTGTTGCACCTCAGCAACAAATTCAGGAGAAAGTGGCACGTGCCCTTTTGTTTGTTACGGAACATGTTTGACCCCCCAGCCCCATGAACTTAGCAGAGTGCTGCACTGACCGGCGCTCCGGAGGAAATGAAAGCAGCAAGCTGCGTGTTCAGCTCCTGCAAGCCAGCAGGAGCGTGCGTGGGAATGGAAATTTGGCTGCTTTTATGCGCAGGAGGGAGGCTGTGTGCTGCCGCTGCAGCCCCGGGACTGGAGGAGCTTGGTGACCCTGCAGCTCTGTGGCTGGAAGAGCTGTCATCTGCCACAGCCCTGGGGTGGGAGAAACTAGCAGCTCCTGCTGGGGCCAGAGAAGTTCTGTACCCTGCTGGCCCTAACTTGTGCAAGACACATTGCTCCACTCGTATCCAGAGAGAGCCACGCTCATTTGCAAGAGCTTAGGATTTTGCTGGGACAACTTCTGTGGCCTCTTCAGAGTAGGAGATCAGATGAGATGCTCACCAGGGTCCCTTCTGGCCATAGAGTCTGTAAATCTGAGCCAGTGTTTCTAGCTAGCTGATCCAGGGGGATATGTGTCTTTCCATGGAAGCAGAAGTGATGGTCTTCAGTTGAACACAGTGACTTGGACAAATCAAACCCGGCCTGTGGGAAGGGAGGCCCCCGGGGGAGGAAGGACACAGTAAACCCCTGGACCAGAGGTGAGGAGTGGTTGTAGGTGCCTCTCCACTGGGTAATTTTAAAGGAGATTTAGCTGTGGGTTTGAGAACTGAGGTCCTGGAGGTTCTCAAACTGTGGGCCATGGAATACCCCTTCTCTGCAAGCTCCATTCAGGGAGTCCACCAACAGGTCCCTCTAAGGCGCGTGCCTGGGCAGCTGCACACAAGCAAATGAAGGGCCGCCCACCTCATTAGGGGAGCTGCAAAGATGTGGCTGCACTAATTCGGTGCCTGGACCCTGGAGGGGATGCACAGGTTAGGTGAGCTGGTGGCCTGAGTGAGCAGGTAAGAGGGGCACTGTGGTGAGAAGAGAGGGGTGGGGGATTTGGGATGTGCAGGGCTACAGCAGTCAGTCTGAGGCAACTTTCCCAGTTCCAGGGCTGCAGCTGCCAGGCAGAGCCCCCAGCCCATCTCACTAGCTGCTGCATAGCAGGAGGGAGAGTTCTCCCCAAACCGCTGCCTGGCAATCACCTCCCCAGACAGATATTTCCCTATGTAGTGGTGTTATCCCAAACGCTTTCCCTAGCGAGCCAAGGGCTCAGACAACGTGTGCAAAGCTAGTTACAGGGCCTGCCGAGACACTCAGCAATTTTCAAGTGGACAAGGTGGGAGAACCTCTGCCTAGGGCTGGCCGCAGAGCACTGCAAGCAGCAGAGACCTTCTTCATGTGGATGGAGCCACCAGGATAGTATGAGGGAAAGGATGCTGCTGCTGCTGCTGTCCAGTTTCACCCATCTGTTCTGGTTCACATGTGACATCCCAGTCATGGCCCTTGCCCGCACCAGGTCCACTGCAGTGGCGTTGCCCAGACGCAGGTTGGCACAGCAAGCCTGGCTCTGGTTAGCACTAAGGCCCCTTTTCACTGCTCTTCTGCATAAGCGCAGAGCAGACATTTTACTGTGTGCTCTGGAGCTATAAGCTTGCCTCCCTCGGGGGACGTGTTGGCCTTTCATGAGTATGGCCTTGTTTGCATTACATAGGAGAAAGGCCTCTAGGAAATGCAACCTTAACTACACACCGCCCTGTCCTGCAATCAGTTATGCACATGCTGCTCCTGCACCAGTCTGGAGACAGGAAGTTTGGAACTGACTAGCAGGAAGACAAGAAGCCATGGAAACCGGGGAAAGAGCTGCAAGTTTCCCTCAAGCGCAGCAAAGCTCTCCACCCGAGCTGCCAGCATGACGTGTTTGTGAACTTTCCAAAAGTTTCGGAGCCTCTTACACGTTGATCCGGTGGGCACGTGGGAATCTCTACTCCTTGTGGTTGTAAAGGAAAACTTGACAACACGATCACAAATGTGACCCTGAGGGCTGTGAATTTTTCTTGGTCCAGAGGCCAGCTGACATGCCTGCCGCACCAATTGTGTGTGCATTGTGTATGCAGACATCTAGTTCGTGTCCACACATCGACACCTGGTCATGATGTTCAGCTGAAGGTTCAGCAGCCTGTTTGCCTCATAGCCCTTGATCAGAGTTTGCACATGTAACTCCAGAGTCACTGAAATTATGCACTAAGGAGAGTGAAGTCTCTGCTCTACAGCCTTGGCTGAGAGCCGGTTGGCCTGCAGGTCATGTGGTAGGTCACAGGCCATCAGCCCTTGTGGTTTCAGGTTCAGTCTCTTCTGCCGATGACCTGGGTCCATCAGCACCACACGCAGATCCCGCTAAGGTGTTTTACACGTCCCCATGTATCTTGTATCTTCTGTGTCCAAATGAAGCCCCAGGTGGGTGCCGTCATGGTGATGTACACATTTTTGCCACAACACGTGCTGCTCTCAGCTTTAACAATTTACCCCTGAAGAAATGGTCGCGGTACAGATGTGGAAAAGCTATTTTTGAGTTGTTCATCTGAACATCACATGGCAGTGGCTGGGGTTTAGGAAATATGTGAACCAGTTTCATAGACCAACATCTGTAGACAGGGCACTGGTTTATCTTCCATTGGTCTAAATACGGAATCAGTTAAACCAGTGCAAACCCCTGAGTCGATGCACTTGCACCAGTTTTAAACAGGTTGTATTGATTTCGATCACACTTGAATTTATAGGCAGATTTGCAGGGTAAAGCAGTGCAGCTCTCCCATGCAGACAAGGCCTTTGCATGTAAGCCAGGCCCAAGCAGTGTAGAAGTTAGAGTGTAGAATTTGAGCTTCAAGGATTTCACTGGCAAACTCTCAGCAAGTTAAACATGTGAGTCCCCCAAATAATTTGCAAGCTGGAAAAAGCACCTTATAATGGGAGACTTAAAAGTGCTCCTACATTTCCCACCGTGGGTGCTCTAGTGTAGACACGTTGCTGGCAACCCCGGGTTTATACCATCTAATAGGGTAGACAGTAAGATGGTGACTGATGCACCTTGTCTACAGAAGAAGTCCCCCTAGTGGTAGCGACGTTGGGGAAACATTGAAGATTCTCCTTCAGCCAGTGATAAAGGCTGGACCAGAAGCTCTCTCTCCTGACTTCTAGCCTGAGATTTATTTTAATTCTACGATTATTCTTCCCTCCCTAACAATACTCAGAAGGGGCAGACAAAAATGGTACCAGATGTACCTATCCAAATGCAGGGACAAGCAATTAAAGGGAAGGCAGTATTAGCTAGTAGCTAGATCGCTCCACAGGGACTCAGGAGACCTGAGTGACCTTGAGCAAACCACGTTATGTGCACTGTGCCTTGGTTTTCCCACCTGTAAAATGGGGATAAAGATACTGGCCTCCTTTGCAAAATACTTTGAGATCTACCGAGGAAATGCTATACAACAGGTAGGGTTTGTTACTATCTATTTCTTAGAAGTGCCTATTGGGAAATTGTATAGGAACCCGAATCTGAGAAATCCAATTTATTAGGGAAAGCAGAGAAACTGAAAATAACATTTAAAGCATTAATAACTTATGCTTGATGGATCCACTTTGAAAATGAACATGTTTGGACAAATTTACATAAAGATATCAGACAATATTTTCTATAAACACTTTCTGTTACTATGGCTATGGTCTGAAGAAGTGGGTCTGTCCCACGAAAGCTCATCACCTAATAAATTATTTTGTTAGGCTTTAAAGTGCTACTTGACTGCTTTTTTGTTTTGATAGTATATAGACTAGCATGGCTCCCTCTCTGTTACTGTTACTTTAATGGTACTGATCCAAGCGGAGTTGGTCTTAAAAATCTGCAGTTGTATCATCAGAATGAAAAGAAGGAGGATTGCATGGTGGGGCAGATCCTTGGTGTAAAGTGGCATAACTTCACCAACATTACTGGGCCACACCAGCGTGTACCAGCTGAGGGTCTCGAACCATAGTGCCACTGCAGTCAGTGCTGGTTTTCTGTTTGACTGTCCTTTGGATCCAGAAGAAACTAGCAGTCCTGTAGCACCCTAAACACTAACAAGGTATTTATTAGGTAATGAGCTTTTGTAGGTAAGCCTCACTTCTTTCAGCTCTGGAGCCAAATTAACAATCCAGAATGTATATAGCTGTGGAGCGGGGAGAGGGGTAGGAGAAGAAGAAAAAGGGAAGAAAAGCATGAAGTCACCAGTCCTTAACAGGACCTGTGGAAGAAGTAAATGGAGTTAAGTGTGACATGTCATTCCTGCAAATATCCAAGGTGGGGAGATTGTTCTTGTAATGCATGACATAACTGAGATCTCTGTGAAGCCCCAGGATAAATGTGTCAAAGTTGCAAACGACTTCCAGTTCAGATGTCTCCTTCTGTCATCTTGTGCTGAAGCCCTTTTGTAAGAGAGTGGCCACTGAAGATCCATTATTGAATGACCAGGGCAGGTAAAGTGTTCCCATGCGGGTGTATATGCATTCCAGTTCCTACTGTTGGATTTATGGCCATTCATCCTTTGGCGCAAAGACTGTCCAGGTTGTCCAATGGACATGGCAGGGCAGCATTGCTGGCACATGGTGGCACACATCTCTTGAGTAGATGTACAGGTGGATGAGCCCCGATGGTGTGGCTGACGTGGTTAGTCCTGTGATGGTGTCTCTAGTACAGATATGTGGACAGAGCTGGCAGTGGGGTTTGTTGCAGGGATAGGGCCTTGGATGTGCAGCTGCTGGTGAGTATTTCCTTGAGGTTGGGAAGCTGTCTGTAGGAGAGAACAGGCCTGTCACCCAACACCTGTGAGAATTCAGAGGAGAACATCCAGAAACACAGGAAGGGATTTAAGTGTCTACTGAAGAATAAGGAGAAAAAACGTGGTGGTGGCGGCTTGAGATCTGGAGAGATGTGACAAGTAACAAATGAGATACAAAGTGAGACACTGGGGTATTTGTGGGCTCTTGGCTCTGGCCGGTCCCGCAGTGATGAAGGTGTGACTGCAGCTCCGGTAACCACAGGCATACAGGCCCCAGAGCAGTGAAGCTGCAGCAGCACCGACTCACTCCAGCATAATTACACAGGGATCAGGGCAGCTTTGCTCTTTCAGGACATGAGCTTGGGTAGCTCTGCTGGAGCTGTAACCATGCCTTTGGCTGCATCATAGACATACCTTGAGATGCAGTCATCAGAGTCAGGGCATTCACTGAACTGCTCTCCTCGAGGGGACCAGTTCTGTTCTCTGACATTCAAGCACAGTGTAATCAAAAAGAAGAAACTGGCTTCCCTAACAGCTCAGGCTAATAATGTCGCTATATTTCACAGCGTGTTTGTACATTGTCATTGTGAGGAAGTGCTTATTTCCACCTCCACTATGATGCTTCACCCTCTCTCCAAATCCCTTTAGCTGCAATTGGCTGTAGGACACGTAATGGAGCGAGTGCCATTACTGTCTTCCCTTGGAAGAAGGTATTCGCTCGTCCTTCCCTGGCTCTCTCTCTAATGTTGTTTAGTTAAAGCCAAAGCCAGCAGTGACACCTGAGCACACAGGGGACAGGGCTTCCTTCAGAGAGCACTGACTGAGATGGCTGCTCTTGGTGAACGTAGGGAAGAGGTGGCATTGGGGGTGTGCCAGCCCCCATTTGCTTCCTAGGGACGACCCTGCTGGGCACAGCCAGCAGGAGAGGAATGAGGGGAGTGGGCCTGGCCACTGGAGCCGACACTGTGGCGAACATACGCAGCATGCAACTGCCTACGGCACTATGAAACTTGCCGTGATTTGGTGCCCCAAATGGTGCGGTGCCCAGTGCTGCTGCCTGTTTTGCATAGGTTGTTGCAGACAGATTGCAGACCCAGATTATTGCAACCGTCACCTTTTGAACCCACAGACTGTAACTCATCGGCGTAGATGTCTGCTTTAACCTCAGAACCACTCTCACGTTTCCTTCTAGCTGATAAACCGGGGGTAGCGTAGGACTGGCTGCAAGCATCGTCTTTGATGGGAGAGATAAAGTACACCTTGGCTTGGGATAAGGGATTGCTTTCTGCAGGCTGGGAGCGAGCCGAATATTTTATGATTTTGTTCTATAAAAACCAGCTAAGTCCAACTTGCATGAGTGGCGAGGCACACTGGGATGAGTGCCCAAGCACCTGACAGTGACTCCCTGGCAATTCTGTGACAGTGCTTTAAGAGTTCACTCTTGTTACTGGGCTGGTGAATGCACAAGAAGTCTGGGGGCTCTGCCCTGCTCTTGACAGGCTGCGCTGAAGTTGGCAGTCTGTTGTGAGCCGCTCAGAGAGTTACAAAAAGAAGCACATAGACTTACCTAGCTTAGGTATCTGCATAATGTGGGGGTTCCAAGTGATTCCCAGTGTTTGAAAAACATAGCTATCAGCAAGCTAGTTTGCTCTCTTTTGTCATTATCAGTTGATGAGTTCTGGTGGGTATAACTTCATTTGCATTTACCCAGGTGTAACTGAGAAGTATTTTGCAGAGTACACTGTATGGAATACTCTACAGCGTATGTGTGTGTAAATTTGCCCTCTTTCTTAATGTAAACATGCAGCCACCTTGCCCCTCCCTGCCAGGGAACAATTATTTACAGTTGGTTTATCAATAAACACAAGTGATTTTATTAAATATAAAAGGTAGGGTTAAGAGGTCATAAGAGAGTAACCTCCTTTGTTCTGTGTCCTGAGCAAAATAAAACAAAAAGCACCAGCTAAGCTTAACACACTAAAAGGGAGTTACTTACATTTAATGGCCCACTCTGAAAGTTGTTTAATTAGCTTCTTCACAGAGCAGGCATCCTGCCAGCCTGGCCCCTTCAGTCCAGCACTCATCGTGGGCCAGGTAGCCAAGGAGAACTCAGAACCAAGGTTCCCTCTCTCCCCATCCCCAACAGGATTTGCTCGAGGTGTGCAGCCGATGTCTTCCAAACCTGACCCCTCCCTGCCCTTCTTGTGGAAAAGTACAGAGTTTACCATGCATTCCAGTGTCAGGTGACAGTTTCAGTGTCTCTAGCTAATGAGCCATTAGCTCTGGGTCTGGCTTTGTCATTATTGTAATGGTAATAGACACATTGATAACAACATGAACACATTGATAACAAATCTACAGTCAATATTGCTCAGAAGTTACAGAAATGATACATGCATACAAATAAGATAAACACATTCAGTAAATTGCCACCTCTTCAATGATACCTCACAAGAGCCATCTTGCACAAATCAGATCTGAGTGAGGACATATTCAGATCAAACCTAATTCCAGAAAGCATATGGAATATTTCTCACCCTTCCCATCTTTTGTACACAGTGGGATAGTTTGCTCTTGTGCCCTCAATGTCTGCTTGCTGGTTGGTTTCAAGTGGAGTGCCCAAGGAATCAGCTCTGGGGCCAGTACTGTTCAACGTCTTTATTAGTGACTTTAATGAGGTGATGCATTGCACCCTCAGCAAATTTGTGGATGCCACTAAGGAGTGGGGTCAGGTAGTGTGATGGAGTGGGGGGAGTGCGTGTGTGAGACTCAGGCTGGATGTGGGAGACAAGCAGAGCAGCTCCCAGTGGCTAAGGATGACCCTGGGGCTATAGCCTGGGCTGGCAGGTAACACCTCTGCCCTGAACAAAGAGGAGGGTGGAGCCGAGCTGTTTTTGAATCGGGGCGGGGCGGTTAGAGGCTGGAGGGGAGAGGGAGCTGGAAGGAGTGAGCCGGGGAGGGGAGAAGCTACACCCCAGGGGGCACCCCTTGGGCTCCTCTCCCCAGGACGGGTTGGAATGACTGTCTCTGACTGCTGTACTGTTGCTTCTGTGAGAAACTGGGCATCTGTTGCCTAAGAAACCTCCTGTAGTACCTGCTGAGTGAGAGTCACTCCTGCCAGTGGACGGGGTGCAGTGCATGGGGACCTCTGAACCCCATCACAGGTAGATACACTGGAGGGTAGGGACAGGGTACAGAGTGACCTAGACGAATTGGAGGATTGGGCCAAAAGAAATCTGATGAAGTTCAACAATGACAAGTGCAGAGTCCAGCACTTGGGCTGGAAGAATCCCAAGAATCGTTGCAGCCTGGAGACCAGCTGGCGAAGTAGTGGTGCAACAGAAAAGGACCTGGGGATTACAGTGGATGAGAGGCTGGATATGAGTCAACAGTGGGCCCTTGTAGCCACGAAGTCTAACAGCATATTGGGGTGCATTAGGAGAAGCATTTCCAGCAGATCTAGAGAAGTTATTGTTCCCCTCTACTCAGCACTGGTGAGGCCACATCTGCAGCATTGTGTCCAGTTCTGGGCCCCCCAGTCTAGAAAGGATGTGGGTGCACTGAAGATGGTCCAGCAGAGGGCAACAAAAATGATTAAGGTGCTGGAGCACAAGACCTATGAGGACAGGCTGAGGGATTTGGGCTTGTTTAGTTTACAGAAGAGAAGACTGAGGGGCAAATTTATAGCAGCCTTCAACTTCCTGAAAGGGGGCTCCAAAGAGGAGAGTGAGAGACTGTTCTCAGTGGTGTCAGGTGGCAGAACAAGGAGCAATGGTCAGAAGTTGAAGAGGGAGACGTGTAGGTTGGATATTAGGAAAACTACTTCCCCAGGCGGGGGGTGAAGCATTGGAATGCGTTGCCTGGAGAGGTGGTGGAATCTCCATCCCCAGAGGTTTGTAAGTCCCGGCTTGACAAGGTCCTGGCTGGGATGACCTAGTGGGGGTTGATCCTGCTTGAAGCAGGGGGCTGGACTCGATGACCTCCTGAGGTCCCTTCCAGCCCTAGGAGTCTAGGATTTTATAACTGAGGTTTAGACATCTGGGCTTGGGCTGGTCCCTGCCTTCTAGCCCACTGCACGGTGGGAGATGCCAGAGCTCCAGACGCACAGGCCAGCCGCAGGTGTCGAGCCACAGTGCGACCAGCGCAAAGGTGCACAGGCGTGGCAGTGCGCACTTGGCCGGGGCAGGGGAGAAGCCCTCCATGGTTACGGGAACGTTTAAGGAATGTCGGCCACACTTAAAAAGGAACTTCTCGTTGCTCAGCAGAGGGTTAGAACTGAGGAATCATTTCCCTCTCCTTAACCTCCCGTTCCTTTCTCCTGCCTTCCTGTTTGCCCTGCGTTCTCTGCTCTCTTACAGTAGCGCTCTAGGAAGACTAGGCCTTTGCCTTTGTGTGCTCTCTCACTGGGTAAATGCCAGTGCCCTGCCACAGAAGTGAGCTAGGAGCACCTGGCGTTTCTCTGCCAAGGACCTCATTCCTTAACCACCTCGTTCGGTGTGGCTGGCCTCCTGTTGACTTCACTGGGGCTTTCTGCAGACCCAGCTTGCAGGATCAGGGCCTTTGTGCTTGTCTGCCTAGGGAAGTTACTCTGGAGTGAGACGGCAGTGAAGGTAAAGTGCTAGGGCTAGTGCAGAGAAGAGCACCCGCGTGGGGAGTCACTCGGGAACAGCTATAACAGGCTAGCAATGCCAGACAAGTTGCCCTAGCCCATTGCTCCCGGCCCCATAGACAACATGGCATGTCCCTGAAGAGACATAAGAACATAAGAACGGCCATACTGGGTCAGACCAAAGGTCCATCGAGCCCAGCATCCCATCTGCCGACGGTGGCCAATGCCAGGTGCCCCAGAGAAGGAGAACAGAAGACAAGTGATTTATCTCCTGCCATCCATCTCCTGCCCTTGTTCTGAAGGCTGGGGCACCATACTTTATCCCTGGCTAATAGCCATTTATGGACCTAACCTGCAAAAATGTATCAAGCTCTTTTTTAAACCCTAATAGAGTCCTGGCCTTCACAGCCTCCTCCGGCAAGGAGTTCCACAGGTTGACTGTGCGCTGTGTGAAGAAAAATTTCCTTTTATTAGTTTTGAACCTACTACCCATCAATTTCATTTGGTGTCCCCTAGTTCTTGTATTATGGGAAAAGGTAAATAATTTTTCTATATTCACTTTCTCCACACCATTCATGATTTTATATACCTCTATCATATCGCCCCTCAATCGCCTCTTTTCCAGACTGAAAAGTCCCAGTCTCTCTAGCCTCTCCCCATATGGGACCCTTTCCAAGCCCCTAATCATCTTAGTCGCCCTTTTCTGAACCTTTTCTAATGCCAATATATCTTTTTTGAGGTGAGGAGACCACATCTGCACGCAGTACTCGAGATGTGGGCGTACCATAGTTTTATATAGGGGAAGTATGATATCTTTTGTCTTATTATCGATCCCTTTTTTAATAATTCCTAACATCCTATTTGCCTTACTAACTGCCGCTGCACACTGCGTGGATGTCTTCAGAGATCTATCCACTATAACTCCAAGATCCGTTTCCTGATCTGTCGTAGCTAAATTTGACCCCATCATGTAGTACGTGTAATTTGGGTTATTTTTTCCAACATGCATTACCTTACACTTACCCACATTAAATTTCATTTGCCATTTTGCTGCCCAATCACTCAGTTTGCTGAGATCTTTTTGTAGTTCTTCACAATCCCTTTTGCTTTTGACTGTCCTGAACAACTTGGTGTCATCTGCAAACTTTGCCACCTCACTGCTTACCTCATTTTCTAGATCATTGATGAACAAGTTGAACAGGATCTGTCCCAGGACTGACCCCTGGGGAACACCACTAGTTACCCCCCTCCATTGTGAAAATTTACCATTTATTCCAACCCTTTGTTTTCTGTCTTTTAACCAATTCCCGATCCATGAAAGGACCTTTCCTCCTATCCCATGACCACCTAATTTACATAAAAGCCTTTGGTGTGGGACCGTGTCAAAGGCTTTCTGGAAATCTAGGTATATTATGTCCACTGGGTGCCCCTTGTCCGCATGTTTATTAACCCCTTCAAAGAATTCTAATAGATTAGACAGACACGACTTCCCTCTGCAGAAACCATGCTGACTTTTGCCCAACAATTCGTGCTCTTCTATGTGCCTTGCAATTTTACTCTTTACTAGTGTTTCTACTAATTTGCCTGGTACTGATGTTAAACTTATCGGTCTATAATTGCCAGGATCTCCTCTAGAGCCTTTTTTAAATATTGGTGTTATATTGGCCGTCTTCCAGTCATTTGGTACCAAAGTGGATTTAAAGGATAGGTTACAAACCACTGTTAATAACTCTGCAATTTCACATTTGAGTTCTTTCAGAACCCTTGGGTGAATGCCGTCCGGTCCTGGAGACTTGTTACTATTCAGCTTATCAATTAATTCCAAAACCTCCTCTAATGTCACTTCAATCTGAGTGAGTTCCTCAGATTTGTTGCCTAAAAAGGCTGGCTCAGATTTAGGAACCTCTGTAACATCTTCAGCTGTGAAGACTGAAGCAAAGAAATCATTTAATCGCTCCGCAATGGCACTGTCTTCCTTGATCGCTCCTTTTATATCTTTATCATCCAAGGGCCCCACTGCTTTTTTAGCAGGCTTCCTGCTTCTAATGTATTTAAAAAACATTTTACTATTGTTTTTTGAATTTTTGGCTAGCTGTTCCTCAAACTCTTTTTTGGCTTTTCTTACTACATTATGACAGTTAATTTGGGAGTGTTTATGTTCCTTTCTATTTTCCTCACTAGGATTTGACTTCCACTTTTTAAAAGCTGCCCTTTTCTCTCTCACTGCCTTTTTAACATGGCTGTTTAGCCATGGTGGTTCTTTGTTAGGTCTCTTACTGTGTTTTTTTATTTGGGGTATACATTTAAGTTGGGCCTCTAGTATGGTGTCTTTAAACAGTTTCCATGCAGCTTCCAGGGATTTTAGTTTAATTACTCTACCTTTTAGTTTCTGTTTAACTAGCTTCCTCATTTTAGTGTAATTCCCCTTTTTGAAATTAAATGCCAGCGTGTTTGACCGCTGCGGTGTTCTTCCCAACACAGGAATATTAAAAGTTATTATATTGTGGTCACTATTTCCAAGCGGTCCAGTAACAGTTACCTCTTGGACCAGATCCTGCGTTCCAGTCAAGACTAGATCGAGAATCGACTCTCCCCTTGTGGGTTCCTGTACTAGCTGCTCCAAGAAGCAGTCATTTAAGGCATCAAGAAATTTAATCTCTGAATCCCGTCCTGAGGTGACATGCACCCAATCAATATGGGGATAATTGAAATCTCCTATTATTACTGTGTTTTTTATTTTGATAGCCTCTCTAATCTCCCTCATCATTTCAGCATCACTATCACTGTCCTGGTTAGGTGGTCGGTAATATATTCCTAATGCCATATTCATATTAGAGGAATGAATTGTTATCCATAATGATTCTATGGAACATTTTGATTCCTTTAGGATTTTTACTTCATTTGATTCTATTCTATTCATTTGACGCAGCTTCTATCGCACTTTGCACAGCTCTCTCTCGCTGTAGTCAGAGACCAGTGGGTGCCAGGAGCAGGGGCCGGGGGGCTAACTTGTATGCAGGTAGAGTAAACCAAGCCCTGCCTCATCCCACCTGCACTGGAGCACGAGCACGGCAGGAAACGGGGCGACCAGCCCAGGAATGGCCTGACCCAAGCCCACAGAGGCCCAGGAAAGCTGGAAAGAAGGGAGAGCCGAGAGGGGAGGGGGACGAACTGGTGGCAAAGGGTCTGCTGGGGAAGGCAGCAGGCGCTGAGGGCGGGTGGTGAGAAGACTGGCGTGACTGATGCGGTGGGGCGCACCCTTTGCAGCAGGGAGCTGAGGGAGGCCAAGGGTCTGGGGATGAGTGCAGTACCATACTGCTGGCCCCACGACCCAGACGGTGGGAGACTGGCTTCGCTGTCCCATGCTGGGGGTGTTAACCTCTCTGTCCCGTTGTTTTCTTCTGGGGTGCCTGGGTCACATGTCTTAGTTTTCCCCCAACCAGGAGGTGTGGGACCTGCCTATTGTATAAGTGCCAGCTGAGACCCCCAGGACTCTGCAGCTGGGGCTTTAGAGAAACTGCCAGTCAGAGGTGTGCTAACACTGCCAGGGCTGGCGGCCGGTTGGGTTGACAGGCACATGGAGAGTGGGAAGGTGCCCCAGGCACACACAGGAGTGGTGGTTGCCCCAGGCATGGGGAAGGGTCCAGCTGGGAACCAGAGGCTGAGGCCACCCCAGGTTTGGAAGGAAGGTGCTGTCCTGGGGGTGGGAGAGGGACCTGCACTGGGAGGTTGCGGGGGCTGGCTCACAGCCTGGGGGCCTGCCCCAGCAGGGCCATTCGGACTTCCCTGAGCCTTTGGCTGACCCAGCAGGGATGGGTTTAGGGGTGGGTCATCTGCCCCTGGCTTGGGGAGCAGTCGTGGGATCGACTGGGGAGACCAGTATAAGTGGGAGGGAACTCGGATTGTGGGTCGCTCTGGGGGCCGTCCCACTCCTGGGTTGGGGGTTGGGGTTGCTGGGTAGAGGCTGTCCCACTCCCAGGCTGGGGGTTAACGGGGGGCCAGCCCACTCCTGAGCTGGGGGGGTTGGGGGTGCCCAGGGGGCTGTCCCACTCGCTAGCTGGGGGGAGTTTGGGGGGAGTTTGGGGGATGCTGGGGGGTCTGTCCCACTCGCAAGCTGGGGGGGTTGGGGGTGTCCGGTGGGCTGTGCCACTCCCAGGCTGGGGGGGGTTGGGGGTGTCCGGTGGGCTGTGCCACTCCCGGGCTGGGGGGAGTTGGGGTGTCCAGGGGGCTGTGCCACTCCTGGGCTGGGGGGGTTGGGGGTGCCGGGGGGGCTGTCCCACTCGCGAGCTGGGGGGGTTGGGGGTGTCCGGGGGGCTGTGCCACTCCCGGGCTGGGGGGGGTTGGGGGTGTCCGGGGGGCTGTGCCACTCCCGGGCTGGGGGGGTTGGGGGTGCCGGGGGGGGCTGTCCCACTCGCGAGCTGGGGGGGTTGGGGGTGTCCGGTGGGCTGTGCCACTCCTGGGCTGGGGGGGTTGGGGGTGCCGGGGGGGCTGTCCCACTCGCGAGCTGGGGGGGTTGGGGGTGTCCGGTGGGCTGTGCCACTCCCGGGCTGGGGGGGTTGGGGGTGTCCGGGGGGCTGTGCCACTCCCGGGCTGGGGGGGGTTGGGGGTGTCCGGTGGGCTGTGCCACTCGCGAGCTGGGGGGGTTGGGGGTGCCAGGGGGGCTGTCCCACTCACGAGCTGGGGGGGTTGGGGGTGTCCGGTGGGCTGTGCCACTCCCGGGCTGGGGGGGTTGGGGGTGTCCGGTGGGCTGTACCACTCCCGGGCTGGGGGGGGTTGGGGGTGTCCGGTGGGCTGTGCCACTCCCGGGCTGGGGGGGTTGGGGGTGCCGGGGGGCTGTCCCACTCACGAGCTGGGGGGGTTGGGGGTGCCGGGGGGGCTGTGCCACTCCCAGGCTGGGGGGGTTGGAGGTGCCGGGGGGGCTGTCCCACTCGCGAGCTGGGGGGGTTGGGGGTGCCCGGTGGGCTGTGCCACTCCCGGGCTGGGGGGGTTGGGGTGCCGGGGGGGGCTGTCCCACTCGCGAGCTGGGGGGGTTGGGGGTGCCCGGGGGGCTGTGCCACTCCCAGGCTGGGGGGGTTGGAGGTGCCGGGGGGGCTGTCCCACTCGCGAGCTGGGGGGGTTGGGGGTGCCCGGTGGGCTGTGCCACTCCCGGGCTGGGGGGGTTGGGGGTGCCCGGGGGGCTGTGCCACTCCCGGGCTGGGGGGGTTGGGGGTGCCGGGGGGGGCTGTCCCACTCGCGAGCTGGGGGGGTTGGGGGTGCCGGGGGGGGCTGTGCCACTCCCGGGCTGGGGGGGTTGGGGGTGCCGGGGGGGGCTGTGCCACTCCCGGGCTGGGGGGGGTTGGGGGTGTCCGGTGGGCTGTGCCACTCGCGAGCTGGGGGGGTTGGGGGTGCCGGGGGGCTGTGCCACTCCCGGGCTGGGGGGGTTGGGGGTGCCGGGGGGGGCTGTGCCACTCCCGGGCTGGGGGGGTTGGGGGTGCCCGGGGGGCTGTGCCACTCCCGGGCTGGGGGGGTTGGGGGTGCCCGGGGGGCTGTGCCACTCCCGGGCTGGGGGGGGTTTGGGGGTGTCCGGTGGGCTGTGCCACTCCCGGGCTGGGGGGGTTGGGGGTGTCCGGTGGGCTGTGCCACTCCCGGGCTGGGGGGGTTGGGGGTGCCGGGGGGGCTGTGCCACTCCCGGGTTGGGGGTGCCGGGGGGCTGTGCCACTCCCGGGCTGGGGGGGTTGGGGGTGCCAGGGGGCTGTGCCACTCCCGGGCTGGGGGGGTTGGGGGTGCCGGGAGGGCTGTGCCACTCCCGGGTTGGGGGTGCCGGGGGGCTGTGCCACTCCCGGGCTGGGGGGGTTGGGGGTGCCAGGGGGGCTGTGTCACTCCCGGGCTGGGGGGGGTTTGGGGGTGTCCGGTGGGCTGTGCCACTCCCGGGCTGGGGGGGTTGGGGGTGTCCGGTGGGCTGTACCACTCCCGGGCTGGGGGGGTTGGGGGTGCCGGGGGGCTGTGCCACTCCCGGGCTGGGGGGGTTGGGGGTGCCGGGGGGGCTGTGCCACTCCCGGGTTGGGGGTGCCGGGGGGCTGTGCCACTCCCGGGCTGGGGGGGTTGGGGGTGCCGGGGGGCTGTGCCACTCCCGGGCTGGGGGGGTTGGGAGTGCCGGGGGGGCTGTGCCACTCCCGGGTTGGGGGTGCCGGGGGGCTGTGCCACTCCCGGGCTGGGGGGGTTGGGGGTGCCGGGGGGGTTGGGGGTGCCGGGGGGGCTGTGTCACTCCCGGGCTGGGGGGGTTGGGGGTGCCGGGGGGCTGTGCCACTCCCGGGCTGGGGGGGTTGGGGGTGCCGGGGGGCTGTGCCACTCCCGGGCTGGGGGGGTTGGGGGTGCCGGGGGGGCTGTGCCACTCCCGGGTTGGGGGGGTTGGGGGTGCCGGGGGGCTGTGCCACTCCCGGGCTGGGGGGGTTGGGGGTGCCGGGGGGGCTGTGCCACTCCCGGGTTGGGGGGGTTGGGGGTGCCGGGGGGCTGTGCCACTCCCGGGCTGGGGGCTGGGGTTGAGGTAAGGGGCTGGCGTGTTGGAGGGCTCCAGCGGGGTGTGGCTCGGGGCTGTGCCAGGCTGGACCCGCCCCGAACCCCGCCCCCGAGCCGAGCCGAGCTCCTCCTGCCCGGGGCACAGGCAGCACCTGCCCCGCCGCCGCCCGCAGGCTCCGCTCGCCGCCGCAGCGCCCTGGGCCCCAGGTGAGGCGCCCGCTCGGGGCGGGGTACAGGAGGCGGGGTGCCGGGGGCGGTCTGGGAGAGGGGTACTGGAGGCGGTCTGGGAGCGGGATGCAGGAGGCGGGGTGCCGGGGGCGGTCTGGGAGAGGGGTACTGGAGGCGGGGTGCCGGGGGCGGTCTGGGAGAGGGGTGCAGGAGGCAGGGTACTGGAGGCGGTCTGGGAGTGGGGTGCAGGAGGCGGGGTGCAGGAGGCGGGGTGCCGGGGTCGGTCTGGGAGCGGGGTACAGGAGGCGGGGTGCCAGGGGCGGTCTGGGAGAGGGGTACAGGAGGCCGGGTGCCGGGGGCGGTCTGGGAGAGGGGTACAGGAGGCGGGGTGCCGGGGGCGGTCTGGGAGTGGGGTGCAGGAGGCGGGGTGCCGGGGGCGGTCTGGGAGAGGGGTACTGGAGGCGGTCTGGGAGCGGGATGCAGGAGGCGGGGTGCCGGGGTCGGTCTGGGAGCGGGGTACAGGAGGCGGGGTGCCAGGGGCGGTCTGGGAGAGGGGTACAGGAGGCCGGGTGCCGGGGGCGGTCTGGGAGAGGGGTACAGGAGGCGGGGTGCCGGGGGCGGTCTGGGAGTGGGGTGCAGGAGGCGGGGTGCCGGGGGCGGTCTGGGAGAGGGGTACTGGAGGCGGTCTGGGAGCGGGGTGCAGGAGGCGGGGTGCCAGGGGCGGTCTGGGAGTGGGGTGCAGGAGGCGGGGTGCCGGGGGCGGTCTGGGAGAGGGGTACCGGAGGGCAGTCTGGGAGCGGGGTGCAGGAGGCGGGGGTACCGGGGGTGGTCTGGGAGCAGGGTACAGGAGGTGGGGTACTGGGGGGCGGTCTGGGAGCAGGATGCAGGTGCCGGAGGGCGGTCTGGGGTCCGTCCCGCAGCTGGTCCAGACAGCGCCTCGGGCTGGGCCCGCGCAGTGCAGGGCCCGGAGTGGTTGGCCGCCCCCTGAGGGTGCTGCCCTGGGACCCTTCGGCCGGGCCGGACCGGGTGCATTGGGCTCCCGTTGCACCTCAGGAAACTCCTAGAGTTGGCGGCTCGGGTCCGTGTTCCCCCTCTCCTCTTCCCCCCCCATGTGGGACCGGTCTGTGTTCCCCCCTCCTCCCCCGCGGGACTGGTCCGTGTCCCCCTCTCTTCCCCCACCCCCCACGTGGGACCAATCCGTGTCCCCTTCTCCTCCCCTTCTGTAGGGCTGGTCTGCATCCCCCCACCCCTCCCCCCGCGTGGGGCTGATCCGTGTCCCCCCCTCCCCCCAGCCATGTGGGACGGGTCCATGTCCCCCTCTCCTTCCCCCCCTGCGTGGGACCGGTCCATGTCCCCCCTCTCCCCCCACCGACGTGGGACTGGTCCATGTCCCTTTTCCTCCCCCACAGCGTGGGGCCGGTCTGTTTCCCACCCTTGCCCTCATGGGGCTGGTCCTAGCACATGGAGCTGTCCCAGGCTTTGCCAGGGAGGTGGCTGTACCCAGTGCCCCCCAACTGCTGTGGGGCTCAGGCCCATGGGCAGTTCCTGGCTGGGGAGTTGTGGGGGTGTCAGTCTCTTCTAGCCCTGCCACGCCTGGCTCTGCCCCGCACAGCCGAGGGAGCGCCTGAGTCCAGGGCAGAGCTTGGCCTCCCGGCTTAGCAAGTGCTGGGCCAGGCAGTTATGAGGGGTCTGTGTGGGGCTGGCTGTGACAGTGGCTTGGGGCTCACTGCCAGGAAAAGTCTTATGCCCTCCAGTCTCTTGCTGGCCTGGCTTCTGGGGGCAGCCTGGAGACGGGGGCAGGGCTCTGAGAGGTACCCGGGTGCCTGGCTGATCAGTGCTCAGGCGCTGGGGTTAGACTGGGTGGGGGGTGGGTCACCTTCCTCTGATGCAGAGGTCGTGGCCAGGAGAGTCTGGGTGTAGCTCTCCCAGCAACTCCCCTGCCATGGCCAGGCCCTGGCACTGGTGCACCTCACGACCACCTGTGCTCTGTGTGCGGCGCACGGCAGCGCGGTGTGGGCAGGGCTGGCGGGCGGGTTTGGGTCCGTGTGTGTTGGTGGGGGTAGTATCCGGGTGCTGGGTGGGGCTGGTGCCTGCCACGTACAGAGGATCAGATGGAGGGGCTGGTGGGCTGCAGCTGAGCGAAAGGTGACTGGCCTGCAGCGTCAGGGGCTCTCTTTTCAATGAAGTGTTGGAGACAGATGGTGACAGGCGTGATTCTCCGCTGGTGTCACTGCACCGAACTGAGCCCCGCCTGGGGAAGAACCCATCCCCGTGGTACAAAGGGAAAATACGAGACGGACTCGGCAGGTGCTAGATGGTGGAGGCTGGGGGGTGGCTGGCACCTGGCTGGTGTGTGCGCCGGGCAGGAGGTCATTAGACCAGCCCTTCCCGGCTGGGGTGGGAGTTGGTTGCAGGCTGACGGCGAGGTCCAAGTTGCACCGTGGCTGTAGCAGGCACCGGGAGCTCTGTGATGGTTGCAGCGGTATTTGTTCGGCTCACACGTGGTAGTAACCTTCCTGGAGGGTCCCACCAGGAGCTGTCCCCAGGCGAGTCAGAGCAGGGCCTGCATCTCCCCTCACGCCACATAGCATGGGCGGGGGGAGGCAGGCGCCTACGGCTCAGCGCTGCGTCTGACGCCCTTGTGCACTGGGCAGGGGAGCTCTCTGGCGGCTGCCGACTGAGGGCCCTGCTTGTGCTGACCCCCAGGGCATTGAACTGGGGATGCCAGAGCTAAAAGCACGAGCAGGTAGGGCTGGAGGTGAGGAGCCAGAGCTTCCTAGTCACCTTCTAAGGAGCAGGCCCGGGATCTTCCCCACGATAATTCCCACGGCCAGCCCTTCGGAAAAGCTTCCAGCCTCGGCTTTAAAGTTGCCAGTGACAGAGAATCCACAATGGCCCATGGTACGTTGTTTTCAAGTGGTGAGAACAACAAAGGTCATGGGAGCAATGCTGGGGGAGGTGGCCTAGCGCAGGACTCGCCCCAGCCGGGGGAAGCTGACCTTCTCACCAACCTGGAGCTGACGGTAGGGCTGGCCGTCCTGCACTGTTTCAGCCTCTGGCCAGCTGGCGCTGGGTAATGTTTCCAAGTCCTGTGCTGTCAAATGGCTCTAGGGTTTTGCACCCCAGGGATTCTAGCAAACTGCAGCATTTTAAAAGGCTGTGAAGTGGCTGCATGTGGCGCTGCAAGGGCGGTGCTCTTCCAGTGTGGTTAGTTGTCCTTACCAGTTTTGTTTTTCTCCTTGAGAAGCAATTGCATTGACAGGCATTTGTATGGAGGGAAATTCCAGCCGCCATAATTTCCCATTCAGCGAAATCCCAGCAAAGCACACAGCTCTTCCAGAGGCGGGATGGAATGTGTTACGGTGTGCACCCCTGCCCTGCCCTGCCCACGTGCATGCTCTGTGCCTGAATGGGACTGCTCATGGCTAGCCATGTGTGACTGCGTGTGCAGGATCAGGGCCTCTATCGATACATGAAGTGGAAGAGTACCAGAGAGGCGGCCATGTTAGTCTGTGTCCTAACAAAACAAACCAGCCGTCACGGGGCACTTTAGAGACTAACAAAATGATTTTCTTAGTCTTTAAAGTGCTACACAAAGTAGAAGTGAGTGAGGGCTGGCAGAGCATCCCTTGTGCTGCACAGGTGGAAAGTGACGTGGAAATGGTGCTGCTAGAGCCTGTGCCAAGCAAGTGCTGCCTGGCCTTGCTGTGTGAGGCAAGGGAGACACAAGAGACTCAGCCGCAGTTAGAGAAGCTGCTGCTGCTGCCTGCCCCCACCTGTCTCAGCAAGGATGATTGTTGAGGCAAGGTGAGTTAGGAAGGGAAAAGCTCCCAGACCACCTGTACCGGAGGCTCGCCAGTCTTGTCCAGCCAAGATGGCTGAAGGAGTTCAGGTTGACATCACAGTGGGATATTTTTAGAAGGCAAAGCTATTTAGAAGGAAATTTATTGATTCCTTCTCTCCTCCCCTTACCTTGAACATTTTGTTTATAATTTTCTCCATTTTGCCTGTAATGGGCCCTGAGTGCAGCTATTTTCATGTCTCCCCTTCTCGTGTTCTCTTTGGGGGCTAAATCTATTAGCTGGCCTAGGATGTGGCTTCTGCTTGAAATGATTACCCACTTCCAGAATTCCTAGCACACGGTGTCCTCAGCCTTGTATTGCAAAACTGTGTTAGTCATTAAATACCTTGAGTCTTGATTCTCTTGTGCCAGAGTGAAAGGTGTGATGGGCCAGGTCAGACTTACGACAGCAGAGAAAAGGCTCGGCAGTACCTGCAGACCAACTGGTGGTAAAATAGGCAAATTCACTTTCATTGGGTTTCACGGAGACTTTGAGAAAGAAATGCACTTTTCAACATCTGCCAATCTCTTCTCTAGCCCATCAGTTGTAGAGTCTTTTCTCTGGGTTTACCCACATTTTTCCACTTCTAGTTCTATAGACTTTTAAGGCCGGTTCCAACTCTTCTGACTTCTGGCATTAGAACAGAAGAGAAAATTTCACCTAGTAGCTTCCTCCAAAAACCCAGACCAGTCTTGACTGGAAGGGACCATGTGATGGAAGGCCTAGCACATCCCTGGGTGAGTAGTTCCAATAGCTAATTACCCTCCTCATTTAAAAAAAAAATCGTGTGTCTCATTCCCGGTTTGAACCTTGCCTGGCACGTCCAGCCAGTTCACAGTCAGTGATTCGCTCTTTGGGACAATCGGCCATAGTTGTGCATGTTTCACTGTCTGCGAGTGTGTAACTATCGTGTGCAGGGATCTGGAGCCATCTGCTTGTGGTGCTCAGTGAACGGATCTCCAAGTCAATATGAGTGTGAGGTGAGGTGCTGCCCTACGAGTGGGGTTCTCTCTTCATTGTCATTCATGCCCTAGTCTGATTTGCATGTAAAACAGCAGCTTTCTAGCTGGCAGCCCCACATAGTAACCCCAAGCTCTGAAAGTGCAGCTGGGACCTTTCCTGTTGCTTGAGAGAGGTTCTGCGCAGGCCTCCTGCCGCACCCGCGCAGCTCCGTTGCCTTCTGCTCACATTGCTGGTGACACACACACATCCACCAAGGCTAGACAGATTACCCTGGTGCCCCGGAGGGCGTGGGCACTGCACAGGAGTCCCCCAGTCTGCCAAGCTGGCATTATGGTAACGATGGGCAAGATGGGATCTTTCCATCTCATGCCAACAGTGCAGATGTAAAACGAGAAACCCGTATGAGCCCTTAAACGACTGCAAGGATGGGCCTTCATGCTCCAGAATCTCTCTATTGTCATTTTCATGCACTGTAATCTGTGGGCACGGAGCTTTCTCTGCTGCTGGTAAGGCACCCACCTTGCAACCCTTCCTCCACAAAGAGAGGTACTCTGAGTTTTGCCTGAGTAAGGGCTGTAGACCTGGGCGCTAGGACAGTCTGTTCCACGCCCCCTTGCGCTTGTTCAGCTGATTCAAAACCCTTTCATCAAAGAGATTTAGCCGTCAGTCCGGCTGGAAATGCTCCACCGGAACAGGGGGTTATGGAAATTGGTCTTTCAATTAAAGTTTTCATGAAACATGTCTGCTTTCCACAGAAAACTATGCTTGGGGGGGGGGCCGTGGGAAGAAACCCCCACCAACGAGGTTTTGGATTTCAGCTCAAAACCAAAATAGCTGGATTTGGCTACAGGGCTGCCATGTCTCATGGGAATTGTAGTTTGCACGCACCATGTTCTCATTCTCCTGTGTTGGTCAGATTCCACTGCAGGACTTCATCTCCCATGATGCATTAAGAACATAAGAATGGCCATACTGGGTCATACCAAAGGTCCATCCAGCCCAGCATCCCATCTGCCGACGGTGGCCAATGCCAGGTGCCCCAGAGAAGGAGAACAGAAGACAATGATCAAGTGATTTATCTCCTGCCATCCATCTGCCCTTGTTCTGAAGGCTAGGGCACCATACTTTACCCCTGGCTAATAGCCATTTATGGACCTAACCTGCAAAAATTTATCAAGCTCTTTTTTAAACCCTAATAGAGTCCTGGCCTTCACAGCCTCCTCCGGCAAGGAGTTCCACAGGTTGACTGTGCGCTGTGTGAAGAAAAATTTCCTTTTATTAGTTTTGAACCTACTACCCATCAATTTCATTTGGTGTCCCCTAGTTCTTGTATTATGGGAAAAGGTAAATAATTTTTCTATGTTCACTTTCTCCACACCATTCATGATTTTATATACCTCTATCATATCACCCCTCAATCGCCTCTTTTCCAGACTGAAAAGTCCCAGTCTCTCTAGCCTCTCCCCATATGGGACCCGTTCCAAGCCCCTAATCATCTTAGTCGCCCTTTTCTGAACCTTTTCTAATGCCATGATGGGCCACTGCCTGTGCCACGAGGAGAGGCCATGGTGCACCACAGGTAGGAGACAAGAGGAGCACGACGCACCCAGCATGCAGCTCCCAGGCAGCACCGCAACAGTATTTCCAAATCAAAATATTGCACGGACCACCCGAGGCGTTTTGGGCTTAAATGTTGTCGGGAGCCGAAACAATGACGTTTCCCAGGGTGTGGGGAACAACCTTGTTTTCTGGCCGCTTGACGTCAGCATAGGTCAAACCCCTTGTCCATCACCAGAAGCATTCCGAGAGCAGAAGGGAAGTTTACAGGCATGAGATGTGATAACGGAAGGACAAAGTGACTGTCTTGCTAGAGGCTCCCAAGCCTCAAGTCTGCTCTGCAGCCCCTTTCTGACGCTGAGTTGGTGGGACTGTGCCTGGGCGGTGGCTGGTGGAGGAAGCTTTGCCCATTCTTGAGGAGAGAAAAGGGGCAACAGGAAGTTCCTGCCCTCGTGAGGAGCAGGTGGGGAGCTGGAAAGTGAAGGAGGAGACTGACTTTTTGTTTGGTGTTTGTACAGCCCCTAGCACGATGGGACACCGTTCTGTGGCAGGGGCTCAGGGGCGCAGCTGCAATACTGCTGCTCCTAATGATGGACATAAAACAGCGAAGGGCAACTCAGACCTTCTGAGTCTCATGGGAGTTTTAACCCTTTGCGTTGTAAACCTCCCCGGAGATGGCGAAACCCAAGATGTGGAATACGAGATTTGGAGGGAGGGCGAGGGAAGAAACCCACATCAACAAGGTGAACAGGGTTTGAATTCTTCGTGGTGGGCAGGCAAGAAACGAATGAATTCGGAGAGAATAAGCC
Organism: Carettochelys insculpta; assembly: GCF_033958435.1. NCBI lineage: Eukaryota > Metazoa > Chordata > Testudines > Carettochelyidae > Carettochelys > Carettochelys insculpta. The sequence goes on from NC_134141.1 coordinate 1,629,309, forward strand.
CTGCGCTCTAACCCAAAGCCCAACAAGTGACCCCAGCAGCTGTAAGGCCGAATAACTCCCTGGTGCATGGAACACAAGGCAGCGATAGTGAAGAAGCAGAGGAGATCTGGCACTGGGGTCCGTTTCGGTTCCAGGTTTCTGTTGGAGACGGGCGTGGAAGACTTAGGGGCACTGTAGGACGTTACAAGCAGTACTGCAGGCAATATGATCGTGAAAGGAACTGAGCCTTTGCCCATCTCGTCTGATTTCCCTACCCCGAAGGTTCTGGGCGGATGCTCCATGTCCTGCCAGACTCAGCTGGGAGTTCGTTTGCTGGCGAGTTCTTGGCGTGGGGAAATGAGCATCTGGCAGCCCAGGCAGGTTTCTGGGGGCTAGAAGGTGGCTGCAGGCTTTGCTCCTTATTCCTCCACACCAGCTGGAGCCCAGCAGTGAGAGCTGCCTGGCCCTTGCAGAGCTCCGCATGGGCAGACACAGGGTAGGGGCTCCCCGAACGCGGGGTCCTTGCTGGGGCATCTGTCACCCAAAGGCCAAACTCCATCTGTGCTGGCTGTGACCCAGGCATGATCCTGTTCCTTGTGGCTGGTGCTGCCCTGAAGGGTGCGGCTGGGGCCCTCCCCAGGTGCCCAGAGAGCAGTCGGAGGGTTCCAGATCGGTGGGGGTGAGCGGCTGGCGTACTGTTGCCGAGGGTGGGGCTGTGCTGAGTTACCCCACGAGGCACCGCTAGTGGCAAGCCCAGACTGACCTGGACTGAACACAGAACTGGGCCGTGTCCTGCGCGGGCCGGCACAGGGAGCAGCAGGTGACGGGCTTGGGGGACTTCACCCAGCTGAGTCGGTGGCTGCTTCCTACACAGTGAAGCTGCCGAGGCATGAGGGGTCTTTCCAACCCGCCAGCTGCAGCGAGCAAGCCTGGATGCAGCCCTCATGGCTCGCTGTGGCCAGGGCTGCGGCTGATGGGATGGTGGCTCAGTGGCTGGCCAGGGACTGAAGACGCTGCTTCTGCTGGGCCTCACCACTGCCAGTCCCTCTGTCGGAGCGCCTTAGAGAGCCACGGTCAGCACCCTTGTCACGCGGGGAGGTTGTGGGAGAGGTGAGTTCCACCCGGCGTTTCCTGCAGCCTGGCCTCGGCTTTCCCCTCTGCCTGCCTAGGGGCTAGTGCAGCTCCTCTCCTCTGCCTGCAGCCAATTCGCTTCCCATGCTTTGGTTTGCAGATTCGGCCGTGGCACGACCATGTTCCAGACCGCGGGGAGGGGATCGTGCCCTGGCTCTTCCCTTCCCCTTATCAGGACACAGGCGTTGAGGCTGCCTCCCAAGTCCGCACCTGTGCACTGAGAGCCGCTCCCCCCCAGCCAGGGACAGCAATGAGGTGATAGTTGTGTGAGCAGGTGCTCAGACTGGTAAGTCTCTCTCTCCCCTGGCCCCGGAGAGCTCCGTGGCCCCCGGGAGGGGCGTGCAGTCTGACAGGATCGCCAGGAACTGTCGAACACCACTGCTGTGAACACCCATCAGCTGCTGTTTTCAGAGGCTCTGTCTTTCAGCATGGCTCTGGGGCGGGCTGTGCTCACTGTGCGGCAGGTTTTCTGTACTGTACGTCTGCCTGGGCCTCCCTCACAGGTGGCCTGGATAAACCAGAGTGTGTTTGGATTGCAGGCTGGTGGCTTTGACAGCCATAGTGAGGCCACATTAGCCATCCTCACAAGTAGGCTGAGAGCTCTGTGGCCCCCTTCTTGGCAGTTCCCAGCTTTCTTGGCCCTGGGATCTAATGAGCAGAAGCTTTTCATCCCCAGCTGCCTGGCTTCTTCTCAGTGAAGTGAGCTGTGCTGGAGGGCCACTGACCGTTCGCCAGCTTGAAGTACAGGATGCCACATCTGCGGCCGCCTTTCTTTCCAAACGGCTTGTCCTTTGGTGCCGAAGGGATGGAAACGAGGCCATCGGCGGTGATCAGATAAGTGCCTGACGTAATCACACACGGGTTAAACTGGGCTAAATTGACTCTGATCCTGTTAGGGAGCTTAGGAAATGCTAGGCTGTGTGCTGCAGGGGGGCTTTTCCTTGGGGATGAGAATCAGTGCTCCTGGAGCAGGTGCGTGGCTGGCAGAGTGGAAGGCACGTGCTGGTTCTGATTTTCCAAGGCTTCTGAACATGGAGACGGGCCCATCTTCCAATTTCCTCACCTTGGTCTCTGGCGCTCGAGAGAGATTCTTCGTCCTGGGGGAGAGACTGAAGAAGGTGGAAAGAGCAGCTCCTTTGCTGTGGGACGCCTGAGCAAATGAGCACCAGACACCATTTCCTACTGCAGCCATTTCTATTTAAATGGGCCCGGCCAGATCGTTCAGCAGCGCCAGTGAAAATGCCGCGGGACTCGGCTGAGGCAGCGGGAGCGCACCTGGATTGATTCTGGCAGAGCTGAGGCCAGGCTCTCGCCCTGTAACTTTCCGACCCTTCTCAAGGTCTTCTCACCCTTGGCATGCCCCTTCTCCAGTCACCTTGTGGGGGGGATTGAGACCTGCTGCACTTAGGGGAGCCAGGAGGTTTTCAACGCTAGATCTTGGGGGGGACTTATAACCTGCTGAAATGCCAAACCACTAGCCCTGCAGGCACTGGCCGAAAGGCTCCAGACCTTGAAGGTAATGCAGCTGCCCTCATTGCCAGCGGCTGGCTCTGTTTCCTTACTGTTGGGTGTGTGCCGGTTTGCAGACTGTCTTTTCACCCTGTGTAACACTGCAGTTCTAGGATGAGCTGTCAGGCTGCAGCCCAGGCCCCTAGAGCAAAAGCCAAGAGACTTTCAGCTGAGCTGATAGGCCCAGCTCCTGAGCTTCACGGTCAGAGCCTCCTCAGACAATGCTGTGCTTGGACAAGCCCTTAGGGAACAGGGAGCTGTGGTGCATAGAGCCGATTTGCACCGCTTGGGTAATGCAGCTCCATTGCTAGCGCTGGACAGAGGTGCCGTGGGAGGAAGGGCGCCCGAGTGCGTAGGGCCGGTTTGCACCACTTGGGTAATGCAGCTCCATTGCTAGCGCTGGACGGAGGTGCCGTGGGAGGAAGGGCGCCCGAGTGCGTAGAGCCGGTTTGCACCGCTTGGGTAATGCAGCTCCACTGGTAGCGCTGGACGGAGGTGCCGTGGGAGGAAGGGCGCCCGTGTAGGGCCGGTTTGCACTGCTTGGGTAATGCAGCTCCATTGCTAGCGCTGGACGGAGGTGCCGTGGGAGGAAGGGCGCCCGTGTAGGGCCGGTTTGCACTGCTTGGGTAATGCAGCTCCATTGCTAGCGCTGGACGGAGGAGCTGTGGGAGGAAGGGCACCCGAGTGCATAGAGCCGGCTTGCACTGCTTGGGTAATGCAGCTCCATTGCTAGCGCTGGACGGAGGAGCTGTGGGAGGAAGGGCACCCGAGTGCATAGAGCCGGCTTGCACTGCTTGGGTAATGCAGCTCCATTGCTAGCGCTGGATGGAGGTGCTGTGGGAGGAAGGGCGCCCGAGTGCATAGAGCCGGTTTGCACCGCTTGGGTAATGCAGCTCCATTGCTAGCGCTGGACGGAGGTACTGTGGGAAGAAGGGCGCCCGAGTGCGTAGGGCCGGTTTGCACTGCTTGGGTAATGCAGCTCCATTCCTAGCGCTGGACGGAGGTGCTGTGGGAAGAAGGGCGCCCGAGTGCATAGAGCCGGTTTGCACCGCTTGGGTAATGCAGCTCCATTGCTAGCGCTGGACGGAGGAGCTGTGGGAGGAAGGGCACCCGAGTGCGTAGAGCCAGCTTGCACCACTTGGGTAATGCAGCTCCATTGCTAGCGCTGGACGGAGGTGCTGTGGGAAGAAGGGCGCCCGAGTGCGTAGAGCCGGTTTGCACCGCTTGGGTAATGCAGCTCCACTGCTAGCGCTGGACAGAGGTGCTGTGGGAGGAAGGGCGCCCGAGTGCGTAGAGCCGGTTTGTACCGCTTGGGTAATGCAGCTCCATTGCTAGCGCTGGACGGAGGAGCCGTGGGAGGAAGGGCGCCCGCGTAGGGCCGGTTTGCACTGCTTGGGTAATGCAGCTCCACTGGTAGCGCTGGACGGAGGTGCCGTGGGAGGAAGGGCGCCCACGTAGGGCCGGTTTGCACTGCTTGGGTAATGCAGCTCCATTGCTAGCGCTGGACGGAGGAGCTGTGGGAGGAAGGGCACCCAAGTGCATAGAGCCGGCTTGCACCACTTGGGTAATGCAGCTCCATTGCTAGCGCTGGACGGAGGTGCCGTGGGAGGAAGGGCGCCCGAGTGCGTAGAACCGGCTTGCACCGCTTGGGTAATGCAGCTCCATTGCTAGCGCTGGACGGAGGAGCTGTGGGAGGAAGGGCACCCGAGTGCATAGAGCCGGCTTGCACTGCTTGGGTAATGCAGCTCCATTGCTAGCGCTGGACGGAGGAGCTGTGGGAGGAAGGGCACCCGAGTGCGTAGAGCCGGTTTGCACCGCTTGGGTAATGCAGCTCCATTGCTAGCGCTGGACGGAGGAGCCGTGGGAGGAAGGGCGCCCGCGTAGGGCCAGTTTGCACTGCTTGGGTAATGCAGCTCCACTGGTAGCGCTGGACGGAGGTGCCGTGGGAGGAAGGGCGCCCACGTAGGGCCGGTTTGCACTGCTTGGGTAATGCAGCTCCATTGCTAGCGCTGGACGGAGGAGCTGTGGGAGGAAGGGCACCCGAGTGCATAGAGCCGGCTTGCACCACTTGGGTAATGCAGCTCCATTGCTAGCGCTGGACGGAGGTGCCGTGGGAGGAAGGGCGCCCGAGTGCGTAGAGCCGGCTTGCACCGCTTGGGTAATGCAGCTCCATTGCTAGCGCTGGACGGAGGAGCTGTGGGAGGAAGGGCACCCGAGTGCATAGAGCCGGTTTGCACCACTTGGGTAATGCAGCTCCATTGCTAGCGCTGGACGGAGGTGCCGTGGGAGGAAGGGCGCCCGAGTGCGTAGAGCCGGCTTGCACCACTTGGGTAATGCAGCTCCATTGCTAGCGCTGGACGGAGGTGCCGTGGGAGGAAGGGCACCCGGGTAGGGCCGGTTTGCACTGCTTGGGTAATGCAGCTCCATTGCTAGCGCTGGACGGAGGTGCTGTGGGAGGAAGGGCACCCGCGTAGGGCCGGTTTGCACTGCTTGGGTAATGCAGCTCCACTGCTAGCGCTGGACGGAGGTGCCGTGGGAGGAAGGGCGCCCGAGTGCGTAGAGCCGGCTTGCACCGCTTGGGTAATGCAGCTCCACTGCTAGCGCTGGACGGAGGTGCTGTGGGAGGAAGGGCGCCTGAGTGCGTAGGGCCAGTTTGCACTGCTTGGGTAATGCAGCTCCATTGCTAGCGCTGGATGGAGGTGCTGTAGGAGGAAGGGCGCCCGAGTGCGTAGAGCCGGTTTGCACCACTTGGGTAATGCAGCTCCATTGCTAGCGCTGGACGGAGGTGCTGTGGGAAGAAGGGCGCCCGAGTGCGTAGAGCCGGCTTGCACCACTTGGGTAATGCAGCTCCACTGCTAGCGCTGGACGGAGGTGCTGTGGGAAAAAGGGCGCCTGAGTGTGTGGAGCACCAGGTTTGGGCTCAGGATCTGAGGTCTGTTCTTGCCGTCCCATATGCGCCGTGTGGCTGGGTCAGGGCGCTCGGTCTCCTCTCCCCAGCTGCAGCGGTGGGATAATCAGTCTTTCTCCCAGCCCCGTCTGTTAGAGAGGAGCTGTCTGGGCCAGGCTGTCTCTTGCGCAGCGGGGGGCTCAGAGCAATGGGCTGTGTGGCTGGGGCTGACTGGAGCACAGGGCTGCCAGTGCAGAAGAGCTGAACGCTGTCCTTCCTGAGGCAGCGAGCGGCCGGCTCACCTCAGGAGGAGGCTGGAAATGCAGCCTTTGTCCTGCAGGCCTGGTCACGCCACCACCTCACCTTCGCAGCCCCACAGCTGTGAAGGCAGGTGGTCCTGGCCACTGCACGTGGCTGGCGTGGGCAGGAGCAACCTCTCCGCAGCCGGTGCCTTCTTGGCAGCAATAAGGGCCCCTCTGTGCTGGCCTGGCGAGCACGCCAGAAGGTAGCGCACGGGGATTGTAATGCTGCAGAGCTGAGCAGGGCCTGTGTCCATCCCGGTGGCAGGAAGAGTGTGCTGTGCCCCAGCAGCAGCCCCCTTGTGCTCTCATGCGCCCCCCGGGCAGTGCCCAGCGGTGCCTCATCCAGCGCGAGGCAGCAAGGCCTGTAACCCAACGGTTTGTCCCAGGAGGCCAGGTGCTGCTGGCCATGGAAGGCCCCCGCTGGCCCCAGAACTGTACCTCGGCGCTGCAGCAGCATGCTTTGCCACCTCCTTGGCCCCAGCTGGCCATCAGATCCCTGCCTGGGCACGTCAGAGGGGCCCCTTGAAGGAAGCAGCCGCGCTGTGGCTCACCTAGCCCACCATGCCTCTGAGAAGTGGTGGTGTCGCAGGCTGCGGCGGTGGCTGAAGCCAAGGGCTGGAGCATCTCCGGAGCAGGGTCTGACAGATCCCTTCTCCCCTGCTGGCTCCCAGCCTGGTGCCCATGCACAGCATCCCTGGAGGTGGAGCCGGGACTAGTTGGCCGTGTTGTCGAAAGTCTCTGTGTAAGTGCGGGAGCCGGGCAGGGTTTCCCTTCACAAGAGCAGGAGGCACAGGGAAGGGGTTGCCTGCCTGCCCAGTCCTCTCCCCAGGCTGCAGCTGGCGAGGTAGAGACTCTCTGGGGCTCATGGCTGCCTGGGGACAGACTGCCTGGCTGGAGAGTTAAGCCACAAGGCAAAGGGGTCAGTGCCACTCTGGGAGCACAGGGTTCCCTGCTGACGGCAGCATCTGCCCTTGGCCAGCTTTGGGGGTGGGGAAGGAGACAGCTGGTGAAGGGCTCTGTGGTGGTCACAACCCCTCTGGGTGCATTGCAGGCCAGCAGCAGTGGAACTAGTGTGAGGATGGGGGTGCAGCTGTGCCCCTCAGCGCCCCGGGCCAGGGTCACACCTGGGCTTGCTAACTCTCCTGGACAGGATGGACCGGGTGGCATTGTCCAGTCCGGGAGTGTTGGCAACCTAGCCACAGCTCAAGGTAGCTGCAGAGCCCTGGGCCAGCGCAGGATGTGAGCAGCAGCAGCAGAGCCTGCGGGGCTGGAGGCCTGGACCCTGGGTAGGGGCGTAATGGGAGCTGCAGGGCTGGACCCTGGAGTGGGGTGGTAATGGGACCTGCAGGGCTGGTGGGCTGGACCCTGGGGTGGTGTGTAATGGGACCTGCAGGGCTGGTGGGCTGGACCCTGGAGTGGGGTGGTAATGGGACCTGCAGGGCTGGTGGGCTGGACCCTGGGGTGGTGTGTAATGGGACCTGCAGGGCTGGTGGGCTGGACCCTGGGGTGGTGTGTAATGGGACCTGCAGGGCTGGTGGGCTGGACCCTGGGGTGGTGTGTAATGGGGCCCGCAGGGCTGGTGGGCTGGACCCTGGGGCTGGTGGGTAATGGGACCTGCAGGGCTGGAGGCCTGGACCCTGGGGTGGTGTGTAATGGGACCTGCAGGGCTGGAGGCCTGGACCCTGGGGGTTGGATAATGGGACCTGCAGGGCTGGAGGCCTGGACCCTGGGGGGTGGGTAATGGGGCCTGCAGGGCTGGAGGCCTGGACCCTGGGGGGCGGGGGTGTAATGGGACCTGCAGGGCTGGAACCCTAGACCCTGGGGGGCGGGGGTGTAATGGGAGCTGCAGGGCTGGAGGCCTAGACCCTGGGGGGCGGGGGTGTAATGGGACCTGCAGGGCTGGAGGCCTGGACCCTGGGGCTGGTGGGTCAGAGGCGGGACTGGCCCCGGGCACAGGGAGGCAGGTTCAGCTCCTGGGGTGTAGCAGCCCATCCCCAGCCCTGTCTCCCACACCTGTGTGTGCTGAAGGCTCAATGAGCCCCTTGGCCGGCAGCTGAATTCTGGCCTTTGAGTGGCAGAAGTGACAACAGCTGCCCCATCCCATTAGCCCTGCCCATCCCAGTCATCTCTCGGGGCAGCATGCTGGCTGGCTGCCCTCCCACACCCTGCCCAGCTGCTGGACTCAGGGGGACCCCTTCAGCCCAGCTGCACCAGCCGACCCAGTGGAGAGCAGCTGCCACTCTAAGTGTGAGGTTACAGCCCTGTCCTTGGCAGGGCACTGCATGCTGGGGGCTCTTTTCCAGGGTGCCCCGCGGCTGGGCTCCTGTCCATTGCTGTTTGCAGTATGTGTGACCATAGCGTGTAGCATCCCGCCACGGGCCTGGGCCTGGCTGCGCCCGGTGCTGTACGACCTCAGGGCAGTGCAATGGGCACTGGCCGAACAGTGACCCATCAGCGCAACCGAGAAGAGGCCCAGGTTGGCTGTGGACAGAGGGGACGTGCGAGGCTCCCAGGACCGGTCCAATGAGCAGCGCTGTCTGCACACTGGCGGCCGTGGCCATGCGAAGAGCTGGGCAGGTGCCCAGCGAAGGGGCACTTGAAGGAGGACGAGGGTAGCTCTCCAGGTGATGAGCGGGGCCAGCATGAGAGAGCACAGAGGAGCTGCTTTGCAATTGGAGCCAGTGGCCCATGAGCCGTGCTGCTGGCCTGAGCTTGGCACCAAGGCCAGCTGTGCGCTTGCCTGCCCGGTGGGTCCCGGGGAGCGAGGTGCTGGGGCACCGGCCGAGGGCTCTGGGCAGTGCAGTGTGGGCAGTGCAGGCCAGAGGTGGGGTCCACCAATGGTCAGGGCACTAGCACAGGCCTTGGGAGCCACGGGCCCAAGTCCCTGCTCCCCACTGCTGGGCTGCCTGTGTGACCCTGGGCAAGACCCCGGCCTCTCTGTGCCTCAGGTCCCAGCCGTGCGACAGGGATGTGGGCCTGTCGTGCCCCCAGGCGCTGTGAGGTGACATGTGGCCCATGCAGCCCACGGTACCATGGTGATGGGGCAGAGCCAGGTTAACTGGGCACATCTCACCATAAAGGTGTGGGGACCCCAGAGTGACAGCCAGGCAGCCTTGGGTGTAAATGTGCTCGGTGGGGCTGTGTTTGCACAGCTGCCTCATGCCTTGTTGTCTGGGACCCACGTGCAACGTGGCCGGTTAGTTCCTGCAGGCTGGGGTGTGACGGCCCCTGCACTGAGTGGCCATGCAGACCCAGCTGCCACGCACGGCCACGTCCCTGGTGAACTGTGATCTATCCAGCCATGAAACAGGAGTCAGTTAGGGAGCACCAGGCAATCCGAGTGCCTGCTGGCAGGGGACAGGCAGTGTGTGGCAAGCCCGCCGTGCCCCCGTCTGGCACACGCCAGCTGCTCACACAGACAAGCCCTCACTGGCCTGCTCTTTCGCTCCTGGGTGGCCAGCAAGGAGGGGGCTGTCTGTCAGCAGGTGCCAGGCGGGGGGGAAGACAGGGAGGCATCTTTGTCTGTGCTCTGCGTACGTGGGTTCTTGTCCGCCCATTGTCTGCACGCGTGGGCGCCCCTGCCCCCCATTGTCCGTGCGCTGCGTACGTGGGCTCCCACGCCCCCCGTGGTCCGCGCGCTGCGTACATGGGCGCCCCTCCCCCCATTGTCCATGCGCTGCGTACGTGGGTTCTTGTCCGCCCATTGTCTGCACGCGTGGGCGCCCCTGCCCCCCATTGTCCGTGCGCTGCATACGTGGGCTCCCACCCCCCCCGTGGTCCGCGCGCTGCGTACATGGGCGCCCCTCCCCCCATTGTCCATGCGCTGCGTACGTGGGTTTTTGTCTGCCCATTGTCTGCACGCGTGGGCGCCCCTCCCCCCATTGTCCGTGCGCTGCGTACGTGGGTTCTTGTCCGCCCATTGTCTGCACGCGTGGGCGCCCCTCCCCCCATTGTCCGTGCACTGCGTACGTGGGCTCCTATCTCCCCCGTTGTCCGCGCGCTGCGTACATGGGCGCCCCTCCCCCCATTGTCCATGAGCTGCGTGCGTGGGCTCCTATCTCCCCCGTTGTCCGTGCTGTGCGTACGTGGGCTCCCCCCCCCCCCCGTGGTCCGTGCACTGTGTACGTGGGCTCCCCGCCTTCCATTGTCCATGCGCTGCGTACGTGGGCTCCCACCCTCCCCCGTGGTCCGCGCACTGTGTACGTGGGCTCCCACCCTCCCCCGTGGTTCGCGCACTGTGTACGTGGGCTCCGCGTGCTGCGTACGTGGGCTCCCCGCCCTCCATTGTCCACGTGCTGTGTACGTGGGCTCCCTCCTCCCCCCCCGTGGTCCGCGCGCCGCGTACGTGGGCTCCCTCCTCCCCCCCCCCGTTGTCCACGCGCTGCGTACGTGGGCTCCCGCCTCCCCCCGTTGTCCGCGCGCCGCATACGTGGGCTCCCTCCTCTCCCCCGTTGTCCACGCGCTGCGTACGTGGGCTCCCGCCTCCCCCCGTGGTCCGCGCGCCACGTACGTGGGCTCCCTCCTCCCCCCCCGTTGTCCGCATGCTGTGTACGTGGGCTCCCGCCTCCCCCCGTGGTCCGCGCGCCGCGTATGTGGGCTCCCTCCTCCCCCCCGTTGTCCGCGTGCTGCGTACGTGGGCTCCCGCCTTCCCCTGTTGTCCGCGCGCCGCGTATGTGGGCTCCCTCCTCCCCCCCGTGGTCCGCGCGCCGCGTACGTGGGCTCCCGCCTCCCCCCGTGGTCCGCGCGCCGCGTATGTGGGCTCCCTCCTCCCCCCCGTGGTCCGCGCGCCGCGTACGTGGGCTCCCGCCTCCCCCCGTGGTCCGCGCGCCGCGTACGTGGGCTCCCGCCTCCCCCCGTGGTCCGCGCGCCGCGTACGTGGGCTCCCGCCTCCCCCCGTGGTCCGCGCGCCGCGTACGTGGGCTCCCGCCTCCCCCCGTGGTCCGCGCGCCGCGTACGTGGGCTCCCGCCTCCCCCCGTGGTCCGCGCGCCGCATACGTGGGCTCCCGCCTCCCCCCGTGGTCCGCGCGCCGCATACGTGGGCTCCCTCCTCCCCCCCGTTGTCCGCGCGCCGCATACGTGGGCTCCCGCCTCCCCCCGTGGTCCGCGCGCCGCGTACGTGGGCTCCCTCGTCCCCCCCGTTGTCCGCGCGCCGCGTACGTGGGCTCCCGCCTCCCCCCGTGGTCCGCGCGCCGCGTACGTGGGCTCCCGCCTCCCCCCGTGGTCCGCGCGCTGCGTACGTGGGCTCCCGCCTCCCCCCGTGGTCCGCGCGCTGCGTACGTGGGCTCCCGCCTCCCCCCGTGGTCCGCGCGCTGCGTACGTGGGCTCCCTCCTCCCCCCCGTTGTCCGCGCGCTGCGTACGTGGGCTCCCTCCTCCCCCCCGTTGTCCGCGCGCTGCGTACGTGGGCTCCCGCCTCCCCCCCATTGTCCGCGTGCTGCGTACATGGGCTCCCTCCTCCCCCCCGTTGTCCGCGTGCTGCGTACGTGGGCTCCCGCCTCCCCCCGTGGTCCGCGCGCCGCGTACGTGGGCTCCCGCCTCCCCCCGTTGTCCGCGTCCTGCGTACGTGGGCTCCTCTCCCCAGAGGCAGCCAGGAGATGAGACAGGCTCCTGCTGTACACTGCTGGCGTTCCCAGGGTTGCTGGCATGCCACATGGGTACTGCAGCTACCAGCCTGCTGCTGCCCTTCCCACGCTCACTGCTTCACAGCTGTTTGCTTCCAGCGACCAGGGACCTGCCTCTGACGAGAACTGTGGCCCCGGCCAGGAGTTGTTGCAGCTCAAGGAGGCCCTTCGCTCATAGGCAGAGTGGTGTCTCTAGCGGGTGTGGAGAGCTTCGGGGGGGCAGCAGTGGGGACCCCACTGGGGCTGGCCTTGTTTGGCTTTGGCAGCCAGAGATCGCAGACCGCTGATGTGCTGGGCCCCAGCCGGGGAGTCTCTGGCAGTGCTGCCAATGTTGGACTGCCCCTAGTTGTGAAGTCTATTGGCACCGAGGAGCCCAGGCCTGGGGCAGGCTCTGCCTCTAGCGTAGCAATCTCTGCATGAGACAAGAGGCACAAGTAGATGGGGGAGCACAAGAAACAATAGGACCGTTCTGGTCAGCATAGTGGGCCTGGGCCTGGGCCTGGGCCTGTTCTGCAAGCGTGACGGCAAAGAGGGGTAACGTGGCGCCGAGGGGAGCAGAACTTACCCAGGGAGCAGAACGGCTGCCCCCGGGCACGGCAGCCTGTGGAGCTCCTGGCCAGGGGTTGAGAAGGCTGAAGCACAAGGTGGTCAGAAAGAGCTAGAGAAGTCCATGGAGGGCTCTTGGCCAAGGAGTCAGGGATCCACCGCCAGCCCCCCGCCTTCAGCAGCTGGGAATGGGCCTTGGGGGAGATCGCCTCTGGGGCCCCAGGCACTGGCCCCTGTTGGCAGAGAGGGCCCTGGGCTGGCCGGGCCTTTGTTCTGACCCAGCAGGACCGTTCGCTTGTCATGGTTACAGGGACCCGCGGCGGAGTGGGAGGCCGCAGGAAGAGGCTTGCTGGGACACGTGCCGTGGGTGCTGGAGCTGGAGGTGGCTGGAGCGGGGAGCTGACATGTCACTGAGAGATGCCCAGTGCTGAGCTGTGCGGGGAGCTGTGGGAGGGTCTGTGCCTGCGAGCTGCCCCACCTGCTCCCCACCTGCAGCTTTGGGCTGATTGCTTCTGGGTCCGGGTAGTTTGCGGTTGGCGCTGGGAGCCTGTTGTGTGAGAAGTGGGTGGCTCAGGCTCCCACTGCATGGCTGCCCATCCCGCGTGCTGGCAGCGCAGCGTGCCGGAGAGACAGCCCCTCGGCCGTGCTGCCCACCCCAGTGCAAAGGGCTGGGGTGAGACCTCGGACTCTTCTCTTTGTGGACACCCTTGTTTGCTGTGGCCCCGCTGAGGCTGCCTCTGAGCACTCCCAGCTGGAAGGGCCACGCCGGCTGCAGCGCAGGACCTGCAGTGCTGGGAGACAGCCCCACGAATCCCAGGAGCCTCTGCCTCCAGGCCATCGCAAAGGTACCTGCCCCGGTACTGTTTGCACTGTCCGGGACCTTGCAGTGCAGTCTGTACCCCCGGCGACTCCGGCCTGCTGCTGTCTGGAGCAGACTGCTTGACACGGGCATTTCCTCAGAGCTAGACTGAGGCAGGGCCTGTCCGCAAGCGTCTGGGGTCGAATTAACCCACTGCACTTTCCCTCCTCCCTCTTGTCAGCGTGGTGGGAGCAGACTAGTCCCAGCAGGCCTGCGACTGCGGAGGGCGCGCCGGGGGCAGTGCTGTGTGGCATGGGGCAGGGCCCCTGGCCGGGGGACATGTTATCCAGGAGTGGCAGCTGGGCTCTGGGAGCAGGGACCCTCTTGGCAGTTACATGATGTGCATCCATCGTTCGGTGTAGTGCCGAAAGAGGGGGAAGGGCGTTGCTGGTGCCCACCAGGCAATCGTGGACCTCTTCCCGCAGGGCTTGCCCTACAAGCTGCTGTTCTTGCCGGACCCCCTGGCATCTGGTGAGGTGCTGTGAACCAATTACCCTGCTAGCTCCTGAAGAGCTCTGCATGGCGCTGCAGGGCCTGGGCTGTCAGCGTAGCTCCCTCTGCCCTGGCTCTGCAGGCACTTGGGGTCAGATGCGTAACCCTTCCCAGCCAGGCACCTTCCTAGGAGGCCAGCACGGGAACCCAATAGCCATTGTGTTAAGGCGAAGGGGCTCTGTCCCGCCAGTAGGTACCCATGTGAGCACTCCCTTCACCCCAAGTAAAGTTACTCGCCTGAGTAATCTGGCAGGCTTTGAGCCTAATTGTTTCCACTAGGAATGCAAGAAAACAAGCAGCAGTCGCTTGGCCTCTGGGCCCTGGGTGGATGGAGACTGCAGATCGATACCCATTAGTAATGAGCTGTTCTCTGCAGCAGCTGTGCAGGCACAGCACTTACTGAACCCAGCATTTGGACCTGGGCGCTTCTGCCAGGGGTGCATTCTGGTGCGAAGAGCAGGCCAGGGAAATGCCCAGAAGCTCCGAGATCCCTGCCCTGAGAGAGGCAGCGAAACACCCTGTGTGTAGTCCTGGTGGTACCACTCCCTGGCCTGTGCTGTGCGGAAGGTCAGACTAGTCTCTCATAACGATCCTTCCTGGCCTTAAACATCTATTGTCTGTTCTATGCACATAGTCCCCTTATGGGAGGAGCTGAGTGTCTCACAGTCCAGAATACCTTTACCCCTCCACACCCTGGGTGGGGCAGCAGGGCTAGTATTCCCCTTTCACAGTGGGACACTGAGCCACAGAGTGGTTAAGGGACTTGCCCAAGACTGCAAGTCTGTAGCACAACAGGAATTTGAACACAGATCTCCGCCTAGTTCCCAAACTACTGAACCACCCTTTCTTGCAGGACAATGCATCTCCCGTGTCAATAGCCCCATGGTAGCAATCTGTTCCGCTCTCCTTGCAGCCAGCGCTGCAATTGCTTGCTGCGCGTTCGCTCTGCAGTCTTGTTTTCAGATGCCAGCACATTTAATCATGTCCTTGAAAAATAACGTCCATCATCTAAGCAATGATGGAGGAAAGTAACCCCAAGCAATTATGCCGGACCTGGCCAGCTGGCAGCCCTTGGGGGGAAGGTTTCAGAGCACCGGTGTTTGGCCAGTCTGCACTTCCCTGGTGGGAACCGTGGCGCGCACAGCAGAGGGGGCTACTGCTAAGAAGTGGCAAAATTGTTTGACAGTCCTGATCTTTTGCCCCAGGCGAGGAGGAGACTGAGAAGTCTTTGTCTCGTGCTGTTTCTACAGCAAATGCAGGGATCACTGCTGTGGTTCGTGTGGTGGCCTTGCTACAGGAAGTGACAGCTGCGGACGCAATGGTTATGGTCCCTGTTGGCTTCCTGATCCTCAGTTGGACCGTGAGAGGTAGAGAAGATCCCTGGGGGAGCTGCCCAAGTTTCACACAAGGCACTGCATGTGGACTAGGCTAATCCAGAAGAAATTGTTACTGGAAGTCACGGTTGCCTTCACCTATAACTCACCATCAGCAGCCAGGAGAGAACACACATAATATGAATTGATTAGTGCCACACAGGTCCCCTGCTGGGAAACTCGCACCCCATTGTGTACATTAAAACACTCCTGCTAATTGCTGAACAAAGGCCGCAAGTCACAACACGCAGCTCTGAGCTGCTAGGCCTCTATGAAAGCCAGACTAGAGACCTTGGCGTGAGCTCACGATGAGGACAGGACTGGGGCAGGGACTTTTCAGGATGTTGAAATTGTCATTAAAATGTGACTCTTGAGGTACTGCACAGCCTCCACTGTGGTGCTGCTCCTGTAACCGCTGACTCCACGCCCGGCAGGAGCTTGCTTCAGTTTTCTGGTGAGCAGCTGCGAGTGCAACCCCCTAACTCTGTTAACTTTGGTTTCCTGAATAGTCCCTGCCTAGCCCTTGGAAGCCACTGAAAGATAAAAGTGTTCCCTGCAGCCTGGGACCTAATGCCAGCCAGCTGGCCAGCTGCTCGCAGTTCTGATTCATGACACGGTGAATCTGGGTAAAGCGGGGTTAATTTTGTGCTAACTTTACAGCTCAGAAGTTACCAGAAAGCTGCCGGGGCCCCAGTTCCTCATTCACTCCACTGAGCAAGCCCAATCTGGGGGAGCAGTGGCCAGGCCGATTGCACCACTGCACTTGAAAGGTTCCTACGGCCCCTGCCCTGTCATCCCCCCGCCCCTGGCAACAAGTGTTTTTCTCCATTGGCTTTTAGTTATTTGTAAGGAGGTTGTGTAGGACGCAGCCACTGAGTGGCACACGTTAGGAAGGTGCAGTAATAATGGCAGAAGGAAGACAGCTCGATATCGGTTGATCACATGGGACTGTGACCATTTTTGGCCATTATACAGACAGGGAAATTGAGGCACAGGGAGAGCCTGGCTCAATATACCCCAGTGGGCCAGTGGCAGAGCCAGGCATAAGAACATAAGAACGGCCATACTGGGTCAGACCAAAGGTCCATCCAGCCCAGTATCCCGTCTGCCCACAGTGGCCAATGCCAGGTGCCCCAGAGGAGGTGAACCGAAGACAATGATCAAGTGATTTATCTCCTGCCCTTGTACTGAAGGCTAGGGCACCATACTTTACCCCTGGCTAATAGCCATTTATGGACCTAACCTGCAAAAATTTATCGAGCTCTTTTTTAAACCCTAATAAGCTGCGTCTACACGTGCACGCTACTTCGAAGTAGCGGCACCAACTTCAAAATAGCGCCCGTCGCGTCTACACGCGTCGGGCGCTATTTCGAAGTTAACTTCGACGTTAGGTGGCGAGACGTTGAAGTCGCTAACCTCATGAGGAGATAGGAATAGCGCCCTACTTCGACGTTCAACGTTCAACGTTCAACGTCGAAGTAGGGACCGTGTAGACAGTCCGCGTCCTGCAACGTCGAAATTGCTGGGTCCTCCATGGCGGCCATCAGCTGGGGGGTTGAGAGATGCTCTCTCTCCAGCCCCTGCGGGGCTCTATGGTCACCGTGGGCAGCAGCCCTTAGCCCAGGGCTTCTGGCTGCTTCTGCGGCAGCTGGGAATCTATGCTGCAGGCACAGGGTCTGCAACCAGTTGTCAGCTCTGTGTATCTTGTGTTGTTTAGTGCAACTGTGTCTGGGAGGGGCCCTTTAAGGGAGCGGCTGGCTGTTGAGTCCGCCCTGTGACCCTGTCTGCAGCTGTGCCTGGCATCCCTATTTCGATGTGTGCTACTTTGACGTGTAGACGTTCCCTCGCTGCGCCTATTTCGATGTTGGGCTGAGCAACGTCGAAGTTGAACATCGAGGTTGCCGGCCCTGGAGGACGTGTAGACGTTATTCATCAAAATAGACTATTTTGATGTCGCAACATCGAAATAAGCTATTTCGATGTTGGCTGCACGTGTAGACGTAGCCATAGAGTCCTGGCCTTCACAGCCTCCTCCGGCAAGGAGTTCCACAGGTTGACTGTGCGCTGTGTGAAGAAAAAGTTCCTTTTATTAATTTTGAACCTACTACCCATCAATTTCATTTGGTGTCCCCTAGTTCTTGTATTATGGGAAAAGGTAAATAATTTTTCTACGTTCACTTTCTCCACACCATTCATGATTTTATATACCTCTATCATATCGCCCCTCAATCGTCTCTTTTCCAGACTGAAAAGTCCCAGTCTCTCTAGCCTCTCCCCATATGGGACCCGTTCCAAGCCCCTAATCATCTTAGTCGCCCTTTTCTGTACCTTTTCTAATGCCCATATATCTTTTTTTGAGGTGAGGAGACCACATCTGCACGCAGTACTCAAGATGTGGGCCTACCATAGTTTTATATAGGGGAAGTATGATATCTTTTGTCTTATTATCGATCCCTTTTTTAATAATTCCTAACATCCTATGTGCTTTACTGACTGCCGCTGCACACTGCGTGGATGTCTTCAGAGAACTACCCACTATAACTCTGTCTGCTAGACCCCACTAGTCTGAAGCGTGAAGAGGACAAACTTGGAGCTGGCTCCTGTTTCCATTGAATTCAATGGCAAAAATGCTGTTGACATCTGCAAGAACTGGACCAGCCCCTCAGCCTTCTCCCGGGGGAGAGTGCAGGAAGCTGAACAGCCTGTAAACCTTTCACAGAGCATCACCGCAGGTTGAACTTCTTTCGTCCAGCAGCCTTGGGACCAGACCGGTGCCGGACGACAGGATTTTCTGAACCACAGGAGGTCAACATTGTCTAGCACGTTACCAACACTCCCACTGCTTCCTGGGCTCTGAGAAGATACTTAGGGGTAAATTGCAGCTAAATGCCGGCACAGAACACTGAGAGCCAGGACTGGTTCTTGTAACGAACTATATGGGACTATGGGAAACTCTGCATGGATTCAGCCTCAGCTGGAATATTTTGTCCAGTTCTGGGCACCACATTTCAAGAAAGAAGCAGAGAAACTGCAGCAAGGGAGGTTTAGGTTGGACATTAGGAAAAAGTTCCTAACTGTCAGGGTGGTCAAACAGTGGAATAAATTGCAGAGGGGAGGCTGTGGAACCTCCACCTCTGGAGGTGTTTAAGAGCAGGATAGACAAAGCGTTGTCAGGGACGGTGTAGATGGTGCCTAGTTGTGCCCTGAGTGCAGAGGACTGGACTTAACCTCTGTGAACATATCGAGTTCTTTTTCAACATCCTGGTTATAACGACATGTTCTGGTGAGCAGTTCCACAGGCTGGCGGCGCTCTGCTCTGCTCTGCCCTGCCCTGCTCTGCTCTGCCCTGCCCTGCTCTGCTCTGCCCTGCCCTGCCCAAAGGAAAGCTTCCTTTTGTTTGTTTTCAACCTACTACCCGTTAATTTCATTGGGTGACCCCTAGTTCTTATTTTATGGGAACACACAAATAACTTTCCCTTATTCACATTCTCCACACCCGCCATGATTTCATGGGCCGCTCTCATGTCCACCTCAGTCTCCTCTTTTCTAAGCTGAAGGGTCCCAGTCTCTTTAATCTCTCTTCATATGGCAGCTGCTCCAAACCCCTCAGCATTTGTGTTGCCCTTTCCTGAACCTTTTCCAATGTCTTTCCTGAGCTGAGCTGAGCTGAGCTGAGCCCATCTGTACGCGGCGTTCGAGACGTGGGCGTACCGTGGATGCGTACCCAAGCAGTAAGATCATAGAGTCACAGAACACTAGGACTGGAAGGGACCTCGAGAGGCCATCAAGTCCAGCCCCCTGCCCCCATGGCAGGACTCGCAGGTGCTGTCGCTTATTCTCTCTCCCTCTAGCAGTCTGCCCTGTGTGTCTCAGGAACGCCGGCAGTGGGGCCTTCCAAGCTACACGAACCTGTGCAGAACTTACCCTGTGATCCTCTCTTCTCGTTCGTTTGCGACAGCCCCTGGGAGAGTCGGTCACTGATCAGGGCTCCATTGTGCCGGACTCTGCACAGGCACCGAACCAAAAGCCCCTGCCCCAAAGAGCCGGCAGGCTAAGTCAAGACCACAGCTGGATACAGAGGGGGGCAGCCCGGGGGACTGTCCAACCACGATTGGTCAGCGTGTTCGTGGCACCCCAGCAGCCTTCGAGTCATCTCATGTTGGGAGGCAGCCACGGGAAGGGGGTTTTAAGGAGGGACGTGACAGAGCGCTGGGGGGTGGGGCTCACAGAAGACCACCAGGCATAAGGAGCAGCATGAGAGGTGCACCAAGGTGGTTGTTGGGCAGCGTGGTGAGCGGGTGATGCAGCCTGGCACCGTGGGCTGGTCGGAGGCAGGGCCGACACCTCGACTGCATGAGCGATGCTCCGTTGCGTGGGAGCAGGCCAGGGAGCCAAGAACCTTGCCTGTGACACGCAGAACAAAGTCAAGAGCCAGGAAAGTGACTCTTGCTGTGAGGGGTCTTCCTAGCAAGCCACCCTCCTGTGCAGGAAGCTTGCCGCCTCCAGCTGCTCCTGCTGCAAAGGAATTAACTCTCCGTCTGCAGGGAACCCAGACACCGTGTGCCGTAATCGACAGCACAGGTTCCTGGCATGGGACTGCTCCCTGGGCATGTGTTTTTCTGACATACCCGCTGGCAGTGCGCCGGCAGCAGCCATCGGCCTGCCTGGCAGAGCACTTCTCGGCAGCCACAGCCTGGTTCTCCTGTCAAGTCACCATTTGAGCTGCAGTTCCTCCTCTTTCCCCTTGGAAAGTTCACAGCCTCCACCCCATCCGGTCTAGTTAAATTGCAAGGTGCCCGCATAATACATGCGGCACAAGGGCAGCTGCGTAAGTAAAGGCCCGTTCCTCCAGAGGGTTCTTGGCCGTCTCTCAGAGACGGATGCTGTAACATCATGACTGGAGGAAAGATTCCCGAGCCTGCTGCACCAGAAAGTCAGCAGGCCCAGAAATCTCTGTGCCAAGATCTGGCCTGCCCGTCCTGACTGCTCTGCTCTGGCAAGAGTGGGGCGCTTGTCCCGGTTGCTCTTGGTGGCTGATCAAGCTGGACAGAGAGACAGCAGAAATGCCCATTTTGTCAGAGTGGAGTACAGCTGAGGGCAAGCAGCAATGTCAGCCCTGTGAGGGGCAGGCAGGGCAGGGAGCACCGAGGCCAGCCCCAGCCTCGTGCAAGCAGATGAGTGTGATTGGGGGACGGCTAGGCAAGCAGCCTGGGTCAGCCCCATGCCAGGGCAGGGAAGCCCTCAGCTGGCCCCAAGCAGAATCCTGTTTGCCCTTTGGGACATCAGGCCCCCCTAGACCCAGGACCGCCTGGGGGTCGGCTTGAATGCCCTTTCTGAACAGAGCAGGACATGAAATGGACTATGTGGCCACCCCTGGAGGGCTGAAGCCAAGGCAGTGGTTGGGGTTGGCCCACTCTCCCTGAAGAAAACTTGGGTTAGAAGTGGTGCAGAGAGCTGGGGTTTGCAGGGGGTCTGTTGAGCAGGACCCTGGGGCAGCCTCAAGTTCATCAACCCTCCAGGGATTTCACATTTGGGTCCCAAACCACCTGTGTTTGCATGGGTCCAGGGCAGCAGTTACATACCTCTCTCCTGGCAAGTCTGCCTTCTTCTCTTCTGTAGCTGGAGAGATGCTAATTATTGTTATTTAGGATCTGCATTGCACAGTTCCTAGGTGCCCCGCTGTGCTAGGAGCTGTACGGTCAGAACTAAAAGATGGCCCAACCTGCAAGGGCTTACAATTCGAGTATAAAATGAGAGACAAGAGGTGGATGCAGCAACTACATTCTGGTTTTCTTTCTGTAGCTTAATATCAGTCTTCAGCTTTCCATGCTGCTTAAATTGAAGTGTCTTCCTGGTGTCCCCACTTGCTTTTGTGTATTGTGGGTTCACCAGTAACCTACAACTTCCTCTGCTCTTCCAGTGCGTGAAAAGTGACACTAACAGGTGGCACAGTCATATGCTGGATTTGTCTTTGACAAATGCTCGTTTACTTTAACTGATTGAGTGTGGCAGTGGTTGTAACTGGACACTTGCAAACTCAGCTGGGGATCTGAAAATTAAGCTGAGCAATTTCTGTTAAGATTTTGAAGCTGGCGTTCTGTTGATTACTTATTAGCAGGAACTTACCCAGCCCTGCTCTCATATCTAATTAGTTCCACTGGACTAAAAACGTCGGATTTCTGCCTGGAGAATGAGCAACTGGAAATGGGTAAATGAGAGAATGGACCTGTTCAGAAATGAGCCATTTGCAGCGAGTCCTGTTTGAAAGGATGTAAATGAAATTACAGTAGCTGGAGCTGAAAGACGATCCGTAGCGGTTTGTACTGCGTTAGAGACGGGGACCAGAGCTGTTAGAATTGTGATATTAATGTACATAACTATCCCTTAAATAACGGACTGATGGGAAGGTTTGTGTGCAGGCTGCTTTCTGGGTGTCTTGTTTTTCCACACCCAAATCTCTGCACTGGTGCAAAGAGAAGACTCCGGAGCACAGCTTTAAGAACTGCAGCAGCGTTTCGCTAACCCTTTCCAGGAGGACCCTGGCAGTACAAGTCGGAAATGCGCCCGCTCTTCAAGCGAAACCAGACAGGCCTGTGCTGTTCTTGTCTTGCTTGGAATGGCTTGCGCAGTCTGAATATTGATGCAATTTATTGTAATTGCACCAGCACAAGATCCAGCCGCATGGATCAGTGGCATCCCAGGCCCTCATCACCATTTTTCAGCACCGCCGTTACTGCCAGGGCAGATGACGAAGCCATAAAATAGACGCCGATAAAATGAGTGCCCAGAGACGAAGGGTAATGCAATCGAGGGGGTTAGCGCTGTCCTTGGACCGCAGCTGCTCCTGTTCGGAAGCTTCCGCATGCCAAATACCAGTGTTTGGTGATTTGACTAGAATGGTTTGGAGGCTCATCAGCATGCCCGGCTGTCTGTCCCTGTCAGCCATGGAGGGGCCCAGCCTCCTCGCCCTCTTGCTCCACAGAAGGCAGTCCGGAAATGAGCAGGGTGTGGGGTGGCGGGGTTAGCTATCTTTGGGGCCCCGGCCCCCTGAGCTGGGCAATAAGCACAAGGCCTCACGCTGGGCAGGGC
Source organism: Carettochelys insculpta (assembly GCF_033958435.1). Classification (NCBI taxonomy): domain Eukaryota; kingdom Metazoa; phylum Chordata; order Testudines; family Carettochelyidae; genus Carettochelys; species Carettochelys insculpta. Next base: position 1,651,095 of record NC_134141.1, read on the forward strand.
ACCCGACCAGGCTAGGAGCCCCAGCCTCGGGCCGGGCAGGGCACCCGGCAGGCCAGGGGCTCTGTCCTTCAAAGGGCAGTGTTGTGGGCCCAGACCATTAGGAGGGCAGGGTGCAAAGCTGCCTAAGGCTCCGGCTCAGGCAGGGCAGAGCAGTACAGTGGCTATCGGCCTAGCTCTGGTGGATGGTAAACGCAGTGCTCTGGACGTAATGTGGAGAGTGAGGGGGAACGGGACCTGGACCTCCCAATTCCACCAAGTGCCAGCTCAGGGCCCTGACATCGGCGGAGGTGTCTGCCAGAGGTCAGCAGGGACCCCGCCGTGTCACACCGACCTGGGTTTGGGCAGCATCACAGCCAGACTAGTTGGCAGGCCCTGGGCCACTTCTTCCTCTCCCCCAGGACGCACGCCCGGCTGCCCAGCGTTAGCCGACATGGGTACCATGCACCATTAGTACAGGGCTGAGTTTGCAGCCCCCAGTTTGAACACCGTTCCTGCCAGCGTGAGTGAGTTTGCCAGTCAGTTCCATGCATGGCTGCTCACCTCTGTAGAACTCAGCCCCGCACCCCAGTCCCGCTGCTGCTGCCTGCCTCTCGGGGTTGTTTCAACATAAACTGGTAATACTGCTGTCAGGTTGGACCTCCATATTTCTGCAGCTCCCAGGCGCCTTAGGGGAGAGAGAGCTCTGTGGTTTGAGCATTGGCCTGCTAAACCCAAGGTTGTGAATTCAATCCTGGAGGAACTGGGGCAAATAGATGCCAGGGATGGTGCTTGGCCCTGCTAACAGAGTGGGGGACTGGACTAGATGGCCTCCAAAGGTGCCTTCCAGTTCTAGGAGATGTGTATCTCCTATTTTTTATATATATAGCTGAAGCTTAAAATTTAGAAAGTGGATTTGCAGGTACATACAGTTGTAATAATTGTGAGTCATCGCCCCAGAGGTGGGGCAGCAGCCACCCAGAACTAGGACATAGCATGGCTGCAGTGCACGGAAAGAACCATTCCCTTTGGCGCATCAGGATTGGTGCTACAGGTTGAACTTCTTTGGTCCAGCACCCTCAGGACCTGACTGGTGCCAAACAAGAGAATTTGCTGGGTTATAGGAGGTCAATATTATCTAGCAGCATTACCAACACCTCCACTGCTTACTGGGCTCTTGGAAGACATTTAGGGGTAAATTAGAGCTAAGCAACAGCACAGGAACACCAAGAGCCAGGACTGGTGGGACCACAGGAAACATAGCCACATGCAAGATGAGTGGTCATCCATCTGACTAAAATCATGCCGGGTTATGGATGTTTCCAGACGAGAGAGACTGACTAGAGAGATTCTGAGAACCTTCTCTTCTGCACCAGAGAAGATTTAGACAGTGGCAAGCCAGAGTTCCATGGGAGACTTTAACCACCCAAGCATTTGTTGGGAGACCAATACAGCAGCGCACAGACAATCCAGGAAGATTTTGGAGAATGCTGGGGACGATTTCGTGATACAAGTGCTGAAGGAACCAACCAGGGGCCATGCACAGCTTGACCTGCTGCTCACCAACCAGGAAGACATAGTAGGAGAAATAAATGTGGGTGGCAAACTGACAAAAGGAAGGAAGGTGAGCAGTAACATACAGACCCTTGATTTCAGAAGATCGGACTTCGACTCCCTGAGAGAATTGATGGGCAGGATCCCCTGGGAAGCTCATATGAAGGGGAAAGGAGTTCAGGAGAACTGGCAGTATTTTAAAGAGGTCTTATTGATGTGCAGTAAGAAAAGCAAATATGGTAGGCAACCAGCTTGGCTTACAAGGGAAATCCTTGGTGAGCTTAAATTCAAAAAGGATGCTTATAAGAAGTGAAAACGGGGACAGTTGACCAAGAAGGATTATAAATATATGGCTGGAAAATGCCAGGGAGTAATCAGGAAAGTGAAAACACAATTGGAACTGCGGCTAGCAAGGGAAGCGAAAGGTAACAAGAAGGGTTTCTACAAGGATGTTAATAATAAGGGGGTGATCAGGAAGGGTGTGGGTCCATTACTGGATGAAGGAGTAACAAAGAGGAAGCCGTGCTAGTCTATACACTATCAAAACAAAAAGCAGTCAAGTAGCACTTTAAAGACTAGCAAAATGGTTTATTAGGTGAGCTTTCGTGGGACAGACCAACTTCTTCAGACCATAGCCAGACCAGAACAGACTCAATATTTAAGGCACAGAGAACCAAAAACAGTAAGCAAGGAGGACAAATCAGAAAAAGATAATCAAGGTGAGCAAATCAGAGAGTGGAGGGGTGGGGGGAAGGTCAAGAATTAGATTGAGCCAAGTATGCAGACGAGCCCCTATAGTGACTCAGAAAGTTCCTATCACGATTTAAACCAGGTGTTAATGTGCCGAATTTGAATATAAAAGCCAGCTCGGCTGTTTCTCTTTCCAAAACGGAGCGATAATTCCTTTTCTGTAACACACATACCTTGAGGTCATTGACAGAATGCCCCATTCCATTAAAATGTTGACTAACTGGTTTGTGGGTCTGGAGTGTTTTGATGTCTGTTTTGTGCCCATTGACCCTTTGTCTGAGGGAGTTCGAAGTCTGTCCAAAAAACAAAGCACTTGGGCATTGTTGGCACATGATGGCATATATGATGTTAGTAGACATGATGTTAGTAGACATCATATATGTCATCATGTGCCAACAATGCCCAAGTGCTTTGTATATTGGACAGAATTCTAACTCCCTTGACTGCTTTTTGTTTTGGATGAAGGAGGTAACCTGGTGACAGGTGTTGCAGGAAAAGCTGGAGTACCCAATGCTTTTTTTGCCTCAGTCTTCATGGACAGGATCACCTCCTTCATTATGGCACCAGGCAATGCAGTGTGGGAAGGAGGTGGGCAGCCCTCAATGGGAAAAGAACAGCTTAAGAGCTATTTAGAAAAGCTAGAGGCACACAAATCCATGAGTCCAGATCTACTGCATCCAAGAGTGCTGAGGGAAATGGCAGATGTCATTGTAGAGTTCCTGGCTATTATCTTTGAAAACTCATGCAGATTAGGAGTGATCCCAGATGACTGGAAAAAGGCAAATGTGGAGCCCATCTTTAGAAAAGCAAAGAAGGACAATCCAGGGAGCTGTAGACCGGGCAGCCTTACCTCTGTCCCCAGAAAAATCATGGAGGGGGTCCTCAAGGAATCCATTTTGGAGCACTTGGAAGAGGGTAAAGTGATCAAAAGTAGCCGACATGGATTCACCAGGGGCAAGTCCTGCCTGACCAGTCTGATTAGCTTTTATGCCAAGGTAACTGGCTCTGTGGACATGAGAAAGTTGGTGGATGTGTGTGATGGAGTGCGGGGGGTGCATGTGTGAGTCAGGCTGGATGTCCGAGGCAAGCAGCAGCTCCCAGTGGCTAAGGATGACCCTGGGGCTACAACTGGCAGATAACACCTCTGCCTGAACAAAGAGCAGGGAGGAGCTGAGCTGGGTTTTGAATCGGGGGCGGGAGTTAGAGGCGAGGAGAAGGGAGAGCTGGAAGGCAGCCAGCCTGAGGAGGGGAAAGCTACACCCCAGAGGGGCACCCCTCGGGGTCTTCCCCCCAGGACAGGTTGGAAGGACTGTCTCTGGCTGCTATGCTGTTGCTTCTGTGAGAAACTGGAGATCTGTTGCCTAATAAACCTGCTGTTGTACCTGCTGAGTGAGAGTCACTCCTGCCAGCGGACGGGGTGCAGTGCAGGGGGACCCCTGAACCCCATCACAATGTGATATACTTTGACTTTAGCAAAGCTTTCGATACAGTCTCCCACAACATTCTTGCGCATAAGTTAAGGAAGTGTGGATTGGACAGATGGACTGCAAGATGGATAGAAAACTGGCTTGATAGAGGCCCCCCGACGGGTAGTGATCAGTGGCTCAAGGTCTGGTTGGTGGTCAGTTTCAAGTGGGGTGCCCCAAGGATCAGTTCTAGGGCCAGTGTTGTTCAACATATTTATTGATGGCCTGAATGAGGGGATGGATGGCACCCTCAGCAAATGTGCGGGTGACGCTAAGCTCGGGGGAGAGGTAGATACCTTAGAGGGCAGGGATAGGGTCCAGCATGACCTAGACAAGTTGGAGGATTGGGCCAAAAGTAACCTGATGAAGTTCAACAAGCAGAAGTGCAGTGTCCTGTACTTAGGACAGAAGAATCCCAAGTATTTTTACAGGCTGGGGACGGACTGGCTAAGTAGCCGTGCATCAGAAAAGAACCTGGGGATTACTGTGGATGAGAGGCTGGATATGAAGCAACAGTGTGCCCTGGTAGCCAAGAAAGCTAATGGCACAGGAGCTTATGGCTAATGGCTTAGGAGAAGCATTTCCAGCAGATCTAGAGAAGTTGTTATTCCCCTCTACTTGGCACTGGTGAGGCCACATCTGGAGAGTTGCGTCCAGTTCTGGGCCCCCCAGTATAGAAAGGATGTGGGTGTGCTGGAGCAGGTTCAATAGGGGGCAATGAAATTATTGAGGCTGGAGCACAAGACCTATGGGGCGAGGCTGAGGGATTTGGGCTTATTTAGTTTGCAGAGGAGAAGACTGAGTGGGGTTTTGGTAGCAGCCTTCAGCTTCCTGAAGGGGAGCTCTGAAGAGGATGGAGAGAAACTGTTCTCAACGCTGACAGATGGCAGAACAAGGAGCAATGGTCTGAAGTTGCAGAGGGAGGGGTGCAGGTTGGGTATTAGGAAAAACTACTTCACCAGGTGGGTGGTGAAGCATTGGAATGTGTTGCCTAGAGAGGTGGTGGTTTCTCCATCCCTTGAGGTTTTAAGTCCCGGCTTGACAAGGTCCTGGCTGGGATGACTTCCTGGGGGTGGATACTGCTTGAAGCAGGCGGCTGGACTAGATGACCTCCTGAGGTCCCTTCCAGCCCTAGGATTCTCTGATTCTGTGAGAATGTGTTGGTGTAAGCAGGTGTGAGTACAGCAGGTGGCGCCCAATAACTGTGCTAACAAAATTCACACAAGGTGCGGGTGAGGAAGCCGGGGTCAGCAACCCCCGGCACAGGCGTCAAGAGCGGTACGTGAGCCAATTTTTATCAGCACACAAGGCAGGAGCTCAGCCCCACTCCTCCATCCACGTGCAGCTGGGGGCTCGCTCAAAGCCAGGCCACCTGTGGATTAACCTAAATGGTAAAGCTCTGCATCTTTATTTATTAATGATGCTGCTGGCAGTAGGACTCTTAGTGACTCTCAAAAGTATCACCAGCACTAGGACCGTACCTAGACGTCAGAAGGTCAAATTTCGGCACTCCGCCTGGGAAGGGTTGCTGACCCCTGGGCTAGAATGTTAGAAACTTACGCTTGCTGTTGGTGACCCTGTTGTATGTTTTACCTACGGCAGTTTGCAGTCTGTGATCAGAAGGTCGCTGGAGGTCCACATGCCAGCTCCAAGATTTCCAAAGGCTCCACGCCTCCATTTTGAAATGCTCTGCAACTGAGAAAAGTTTGCAAATCACTGGTCTCCAGCACCAATGTGGGGTTTAGACTAAGTAATTGACTTTTTCCTTGTGTCGCTAAGTGATGAAGTAGGTCACACTTTGAGCACAGACTGCATAATACCTCCGTTTAAACATCCATGAGAGCATTATCAACCCCAACAAGCATTTGGAAACTGAACTGGGGTTTCCCAAAACCACAAACTTTACAAAATAATGAAGGCCGGGTCTGTTTTATGGTTCCTTTCTGGTGCTGACTGCACAGGGGCTGGGTGTTTTCTAGCTTTGCACTGTGACAACGAGGGCTGGAAACGTAACCGAAAGCTGAGATTCTCAGCCATTCGCACTCATCACGGGGAGATGAGAAATGTGATAAATGCCATCACAGTTAGCACGTGCCCTATGTCAGAGCTAGCCACCGAAACGTGTCACTTTCCAGCCTGGGCACAGGTGAGACGTGTGAGATGTGTGAGGCTGTGCTTTGTGCATTCAGGCAGAGCCCCGTGTGAATCGCTCCTACTAGTCGCACACGTGCCCAGGGTAACTTGCTCAGCACCGGACCTGGCCAAATGTGCAGCCTGGGCCTAGAACACGCCTCCCCGTGTGGGCAAGTAGTAGCCTGATTGTCTGAGGCAGGTTTGGTGCCCCTTGCTTTGGGTGCTGGTGTCTAGATATCCAACACAAGCACCAGACTGCTGGTCTGATCCTGTCTGGCCATTTGCAGGGTCCTACGTTTGTAATAGCCTCTGTCTTCCTCAGGCACATGGAAGATCTGGAGACAAGCTTACTCCAAACCCGCAAAGCACGTAGAATAGAGCAAATGGTAGCACGATGGCTCCGTCGATCTCGGGATAGCATAGCCAGGTAAGTGTGTTTTCCTGAACAGGACGTCGGAGATCTTGGGTCCAACCCATTCCTTTGTTCCTTCCAGGGCACCAGCTATTCTAGAACCTAACAGGCCTTGCACTTTCAACAGCCCAGAGCTATTCACTGTGGACCCAATGCTGAAACTCCCTGCACTGTAATCAGTGGGATGATAAGGAAATACTGACCTGCCCGGGCTGGAATGAAGATGGCCAGTTTTGGCTCTGTCTCAGCTGGTTTCTGTTTCTCTTTGCTGTGTGCCGTTTTGGTGTTGTTTTTGGGCCAGATTACGGCACTCTTCCTGCCGAGTAGCATCTTACATCGTGAGGAGTCTGGGCCTATAGCGTCTTTGATCTCACCTGAGCTTTCTTATACATTCCTTAGCGCTAACATGGCGCATCACATCTAACATGGCATTTTTAACAGAGATGGGCCAATAATGGATTTGTTTGTTTGCCGCAATACTGAAACACTGGGAAAAAATGCATTTCAGATCAAATTGAAAATGAAAGTTGTGATGGATTTTCCGTGAATCAAAGAGCTGAGATTTTCCCAGACACTTCATTCAAACCACAGTGACTAGGATAAAACATAAAACAAGTTTATTAGCTTCAGAAAGATGTTAAGTGACTCTCAGTGATGGCAAACAGCTCAAAGCAGGTTACCTAGCAAAACAAAAACAAAAACAAAAAAAAACAAAAAAAAGCACACACTAACCCCACACACTAGACAGACAGGGTTTGAATTAGCAGCTTCCCACCCTGGCTGACGCTGCCAGGAGTCTGCCCGTGTTATGTCCACAGGCTAGAAATCCCATTAGCCTGGGGCCAGCACTCCCCAAAGTCCTGTCTTTGTTCCTTGGGTGTTTCCAGGACGTCTCTTGTGTGGGGCTTGAGGCCAGCTGCTGGTGGTGCACCCCACCTTATGTAGCTTTTCCACGTGGTGGAATCCTGTGTTCCCAGCTAAGCTGGTGCTCATTGCCGTGTGGTCTGGTCCCATGCCCTACTGGGTCACGGCAGAGATTACTCTCAGGCTGGCTGAAAGGCTCCTGTGAAGGCCAGTTTCCCCCGTGGTCCATCGTTTCTGCTGCGAGGCCGTCAGCACTGCGAATGGTCTACACCGTGTACCTGACAGCCTGCCCGCAGGTGGTGCCCAGAAGAGGCACATTTGCAGGATTCGTAACATCGGGGCATGCGCACAGAGTCCTCGGGTGCAGCAAGTCGTTACTTCCCAGTGACCCCTCAGATGACACGTCGGTGTCGTGTCATAATCGTTCCCCTGTGATGAAGGTGGGGTGGGGTGCTGCGCCCCCATCCCTCACGGATGGCTGAAGAACAGCTTCCCAGCTGGCTCTCTGAGCTCCACCAGGGCCTTTTAGGCACCTCTGCAGCCCCCCGCGAGGCGAGGAGGAGTCAGTCTTGAGTAGCCACATTCTGGGTTTGCAAGAGGACCCAGCAGGCCCTGGGTTTGTCCTGAGGGCCCACTTCCCTGCTCTGCATGTGCCTGCAGCTGGCGGGAAGGCTGACAAAGCGATGGGAGCTGTGGTTTGTTCGGTATGCTGATCACTGGCTCATCGCATCGGAGCCAGCTAGCACATAGACACACCCTCCCAGCGACCGAGCTACGGCCCTGGGGGCTGGCTGGCTGGCCAGGCACGTCCCAGATCCCACCAGCAAAGCTCCTGCAGGAGAGCTCAGAGAAACCCCAGTGAGGGGGCACCTGTGACTCAGCCTCGCTTATGGGACTGTGCTAGGTCCCCACTTACTGCCGGGTGCTTGGGTGGGGGCTGTGGTGGTTTCCCTCTCTCCTTGGGGAGGGGCGAACGCCCTTTGGGTTTGGGCCTGGACTAGGCACATCTTGGTCGCCCACAGGCCCTGGGGGTGCAGCCTGCGTGAGGGGGGGGCCGCCAAGCCCTTCAATGCGGGACAGAGTTTGCTCCTCACGGAGGTGCTGCTGGTGTAGCCCACACGCCTAGGTGTGGTTCACCACCCCACGTCGTGGTACCGAGACCACAGAGAAAGAATGAGTGTCCTCTACAGCCAGCGCTGAGAGCCAGCTGGCCTTTAGCTCGAGCTGTGGAGGCTCCCATGCGACGCGCTGGAGGTCCCAGGTTTGTGTCTGCCTGTGGGCCGTTACGCCTTGCACCAGCCACGTCAGCCTTTTGCAGGTCTGCCTCGTGCCAGCCCCCTGAACATACTCAGCTGCACCAGGAGGAGGGCTGTGTGAGTGCACGTACCCTAGGGCTCCTGCCCACGTAGCGCCGTCAGGCAGGGATCTGCTCTTCGCTCCCATGCCAGACGCAGGCGTGTGGCAGAGTTTGCTATACGGCTTCGCAGCATGGCTCTGCTTAGCCAGTGGTGCATGGTGACGAGAGCATGTCATACCTGCACTCGGCAGCCGCACAGGCTCTGGCCGCCTTCGCGGTGGCATTTCAAATGTTGGCTTTGACCTGGGCAGCCCTCCGTGGTTTGAGACACGCCTGCCTGACAGCCTCTCCCTGTAGGATGCTGCTGCATGCTCAGCCGCCAGGCCTGCTCAGAGAGGGGGTAGGCTGGGCTACAGGGCAAGTCCTGGGCCTTTCCCTGGAGGGGAAGGGTGAGCCAGGCTGTGGCAGGGCTGCCGCTGTGTCTGGGGACTCTGCGGCAGTCTCAGTCTGGGCGGGCAGGGTGCACTCAGTGCGTGGCAGACTTCCAGTTCCACTCCCCTCGCATGTGCTCAGGGTTTGTGAACGCTCCTGTGCATGTTAAAAAAGCCACTGTGACCTGCTTCCGCGTCCGTCGCAGACACTCTGGGAAGTCACCCCTGCACCAATCGCTGCTAATCCTCAGCTTTTTCTTTCTCCCGATGCAAACGCTCAGGGGCAGGTCTTCCGTCGCGGACATCCCTCCTGACAGCCTGAGTCAGCCAGGGACCCGTGTGAAGCTCTCCGTCACCATACACAAGGATTTGCTTCTCGGTCACTATGGCTTTGAGATTTCGCCAAACCCTCCTCTAGTTATCGCGTCGGTCGCTGCAGGTAGGAGCGGTCCTTTCCCCTTCCCCTGCCCCCTGCGTAGGGGGTTACAACTGGCCACGACGCGGATATTGCCATGCTGGTGCACCCCCTGTGTGGGTTGGGTCTGTTTCTAGCTGGGAATGGGCCTGAGAGGAGATGTTTGAATCTGGAGTGGGACTTTCCCGGGAGGCAGGGGTTTGGCTCTAGGCTTTCTCTCTTCAGAAATGGTGGTGGGAGAGGTGTTACCAGGAGAGCTTGGGAATGTGTAGCTCTAATGCCTCCTAGGGTCGGAGAGTTTGTGGCCAAGAGGGATGACCGGATTATCTCGTCCGACTGACCTGTCTCTGAGGCCCCCTGCCCTGCCCCGCCCCACACCTACACGCCAAGCCTCAGTCCGGAGCAGAGCTCCCTGCAGATCAGTGGCTGTCCTGGAGAGCGGCCGTGTCCCTCTTCAGACCAGCTGCTTAGGTGCAGGTTCTGCTCATCCACTGCCTGGACGGGCTGCGCTTCACACTGGCCATGGGTGTTAGGTGCTGGATTTTCCGGCTGGCTGCGGAGTAGCTCACCCCTTACCATTGTGGTGGGCAGGGCTTGTGTGGGCGTACCTGGTGTCTCTTGCGGTGAGCGTACACCCTAACTGTCTGGTGCTCCAGTCTGACCCTGAGTTCCTGGGTGGGCCATTAGATTGGAGTCCTGCGGATGAAGAACTGGTGTGTTTGTGTCTTACAAAGTGCTTTGACATCCTTCAGGTTTCCAGGCACTAGTCAGGCCTGAGCAGATGGTAACGTTGTTCTCAGTCATTCTGTCACAGCCTGGGACGTGACCTGTGCAGGCATATGTCCCGTGCTATTTAAAAGCAGAGTTCTCTGAAGGATAACGTCAGAGCCTGGCTCTCCTGGGACCTCTGTCCATGTTGAATAAATTGACGGCATTGTGGTGAGATGTGGTTTGTAGCCCTCAGCCCGGCCAAATGCTCAGACAGTCCTTACCGCTTACGCCCCAAGCTGCTACTTAAAAACCCCGGGGGGAGGGACGGCGTTATGTCTGCTTGCCTGGTTGCTGGTTTAAGAACTGTGTCGAGGCTCTTGGCCCCAGCTGATTGAAAAGATGTACCTGATCACAGCAGGGTGGTGCTTTTGTGCATGAGTGTGATAGTGCCAGCAGTAGGAAAGATGCCGCGCACACATCATGCCCGGTGTTTAGAAAAGACACTGCTAGCTCACGTCAGCTAAAGCGCTTTGCCAGCCTCTGCCTCAGTTTCCCCAGCTCTAGAACAAGGATATTACTTGCGGTGATCGTCCAAATGGTGATATTAATGAGATAATGAAAACCGAGATGCGAGGGCAAAGTGAAGGGTTCGGAGGTGTCCTCCATGCAGGTCAGAGCACCCATGTGCTTCTGGGGCAAGTTTTCCCTTTCTGCACCCACAGAGCGAAGTTCTGACTAAATCAGTTGGGTTTTGGCTCTGTTTGGTTTTGGTAAGTTGTCAGTTTTGAAACAGGCTGAAGCATTCTGACCAGAGGTGTGCGTCTGTGTGGTAGAACCTGCTACGCTCTAAAACCCTTTTGCACGCTCACTGTTGGTGCAGGGGTCCCTGAGGCATGTTCAGATCGTAACTCTCTATGCCATGGACCCTGGCTCTGAACTACTGCAAAGCAGACAGTGAATCTGCTCCAAAGTGCTTAAGCAGAGCAGCTGTAAGGTGTGTACTAGACATTATCGCGACATTGGGAGCTGCACACGGCAGCGTTCTTTCTGGGGCTCTGCTTTACTGCATGGAGTGTGTGTTTTTCCATGTTATACAAGGGGCTGGTCAGACAAAGAACTTCATTAGGATGGAGTGAAATCTCTAAGTTCAGTTCAGTAATTCAACACTAAAAACCTGACCGGATGCTCCACTGACCCTAACCCACAGGCATAATCAGTTTAGAGATGGAACTAAACTTACACCAAATCTCTGCTTGTTAAGAGATGGAAATCTGCCACTGAGACAACCCCACAGCTCTGCTTTTGCCCTGTAGTGCCCTCCTGAGGGGGAGACGAACTGTCTTTGAAATGGTTTCATCTAATTTGGTCCCACAAGCACTCCACACGCACAAGTCTGTGGCCCTTGTGTGGTGCCCCCCCGCGCGGGCGGAGGTGAGGTTACGTGGTGTACTCCAGGCTGCCGGGGTTCTCTTGAGTTTAACTGGGACTCACGTGCAGTTGTGATCAATACCTCGTCACCGTAAAGAGACTGGGTCCTGCTGGCCTTGCTCTGAGGGCAAATCAGTGAAATGCGCCGCCTCCATCCTTTCTCTCCCTGTCCCACCTTCTCCCTGTGCCCAGCGTTCACGGGGAAGGGCCTTGTCTCAGTAGCACTGCTTTTCCCTCAGGCTGCCCTGTGCCATAGTCCCCAGCCCACCCTGCTCCTCCTCCTTCCGCTATTCCCCTGCTGTCCCAGTCAGGCTCTCCCAGGGCTGGATCAGCCTTTCTCAGGGGCTGGAACTCCTCCAGCTGCACAGGATCAGGCATAGGACTTATAGGACCCCCCCAAGACCCTACCCATGAGCAGCTGGGAAAGGTTGTGAGCTCCTGCCCTTCACTTCCCCGCTGAAGCCAGAGAAGGTCACAGGGGACATAGTCCCGGCTTTCCTGGAGCCTGGTGTCCAGCCACCCTGGGCACAGAGCTGAGCCAGATTTGGCTCCGACAACACCAAGCAGTGTTTGTTCTCACTGGGTTCATTCCTTGCCACTCCCAGGGCATGTCCTGGGCTGTGCCGCTCCATGACTCCTTGTGTGTTCCCCATCTGCATGCCCCCGTTCCAGCTGCTCCTCTGCCTGGACCCTGTCTTGACCTCCCAGCCTTGCCCTCACAAACCCATGCCGCCCCTCCTCTCCCTCCTTTGCCAGCCTCTTTCCTCTCCCCAACCCCTCCACCCTGCCCACTGCCAGTGCCTCCCCACACTGGCCAGCTTCCTACCCCGTTCCCTGGCCCCCCTGTGAGGCACACGCCCAAGCCCCCGGGGGGCACTGAGCACCCTCCACCTGGCATCAGGCGGCTTTGTGTTATGACCTGTGCGTTAAGCTGCACATCACAGGTTCCGAGGCCAGACAGGGTGGTTGTGAATTGTGCACGAGGGTTAGTGACTCTGGCTCTGCGTCACCAGCCAGCCCAGTCTGGTAGCACCTGTAGGAATCCTGCAGCCTTCCTTCAGCTCTGAAGGGCGATGGAGAGAGAGGGTGGGGCTGGGAAGCCGATGCAGATGCTCCAGTGAATAGCAGTGCCCAGGGCTGGGATCTGCACAGGCCCAAGGGAAGCTGTTTGGAGGGAGGAGCTGACCTGCTGCTGATCTCTGCTAGGGAGCACAGCTGATGGGAGGCTGCTGCCAGGCGATCAGATCCTCTCAATAAACAGCCACGCCGTGGAGGAAGTTTCCATTGACCAGGCTGCCGATCTCTTAAGGTACGACCCTGGCCGCTCTTGGGAACCATAAGGACAGGTAGTGATTTAAGAACCACATCGTGGAACTCCCGTTCCGTGGCCGTCCTGGCCTGGCACCGTGGCCACTCCACTTGTTGATTCAGAGCAAAGGCATAAGTGACAAGAACGTGCTGCGTCTCCGGGAGCCGGCATGCAGCTGGGCAAGAGCAATGCGGGGCCTCTGGAGGGCCACTCTCACTAGCCCAGGCGGTACAGAGCAGGCTCATCTGACGTGTTGTGTGGGCCGGCCACCCCTAGACCGGGCCAGGTCTCCCTGCTGAGTGGACATGGGTCACATTCTTGATTAATGGTTCCAGAACAAAAGTCCTGTGGCACCTTATAGACGAACAGATATTTTGGAGCATAAGCAAAGCGGGTCTTTGCCCACGAAAGCTCATGCTCCAAAATATCTGTTAGTCTACCAGGTGCCACAAGACTTCTTGTTGTTCTTGATTAAAAAACCCATTAACAGTAAATGTCGCTGGTATGCCATCCTCCTCAGCAGCACGGGGGGGAACCAGATTGTCCGTTCCCCGAGGAATCAACATTCGGGTGGAGGAAGTCATTCTGTAGTGAAAGTCGGTTTCCAGTGGGTGCCCCAAGGATCGGTGGTGTTCAACATCTTTATTAATTACCTGAATGAGGGGATGGATGGCACCATCAGCAAATCTGCGGATGACACTCAGCTAGGGGAAGAGGTAGGTACATTGGAGGGTAGGGACAGGGTCCAGAGTGCTCCACACAAATTGGAGGATTGGGCCAAAAGAAATCTGATGCGGTTCAACAAGAAGAAGTGCAGAATCCTGCAGCTGGGACAGAAGAATCCCAAGCATGTTACAGGCTGCGGACTGACTAGTTAAGTAGCAGTGCAGTAGAAAAGGACCTGGGGATTATGGTGGATGAGAGGCTGGATATGAGTCAACAGTGTGCCCTTGTAGCCAAGAAGGCTAACAGGATACTAGGGTGCATTAGGGGAAGTATTTCCAGCAGGTCTAGAGAAGTTGTTATTCCCCTCTGTTCAGCACTAGTGAGGCCACATCTGGATATTCGCATCGTGTTCTGGGCCCCCCACTATAAAAGGGATGTGGATGCATTGGAGTGGGTTCAGTGCAGGGGCTGGAGCACATGATCTACGAGGAAAGGCTGAGAAATTTGGGTTTATTTAGTTTGCAGAAGAGAAGAGTGAGGGGCAATTTGATAGCAGCCTTCAACTTCCTAAAAGGGGAGTTTTAAAGAGGATGGAGAGAGGCTGTTCTCAGTGGTGACAGATGACAGAACAAGGAGCAGTGGTCTGAAGTTACAGAGGGAGAGGTGTAGGTTAGATATTAGGAAAAACTTCTTCACCAGGGGGGTGGTGAAGCATTGGAATGCGTTGCTGAGACAGGTGGTGGAATCTCCATCCCTAGAGGTGTTTAAATCCTGGCGTGACAAGGTATTGGCTGGGATGACTTAGTTGGGGGTTGATCCTGCTTGAAGCAAGGGGCTGGACTAGATGACCACCTGAGGTCCCTTCCAGCCCTTGGATTCTATGACTCTGTGAAATAAAGAGCTGAAATTTCCCATCAACAAAACTTCCCAATAATCTTTGATGCTGGCCCCTAGAAATGTTTGGCATTATCAAAACAAAACTTTATAGTAGTAAAATGTTAATTATAGTTTGCTATATTTAATACACACCTCATAGATTAGATTTCATATTTAATATACATCAAAGTCCAAATGAAATTGATCAAAACAAGGCCAAGATTAAATGTTTTGACTGTGACACGGAGCATTATGATACTGTCAGGCTGAAAGGAGGAAGTTGCAGTTTGTCGGTGCTGACCCATTCTTACTGAAATTTTCAACTTCCCATCCAGCAAAAATCTTTCTTCTATCCATCCATCCAACATTTTCCCACCAGCTCTGCTCCAAGTGGCAAAAGCACCTTTCTATTCAAGTACCAAAGGAGTAGCCGTGTTACTCTGTATCTTCAAAAACAACAAGAAGTCCTGTGGCACCGTAAAGACTAACAGATATTTATGCTCCAAAATATCTGTTAGTCTATAAGGTGCCACAGGACTTCTTGCTGTTTCTGTTCAAGGTTGCCTGCCCTGGGTGGAACAGATGGAAACACTGGTGGCCTTTCTCTGTGACCATTGCCAAGCCAGTGCTTCCCCGGGTTCCCCCCCCAGTGCTGGTAACCGAAACATGGGGTGGGAGGCTGCACACACTGAACGTTTCTGGAAGGGGTAAGGCACATTCTGTTCACTGCTGCACTTGGCTGATTGTATTTCTCTGTTGCAGGGAACCTGAAGACACTCTTCTCCTCACTGTCCTGCGATGCACTTCGGTAAATTGCCCTTCTCGAAGCCTATCCCTAGACCTGCCCCTTTGCAGCAGGGCAGCAGCCTGAGGAGGGTAATGGGGCTGAGCCCATGAGCTGGGGAGTCTCAGGGGCTTGCCCAGGAGGACTGGCCCATTTGAGAGCACAGCCAGGCTGGCTGGGTGGTGGTGAGGGTACATCCCAGGCCCTAGGGTTGCTCATTTATTCAGTCCAGTTCACAGAGCTGCAGACACATCTCTTTGGGGCCTGCTGCTGCCCTTGGTGGTCACTCTGCCGCGTTTCCTCACAGTTCTGCTTGGGGCCGTGTCGGGAGACCATGCCTGGTCCCTGCTGGCCTCGGGAGAGCGGCCAGAGGTAAGGCACTGCTGCACAGAGCCACAGGCCTCTGCCTTGCTGCCGAATCCCCACAGCTCGACTTCCTGGCTCCTTGGCAACAGGGGTCTAACATCACAGGCTGTCTCTCTAGCAACAGCCCCAGAGCCCCCTTGTAGGTGACAGGGGTCGGGGGAAAGGGCTGGAGCCTGGTTTTTTACACCTGGCATGAGCCGGGCTCAGCTGTCCCTTGGATGTATTGGTCTTGTCTTGCTGCATCCCAGCCCCTGGCTGCCAGGGCGGTTCTGCTGCCTTCAGGGAGCTCCGGGGAGAGCCGGTGGGCCGCTGCTTTGTCATGGCACACTACTTGAACGCTCTCGTGGCGCTCACGCTGCTTTGTGCACCTACTGGTTCAGTCCAGAGGTTAGCTCTGGCTGTCCGTTGCTGCCTGAGGAGCTGTCCCCTCGAGCCCTCCATGCCTGAAGCGTGCGCTGCTCTCGGCCGTGTGCCCTGCTCCGACCAGCTGGCTGCTTTACGCTGCTGGCTGGCCCACCTGGTTGTCCCCTGCTGCTGGCTCCGCTGTGGCTCACCGGTCAGGCAGGTGGGGCGCTCACCATGTCCCCCTCCCTCCGTGGAGGCACTAGCTGCACCTGAGAGAGGCTTAGCAGAGTCCTGCCGTGTTCTCCTAGACTAGAGCCTTTCAGCACCTGGCAGGTTCAGCTATTGCCGGGAAGTTGGGAAGGGGCGGTACACCTCCCTGCAGGAGTCTGCCCCCCACGGACTGGCGGGGTGCTACTGCAGAGCTGCAGAGCCAGGACAAGGTTGGGATGGAGCCAGCTTTGGCTCCCTGTGAGGTATGCAGACAGCCTGAGGGGTTTTGGTTTGTAAAACTCTGCAAACCCTGAAGAACATCAAGTCTCCTTCTGCCTGAATTTGCTGGAAGAATCGCGAGAGCTCTGAGACTGAGTGCTAACTTCTCAGGCCTTTCCTGAAGATACAACAGGCTTGGAGCCTTCCAGCAAATGTTTTTCTCGCAAGTGTTTCTCCGGCGGTACAGGAGGTGTTACCACAGTGTAAGCTGGTGGCATACACAGTTGCTCCCCTGTCGGTTAATCCGGCTTCCCCTGAACAGCATCCAGAAGTTGCTAAAGTCCTCTCAGGGCTCTGACTTGCCAGAGCAGTGTGCCGCAAAAATGGCGCAGACAAGACGAGCACTTACCTTTCAAACCCACAAAGGGAACCAATCAGGGAAAGGGCCGGGGAAGTTCTCGCAGGTCTGCAGCATTGTAAAGGGGCAGCCAAGGCACAAAGCTGGTTTGGATTTTTCTTTGCAGGACACTTTAAGGACCCCTGCAAATAGCCCAGCTCAGCCCTGGCTCCTTGGGGCTGACCCTTGCCCTTAAAGCACTGCTGCCCCCTGAGCAGAGAGGTCCTGCCTCCCATCCCAGCGCAGGAACACCTCTGCTGGGGCCTCATCTTTCTCCTGCTCTTGGAGTGCTACAAGTGCTGACGCAGGCCCCAGGCCTCCACAGATGCACCCTGAGAGTATCTGTTCCCATTCCCTGGCAGGACACTGTTCGGGGCCCGTCGGGACAGAGAATTACCCAGCTGGCTTGGAGAAGAGACTTTTCTCCCCTCGCTGGGAATGGCTTTTCTCCCTAGAGCAGCTCATTCCGTAAGGCGCTGCCATGGTGTGACAGCCTCCTGAGGTCTCTGATGCTTGCATTGGGGGCTGCACAAATTCAGTTGCAGGGTGCAGCGTGTCCGGTGACGTGGGAGGCCTTGGGCCCTGGGTGGCAGCCTGGGCCTGTCCCCTGGTTAGAATGGCTGGGCTGCCCGAGGGACAGCAAACCATGGGTGTGGGTCACGGAGACAGACATCAGACAACGTCACGCACAAGGCGCTGCTGTTTTTCAGGGGGTCCCGAAGTCATCCTTCCTCACGGCTGAGAAGAGGGCACGGCTGAAAACCAATCCCGTCAAAGTCCGGTTTGCGGAGGAGGTGCTGGTGAATGGACACTCCCAGGTCAGTGCTGTAATGAACTCGCTCACGAGAGCAGCCCGGGGGCCGGGCTCGCCAGCCTGCTCTCTGGTGCAGCTGCTGTGAGCCACATGCACAATAGCCTTAAGCACCGTGCGCAGGGGGCAGACTGCTGCTGAGTGACATAACAGCAGCCCCTCGTTAGAGCTGGCCCTCCCTTTGTCCTGTCTGGGCATTGTCTACACAGCGAGTGGCCCAGCAAAGGGCCGGGTTGGGGTGACTGTGCGTTGCTACCTTGAAGGCGTTGGAAACAAGCGCTTATTCCTGCAGTCCCTCCTTGCTGAGGAAACAGCCTCTCTGCTCCTCCTGTGAGCTGGCAGCAGCACTGACCATGGAACTGATTTCAAGGTGTTTGTTGAATTTGGCATCGGACATTTTCTTGAAGGTGTTTCGACAAATAACCTGTTGTAACTGAACAGTGTCTTATGTCTCTGCTGCAACTTGCCGAAGGGCGCGTCACCCCTTGCTTTCTTGGCAAGCAGCTCTCACTGCAGCAGACCTGTCCCTTCCGCATGCTCACCCAAAAGCTGCCGCCCCTTGGTGTACTCCTAACAGCTGCGTGGCTTCCTGCTCCGGGAAGTGGATCCTTCTCGTCCTCTTCACAGAGTACTGCTGAGCCAGACTGCATTTGGAAAGAGGCCAACTGTGCCCTCCTGCAGGTGAAATCTGAAACTGCCAGGCTAGGGCAGGAATTATTGATGAGACGAAAAGCTTTCAGGCTTTCGTTTTCCAAGGCAGGTTTGGTTTTTACCCTCACAGCAGAGCTCTGTGCAGGAGACAGGCCATCCAGGGGTCAATGCAAGGTAAACCTCAGGATGTGCTTTTAGGTTTATTTTGAAGCAGTAGACCAAGCCCTAACCTGGTGTAAATCAGTGTAGTGCCCCTGTAGTCCATGGAGAGGTGGCTACTTACACCAACCGAAGAGCTGGGCCTGTATTTTTAGAGTTAATTTTTAAATAGTTTGTAAGATCCTGCCAAGAAACAGTAAAATTATCAACTTGCCTGGACTAGGCGAAAGCTCGCCTGTGATAATTGCTGCGACTGGACTATAAGTATGTTGCATGTACGATCAGCAACAACGTGTGGTTTTTAGTTTGTCCCCAGGGCCCATATCTAGAGTCTAAAAGTGAGCTGATGCCACCAAGAAACAAACCAACCACCTCTATCTTGTTGATGCCTGCAGCCTAGCTGGATACTTTGCATTAGGTGTGCAGCTGGTATAAACGGCCTAACTTCACTGAAACCAATGGAGGAACATAACCCAGTCGGTCAGATTTCCCCAGCTGAGAGGCTGGCCTCTTTAGGAGCCTAACACGAGGCCGAGAGAACTTGGCTTGCTGACCGTAGCATGAATGTGTCACTGTACTATTGGAGGGTTTCTAGGGCACTGCTCAGAGGATCAAATCAGGGCCAACTGCTTAGAGCCAGGGCCACGTACAGCCCAAGGCTGGGGGTCCTCCACCCTGAGGCACCAAACCTGTCACACAGAGCACTGCTGTTGCCGCGCTGGCCAGTGAGAAGTCACACAAGCGACCCCTCTACACAGTGCTTTTTTCTAGGGAAAAAGGTGGTGGAATTAAGCCCCAACCCTGTGGTGGCTTGAGCCCCCCCAGGCGGGGCAAGAGCCCCCCCCAGGCAGTTTAACTGCCCCACGCAGGGCCCAAGCCACCTCCTGGTTCCCCAGAGCCAGGTGCCTCCAGATCTAAATCAATACCCTCCCCCAGACTGCCCTGCTGTAAATGAATGCCCTCCTCCGCCCCCAGAGTCAGGCACTCCCAAAACCAGGCAGAACCAGGCACCCCCAGCCCCACCCCCAGCTCTGTCAATGTTCCCTCCTCCTCCCACAGAACCAGTCAACCCCAGCCCACCCCACTCCTGTAATTCAGCCCAACTCACTGGAGATGCTGATGGAGCTGGGGATGACGGCGTCGTGCTGAGCCTCCGGGGCCACGCCGGCCCTCCCAGGCTGGGCCGAGCCATGGGTGCCGCACACACCCCAAGGCCTTGCCAGGCCCTGAAGCTGGGCCCTGAGGCTGTGTCTGGCTGCGGGCGCTGAGGCAGCATGCGCCACGCTGGGCCACAGCTGACGGGGCAGCGGCAGGAGCCATGCCGGGACCAGAAGAGCCGCACGGCTCCCAGCTGGCACTGCATGTGTCTGCAGTGGTGGGAGGGTCGCTCAATGTGTGTGGCTCCACTGAGCCGCATGTCTCCCCCCAGCCCCGCTGCCCCGCACGGGGAGCATAGCCCAGCCGCCTGACAAAATGGCAGCACTGGGGAAAAGGTGCCGGCACACCGTTCTGCAGCATTGCAGCCGAAAAAAAGCCCTTGCACATTCCAGCTTCCCTTGTGCGACAGCCAGTACCCCTCCTGCCACAGGTGAGAGGCAACGACAGCCAGTCTCGCCAAACCCAGACACGGTCTTTCAATCCCAAAAGACCAGTCAGTTCAATTCATGCGCCAGATCTCAGCAAGAGCGCGTGCTGTGCCAGTCCTGCGGGGACTAAAAGCTAAGGATTCGTTAACACAAAAGAAAGAGAGGAAAGCTTGGGAGTCAAACTGTCAAAGCAATCAAATTACATCCACCCAATGCAAAGCTCCTGGTTGCAGGCTTGTAACAGAGTTGGAACAGGCTGGTACCTTCAAAGCCTCTGCAGTACCTCGTCTCTTAGGCTGGGT
Source organism: Carettochelys insculpta (assembly GCF_033958435.1). Lineage (NCBI taxonomy): Eukaryota > Metazoa > Chordata > Testudines > Carettochelyidae > Carettochelys > Carettochelys insculpta. The sequence goes on from NC_134141.1 coordinate 1,671,213, forward strand.
CACCTGGCCTGCTGGCCCAGCTCATAGCTGAGATGCTCCTAAAGTGATGAGCTGGAGTGAAGACAAAAAGGAGGACCCTCCCCCTGCAGTCCTCTTTTTATAACTTTGCCCATGTAGAGGGTGTTCCATTGTTCTGGCTGCATGCCGGTGACCCAAAGTGGAGCTTGTCCCTTGAGCAAGTCACCTCTCCGTGTCCTTTTCAGGCAGTTGGCCATTGCCTGTTTGCTGGTTTGCATGGTCACAGCGAAGTCCCTCCTATGTGGATTGGCACCACTAGAGGTGCATTGTCAGGGAAGTGCTGCTGCTCATTGGCTTGCAAGCCTTTCGCAATAGGCTGGCCACGTCGCCTGCTGAGGCTCGCAGAGCAAAACATCCGAAGGACAAGGACAAGGACAAGTACATTGCCAATGCTCACAATGTCAAAGACAAAAGTAACCCTTGCACGAGCAGTATAAACTGATCCATGAATCAGCTGCTTTCAATAGACGCCTCACTTGGCCCCAGGCGGCCGTGATTTGGTGCAGACGTAGAACAGTGGTTGCAACAATGTTTCGCGTGTTCATGTTAGAATCCAATAACGTGGCTGCTACTTGTCTCTATAATAATCATTCCTGGGTCCCCGAACACAAACTGCACCAAATTCCTCTTTGGTGGGCCGCTGCTTGGGACAGGCCTTTTATCAGAGTGAGTTTGTCAGCTGGCGCCTCTTTTCTCCTTTGTCACACGCCAGGGCGTCACGCTAAGGTGCCCAGAAGAGGGCTTTATTTAAAGGAGTAGAGAGTTTTGCATTTCAATCTGTGCTTGTGGCATTATGGAATATGAGCCCTGGAGTCAGTCCCAGGTTTCCCAGACCCCCGGACCTCCTGTAATCTGGCCCTTGCTCACCCCAGTTGTTTGGTTGTGCAGGGGAGTTCTCTTCTGTGTGTGCCGAATGTTCTCAAGGTGTACTTGGAAAACGGGCAGACAAAGGCTTTCAGATTTGACGCCACCACTACAGTGAAGGTACTGTGGCTTGTTCGGTTGGTTTTATTCCTCCATTTAACCTGGGCATTCCCAGAAGCGGTAACAGTAGACCAGGAATTGATTGTCCAGTATGCTCTAGAGACTGGGAACCTGGAGGGGCAGATACAGAGGTTACTGGCTTTGGGGTGCAGGGAGCAGAGAATGGAAATAGGCTCTGGGCTTTCCTTGCCAGGTTTTCTTGGAGCTGCTCAACACCTCGAGTGACATCCGTGGGCACTCCAGGTTCTGGGGAGTTTGCAGACAGAGCCGCTATGCATTAAAATGGCACCCTGTGACAAATAGTAGTGATGAGCTGGCAGGGCAGGGCTGCAGGCCTGGGGATGCACTGGGACTTGGCCTTTGGTGGAGCAAGAAACAGCGGTGTGACTGCCCTTTGTTCTGTCCTTCGCTGAGCAGCAGGGGCCCCAGGAGGGTGGCTGAAATCCTGCTGGCCAGAAGGGGAGAGGCGATGTGGTCGGGGCATAGAGCCTCACACTGGAAGGCCAGAAGGAAGTAATGAGAAACAATGGGGCCCTGCTTCTTTCCGCTGTGACTGGAACAGAGAGAATGGGGGGGAGGGGTTGGGGTGTAGGCTGGGCGCAATGAAAGTGAAGACTCCCCAGCTGGTGCAGATACTGGCATCCCAAAGAAGCAACCAAGTAGCAGTCGTAAGGTGAGCCTGTCGCCCCACCGCTCTGTAATGGCTTGTGGGAAACCCTTGGCCGCTGTGCTAGGGAAGGGCGAGCAAATGCCAGGGAGGGGAGCTCTCCAATCCAGCCCTCCCAGCTGGACAAGTCCAGTCCTACTTTGCAGAGCATCTAGCGCCTCTTCATTAACCGCCAAGCCCGTTAAGCAGTGTAGTGATGCCTGACCACTGTGTTTATAATGCCGAGAACAGACTGTTGCTTGTGTCTGTCTCCCATTGGCAGGACATAATCCTCACGCTGAAAGAGAAGCTCTCCATCCATAGCATTGAGCACTTCGCCCTGGCCTTGGAAGAACAGTACAACATCGCTAAGCTCTACCTGCTGCATGAAGATGAGCTCATTGAGCAGGTCAGCTCTGCTTGCGAAGCACCAGTGATGCCAGTCTGACAAAGGCAGAGCTTGTCGTGCAGTCTGCTTTGAAAAGAGCCCTGGGCCAGCTGCTGGCATGTCCCTGGGCAAATCCCCCAGGGTGCCCACGTTGTGCAGATGGGTGCGGGGGGATGTTGGGTTTCAGAAAGGGGATGGAAGGAGATTTGATGGGTTGGGGAAAGTTATGGGCTGAGTGCAAGACCCAACCACGAGCTCCTGAGCCAAACTGGGGGTTCTGAGCGGCTGTGCCCCCACCCGAGAGGCTGCTATCTCACCTGCTTCAAGTGCATTAGCAAGGGCATTGCCACCTGGCATTGCTGCTCTCGCTGTGCTGGGGTGTCGCTGAGACAGCACTGCCCGAGCATGCACATGTGGAGCCTCCCCGGGCCTGCAGACGGCAGTGGGCAGCACTCCTCACAGTCTTCCTGCTGTCCTGGCTTCAGAGCAACAGGGCCGACCCCTGCATGTCACATGCCATTAATCCCCCTCCAGTCACACTGAGCCCGAATGCTTCGGGCAGACACAGGCGTTTCAGGTCTCAGATGACTAACGAGGGGGAGGGATGGCTCCGTGGTTAGAGCGCTGGCCTTGTGAGCCCCGAGTTGTGAGCTCGGCCCTTGAGGGGACCTCTCAAGCGTCTGGGTCTGGGGCAGGTTAGTTTAAAAAGGGTGCTAGGCCCTGCTGTGAGGGCAGGGGACTGGACTCAATGACCTCTTGAGGTCCCTTCCAGCTCTAGCAGCTGTGTGTATCGCTCCATGTTTCCCTTTCCCAACCCTCCTCATGTACCCCAGGCAGAGCAGAGCAGAGCAGAGGAGAGGAGAGGAGAGGGGAAGTCAGGCGCAGCAAGGCCAGGGAATCATTGTGTGCTACAGGCTCAGCTGACACCAGCAGCTGGGCTGTGGTGGATACTGCAGGGGGAGGTGATAAGCCCCCCAGGTGGGTCCCTGCTGATCCAATCGGGGGGTGGGGGGAAGTTCCTCTCTATCCCCCGTCCCAGGGATTATCCTCACCCTGAGCATGCGAGCAAGTCCCACCAGTTGGGCACCTAGGAGGAGGATTCTCTGGGCCACCTCAGAGCACTGCCCTGCCCTGCCCTGCCCAGCTGTGGCCAGTTCCCAGTGCCTCAGGGGGACCATTTGTCTGGGACTAGATAAAAAGCAGTCGATGGTGGGGGCAGCACAGGGTGGCCTCACTGGAATCCCCGCTGGAGATTTGCCCTGGCAGAGTCAGACCAACCCTGGCTGCTATTTGCAAAGCCCACCTGTAGTGTTTCTGCTTCTTGGCTCTCTTATTGGCACTGTGAGTTGCTAACTTTGAGCTGTGCGTCTGACTGGTGCTTTCTCACTCCCTGATGTCTCACCGATCTGCGAGATGGGAGTGAGATGTTGAGGCTCACGCATCAAGATCTCGTTGCTAACACCAGGCATGTCTCTCGGGGAGCTTCCGTTTCATTCCAGTTGATGGGGCTGCTACCACTGGACTTCCCCCAAATACAATATGTTAATAAAAGGCAGCAGTGACTTCCAGAAGCTGTAGTTGACTTTAGTCATCTCTGCCTTTGTTCAAGTGCTTTCCTCTGGTGCCTGACTGCGGCCACGTGATCAGTCTCTGGTGTAGGGCTTGTAGCATTCCTTACGCACAAGGTCTGTACTTATACTTGAGACCGGGCTGCAAGTCCTTCACCCCAGCCCGTTGTTGTCCCAGACGTCTGCTACACTAGCACAGTGTGCCTGGATTCAGACCAGATTCGCTTGTCATCTTCTGATCCAAATTAAGCTGTGACCTCTCTGGGGCAAGGGGATGGCACCTGGCCCCATAGGGCCGCTGGGCACATCCCAGGGCAGGTCAGCGCTACGAACAGCTCTGGCTCTGCATTAGAGTGGCCTCACCTTCCTCTGCCTGGAATTCTCAGGCTGTTTTCCCCCGAAGAGACTCTAATGCCTCCTTGCTACCAGGGAGCGGCCATCCTGCCACCAAGCCAGCGCCCAAGCGATTGCTCCTGGAGCATGTGAAGAGGTGCCCTGCACACACTCGTTGTGCCCACTGCTCGGGGCGGGTTTGGTCGATGAGGGCTTCACAGAGCTGCTATTGTTCACCTCGCTTTCCCTTTGTTCCTTCCAGCTGGTCCAAAGGAAGGACTCCCATGACTACCGGTGTCTCTTCAGAGTCTGCTTTGTCCCCAAGGATCCATTGGATCTCCTGCAAGAAGACCCAGTTACCTTTGAATACCTTTATTTGCAGGTGAGGCTCGAAGATCCCGAGCGTGCTGGTAACCTTTCCAGCTTAGGGCCGTGCCGCCTGTTTAAGCCGAGGTGCGATGTTTAAATCGGTGTCGGTAAACTGGTGCCACAAGTTGTGTGAATGTTATTTTGCTTTGAGTGGCTTCGTGATTCCTAACCCAGCTGACTCCTAAGTGCAGCTTGGACTTGCTAATCACCTGCACCCAGCGTTCCCTGTGAGCTGAGCACTTGGGTGGCCACTCAGGAGAGATTCAGGACCACCCAGCAGATTAGCAGAGCGCCCATGGCATCTGCACATGCCTCAGTGCACATAACAAAATGTATTCCGCCCATGGCTGGAAGAAATTAGAGGGAAAACTGCTTGCACCCTTCGCACGAGTCCAAAGTGGTTGAGCCTGGCAAAAGGGACACCTGCACCTTTCACACAGGCATGCGTGACTAGGTCCTAGAATAAGTAGCTGCCCTAGTGGTTTTGGGCAGCGTGCTCTGCTGTGCTCCCTGGGCGCGTAACCCGGGCGGTGTCTGTTCCAGAGCTGCAGCGATGTGCTTCAGGAGCGGTTTGCTGTGGAAATGAAGTGCAGTGTGGCCCTGCGTCTGGCAGCTCTGCATATACAAGAGCGGATTTATGCTTGTGCCCAGCCACAGAAAGTGTCTTTCAAATATATAGAGTAAGTAGAGAATGCTCGGCTAGTGTCGCTGGCCAAGTCCCAGAGCGCTGCTGTGATCAGCACCAGAGAAAGGGACGGTGGCTAGCTGCAGGCAATGGAGCAGACTGGATCACGTTCTGTCCTTGTTGCTTAGTCCTGCCTCCACATATTGGTTGTGCTAATCTTTCTGGGGGTCGACGAGCAGCAGCTTGAGGTGGCTGTGCAGAACCGGCTCTCGGCGACCTCCCGCCTCGTGGCGAACTGGCTAGAAATGTCGGCAGGCGTGTGGGTCGAGGTCGGACGCTACAGTAACATGTTAGTAGCTCCCGGTGCACACGGCAGCACTTTATTTGACTAACGGTTGCCGGTTATGGGTGGGGGCGTTGGGAGTGCTGAGTGCAGTAGCCAATCAGACTGCAGATTACTGTGCTCTGATTGGCTACTCTCACCAGATACCAGGACTCCTCGCGGTGACGTTTGGGAGCAGCACAGCTGTACGCAAACCCGCACGCTCCATTCCTTAGCTCGGAAATGTAAGTTGGTGTCTTTAGAACGGCTCAGTAACAGCTTCTGACATCTGCCCTGCCTCAGCAGATGCACGGCGTGGGCCGGTCTGGTAAAACCATGACTAAATCTTGTCACCAGGCGGGGAGGACTCCGGCTGGAGAAGGCGGGTCTGGAACATCCTTGTGAGATAGTAGCCCGGTCACATGTAGCCCAATCCCTGCTCACCTGCAGGCGTGCCCCAGCTGGGCTGTGTGCGCATCTCTGTCTCCACGTTATTATTTATAGTCAACTATGCCCCGCCCCAACGAACAGGGGAAAATTCAGTAGCGTCAACAGAAAGCGCCACGGTGGGTGTCATTAGCAAGTCATACTTGTTGCTTTAAAGAAATTCTCCATCCGAACAACTGGCCAATGATTTCAGACTGGTGGGAACAGTTAATGCAGAAGACACCAAAACCGAAAACCCGTTCACCCAGAGCAAACTGCGCTTTACGGACTCCTCAGTCCATTGATTTGAGGCCAGAAAGGACCATTACAATCCCCTCATTTGAGCTCCTCTGGAATCCTGACCAGAGACGCTCCCCCAGGGTGTGATGCTCTCAGAGCTGCAGCAATCTGCTCTTCTCCGCGGCAGGAAGGACTGGGGCATAGAGAACTTCATCTCTCCGACTCTGCTGCGAAACATGAAAGGCAAAGACATCAAGAAAGCCATCAGCTTTCACATGAAGAGGAACCAAATCCTGCTGGATCCCAGGCAAAAGGTAGAACCCATGCACCTGTGTGGGCGTGTGTAAGGAAAGCTGGCCAGCTTGGCCCCTGAGCCCGTGGCCAGGGCTCTGAGCTGAGATGGTTTGAACACAATGTTCCCCACCCGCCTTCTCCAGCTGGAGTCCTGCCCACCTGGGGGCTTCCTTTCATTTTGCTTTCATGGGGGGCTGCAATGCACCTCCCCTTTCTCTTAGTCGCCCTCCTTCATTACAGCCATTTCTCCAGCACTAGCACTGCTAGGGCCCTGCCTCCCCAAGGTAGCGGCCAGCCCTGCCCCGTCTTCTGCCGAGATGGGGCGGAAATCGTGAAGGTGGATCTCCTCCTAAGCAGACCGGTCCCCGTGACCGCCGGTTTTGTGATGAGATCTGCACATAGGAAAGCAGTCGCCTGCGGGGGGGGCGGGGGGGGGGCAAGAGAGAGAGAGTGTGTGAGAGAGAGAGAGAGAGATCGAGCCATCCAGCCTAGTCCATTATAAACAGGTGGTTGGAGCCGAATGAACAATTCAGAAACCCTTTTACCCTCATGCCCAGTGGGGGCTGGTTTGTAACTCTCTCAGTCGTATTTCTTCTCTTTACAATCCAAGCACGTCCTCTCAGCCACACAGGTGCGGCTGAGCTACCTGCAGATACTTGGAGACCTGAAAATGTATGGCGGGAAAATTTTTAATGCCACCCTAATGGTAGGTGCCCTTGTTTCTGTGACTTGAGCACATCTGCATTTTCTCGGGGTGTGGGTGTGGGTGTGCGTGTGCGTGTGGGTGTGCACGCATGCGCGTGCACACGCGTAACACAAACTTTTTGAAGCACTGTGCTGAAATTGACCCACCCACCTGCTGATTAAAGCAGACTCTCTGTAAAACAGGTGTCTGACAGGTTAACAGCTGAGAGTCAAAACCAACCTTTTCAGCTGCTGCTGGCACATCTCCTCCAGCTCTGCTCTGCCAGCAGCCCCAGCTGCAGCACCCAATAAGGCCATTTTCCCTCGGCCGCTTTCATGCTGTCTCCTAGTTCCGTGTTAGCAACCTCCAAAAAGCTCCCATGTTCCCACCCCAGACTGGCCTCTGCTATGCTGCCCACAGAACACTCAGCCTCAGGGTCATTGCTACAGCTCCTTCATCTAAATGTGTGCCCTCTCCAGCAGTCACATTGTAAACGTGGGGGGCAGAGCCTCGGCCCCTGTCAACCAGCCTTGCTCCCTGGAAGTCAATATAGTAAAACCAGGTGCAGAGGGGCCTTTTCTTTACCTCCTGTTAGACAGTGCAGGTCTGGCACTGATTCATTGTGGGTGCCGCTGCTCTTCGGCTGAGCATGGGGCATTATGCCACATACAGTCTTTAAGGCACTCCAAAGCTCTTACCTATTTTGAACATCATTAAAAATGCCCTGAAGATGATTTGAGGCAAGATTTAACCTCCCCACCCTTTTCCCTTGGAAACGATGCTCTCCTGCCATAAGGGCTGGCCATGTACCCCTCTTGTGGCCTTCCTGGGGCCAGAGTCATGGCTGATGCATGGGATTAACCTAAGGACCTCCCCTGCTAACAGCATGAACTAGAGATCCACCTTCCAGAGTCCTGCAGCCCAGGCAGGCAGGGCCTGGAACGCACCCTCACTAGTGCTCTAGCCGTATTCACGCTGAGTAGGGCTGCTTGCAAGTTTTCCATCTCTAGCTGGTTTGTCAGTAGAAAGTGGGTTTGGATTAAATCGTTCCAGAGCAATGTCTGTTTTCAAGGGGAAAAATATCAAGAGTTTGCTTAACGCCCCGTCCCCAAGAAGGCAACAGCTGAGGCAATGCATTTTGCCCAGAGCCCAGCACACTTTCCTTCTCACTGGCACCGCAGTGCCCCCGGGAGTTGTAGTTTGGTTCCTTGTGCTCCCAGAGCTCTCCCTAGGGTGCACCTTGTCCAAAGACTCGGGTGGAGCACCCCCACCCCACCCAGAGAATGCAACGTGGCATGTGGCCGGGAAGTCAGCCTGTCTCACAGGACGGGAGAGCCTGTACTTTTTCTGACATTTCCCACAGAGCTGTAACCACCTGTCTGGCCAGCTCTGCCACTGAGTGGCACATGAGTGCCTGCTCAGCGCGGGTGCCAGCCAGGACTCAGCACAAAGGCTAAAACGCTGGCCCCCTATGCAGTCCGGAGGGCAGCCATGTGCATGGGGTGTTCACGGGCCTGCCCCAGCTGCACTGTCTGGGGGAGAGCGTGAGCCACGAGAAGGCAGTGCTGGCTCAGGGAGGGTGGGGACCTCAGCGAGGGGCCTGGGCTCTGGTCACCCCTGCAGGCACAGCTGTGTGGGATGAATGGGCAGCCCCGGTCAGCGGAGGGGCAAGGCTTGGCTCTCACGACTGGAGCCTTAGAATCTGGGGGGGGTCACTTACACAGCTGGGGGCATGGGGGTGGGGACAGCCATTATGTGGCCCTCCTAAGGGGCTCAGTGAGGTGCCTTGGGCAGGTGGGCCCTGGCTGGGCAGTGCTCAGGGCCAAGTCCCAAACTCACCGCAGCCCACAGGCCAGCTGGGCTAACGTAGTGCCCAGGTGTGGTACGCGAAGGAGTGAGAGGCGGCGGGGGTCCCGCAAGGGGCAGTCCAGGAGCAGGCAGAGGAACGGAGGCTGCTAAAATAAAGGCTCTTGTAAGGACAGCCCCTGCATCCCACATGCCCAGGCGGTGTAAGGAAAGACTCCCTGCCCGGCAGACCCCCGGCTGGCCTTTCTGGTTCCGTGGAGGCCCTGGTGACCGCCAGGCGTGGGCGCCCACCCAATCCAGGCTTCCCTCCACCACAGGTGGGCAGGCTGGGGGCTGGTGGGTGGGAAAGGGGACAGTTCCAAACCCCCCACCCCCAATAGTCAAGGGAGCTGCATTACCCACAGCAAGGGCAGGCTATGCACTGGGGCACCCACCGGAACGGCTGCCTGAGGCGTCTTCATCCTTCACAGAATCTGCAACCCGCAGCCCGGTTCTGACCCAGACACCAGGGCTCACTGCTTTAAATGCTGACCATCCCAGCCTGTCTGTGAGCTGCATTAGCCTGCGGCCTTCTGCCACACCGCTTGTGCTTTGAACAGCAACAGCCGGAGCACGTGCATACCCATTGCCCCCACCCGCTGGCCCAGCCCTGCCGCGGGACGGGTCCTCCCAGCACCGATAGCAGCTCCAGCGCCAGAAATAGCAACGTGGCCCCGGCCCCCATGGGCCACAAACACATGCCAAGCCGTAATGCACGGGTCAGGCTCCTGCAGCTCCCCACACCCTGTGCCAGGCAGCTACTAACCCACCTTTCTCTGGCAGCTACAAGACAGGGAATCGTACGTTGCCTTGCTGGTCGGAGCCAAGTACGGCATCAGCCAGATTATCAACAACAAGCTCAACATCCTCGCGCCCCTGGCCGAGTTTGTGAACATCAGCAGGTTGGAGTTTAACGAAGAGTCTGAGAAAGTCAGCATGGTAAAAATCTACCTCCAGGACGTGAAGGTAACGGCGGCTTCCAATGACGTGTGGCTGGAGCGTTGCTCTCTGGAATTGTCAGTTATCTAACATGCTAGGGTCATTCTTAATACTACCAATAAAGACGGGAGCGTTTGTTCTGCTGTTTAACTGCAGCGGTGGGACCCTTTTCATAGTGACATGACCAGTGCACATTAACGTGCGCTCCGGGGTAGTGGCCAGCTCCTCTGGGCCAGCTGTTTGAACCACTGCAGACCCAGTTTAACTGTCACTTGAAAATTCTTTTAAAGTAAAAGAGTTGCCTGGGGTGCCATGCAGAGGGGACCAGGGAACCACTAGAAAAGCAGCGGCCCAGCTAAGGAGACTAGATTCCGCTAAAAAATCTGCCTGACCTGTGGCAGACGGACACTGGGCAGCAAGACAAATCCATTTTCCTTACCTCCTGGTGGGCCACTCTGATGCAGTGCTCCATGCCTGGGCCAAGGTGGGAAATGGGGAAGGGCTTCTTATTTAGAGCACTTCCCCTTAGGGAGCAACAAGTGAATCGCTAACCCAGGCTTTTCTTACAGCTGCTGACACTGATGTTAGAATCAAACAGTGCCAAAGATCTCGCCTGCCTCATTGCAGGCTACTACCGGCTGTACGTGGGCTCGAGCATCTCCATATTCCTCTGGGGTGAGACCACGCAGCCGGCCCACCGCGTCTCCGCAGAGGAAGGTGAGAACCAGTTGCCCTTCTCAGCACAGGGGTGAGTGAAGCAGCACTGGCCGGGGCACCCAGGAGCGACGCGGGGCAGGCGCAGTTTGCTGCTGGGAAGTCAGTCCTCGTGGCTCCCGCCTCCCTGAAGCTGTCGCACGGCCAATTCCCCTCCTGCTCACAGGGGATGCTCCTTGGGGCAGGGCTGGGCCCTCTGTTCTGTCCCTACAGTGCTCAGCCATAACAAGGCCCTGTAGCAGCAACGAAGGGTCCTGTGGCACCTTATAGACTAACAGAAAAGTTTAGTCTATAAGGTGCCACAGGACCCTTGGTTGCTGCGACAGATCCAGACTAACACGGCTACCCCTCTGATACTTGACAACAGGGCCCTGCGGCACCACTGCACAAGCGGAAAGTAACAGTCACGTTTGCAGTAATAATAGTAATACGCCATGCTCCAGAGAGGGGCCAGGGACGAGCCCCAGGAAGGACTGGAGGGTTAGGGAGCCTGCCTTGGCGTGCGAGTCTCCACGAGCGTGGCTGATTTAGCTTTAAGAGGCTAAGGGCTGACTTGGTCCCTGTCAATAGCATCCCCCTGGAGAAGAAGTGTTTGGGAAGGGCTCTAGCAGAGATTGCTCTCACGTGGCCCAAAGGCAGGATGCTGACGCTAGACCAGTGCAGACAGGAGCGAGGGTGTCAGGCGCTAACAATGAGCGTCATTAACCATTGGAGCAGCTCACCGGGAACCTCCCCCCAGGGCAGATCCGGGTGGGAATGGCTGGCGGAGAGCTCTCTGCGTTGTTACAGGAGAGGTGGGAGGAGGTGGGCGCAGTGATTCCTTCGGCATTAGGCTGTGCCAGTGACCAGCTCCAGCCCCAGCCTCAACTTCCCGCAGCTGGGTAGGCCCTGGCTCTAGCTCGCAGGTGGTGGCCCTGTGGGACAGGCTGTGCTCCACCCCCAGCAGCAGACACCGGCGTGGTCTCCCTAGGTGTGCACGGGGCCGGAACGGCTGCTGGCTCTGCGCTGGGCTGGATGCCGTAGCCAGCTGTTTGGGTTGGCTGGTGCTAACCGTGGCCACCCCATCCCTTGCAGGGTACGAGTCGCAAGCCTGCAGCGACTCCGAAGACTCCTGGGACCTGGACCCCCCAGCTGAGCGCTGTTTGGAGCCCGGCTGGCTGAAGCCTTTGGGCGAGGCGGAGGCGAACACAAGCCCCGGCGGGGGGCGTGACAGCGTGGTGGACAGTGCCTCCGAAGCCTCCGACTCAGCCAACGCTGAGAGCAGAGGGTGCAAGACCAGCGGCTCAAGTGACTCGATGGACGCTCTGGAGGAGGATGACTTGGAGGCCTGCTCCGCCAGCAGGCCCGAGTTCCTCCGCCTCCTCACGCCCACTGTGCAAGAGCTCGGCCACCAGGAGGAGGGCTGCTTCACACCGGCCAATGGGGAGGGGAGAGACGGGGCAGAGTCTGCAGATGCCCTCTGCTTCCTGCGGTTCTCCCGAGGAGCCCAGCCCCCGCCCGAGCAGAGAGGGGACAAGGAAGCTGCAGCTCTCCAGGCCGAGCTGTCAGAAGACAACATGAGGGAGTATTACAGCCTCTGCTCCCGCATCTCCCCAGCCAGCAATGGAGAGCGCAGCTCAGGGAGCAGCTCTGTGCCGGACCTGCCGGCCGAGTCTGGCCAGAGAGCGGGTCCAGGAGCGGAGGTGAATGACCTCATCCTGCAGCCCCCTCCGGGCTTCGGGGACACCAGCTCGGAGGATGAGTTCTACGATGCTGCAGACAGGCTGACGCCGACCGACGCCCTGGCAGGTACGCCCCCAGAAGGGGTACGTCTCCCCCAGGCCGGGACCCTCCCTTCCCTCGCCCCAGCGCACCCGGACCTGATCGTTACTGGGTGCGCTGCATGTCCAAGCGACGAGTAAAGAGCCAAAGGCTGGTTGCGTGTCAGATCCAGGATGCCAAGAACACCTCTCCCTGTTCTATAGCCCAGGGCTTTCCCGCAGCTATTTCAATGCAAACCAGTGTCAAACACACAGGTTACTGTCCCTTCTCCCAGGACACCATCGGGGCAGAAACGCCCGGCAGAGGAGCACAGCCATGTCGTAGCTAGCCGGGGCAGGGGCAGGGGGTTCACCTCTAGGGTGGCTATAGAAGAGGTATTCAGGAGAGGCCCATGAGGTGAGACTGTCAAAGATACAGCTAAGGGTTGCGCAGAAGACAAGGGGTTAGCTAAGCAGCCAGGCATGGAACTGCCACTTCCACCAGGCGCCAGCTGTACTCACTCTCCAGGAAGAAAAAGTGTGTTGGGGGTAGTGGGATCAAGCCCCTGACGACGGAAGGTGATGGGGCCTGACAGCCCTGCACCCCAGCCCTCCCCCTTGCCTGCTCCCTGGGGGCTCGTGGAAGCTGCAGAAGCGGTTACAGTAAGCGTGGACATGCCCTTTCCCAGAAGGGTGGTTCTACCAGCGCCCTCCAGGCTGGCACTACACCCACTGGTTACGCCAGCTCTGCCCCCGCCCCACTGGGCTCTCCCACCCGATCAGTAGAGAGCTCATCTTCAGGAACCCTCCACCCAACAGCCCTTTCAAAGGCGGCGAAACCCCGACACACACACCCCGCCCCCGGGAACCCTGGCTTGGTGGCTCTCACCCATATGTAGGTGTGGGTCCCAACCCTGATGGCCGCTTGGGCCTTGCCCCAACCCCCCAGCAGCAGCACCCTGTGCGCTGGGCCACACGGACACGCCCGCGAGAGCCCCCGTTGCAGGAGCGTAGCTCAGGGTGGAGTAGCTCATGGTTCATTTGTCCCTGGTGTGCCAGCCTAGAGGGCAGCTCTGCAGGGTGGTCATCTGGCCGGGATACGCCCTGAACAACCCCTGGCCCTGGGCCTGCCGCCCGGCACACTCAGGCGTGTCACACAGTACTCGTGTGCTCCTCTCTCCTGGCAGGCTCCAGGGCGCTGCCCCGCCTGGGGAAAGGCGAGGCCTGCCTGCTGCGAGCGCCGAGCTGCTGCAGCCTGGGGGAAAGCTGCCTGGCACGACAAGCCCCCAGGGAGAAGCACAGGAAGGAGAAGGAGCTGAAGCACGTCCGGAGCCTGCGAAAAAGGAGATCTTTCCTCCAGACAGATTACACCGCGCAGGTTACCTTCCCACTGGCTCCAGCCCACTCCCTGGAGAGCGTTGTCCCCCCACCCCAGCTCTCCTCCCGCTCTCCTGCAACGTCCGCCCTGAACGAGGCCCCCAGTGACCCGGCGTGCCTGGAAGCCAGGCCCTTTGCCCAGCGAGAGCTCCCGAGTGAAGCCCCTTTGTCCCACTTAATGGAAATGGAGCCTGATGCCCCGGAAACCAAATCCGCAACTGCCTCGGTCGTCACTTCCAGTTCTGCCCTTCGGCCCCAGGGGGAGCAGGAAGGGAAGGAGAATTTGGGCCTGACCTCAATGCCCAGCTGTGCAGAGAACTCTGCATGCACACGGGGCAGTGGCTGTGCAAACCCTTCTGAGAGCGCCGGCCCTTCGGGCGCCAGTGGAGACCCAGCACAAGCAGGAGCCCCCTGGGACTGTCCTGCTGACTGTGCTCACCCACTTTCTGAAGCTGAGGCTGGAAGTATCCCCCAGGCAGGGCGGCAGCAGCAGCCGCCACCCCAGAGTGCCCCGGAGGCGCTGGAAGCCCACCCTGAATTTGGTACCCCTGCACCTGAGGGCAAAGCAGCGCTACCCACTTGTGCAGAACCCAGGAGTTCGCCCCGGCAGTGCTACAGGGACAAGCCAGGCCTGGATCCTCTGCCCACTGCTGGGAAGGGAGAAACAGCACCCCAGCCTGGGCCATCATCTCCCTCTGCAAGGGGAACAGCTGGCCCCACTAGCGGGGCAGTGAGGGAAGGGGCCGAAAGGGTCTCTGGAGCGAGAACCGAAGAGCCCTTGAAAAGGGTGGAGGATAAGAACCACTTGGGTTTCTCTAATGCTACCGAGCTGCTTGCGGACTGTAATGATGGATCGGGAATAATCACTCGCCTGTCCTGGCTTTCCTTTGAAACCAGCACAGACCACGCCGCGCCCTGCCCGCAGAAGGGCATGGACGACACCTCCTCGTCTGGTACTCATCAGCGTCCCTGCACGAGCGGGGACACCGACTTGGGTGACCTAAGGAAGGAAACGCATCTTTCAGCATCTTCTCCCAAAGCCCGGCCGCCTCCGGAGCTGCTCGGCGCAGGGCACGCTGAGGAGCAGGAACCCAGAGAAGATGCAACGCTCATGGATGGTCACCAGGGACAGCCACAGCCCCCCTTGGTCCTGCCCCTTCCGGAGGAGACCACAGAGCAAAGACAGGGCTGCCACCTCAGCACATCGCCGGGGCTGTGTTCTTCTGCCCCCAATGGAACCAGTGATGTCCCAGCACACAGAGAGGGAAACCTTGGAGCAGCTCAGTCTCAGCTGGCTGTGGCCCATGAAAAGGGTGCCCAAGTATCTGCAAGCTGCCACACAGCTCAGCCGTTGGGGTTGACCAGCACAAAGGGACCCCTCTTGCCCAAAGCCGGCACAGACAAGTGCAGCTGTCAGTTGTCGTATGCCAGCTGTTTCCGCGGGCTAGACAATGACCTGGATTACGAGTGTGTTGATGCTGCACACACCACTTCCTCCCGGCCTTTAACAACCCCGCCGGCCGCCAGGAGCTTGTCGTTTCTAGGCTGGGCGCCGGACGAGAGGAACTGTGCTGGCGCGCAACCTCTTGTGAGTGAAAACGGCGCAGGGCTGGAGCCTCACCTGGACACGCTGGGTCGGCTGAAAGAGAACGCGGGGGCGTCGCCAGCTGACTTCTCTCTGTTCCTGGGGAACGTGGCCGAGCTCCAGGCTGTCGTGAGGCAATTCTCAGGAAGCAACACGAAGCACCCTCCGGACACATGCACGACCCATTACTCTGAACACAAGCACGTGCTCTGCACCGAGACCCGCAGGCTGACGGCCAACTGCCAGACGGTCCTCCAGCCAGGCAGGCCGTCCCCAGAGCTGCATGGGGCGTTGCACGCCGCCTTCCAGGACCTCGTGCGCCTGACGGAGCGGTGCTTCCAGTTCACAGCCTGCGGCCTGTGCATGAGGCGCCACCAGGAGCTCGCAGCCAACCTGAAGGATGTGGTTTGCACCTACCAGCAGCTGCTCCACACTGCTCTCCAGACAGAGAAGGGCTGTCACGACTGGAGGGCAACACTGTTAGCCCGCCAGGGCACGGCGCTCACCGCAGCAGCGTTCTGCATGACCCAGCAGTTCAGGGCTGCGCCAACAGCGTGCAGACAGCAGCTCCCATAGACTGACTCTCACGTGGCTGTACCGCCAACAGGAACGTACCCAGCCCACATTTCCTGCACAGCCCAGTGACCCAATAAACAGCTCCCGCCAAAGAGCAAGGCGAATCCTGCAGCAGCCTGGCCGTACGCTGCCAGGCGTGCTCGCCTACAAGCCGCAGCCGAGTTCAGCTCAGCTGCCCTGTTTGCTCCCACGAGGCCTTGCTTGCCCGTCGGGGGGGACGAGGGCCCAGGCTGCCCACCCGCTCAGGCCCTATAAAAATAAGGGTCCAGAACACTGGGCGCAGCTGTCTTTTTTCACATCTCGCCTGGGGGTGGGGGGCGGCCTCCTCCCGCCCTAGTCAGACAGTGGACACGCAGGTTCCCACGTCCAGGGGCTCATTACAAAGCAGGACAAGCTCCCCCACTCCCGCCGCTGCTGTGATACAGCAGGTGCCTCAAAGCCAGACGGCAGCACCTTCCTTAGCGGAAGGCAGGCCTGTCCTGGCTGCAGCCCTGTGGGGCGGAGGGTGGGGGCGGCCACAGGCACTGAGTCACGGGGGCAGGCTAGAGCAGGAGTAGCTAACACGTCCCATGACACAGCGGTGCTTCAATACGCTGGCCTCCAGCAGCAGCCCCCACGCCCAGCTCCTGTGCAGCCTTCCGCAGGGCTGCAGCCGAGCCACAAGACCCCAGTGAAAGGCAGAGCCGGGCCCGGGTTATGAAGCTAGCGGGAAGGGGCCTGGGGCCGGCTGGTGGCCCTGCCCCCTAACGTGAAAATTCTGCGCGTTGTGACAGCTCCACCGTGCATGCAGGTTCCTTTCAGTTAGTGCATTTCAAAACGCCTGTCAGCCCGCAGGCCTGTACCGATACGGCCCCTGATGGGAGGGGGAGGCCTTGCCCTGGCCCCCCAGTACCCCCCCCGCTCCACACGGCCCTGCAGCCCCGCCTCCCTGGCCCCCATGTCCACCCAGTACCCCCCCCCTGCTCCACACGGCCCTGCAGCCCCCCTCCCGGCCCCCGTGTCCCCCCAGTACCCCCCCTGCTCCACATGGCCCTGCAGCCC
The DNA here is from genome assembly GCF_033958435.1 of Carettochelys insculpta. Lineage (NCBI taxonomy): Eukaryota > Metazoa > Chordata > Testudines > Carettochelyidae > Carettochelys > Carettochelys insculpta. Next base: position 1,687,927 of record NC_134141.1, read on the forward strand.
CCCCTCCCTGGCCCCCGTGTCCCTGAGCCCCCCCCCCAGTGCCCCCTGTGCCATACGGCCCTGCAGTTCCCCCCCAGCGCCATACGGCCCTGCAGCCCCCCCCCCCCCCCGCAGCCCCATGTCCCTGAGCCTCTCCAGTACCGCCCCCCGCTCCATACAGCCCTGCAGCCCCCCCCCCGACCCCTGTGTCCCTGAGCACCCCCTCCAGTGTCCCCCACACCATACAGCCCTGCAGCCCCCCTCACTGGCCCCCATGTCCCTGAGCCCCCCCACTCCAGTGCCACATGGCCCTGCAGCCCCTTCCTGCCCCCCCCCCCCCGTCCAAGCCCCCCCTGCTCTACAGCCCCTCCCTGGCCCCTGCGCAGCCACTCAGCAATGCCTGAGTATCTCCACCCCCCACACCCCCGGGATCCCCCAGGCCCTGTACCCCCATGCAGCTGGGCACAACCCACAGCTAGGGCCGACCTCACTTCTGACAGCGCTGTGCGCGGGGGGGGGCGGGGGCGCCAGGCCCCAGGTGCAATGCACGTGGGCACAGTGTGGGGTACACACACCCCTCCAATCCAGGGCAACAAAAGCCCTCTGCCGCTGCACACAAACCCACCCTGCCTGGGGGAGGCTTAGGGGGTGTCCGCACAGCAGCTGGGGGGGGCCGGCTGCCCACCCCTACACGGCAGACAGCAGCAGCCCCAGGGCGTCTCAGCGGCACACGTGGGCCGGGCAGCCCTCCCCCATGCGTGCTCCCTACGGGCCTGCCCGGCTGCCCCCCGGCAGGCTCCTCCCGCCTCTTTCAGGGGGGCAGGGCAGGTACAGGCGGTGCTGGCCCAGCGCCACAAGCTGCCACTCACAGCCGCACCATTCCCAGCCCCCCACTGGCCTGAGCCTCAGCCCCTCTACCCCTCTCTGCGCCCTCGCCCGCCGGGAGCGAGGGGCGTCCACGCGTCCAGCCCCGGGGGGGGAACTTCCCGCCCTCCCTTCCCTGCCCCTTACACGGCCCCGCTCAGGCTCAGGGCCTGGACTCTCCCCTGCAGCGTAACACGGCTGGGAAAGGGGCGGGGGGCTACAGCTCTGGGGTAGCGTCCCTGCCAGAACTGCTCTCACCCACCCGCTGGCGCCAAGAGGGCACAGACCAGGTAGCGGCTGGGGGGGGGTTGGATCACGCGAGAATATGTAATTATAACATTAAACAAACAAAAAGTAGCAGAAGCAGGAGCCCAAGAGAACATCCCTGCGTACAGGGGCTGTGCTGGTGAAGAGCTAGAGCCCTGCCCAGCCTGCTTGTGATTAACATCCCCCCAGGGATTCTTACTTCTCCCCCTCCTGCCCCCCACCCAGAACCGGCAGCTCAGCCGCGCAGCCATTTCCAGAACACGCGCCCAAAGCGGCAGCAGGGTGGGCCGGTTCAGCTGGCCTCTGGCTCACTCCCAGTGGTGACCCCTTTCCCAGCAGTACCCAAGGAGGTAGCTCGTAGGACGCCTGTAAGCCCCTCGCGGCAGGTGAGCCACGTCTCTGCGCACCAGCTGGGCCGACCCCTCTGCTTGAGGCATGGAAAGCAGCTGCTGCCATTGCCTGTGCAGCTCTTTGCGCCCAGCGGAGAAAGTGTCTTTGACGTGTTGCTAAGCGGATGCATTTCCCATCACTCCGCTGGCTCCCGCAGAACGTAGCCTTTTCCCGGAGGAACGCCGGCTTTCAGCGCCTCTGGCCAGCTCCGGGTCTCGTAGTACGTTACTAAGACGTCAAACACTGCAAAAGAGGGGGAAAGCTCAGGCTGAACACAGCGGTCACCCGACAGCTGGCTCCCTCGCTGCGCATTACAACAGCAAAGCCAGCAGCTTTACCAGCTGACAGCAGCCAGCTCTTGCTGCTATTGCGTCCAGTGTGATGGGCCGGTGGGCTGGGAAACTCGCGTGAGAGCAGAGGTGACACAGCAGCAGCTCAACAACACTGGCACTAGGAAATTCTGCCGTTACCCTGCTGCCAAGCCACCGCAGACCGGCCTGAGCACAGCTCCGCAGAAAAGCAGAACAGCCCCAGGCCTCTCCCCGGAGCACGGCCTCACCAGTCACACCTTCCGAACACTGCTCCTCGCGGGCTGCACCTTTAAGGGGAATGGTCCATGTTTATCACTTGGGCCAACTTCCCACCCGCAGGTGCCCCGAGATGGCTGCGTGCTGCGGGGAGAAAGGAGCCGCTGGCCCCTGCCCGAGCTGCCTGGGGCGGGTGTGGTTTCCCAGACTCGTATTCCAGCACCTTGGCCTTCCCATCTGCAGCTACTGCTCACTGGTCTCACCACCGTGGACCAGCTTCCTCATGCTTCGTGAGCCCACGGATGGATGCGTGCAGAATCCAGCTGCCAGCACGCAGCTGTCCTGCGGCGCCCCCAGCTAGCAGAGGCAGTGCTTTGGCTGCTCCACTTCCTTACCTTTTCCTCACCTGGATTACAAGAGAGAGATGGAGAGCGCCGGGGTGCCCCAGTGAGCTTGCGCCAGGCACCTCTGAGCCCAGCCTCCTGGCTGAGCAGCAGTCCCCAGGTTTTGATAAGGGGGGTGGGAGGGATTCCCAGCTTGGGATAAGGGGACCTCGTTTTCCACCCCGCTGCAGGTACTGCCCTCGGGCAGCAGAGCACGGTCACTGCTCAGGGAGCAGCTCTGCTGCTTGGAACGCGCACGGGCTGGCAGCCACTGGCACGCGAGCACAAGCTGGCCCAGCCGAACGAGCTCGGCCTCGGCCTTGCTCTTAGCAATAGGCGTTTGCCTTGCCAAGCGACAGCTCCTCCGCAGTCAGTGGCGCTTCTGCTGGCAGCGCTGATGGGCACCGCGGCTGGCCTCGCCTTCCAGCAGATGGCGCGGCCGGGGGCCTGCCTGAAGGCGGGGGGACAGGGAAAGCTTCCACCTTGCTATACCTGTGCGACAGGAGTCACGGCCAGCTAGGGCCGCACATGCACCCACTCCTTGTCCCTGCCCCTCTGGTTGTTCTAGTCCAACTGGTGCCTGACCGTTCCCCCCGGGGCCTGGCCTGACACTGCTGCCCCAGTGCAGAGGTCTGGCCTGCAGCCGTGCTGGGGTGAGAAGCAGCCTGGACCATACCTTGATTGATGGCCAGTGTTTCTGAGTGGTAGTTCTTCGTGTTGGCGCTCTTCACCATGTGCTCTGCGATGGGCAGCCGAGCAGTCTGCACGGAGCGCTCCCGAGCCTCCCGCCAGCTCAGCTTCTGGAGGGCACAGACAAGTGTCACGCCCACGCCCGCCCTTTCACACACGCTGCCCTCTGCGCAGGAGCTGGGGGCAGACCCACGCCCTCCAGGGCCGTGCAAAGCACAGACCAGAGCCGGCCCTGCTGCACCCATGTGCCCCAGGAGAACTGCCCTCCCAGATCACAGCGGGGACCCGCTGGCAGCAGCAGGCAGCTCCAGAACAGTGGGCCGCAGGGGAAGGGCCTTCTCAGCACTTGGGAGGAGGTTAGCTCGCCCCAGGGGCATGAACCCTGATCTCCCCCAGGAGGCTGCGAGGGAGCTGCCAGCGCTGCTCAGGGACAACCCGGGGAAGGCCGCTCAGGACAGTCTTCTGCCCGTCCCTCCCCAGCAGGAGGCGAGCGAGCGGAGGCTAAGCCTGGGCTGGCGTGTGCCACTGGACGGAGCCGCTCTCGGTTTGGCGCTGCTGCCTGGGGAATCCCGTCTCAGCCGGCTCGTTCCCTCCCTGGGCCAGCCCTGCGTGGGCTCGGCCGGGTCGCAGTCAGCCAGCCCTCACGCTCGAGCAAAGCCACTGGCACAGCCCAGGCCAGCCTGGCCCTACAGCCTCCAGCTGCTCCCAGGGCCTCGCAGGCAAGGAAGGAAGTGGCCAACGCACCACTGGGTAGGCACATGTGAGGCAGCGGAACAGCCTGCACTGGGGGCTTCCCGGGCAGTTCCTTCCACCCTCAGTGACAGGACCCTCCTCCCACGCACGGCTCCTGCCCCCAGGGGACGTCATCTCCAGGCTGGGCAGCTGCCAGGCCCTCCACACACGCCTGGGCCCCCAGACAGCGATGCCTCCAATTCCCCACGGCCTTCAGGGGCATTAGGCGCCCACGTCCTCGGAGGGCACGACCCTGAGTGATCACATTCAAAGCGTGACGTGCCCGGGTCTTCCTTGTCTAGAGCTCGCCCAGCACCTACGCCGCACACACGGGTCCCCCCGCAGCCCCGGCACAGGACTGCCTCTCGCCTGGGAGGTGGGTGCTGCCAGGCCCGGGGCCGAGCGCCTGCCAGACGTAGGCTGTGCCCTCTGTGGGAGCCGTCTCTACCCAGCCCGCCACGCCACCTGGGAGGTGGGTGCTGCCAGGCCCGGGGCCGAGCGCCTGCCAGACGTAGGCCGTGCCCTCTGCGGGAGCCGTCTCTGCCCAGGCCCGCCACGCCGCCTGGGAGGTGGGTGCTGCCAGGCCCGGGGCCGAGCGCCTGCCAGACGTGGGCTGTGCCCTCTGCGAGAGCCGTCTCTGCCCAGGCCCGCCACGCCACCTGGGAGGTGGGTGCTGCCAGGCCCGGGGCCGAGCGCCTGCCAGACGTAGGCCGTGCCCTCTGCGGGAGCCGTCTCTGCCCAGGCCCGCCACGCCGCCTGGGAGGTGCCGCATCTAACGCGCTCCGGAACACCGTGTGGCTGGCGCCAGTTCTATGGAATTCCAGCCTCCCGTGCTTGGAACGCGACGCTCAGCACTGCAAGCCCCCGGCTTCCCCATGCAGCGCCTCATCTGCCCCCAGGCCAGCTGCATCAGCAAAGCTGCCCAACGGGGGACCTGCGTGGCCCCCACCCCACGGAAGGCTGGACCACTTCCACTGGGTCATGCGCAGAACGGGGCAGAGATGGGGAGAGAGGCCAGCAGAGCTGGCAGGGAGCAACCAGAGCAGGCGACTGCTGAGTGAGCCATGCCCCGTCGCCCCTGCCCAGGCTCTGAGTGAGACTTGAGACACCAGCCCTGCTCACGGTGCTGGGTGTGACCATGAAGTGTCTTCTGATGGCCTGAGCCATGGCCCACAAAGGGGAAAAGAGCGCGAGTGCTGGCATCGCGTCCTGCTGGGGCTGCACTAGGGCTGGCTGAAGGTCTCAGCCTTTGGTGCAGCTTTCAGCTGGCACTCACCTTCTGAATGCTTTCGTCCACGAGCCCGCCAAGGACGTACACTTTGTGGGGGTGCACCTCCTGCAGCACTAGAAAGAGAACGGAGCGTCGGCCTGCCCCACGAGCGCCGGCCTGATGTGGAGCGCCGGCCTGATGCGGACCACCGGCCTGCCCAATGCGGACCACTGGCCTGATGCGGACCACCGGCCTGCCCGATGCGGACCACTGGCCTGATGCGGACCACCGGCCTGCCCCGCGAGCGCCAGGCTGGCTTAGCAGGAGCAGATCAACTGCAGAGGAGCACTCAGGCTCAGGCAGTTCTCTGCACAAGCTGGGCCCCGAGTGCTCCAGGCAGCTGGGGCCATGCCGCGTGCTCCAGAATGGTGTGCTGTACCCTACGCTTGTGCTGGGGAGGGGTCTAACCCTACGGTCTACAAAGGAAACTGTCAAACATGCCTGTCAGCCTGAGTCTGCAGAGAGCCTGAAACAATGGCTTGGGGAGGGCTGAGAACTGCAAAAGTGCAGCAGCAACACTGGGGAACTCTTCACCACTGAGCCCGGTGACATGCAGCTTGTGTGCTTCACCCTCAGAGCTGCCAGAGACCAAAGCCCCCACCCCATTCCCCTGGCCACGCTCCCCCAGCTGTGACACCCATTCCCAGCCCCCAGCTGGTGGTGCAACCCAGAGGAGCCGCGTGCAGCGCAGGGACCAGCACGCCCCAAAGGCAACGTTCAGCATGAGCCCCGAAAAGCCTCTCTCGTCAGGTAGAGCTGGAAGTGCCCCACAGGTGCAGCCTGCTCACCCCGAGCGCTGCAGCACACGGGCCCAGGCATCCAAAGGCGTCCAAACCCCTCACTCCCGCTGAGGCCAATGGCTGTTAAGACTAACTGCCTGCTGGGATTTGGGGCTAAGCCTTCGTTCACAGCTGAGCAACCTTGAACCCTGATTAGGGCAGATGGCCCCAGCTGGATGCCAGCCCCCTGCCCTGCTGCATCAGTCGGATCTGACTGGCCTCAAGCAGCCTTTAAAAAAAGGCCGGAAAATGAGGCATGGGGCCATTGGGTTGAAGATATATTCTTGACTTCCGCAACCCAAGCTCTCTCCTGCCGCAGCTCCCCCGAGCTAGCAAAGGACTCACCATTCTCCGAGTCAGGAGTGAGGTAGACAATCGTCTCGAGAGGAAACAGGTCCAGGTAACTTTCTGGAGCGGTGTCCACCTGAGACCGCCAAGGGGAGAAGAGACATGTGAAGCAGACCAAAAGCCTGTCCGGCTGGAGTCCGTCAGGTGGTCCATCCCAGCATTCTCAGACCCAGAGCGCATCCAGCCCACGAGAGCACGATGCGTTCAGAGCACACCAACCCCGCTCCATAGCTGAACGGGCCACTGGCCATTCCCAAGTTTTGCTAAATTCTTCCCTGAGCAAAATTAGCAGGCAGGTATCGAGGGCAAGAGCTCAGCAATACTCCTAACTAACTTCACAGCCTCACTTGAGAATCCAAGGGTCGGCCACAGCTAGTCACCGCAAAGCCCTTGAACGCCCCAGTTCACGAGGTTTCTGGGGGAATCGAGCACAATATTTTCGGGGGGGGGGGGGGGGGGGGGGCCAGGTCTCCCTGGTGCCAGGCCCTGTACAACACACAAGACAAAAAGATGGGCCCTGCCCCACAGAGCTTAGTGGGACCGTTTCTCAGCTTTTTTTAATGGAGATGCTGGCCGGGGGAAGCCTGAGTTTTATCCCCACAGATCCCCTGTGTGACCTCTTGCAGGGCAAACCGTGGAAGCCAAACTTCCCAAGGGGCCCTGGTACCACCGTGTGAAGACAGGGTCACTCAGGTCCTAGTTTGGCCTACCAAGCCTCAGCTGCGCCTGACCAGGGCGAGGAGGAAGGAAACCAGCCTGACGCGGACAGCCGGGTCTGCGGTTGCTGGGCTGGCTGGTAGGAAAAGCATCTCTTGATCTGTGAGCCAGACAAGCTCAAGGTGAAGGCCGAGAGCCAACGAACGCGACGCTCCCGCTCGCTCCCCCCAGCCACGTCCAGAGTAAATCGACCTGGTGCCAAAGTCAGGCAGCAATGGAAATGGAACGTGTGAATGGCCACAGGCGCCCAGGCCCAGCGCACCCAGCACCCTGTCTCTCTCAGTGGACAGCATGAGATGCACCAGATAAAGGTGTAAGCGCCACACGTCTGCCCATGGTGGGATCACCTGTCGTGCCCCCCAAATCAAAGTTCTTCTGAAGCCAAAGAGAATCCAGAGCCCCTCCTCTAGGCCTGGGCTGTCCTTCTGCTCTGTGTTCGCACAGCACCGAGCACTAAGGGCCCAGGGCCATGGCTGGCCTGCTGGGAAAGCAAAAAACAAATAATAATTTCCCTTTGGCCTGCAGCAGTTCCACTGCCCATTTACGAGCCCACTGAGGGTAACTCCCTCCTTTCGCTGGCTTTGACTGAGACACCCATCTCCTGGTTCACACCGACACGTGGCTGCTTTGCTCACACGAGGAGCACGTGAAAAGGTTCAAAGGCGAAGGGAATGATTATACTTTGAGTTATTGCATTTAAAACAAGTCTGGTCACTCCAGGAGCACCAGGACAGGCTGTGTAGGAGTGGGCAGCAGTCCCTGTCTCATGGAGCTCCCTCCCACGTGAGTGACTCTTCGGGACTTACCAGGTAGCGGGAGAAGCCGTCATTCATTCGGAAGCACTCCTCGTAAATCCGACTGCCCGGCACAAAGCCGCTCAGGCAAATCCAAAATGGCTTCTCGGCTTTCTTGTTGGAGCCGTACAGCCTCCTGATCTGAGCAGCCAGGCGACTGGTTTCCTTCCGAGAGACAACAAGCAGCGTCCGACAACTGCCCTGCTGGCTCTGAGCTCAGAGCCACAGGCACCACTCCCGCCAGAGAGCTGCCGTCACAGCATGATCCTGCCCAGGCCAGGTTAGCAGCACAGCCTGGGGGGCAGCCGAGCGCCTGCGTTAGGTAGACGAACCCGCAGGCTGTCTGCGAGGGAAGAGGGAGATTCATGCTGGGCTGAGGTGGGGAGGGGTTGCCGGGACTCCCTGCTTGTGCGTGGCATTTCAGAGACAGCGGCCCCAGAGCAGGCGCCCGCAGCCTGGGTCTGAAGCAGGCCGGGGTCAGGCGGACAATCAGAGCATGGGCCCGTGGGAAGCAGAGCCCCATGCCTGGGCGTCGGGGCTGGGGTTATCCCAAGCCAAGCGCCTTTGTTCTCACTCTAGCCCCGGATGCTCCTGCTCTGGGTAAAGCTTTGCAGAGCAGCCTGCTTCCTGCGAGGTCCTCTGGCCTGGCTGGAGCCCTGCGCCCAGCCCTCCACCGGCCCTCGCTGGTTATTTAAAGGAGAGGCGCTGGGCCTGCCGCAGATGAGCTTTGAGAGCAGAACCCAGAGAGAATCACCTCTCAACACCGGAGCAGGGAAATGGACCTCTTCCCCAGCCAGACCCTGAGCCTGCAGCGCAGCCTGCTGGCTGGTCTCTGCTAAGCACCTCCCACCGGCCCCAGGGAGACTCGGGACTGGTGAGGCTCCCCGCTGGCAGCCCCCCTGTGCACCCCAGCACAGCGGCGGCAGAGCGCACCTTCTCCGTCATGTGGCTGCTCACACTCAGGTCCACACACAGCCGCGGCCCTGCCTCCCTGGCCGCCAGAAGCCGTTCCCTGGACATGGCTTTCGCCGTGCGCTTGCTGTGCTGCGGAGCCGCCCCTGGAGCACCGAGCAGAGTGAGATGGGACAGGGTTAGTGGGAGTGGGGAGAAGGACTTCAGGCCCTGAAATAATGCAAGCACCTGCCACGCGGCCTGAAACCCCTGGGCCCCAGCAGCCTGGCTGGGGCCCTCGGAGACACACTGGCAGATGGGCACATTCTTCCCCCACTCCCTACTCCTGCTGAGCCCCCAGCCTGGCCCCGTCTCTGAGAGCTGCATGTCTCTCTCCAATTCCCTGCCTGCCCCCAACAACAGGTCTATGTTGGGGCTGGAGCAGGAGTGTTGCCACTGGGAGAGACCTCTCCTGGTGCGCTGATTGCAGGAGGAGCCCTGATTCGAAAGGACAAGGGGGGGCCACTCACCTAGTTAGCTAAGGGGGTTGTACACAAATGCAAGAAGCCTGGGAAACAAGCAGGAGGAATGAGAGGCCCTGGCACAGGCAAAGGAGCGTGAAGTGGTTGGAATAATGGAGATTTGGTGGGACGAGTCGCATAACTGGAGCACGGTCATGGAAGGGCAGACACTGTTCCGGAAGGACAGACGGGGGAGAAAAGGACGAGTTGCGCTCTGTGGGAGGGAGCAGTGTGATTGCTCAGAGCTCCAGTGCATGGAGGGAGAAAATCCACTTGAGCGTCATCGGGTTAAGCTTAGAGGCGGAAGCAACAGAACTGGTGTTGTGGTTGGCATCTGCTATAGGCCGCCAGATCATGGAGATGAGGATTTCTTCAGACAACGAAGAGAAGCTTCCAAATCACAGGCCCTGGTTCTCATAGGAGATTTTAATCACCCCGATATTTGTTGGGAGACCAATACGGCAGCACACAGACAATCCAGGAAGTTTTTGGAGAATGTCGGGGATAACTTCCTAGTACAAGTGCTGAAGGAACCAACCAGGGGCCATGCGCAACTTGACCTGCTGCTCACAAACCGCGAAGAACTAGTAGGAGAAATAGAAGTGGGAGGAAACCTGGGCTGCAGCGACCATGAGATGGTAGATTTCAGGATCCAGACAAAAGGAAGGAAGGTGAGCAGTAAAATACAGACCCTTGATTTCAAAAGAGCAGACTTCGACTCCCTGAGAGAACTGATGGGCAGCATCCCTGGGAAGCTCATATGAAAGGGAAAGGAGTACAGGAGAACTGGCAGTATTTTAAAGAGGTCTTATTGAAAGCACAGGAACAAACCATCCCGATGAGCAACAAGAAATGCAAACATGGTAGGCAACCAGCTTGGCTTAACAGGGAAATCCTTGGCAAGCTTAAACTCAAAAAGGATTCATATGAGAAGCGGAAACTTGGACAGATGACTAAGGAAGAGTATAAATATATTGCCAGAGAATGCTGGGGAGTAATCAGGAAAGCAAAAGCACAACTGGAACTGCAGCTAGCAAGGGATGTGAAGGTTAACAAGAAGGGTTTCTACATGGATGTTAACAATAAGAGAGTGATCAGGGAGGGTGTGGAGCCATTACTGGATGAGGGAGGTAACCTGGTGACAGGTGATGTGGGAAAAGCTGAAGTACTCAATGCTTTTTTTGCCCCTATCTTCACAGACAAGGTCAGCTCCCCGACTACGGCGCTTCACAGACAAGGTCAGCTCCCTGACTACGGCACTAGGCAATGCCATACAGGAGACTCCTGAGTTACACGCAGGTTGTGTTCCTGACCAACCACACGTAACTCAAATTCTGCCCAAATTGGGAGGAGCCAGGAACCAAGTAGCAGCCTGGATCCTGGCTCCCCTGTGCTTCTGCGAGCTGGGAAACTGTTCAGTTTCCTGGCCTGGCCCTGCAAGCAGCGGGGATGCAGAAGCCAGGCTGCCACCTGATTCCTGGCTCCCACAAGTGGAGGGAAGCCAGGAAACTGACCAGTAGTGCTGGTCAGTTTCCCAAATCCCACAAGTGGCATGGAGCTGGGAGCCAGGCTGGAGATAGGTCTATCTCACAGAGCTGGAAGGGACCTTCAGAGGTCATTGAGTCCAGTTCCCTGCAGTCACAGCAGGACCTAGCACCATCCCCAAGAGATTTGTTTTTTTCCCAGATTGGCCCCTCAAGGACTGATCTCAGAACCCTGGGTTTAGCAGGCTGATACTCAAACCACTGAGCTACCCCTGGTCCTGCGCTCCCTAGCTCTCAGGATTTTGACTCGAGTTAATACAAGCAATGCGCAAGTCAAAATTGTACATGTCGGGGGTCTACTGTATGGCAAGGAGGTGGGCAGCCCTCAGTGAGGAAAGAACAAGTTAAGGGCTATTTAGAAAATCTAGACATACACAAATCCATGGGTCTGGATTTAATGCATCCAACGGTACTGAGGGAATTGGCAAATGTCATTGCTGAGCCGTTAGCCGTTATCTTTGAAAACTTGTGCAGATTGGGAGAGGTCCTGGATGATTGGAAATAAGCAAATGTGGTGCTCATCTTTAAAAAAGGAAAGAAGGACAATCCAGGGAATTACAGATCAGTCAGCCTTACCTCAATCCCTGGGAAAATAATGGAGGGGATCCTCAAGGAATCCATTTTGAAGCACTTGGAAGAGTGGAAAGCGATCAAGAGTAGTCACCATGGATTCACCAAGGGCAAGTCGTGCCTGACCAATCTGATTAGCTTCTATGATGAGGTAACTGGCTCTGTGGACACGGGGAAATCAATGGATGTGACATACCTTGACTTCACTAAAGCTCTTCATACAGTCTCCCACAACATTCTTGCCTGTAAGTTAAGAAGTATGGATTGGACCCATGGACTATAAGAGGGATAGAAAGATAGCTTGGCGGTCAGGCCCAACAGGTAGTGGTCAACGGCTCTCTGTCTTTTTGGCGGTTGGTTTCAAGCGGGGTGCCCTAAGGATCGGTTCTAGGGCTAGTATTGTTCAAAGTCTGTATTACTTACCTGGGTGAGGGGATGGATTGCACCCTCAGCATGTTTGCGGAGGACTCTACACTAGGGGTCAGGTAGATATGTTGGAGGGTAGAGACAGAATCCAGAGTGACCTGGATAAATTGGAGGACTGGGCCAAAAGTAATCTGATGAAGTTCAACAAGGAGAAATGTAGAGTCCTGCACTTGAGATGGAAGAGTCCCAAGCATTGTTACAGGCTGGGGACTGACTGGCTAAGTAACAGTGCAGCAGCAAAGGACCTGGGAATTACAGTGGATGAGAGGCTGGATATGAGTCAACAGTGTGCCCTTGTAGCCAATAAGGCTAATGGCATATTGGGGTGCATTAGGAGAAGCATTTCTAGCAGACCTAGAGAAGTTATTATTTCCCTCTACTCAGCACTGGTGAGGCCACATCTGCAGTACTGTGTCCAGTTATGGGCCCACCAGTACAAAAGGGATCTGAACACATAGGAGAGGGTCCAGCGGAGGGCAACAAAAACGATTAGGGCTGGAGCACATGACCTATGAGGAGAGGCTGAGGGAACTGGGCTTATTTAGTTTACAGAAGAGAAAAGTGAGGGGTGATTTGATAGCAGCCTTCAACTTCCTGAAAGGCAGCTCTAAAGAGGGTGGAGAGGGGCTGTTCTCAGTGGTGACAGATGGCAGAACAAGGAGCAATGGCCTGAAGTTGAAGAGAGAGAGGTACAGGTTGGATGTTAGGAAAAACTATTTCCCCCAGGAGGGTGGTGAAGCACTGGAATGTGTTACCGAGAGAAGTGGTGGAATCTCTATCCCTGGAGGTTTTTAAGTCCCAGCTTGACATAGTCCTGGCTGGGATGACTGAGTGGGGTTGACTCTGCTTTGGGCGGGGGGCTGGACTCAATGACCTCCTGAGGTCCCTTCTAGCCCTAGGATTCTATGATTCTAGGACTGCAGGAGAGGGACCTATTAATGCCACAGCACACGGCACTGGCTTGCCACCTGCAGCACACTGGGTTCTGCTCCCCGCAGCCCACGGGAGATGAACTCAGCCAGCGCTGACGGGGGCTGGCGCCTTCTCTCAGGAGACTGGCACGCCTAGAGTCTGGCCCAGCCAAAGGCTGGCTGGGAGGGGATGGGGTGGCCCTCTGTAAGTACTCCCAAGGAGAGCTACCAAGGGGAAAGGATGAGGCTGACACAAGAGCAGATGGGGATCCACTGACGAGCAATAAATTCTGGCTGAAAACTAGAAGAAGGGTTCTCACCAGCAGCAGGACGGGTCCCCCAGATACCAGAGGGGCAGACAACCCAAGTGCTGTCTGGATGGAGCTCGGGAAGCCCATGAACAGGATTACCCAGTGGGGCTGCCTGGAGGGCAGGGAACTGGACTTTCTGAGCCCAATGGACTCAGGTCTCCCTGCAGCCTTGTGTGCCCCAGGCTGAGCCCTGTACCATGCGAACGAGAGATGTTTGGTCTGCCAGGCAGCTGCCTGGCCACTGATCGTCCGCCACTGAGGGCCATGGCAGGAGCAGAGAGACACTGGCAGCTGCCCAGATGAGCGCAGTGGTTACAGAGCAGATTAGCTTATTCCCTGGGTCTCTCATGCCTGGGTCACACCCTCAAATGGGGCTGTCTCTCCCAGCTAGGAACACTAACTTGAACCACCCACCTGTCCTACACCAAGACTATGTGTGGCAAGCCCTTGCAGGCCTTAACCAGCAGGATGCTTCAGTCTGACGGTGCTCAAACAACTTCCGGTGCAATTACCTTTTAATAACACACAGGCCTCAAAACTCAGCCAGGCAAATGTTCCAGAAGCTCGTATTATATGGGTTTGCACAAAGGCAATTTCATTTCCTTGTGCAGATTGCTCACTTGTGGATGACTGGATGTGGTTACCTATTACAGGGGGGGCTGGGCTGGGCTCTTGGTGAATGTGCTCAGCTCTGGAGACCGTGTTCAGTGCCTCTTTATCTTATCTGTGATCCTATGGTGGATTTCCCCCCACCGCTGGGTAAAACTCCTGGCACTCTGTCACCGAGAAGCAGCAGAATCTTGGAGAGAGCTCTTGGAGCATCTGTGAGTGTCTTTACGGCAGCGTTAACTTGAGCCTTGCCCCTAACCCAAGTCCCATCCCTGGCCCCCGAAGTGGCGAATGAGCGAGTGCTTCCATTTGCACTGGCTGGCAGGACCAGAGGGACAGGCAACGGTACAGTTAACCCAGTCGTGTTGGCTGCCTCTAGACTTACCTTGAAAGTTGATGGCTGTTATGCAATTTTTGGTGCACCGATTGCATACCAAAAACTGACTTTGCAGCCATTGACTTCTGTGCCTGTCTTCTGTGCGCTACTCCCACCAACCCTCCTTACTACCATACGGCTCAGGAGGAGTTCTCGGGTCGATGTCGGCCCTGGAACGTGCCGTTTCCTGCATGAGCAAGACGGCGCCCCGGAAGATCAACCCAGAGCAGTCAATCTTCTCTGGTGAGTGTAGATGCAGCGTCTGTGCAGCTCCGGTGTCATTGGGCAGCGCAGCCACTAGGGGGAGGCTGAGAACTTGACCTAACTCCACCGTCAAACAGAACCAAAAGCCCACAGGCCTATCTACACTTGAAATTTGGGTTGCAGCCACACTACACTAGTACAGAGCTGGTGCTTTGCCCATAGTCCCTGTACTGAAGACAAGGCCACAGACAAAGAATCAAAGCCATTGACACAGGGGGTCAGATTCACAGCTGGGGCAAAACAGCCATTCCCCAGCAGCTAGTAAGCTAGCCTCGGTTTGCAGTCTGCTCGTACCTTTGTCTTCCGCACGGTTCGCTCGTCTCCTCTCCTTTTCCTGCTTTCTCTTTTCCTTCTTCGCTGTAACTGTTCTCTCCCAATGCCTGTGTTTCCTCCAAACATTCCTCTGTACATGCAAAGAGAACAAAAGTGGGGAGAAGCTCATGGAGGCACAAACGTTTGAAAGTGACGACCTAAGCTGCTTTTCTGAAAAATGGACCTCGGTTTGAGCCCACATTTGGAGAAGGACGCCAACTTTTCAGCTGCAACTTTGTGTACCCCACCCCGAACATGTGCGCAGGGGATGAGCAGACCCCCACCCGCCTAACTTGCACAAACAAATTTAGAGTTTGCTTATACAAAATCATGGGGCCAAACCACCAGGCTGGGCAGAAGAACAGTAAATGTTTGGGCCTGAAGAACAAAACCAAGTTGCAGATTTAGAAAAAAGATTGCTTTGAAGAGTAATTTTGCTTGTAAAACTACTCCGTTAACAACCAAGAAACCAATGTCACCAGTCAAGTGTATTTCCCTCTAGAAGAGCCCATTCCAGCAAACTCCCTGGCTTCCAGGCTGAAAGATCAAGGCTCTAAAACTATTTTCTTTTTCCGAGGTTGCTCCTGAGTGACAGGTCTTGGCTACCTCTAGCTCTGTCACGCATTTACCAAAGGACCACCACCAAAACAAAGGCCAGAGAGCTAACTGAGCCTGAGTCACTACTGGCTCAGATCATTAAAACAAGAGCTTTTAAAGAGCCACACTGCTTCACCTCTTCACCCCTCCCCCACTGCCGCTACCTCCTCACCACCTTGAATGTGTCTCTCTGCGGAGTGATGCAAACTCACGGGTAAGTTTCGAGGGTTATGGACCAGTCTCTAGCTCAGTGGTGGGCAACTGGCAGCCCATAGGTGCCAGGCTGCAGGGGGCCCACTGGGCTCCACGCATGGCCCAGGAAACATTGTGTTGAGAGGGTTGCCAGATTCTGCTGGTTTACAGCCATGTTCTTTTCCTACTGGTATTACAAAACTGACACGCTCTTAAAGCAAGCACACACAACGTGAAGAGTGTGCTCACTCCACACAACACTGGGAGAGCCAGGCACTCCCTCTGCAGCCAGTCGAGGGCTGCTACAGTTCAGCCGGCACACCCGCCCGTTCGAGGTATGCCAGTGCAGTTAGCACAATGACCCCATCCCAGCAGACCCTCTTGCTTACAACAGCCTTACAGCCCACTGGGCTGGGGGAGGGCCACTGCAGCACCTCGCTCACTAGCCTGAGTTGCCCCTCGCTGTTCTGGCAGGATGCAGCTGTGTCCGAGTTCCTGGTTCTACGAGAGGGGGGTGTTTACACTGCACCAAACCAGGGTTTGCTAAGAACACAATTTCTAGTTTTAGTCATTACTTTTAGTAGCTCCAGCATCTAGCTCTGACTCTGTGTGCAATGCTGAGAGGCCCTGATCATGCCACTGGACCTGAACGGGCAGCACCACACACCCACGCAAGCCACCTGGCCGCAAGGGGCTGCCCGGGCGGACCCGCTGGTGGGATCAGAGCTGCACCTTGCGCTGAACATACCGAGCACCACTTCTCCTTCCTCACAGGAAGGTCTTTTGGGCTGTCACAGCCAGCGTCAATCTGCAAGAGCCGAAAGCTTTCACAGATGCTTTCCCCATCTCCTCCATCCTCCTGCCAGGTGGCTTCGCATTCCTTTTCTCCATCTGCGCCCACGGCAGGGTGGCTCTCCTCCACATCACGCTCTGCCAGGGTCATCCTTGCTCCGTGCCGGGGCTCCTGCCTGCTGTGGCGGGGCTGCGCTGTGCAGAAACGACAGGTATCAGCATCCAATAGACTGTGCATGTTGAATTCAACAAGCCAGTTTCATCCTTCCTCGCTGCAACTCTCACCTACTTGGCCCACTGCGCCCAGCCGGGGAGCGGGGGGGGGACACCAAACAGCATTTCCACTGCTGCCCTCCCCCAGGCGTTGATGGGGTGGGGGGAAGCAGCTTTGGTCTGGCCCCCAGAGCCTGCCAGGCAATGCTGCAAGAGGGGTGTGCGTCGTCAGCAGCCCACTCAGAAAGGGGGGCTTGTAGGCACTGGAAAACTCCCTGGCCCAGTCTACAGAGGCCCTGGAGCAAACCCGGCCCCAGGCACCTTTGAACCCCACTAGCTGATGGGGCACGAGCAGCCAGCGGGCAGAGAAGGAAAAGCAAGAAGAGGTTTTCTCCACTGCCTGAGGAAGCGGCCTGCAGGTCACGCGGGGTGTGGCGCTCCCGGGGAGAGACGCCGCGAGCCTGCGGCAGGAGGGGATTAGGAGCACGAGTGTGGGGGAGGAACCAGCCTTCCGGCACGGGGATCGTTCTCCTTAGGGGGAGGGCGGCAGATTGCAACCCGCACGCCCAGGGCCAGCTCCCGGCACACTTCTCCCTGTCGCTGCTCTGCCCCTCCTGCACGAGGGAGGGGAACAAAGGAGAACAATTAGGTTCGGGCCTTTTCGCCCCCTCCCCCTGCGACTGACCCGCCCTGGGAAGGGCGCCGGGGCAGGAGGCTGAAAGGAGGCCAAGGGAAGGCGCTTCGTGGCCTTTGTCTCTCGTTGCCGAAGGAGGCGGAACGCGCCAGCCCCACACCGAGATATCACCATCACCGCACCCGCACCCGCACCCACCTCCGCCTCCTCGAGGGCCCGGGGACCGGCACCGCCCCCCCGCGCTGCACGTTGCGCACCCTTACCCCGCCCCCATATCCGTGCTACGGGTACCCCGCCCCCTTCCCGCCGCCGGGCGCAACCCACACTGCCGCCGGCCCGAACGCCACGCGTGGGGAGCGGACGTGCTCCTCCGGGCGCGCCTGTGCAGCGCCGAGCACTGCTGGAGCTTCGCGGCCGGCGGCCTCCAGCGGGGCCCCGAGACTCCCAGCGCGGCCGCGCTCTGCTCCCCCCGCTAGCCCGTGTGACTGGCCGCCCCGGCCCGCAGCCCGCTCCGCCCCGAGCTCCCGGCCTGCGCTCTCCCGCGGCATTCTGGGCGCTGTAGTCCCAGCGCCGCCCCGCCCGGCCTGGGTGGACCCCGCGGGGTGCTTCGGGGCGCCCTCGTCCTCTTGCTCCTTCTGCCACCGGGCATCAAACCTGCCGAGCCGCTCCTAAGGCCGCCGTCCTGCTTCTCCCTGGGGAGCTACTTCCCATTTTATTTCCAGCCCTCCCGGCTCGTGGGATCCGCGTGGCTCCAGCTGCCAGGCGCAGGCCATTGGAAGCCCCTCTCCACAACTGCAAACTTTCAGCCGCCGGCTGAGCGCTTTGGAAAGCAAAACCCTTCAGTGCTTTCCACGGCTGAGAGTCCTACCCTGCTCAGCTCATGTCTCAGGCAAACGAGCACAACCCTTACACTTGTTCCTCCGGGAAGCTGCAGCCTGGTGCATCCCTGTTTTGGAGCACAGACTGGAAACCTGGCAGCCAAGTTTACCCTAGTGTCAGGGCGGTGCTATGTCTTGTCACTGTTCACGCCGAGGGGTGGCAGGCTCCTGGCAAACTGCCCTGCACACATGCTCAGCAGCGACTTGGGTGAGTTTGGCAGCAACTGAAAATTGTCCATAGATTTCATCTGGACTGAACTTGCCACGCGCAGAGAACTCACACCTGGGGCGGGTGCTGGAGCTGGGAGTGTAGGAGCACGGAAGTGTCACCCATTACATGCAGGAGCTACAGTTTGGTTCAATGGTTCACAGCGTCCCCACTCTACAAACTGTTGCCCTGCCTCTGTAGCTGGGACCAGACCACCTGCCTCCCTGGGACAGCAACTGAGCACGTTCTACCCTGGGCATGCAGGGACCAAGCAGGACCTTTCCTGCAACAATGGGGCAACTTAACTCAGACATTTCCTAACTGGTGAGTGACTGACTTTGTAACCCTGGTGTTCTTTCACATACAGTGTCTGTCAAATAGTAACAGAGAGAAAGCCGTGCTAGTCTATATACTATCAAAGCAAAAATGCAGTCCAGTAGCACTTAAAGACTAACAAAATAATTTATTAGGTGATGAGCTGTCATGGGACAGACCCACTTCCTCAGACCATAGCCATACCAGAACAGACTCAATATTTAAGGCACAGAGAACCAAAAATAGTAATCAGTAATCATATTTCAAATGTAACTATTTCTTGTTTGTTTTATAGTGGTTCATAGAGGCTTAAACTAAAATCTGGACCTCGTTGCACTTGAACGGCCTACAAACACCTCACAAGACTGCCCATGGCACTGAAGAACCTAAAAGGACAAAACAAAACTAGCAGTATTATCCCCATTTTATAGATGGAGAAACTGTAGCACTGAGCAAACAGAGATTTGTCTACCTGAGTGATCAGAACACAGCAGCTAACTGCCTACCTGCACCCTGCTGGCACATGATACCAAATCTTTTTGAGAGCTTTAGCTAGTCCTGTTTCAAAGAGGAACATATGTGTTAAGTTAATAGGTGTTGTTATCCTCACAGCATGGAAACAGTCTACTCATTTTACAGGGAGTTAGTGAAGGCAGAAGGAAGTTAAGTGACAAGACAGGTGCAGCTGCAGACTCCCACCAAGCTCCACTCTGTAACAGGCATCCTTTTCATGCAAGCTCAGGAAGAGCTGACAGTCTGCAGATTAGGAACTACACAGCCACTTGAGGCCCAGGCCCAGGAAGACCTGAGATGACAGGTGGGAACTGTCCAGATTTTGCTGTGCAGTCCAGGATGTTGCCCTGGCCCCAACCTAGTTAGAATCTCTCACAAGTGAATTTGCATCTTACTGAAGAGGAATTTCCACACTGCTCTGGAAGGAGAGGCTGCTGAGCTCTCTTTCATATTCAAATTCGACATATTAACATGTGGTTTGAACCAGGATGCAAATTTTCTGGGACATCATAGGGGCTCTTTGGCATACTTGGCTTAATCTAATTCTTGCCCCCCTCCGCTCTCTGATTTGCTCACCTTGATAATTTTTTTCTGATTTGTCAACTTTGATTACTATTTTTGGTGCTCTGTGCCTTAAATATCGAGTCTGTTCTGGTGTGGCTATGGTCTGAAGAAGTGGGTCTGTCCCACGAAAGCTCACCTAATAAATTATTCTGTTAGTCTTTAAAGGGATACTTGACTGCTTTTTTGTTTGATAGTATATAGACTAGCACAGCTCCCCTCTGTTACTATTCAACAAGTGAATTGATTTAGCTGCAACCTGGTGAAATATGCATGCATACAGGTCAGTGGGCTGTGTGGGCTGTCTTACCGCCCTGTCACATGCAGCATCATGAAGACATGGTTCCTCCTCATTCCCATCATCAGTCGTTTCCTGCTTGTTTTGTCACAGGTTAGTCCCAGCTGGAGGATTTCTTCCTCTGAAATGTATCTCAGGTAGTTCTGCAACTCCTCACCACTGATCGATCATTCAGGAGTGAACTGCTGCTCGACTCAGAAAGCAAGGGGGCGGCAGTGGGGGAATCCAACTGAACAGTAAACTGAAAAGCAGGCATCAAGCAGCAGCAAAAATGGCAGCCCCTGATACTCCTGGCTCCTTGAATGATCTGGGCCCAAGTCACACTGGTACATACAGTCTGTGCCTGGAACCCCCAATCTAATTATGAACAGCAATCTGGAAGGCCAGGCAAGCATTGATTTAGCTATGTTTGACTAAGATAAAAGCCTGTGGGTCACAGCATATTTTCTTTGATGTCCATAACAGAAGCAAAACAGTCGTTGACCATTAACTGCCTGGCACTCAAGAGTAGCAACCCAATACACAGGGTCTCTCCCATAGATCGTCAGAAACTCTTCAGTATAAACTTTTCTACCCCCAACTCATGAACTCACATCTAACAGGTCATACTCCTGGCTGGATCTGGATCTGAAGGGCATGTTGCCAAAAATGGATTTAGCACACAGTGTAAACAGATGTTATCGTGTGTGTTTTCTCTCCAAAGACTAAGAAATGATGCATCTAAAGGTGTGTCTTGAGGCAGGGACGGCCATCATGAGGATTTCTTGGAATACTTTAAAATGCTTCTGGGGAACTCTTTCAAACTATTTGCTGGACTTGGCTTCCCTCGCTAACACAAGAGCATGTGGGCTAAATCTGGGCTTCTGAAGCAGCAGTGGCAGAGGGTGGTCACAAACAGGCCTGGGGCCCCATTCATTCAGCCTTTCCATAGTGCTCGGCTAAACACAATGGCAAACCCAGGTTTGCTGCAATGCTGAGAATCATTAGCCTACTGGACTCAGCTGGAGCAAGGACACAGATGCTCCTGAGTTCAAATCCTGATCTGTTAGAGTTGCTGCCTGTCTCCAAAATGACACTGAGCTACTAAATCAGGGGTGGGCAGTAAGCAGCCAGGGGCTGGATGGGGATAGCTGCCAGATGCTTTATTCAAGTGTGTGTCCATAGGCAGAGCTGTCTGCAGCTCCTGTTGGTGGGGAGGCTACGAGAGTATGTAGCACTCCCTGAAGTTTGAACCTCTGTATTTCATATTGGGTCTGCTTAAAATCCATGCCCTAGTCTCAGAGGCAGCTCTTAACTGTACCAGAAGACTGGTCAACCATGCAACTAAAGGATTCTTAGATGATCATAAAAATACTGCTGGGTACTCACTTAAAATAGCAGGTGGAATTCAATGTTGATAAATGCAAAATAATGCACATAGAAAAATAGAATCCCAACTATGCATCTCAAATGATGTCAAGTATCAGAGGGGTAGCCGTGTTAGTCTGGATCTGTAGCAGCAACGAAGGGTCCTGTGGCACCTTAAAGACTAACAGAAAAGTTTAGAGCATGAGCTTTCGTGAGTTAACTCACTTCTTCAGATGCTGGTCCTGGAAATCTGCAAGGCCAGGTATAAATAGGCCAGAGCAAGGCTGGGGATAACAAGGTTAGCTCAGTCAGGCAGGCTGAGTTGTATTGTCATCAGTAGATCTGGAGGTGTGAACTCCAAGAGAGGGGAAGCTGCTTTTGTATTTAGCCAGCCATTCACAGTCTTTGTTTAATCCTGAGCTGAGGGTATTGAATTTGCAGATGAATTGTAGCTCAGGAATTTCTCTTTGGAGTCTGTTCTTGAAATGTCTTTGCTGCAGGATAGCTACTTTTAAATCTGCTACTGTGTGTCCTATGGGAGATTGGAGATTGAAGTGCTCTCCTATGGGTTTTTGTATATTGCCATTTCTGATGTCTGATTTGTGTGCATTTATTCTTTTACGTAGAGACTGTCCAGTTTGTCCGATGTATATAGCAGAGGGGCATTGCTGGCACATGATGGCATAAATTACATTGGTAGATGTGCAGCTGAATGAGCCCTCGATGGTGTGGCTGATCCGGTTAGGTCCTGTAATGATGTTGCTGGTGTGTATATGTGGGCAGAGCTGGCAACGAGGTTTGTTGCATGGATGGGTCCCTGAGATAGAGTGACCGTGGTGCAGTGTATAGTTGCTTGTTAGAATTTGTTTTAGGTTGGCAGGTTGTCTGTGAGCAATGATAGGTCTGCCTCCCAAGCCCTCTCAAATGATGGAGTCTAAATTAGCTGTTACCACTCAATAAAGAGATCTTGGAATCACTGTGGAGAGTCCCCTGAAAAACATCTGCAGGAATACATAATAAGACAGAAACTATCACATTGCCCCTATATAAAGTCGTGGCGTGCCCGCGTCTTGGATAGCGCATGCAGCTCCGGTTGCCTCGTCTAGAAAGATATACTGATGTGGACAAGATAGAGAAGGGCGAGAGAAACGGCTGGGGGCAGAACAGCTTCCACAGGAGGAGACTGAAGACTGGGACGTCCCAGCTTGGAAACGAAAGGACAGAGGGTGGGGGAGGAGACGCGCGAGAGCTCTGCAGACTCGTGAACGAGGTGGGCAATGGGCGAAGGAAACGGGGCTCGCCCCTTTGGTCCCCGGCTAACAGCCCACGGGCCGCGCCCCGCCGGGGCTCTGCAGGCAGCAGCTTCACAGCAAACCGCAGACGCTCCTTCTGCAGCCGCGCGGGGCACTGGCCGCGGGCCCGTGGGAAGGACCAGCCTGCGGCCGGCGTCCCCCCGGGCACAGCACGTGCCTGGCGGGGCAGAGCCGGGCAGCCCCGGCGCGGAGCTCGCTGGCCGCGGGGCGGGGGGCTCCGCGCCGGAGGTCGCTGCTGGAGCTGCCGGGAGCGACGCGGAGCGCGAGACGCGCTGCTCCCGCCCGGCCCCGGGGAAAGGCGCTGGGGGGGAGGGGGCCAGGATCGGGCCCCGCGCTGGGTGCGGGCCGCGCGCGCATGCTCAGTAACACGGCTCGCCCGCTGCCCTCGCTTTGCCCCCGCCCCCAGAGCCCGCCCCGCCCTCAGGTCCCCTCGGCGGGGCGGGGCTGCGCTGCGCTGCGCTGTGTCCGCCGCCGCCGCCCGGCCAGCCTCGCCCGCCCGCGCCATGGAGGGGCCGCTCCTCCGCCTGCTGCGGCCGCGCCGCGCCCCGGTGAGTGCAGCCGCGGGGGCTGGGCCGGGCCGGGCCTCCGGCTGGGGTTCCACGGGCTGCGCAGACCCTCCCGGTAGCCCCCCACCTGCGGGGCCACCCCCCGGCTCCCACCTCCCAGCCCCCCAGCTTCCAGCCCCCCCCGGCTCCCAGCCCCGCCCCCGCTCCCACCTTCCAGCCCCCCCCCGGCTTCCAGGCCCCCCCCCGGCTCCCACCTTCCAGCCCCCCCCCGGCTTCCAGGCCCCCCCCCGGCTCCCACCTTCCAGCCCCCCCCCGGCTTCCAGGCCCCCCCCGGCTCCCACCTTCCAGCCCCCCGGCTCCCAGCCCCCCAGCTCCCAGCCCACCAGCTTCCAGCCACGGGCTTCCACCTTCCAGCCCCCCCCCCGGCTTCCACCTTCCAGCCCACCAGCTTCCAGCCCCCCCGGCTCCCACCTTCCAGCCCCCCGGCTCCCAGCCCACCAGCTTCCAGCCCCCCCCCGGCTCCCACCTTCCAGCCCACCAGCTTCCAGCCACGGGCTCCCAGCCCCCCGGCTCCCAGCCCCCCAGCCCCCAGCCCCCCAGCCCACCAGCTTCCAGCCACGGGCTCCCGGCTCCCAGCCCCCTGGCTTCCAGCTCCTACCCCCCAGCTTCCAGCCCCCCCCCAGCTACCAGCCCTCTGGGTACTGGCTCCCAGACCCCCCAACCCTGGCCAGCGCCCCGGTTACCAGCTCGCTAGCCAGCCCCCTGGCTACCAGCCTACCCGACCCAGGCCGGCCTCCCCAGCCCCCTGGTTACCAGTTTTCCAGCCCCGCTGACCCTGGCCAGCACCTGGCTGCCAGCCTCCTGGCTGCCAGCCTCCCAGCTACCAGCCCCTAGTTACCAGCTCCCTCAGCCCCCCTGTTAGCTGCCTCCTGGTTACCAGCTACCAGCTCCCGGTTACTAGTTCCCCAGCCCCACCGACCCTGGCCAGCACCCCTAGACCCCGGCCAGCCCCCAGCTACAAGCCCTTGACCCCGGCCACCCCCCCACTTACCAGCCCCCCCAGCCTCTGGCTACCAGCCCTCCCGGCTACTAGTCCCCCTGACCCCAGCCAGCCCCCGGCCACCAGCTCCTACCTGTGGGGCCAGCTGCCCCGGTTACCAGCTCCCACCTGCAGGGCCAGACCCCAGTTACCAGCCAGCATCCCCAGTTGCCAGCCCCCTGGTTATGAGCCCCCCTGACCCCAGCCAGCCCCCTGCTTGTTGCCAGCCCCCCCACTACCAGCTCCCCCCGTTACCAGCCCCCCGCACCTTCAGAGCCAGCCTCCTCTGTGCAACCAACCCCACTGCCAGCCCCCCCCCCCCCGCCCCAATTACCAGCCTCCTGCCTGCGGGGCCAGCTCCTCGTTACCAGTCCCCACACCTGCAGAGCCAGCCTCCCCGCTGCTAGCCCCCTGCCTGTGGGGCCTCCTCCTGTTACCATGCCCCCCAGACCCTGGCTAGCCCCCTGGTTACCAGTCCCCTCTCTGCCTGCAGAGCCAACCTTCCCTGTGTTACCAACCCCCTTGCCAGCCCCCCCCCACAATTACTAGCCCCCTGCTTGTGGGGCCAGCCCCCCGTTACCACCCTCCAGCCAGTTTCCCCCATTACCAGCTCCCACCTACGGAGCCAGCACCTGCCAGCTTCCAGTTCCCCAGTCCCTGGCCAGCCCCCCCTATTACCAGCACCCCTGTTTCCAGCCCCCCACCCCCGGCCAGCCTACGGGACCAGCCTCCCCCACTACCAGCTCCCTGGCCAGCAGAGCCAGCCTCCTCCATGCTATCATCCCCCTTGACCTGCGGGGCCAGGCCCCTCCACCAGCCCCGCAATCTGTCAAGCCAGCCCTCGCTGCCAGCACCCGCCCCTGACTTGCAGAGCCTTCCTCCTCACTGCCAACCCCTCTCGACACGCGGAGCCAGCCCCCCACCCCAGCTTCCCTGCGTGACTAGCTCCCACTACAAGCCCATCCCCCCTCGTAGCCCAAACTGCTCCCCCGCTGCCAGCTGCCCTGCCCCACCAGACCCTCAGCTCATCCCCGCTGTCAGACCCGCACCTTGCCCTGCTGGGTCAGTCCCATGTCCCCCACTGCCTGCCCTGCCCTGCCCTGTGGGGCCAGACCCATATCCCCCTATTGTTGCCAAACCCTCTGAGGCCTGTGGGGTCAGTACCCTCTCCCCCAGCCCGCTCCCCTTGCTGCCAGTCCTGCTGCCCTGCCCTGTGGCGCTGGATGGTGCTGGCTGCATGGGCAGAGCCCTGCTCTGGCAGGTTTGCTGTGCTTCGGAGCTCAGCTCCATACCAGCCCTGCGGTGGTGGTGTGCCACTACCATGTTCCCCGTGCAGGCTGCTGGGGCCAGGCCTGTCCGTGCAGCCTTCAGCAGCCATGGTGCTTAGTCTGCCCTGAGTGCAAGGGGTGCACTGGATGGCTGCAGCGGTTCCAGGTTGTGGCTGGAGGAGTCTCTGAGGGCTCAGAGGTCGCAGGGGCAGTGGCGCTTATCAGCTCCCTGGCGGAAGGAGCCAGCCGCTCATCTCTGTCAGAGCCAGGCGTCACTGGTACCAGCAAGACTCTAAGCCTGGTGTGTGCTGCGCTGCGTCTCTGTAACCTCGCTGCCCGCTGGGCCTTTGCTCAGCCCGGACCTGGCGGAGCAGGAGGCTGCTGCTTGGCTAGTCGTTGGCCTTTGATCGGCCAGAGTCAGCTGCCTGCTGTCCTGGCCCTCCTAGGGGCCCGCAGCCCCCGCCTCCATGGTTGGTTAATGGGTGCATGGTGGGAAGTGCCACTGTAAGCAGGTAGAGCTAATTGCCATTCTGAGTCTGTCAGTTCCAGTGGGGGGGGGTTGGAGCAAAGTGGGGCGTGGGCCCCTTTGGGGGGTGAAATTTCCTGGCGGGGGCGGTGCAGCACGATCGGCGCTCACCCAGCTCATGAAACATGTTGAAATATGTTCCTGTTTGTTGTCTGTGTGTTCGCATTTATAAACCACTCAGCAAAGGTTTCACACTCCACAGGCTTATGTCTGACGTGTGCTGAAAGGGCTTCTTTTCATATGATCATAATTGAAATTTCTGCCGATGTGGATGACGTGGGACAGGCTGGAACAGTAGCACTTGGTATGAGCAGGGGCAGCAGTTATCTCACGCATTGCCAGGCCTGGCTCCCTTCCTTTGATGTTCAGGATTGTCTTGTGCAAAACACTTACCAGCCGCCCCCCAGTTCTATGTATTTGACTTGTCAGGTTTTATTGCCCTTTCTTTGGAGCGCCGCACTGTCTGTCTGGCTCTGGACTGGAAATGCTACAGACCCGAACAAGTGGGTCTGTCCCGCCGAAGCTCATCACCGAATAAATCAGTTTGGTTCGGCTTTAAAGTGCCCCGTGGAGCTGGTTTGTTTTGTTAGAATACAGACTAACGCAGCCACCTCTCTGTTCCTGTGCTTCCAGTAGTAAGTGGAACACTTCGTGCAGCATGGCCGTATCCTTTCTGCCCTCAGTACCCCCGAGGTTCAAGTGTTGCAGTGCTGCTCACTCGCACAAGTGTGGAAGCTTACAGGGTTGACCCCCGTGGCCTCCCGTTGCTGAGATTGCCGTTCTTCTGTCAGATGAAATGTGTGAAGGCACATTCAGTTGCAGATGTCAGGGCTATTTTTCAAAGCACCCTTGTGTAGATAGCAATTGGCTCTCTTCCTTGTTTGCTCCCCAGCCCCCCCATCAGAACACCACAAAATCTTCTGAACAAAGGGCAAATTTAGTTTACTGGTGAACTGCTGCTACTTTTCCTTTGGACAAGTGGTGATGTTGCTGAGGGTTTATTAATTCAGCTTTTTAAATGTTGTGTTTAGAAGTAGGAATTAGACCCATAAATCTTCATTTTTATTGCCGCAGATGTGCGTGCTCAGTTTTGCAACTGTACGTGCAATGGTACTTTGCATACTCCCGTTTGGGTGGCTGCAGTCATTGTCTAATAATATTACTACACACATTGTTGCCCCAGTTTCTCTTACTTATTTTATTATTTACATGCACTGCTGTATTTGTGAATCACCTGGAGAAGGATTTCAAA
Organism: Carettochelys insculpta; assembly: GCF_033958435.1. Lineage (NCBI taxonomy): Eukaryota > Metazoa > Chordata > Testudines > Carettochelyidae > Carettochelys > Carettochelys insculpta. The sequence continues at coordinate 1,714,854 of NC_134141.1, forward strand.
TTGCACGTCAGGATGTAACTGCCAGTGAGAGTTGTTTTACTGTTTCAAGAAATCCAGGCAGACTTCTTTCCTGGCTAATAGCAGTAATTAGTATTGGAATGGTAACTGAGTCTCACTCGTGGACCAGGACGCATTGTGTGAGGTGCTGTATGCAGTGAAGGAAGAGGCCTCAGATGCCTACAATCTAAGCAGTATGCAATTTTAATTTCAAAGTGGTGATATGATGGTAGCCAGTGCATTTCTACAGGAGGCTCTGGGTTATACAGTATAGAAGTAATAAGGAGGCTCTAGGTTGCAGGTGTGTGTGGATTATTACTTGTTTCTGGTTTCATGATTTTCAGTGGCAGGAACAAGGGGGATCTAAATGCTATTCCTAGCTGTGCTACTTACTGACTGACTATCTGAGCTCTGTGCCCCTTCACCTCTGCCTCAGTTTCCCCATCTTGAGAATGGGGATAATGGTACTTTGAAAACACTTTCAGCTACACAGCTGAAGAGTGCTACCTCACGGCTAGGCCTAATAGATGTGGCTTCCAGAAGCAAAGCTGCACCATCTAGTGGCAGCAGAGTTGTGAACTGAGGGATGTGACCCTGGTAGAAGTAACCCTGTCCCAGTGGGGTGGTAATTGCATTTTGATGCCGCTCAGTTTTCAGCAGTTCATTGTGCTTTGGCTGGCGGCGCCCCTTTCCTTAGCATTGGGAGGGATTTTGTTAAAATACTGAGTCCAGGAAGCCCTTGGCTCATTCCTTGACTGGGGGAAGTCTTTCAGGCCAGTTCATTGCACCAACATTTCTAAAGCAAACTCATGCTGCTTTTTCCATAGTGTCAGCTAAATGCCGGTACATTAACTCTATCCTAGGCGTGAATGGGCACAGGTCCATTGGCCTTGATGCAAATCCCAGGGACAGGGCCTGACCAGAATTTGAACCCAGAATTCTTGGCCCACACAGCTGGGATGTTTTCTCTAGGCTGCAGAGGCATTTGCCTGAGGATGGTGCTCATACGCAAGGGCAAATGTAACCCTTTACTGATATCATCGTTTGTTTTGGTTAATTGAGGTCTTACTTTCTTGTAGAGCATTGCAGTGATGGGCTTGTGTTCTAGTAGTTCGAAGAAACTGCTCTGCAACTTCTAAGAGGACACCGTGTGCAAGTGGAGAGAGCGAAGATAGCACCTAGGCATTGTCATGGCAGCATTATTGCAATAGTGCTGGAGGTCCCAGCGGAGATCAGGGCCCCATTGTGCTAGGAGCTGTACGAACACACCCTGAGAGAGAGTCCTTGCCCTGAGGTGCTTACCGTCTAATTAGGGTGGAAGAGACACAGCGTGGGTTCCTGAAGGTCAGGCACCAGGTCAGCCGGCCCAGCCTTGCACACTGGGCTGTGGGGTTTCCTGAGGGTGGGTTGTGTGGGCTGTCACGGTGATTGTGATTGTGATCTAGCAACGACTGTGGTTTGCACGAATTCTACAAAGTGTCCCATCCGTTAGGCCAGGAAGCTACGCGTTAAGTTCTGATTGTGTCCCAGAAACGGAGCTAAGAACCAACCTGCTGGCTAACCTAACTGCACCCCTCCCTCTTTCTTCAGCCGCCGCCTCTCCTGGGGCCCAGGAGCCTCTGGGGTGGGGCGCAAAGGGCAGCTGCAAGCCGGGCCTACGGTGCACAGACAGGGAACGCCACCAGGCCAAGGGGGCGCTACCTGGTCCCCAACAAGAAAGACCTGCCCTACGATATAGTGGAGCTCATGGAAGAAGTGGAGAGGAAGGTAAGAAGAGTTGGCTGAGAGAACCTCTCAGCTGCTGAGTTTGGCCAATGCCAAGAGACAGGTCCCAGATCAGCCCCTGTGGAGTTCTGCAGAATCCATCCAGGGGGACCATTGTATTGCAGGGCCAGGCCATTAGCGATGCATAGCAGCACTTGGGAGGCACTCCCTTCCCTCCGCCTCATTGCTAAATGGGTGGTCCCCAAATGCCCCCTGCACCTCCTGTCCCCCACAGGCACCAGTCACCCCTGGATCTGGCCCTTTGAGAAATATTTGGTGGTTTGGCTTGATCGCTGTCCACCTCCTTTGTTCTGGTGGCCTCTAGCTGCAGAGGGCAGCCAGCTCCACTCCCCTGGGTCCTGCTTCCCAGTTTGTTTTGTTAGGGAAAAGGGGGTGGCGGCGTTACATCTGACCCCAGATGGCCTTTTCCGATATTTGGTGCTACATTGAGAAAAGCTGCCGAGATTTTTATCTTCCTTGTTTTTCACCTTCCCCCCAAGCTGGTGAGCGTGAGATGCTTGTGCACTAAAGGGGTGTATGTGTTGCAAGCCACTACGCAAGGGGCAAAGCAGCAGAGAGCAAGGCTGCTTGTCTCCTTTTCTCTACGCCCTGCATCGGTCTGCTCCTTCCCACTTCCTGTTTCTCTGCCGTGTTCCCCAGAACCCCTCTCTGTCCTGCCTGAGCCGCTTCTGTTCCCTCTCTCCCAGCCCAGCCCAGGAAGGACTTAGCTGGGCTTCCCTGGGAGCCTTGGGCCACCAGCTCCTGGCTTTTTCTTACCAGGCTAAAGTCTCTGCTCCCTCTTGCCTGCATGTGACAGTGGCCGTGCTGGAGTCTGCCAGGCTTGTTCCTCTTTTTCAGGTGTCACAACTTCCTGTTGAGTCGGGTGGTCTGTAGCATCTTCTCCTGCATTTCCCCTCTCTCCCTGCTCCGGGCTTGTGGTTCTCCCTTTTAGTCTCTCGTATGGGAGCGAACAGGCCCCCCTGGGTCTGACTGCCAGAGGAAACAGCAGCAGTATTTCTGCCTCTGCACCTGGCTGGCTCTGAATGATTTGTGGTAGCATGGGGCCCTCCGGAAGTCATGATTTCAGCAAAACATGGCACAGGCTGACGTGTTGGAGCTCCCCTGTGTGGCCCACCCAGCCGAGAGTCTCTGACAGTCAGCTGTCCCCCTTACTCCAGTCCTGAGCAGCATGCTGGGGCACTCTGGGGTGCAGCCCTTTCCAGGGCACTAGAGTGCATGAAAACCAAGGCAAACAGTGAGCTCAGGACTCAGGCTCATGCTCAGGATCTCAGCGGGACCTGCCCTTCTCCTCAGGGTTTGGGTTGTTGGTTTCTTTTGACAGTCTTCCTGGGCCCCATTGTCACCTCTGCCAGGTCAGGGGTTGCCTCAAGCTTGGGCTGGAACTCAGCATGCCTCTCTGAAAGAGGTGTAGGTCTCTACACTTGTTTCTGAGTAGCCCCCAAGGCCATCTCCTTCGGAAGCAGGATTAGCTGGTCCCCAGGCTTTCCTCAGTATGTTAGTCCGCAGTGCAGAGGATAGTAGTCTCATTAATTCCGTCACGAACCAGCGCAGGGCCGATCAGCTCCATCACAGGTGCTTCCCACCTGGAGTGTCTGTAGCGTGTGCTCTCCCTAGGAAGGGCACGGCCATTAACTTCTCTTTCCTTTAACCCTGGAACAGAGTGGATTTCTGCCCAATGTGTTCAGCGTGATGTCTCATCGGCCTGCGGAATTCCGAGCATTCTTCGCGTATTACAATGCCATCATGAACAAAGAGAGAGGTAAGCTTGCAGCAGCCTTGAAACTGCCTCTGGCTTTGTAGGTCAGAAGTTGCTGAAATGTGGGGCTTGGCTCTGAATTCTGCATGTCCTCTTCACCTAGACTGGAGAGTTATAGCCAGGATGCAGTGGTGTAACCCACACTCAGGCTGCTTCTACACTCACCCACTCCCGTTGGAGGGGACATGGTACTGAGGCAATTCAAAGCAGGATAATGAGGCACTAGCATGCATATTCAGCACCTCATTAGCATAATGGCAGCTGTGCAAATTTCGAAGTGCAGACCTGGAATTGCAGATTGATAGTGACGAAGGGGGCAGCGTCGAGATAAGTGGCCCACTTCAAAATTCCCTTACTCCAATCTAGTTCTGTGGGAGTAAGGGAATGTCGAAGCCAGGCGCTTATTTCTACGCTGCTCCCATCGTCACTGTCAGTCTGCAATTCGAAGTCTGCACTTTGAAATTCGCATGGCTGCCATTATGCTAATGAGGTGCTGAATATGCAGATTAGCACCTCATTAGCCTACCTCAAATTGCTTCATTACCATGGAACCTCTGATGGGAGAGTGAGAGTGTAGAAGCAGCCTGTGTGAGGTCTGGCTGGCCCACATGGCGGTTGTCTCTTCTGGTGCTTCCAGCTCAAATAATATCGAAGGCTGTTGCGTTTAGCACTGACAGTCCTGGGTTCAGAACCACCTATCAGCAAGCAGGGCTGCCCAGTTACTCAGTGTTCTGCTTGGTGCATTTCTAAGCCAGCAAAGTTACCCCTATCATGTGGGGGGTAGTAATTATGTGCTACACCTTTTGCAGCAGTCACTGGAAGCAGTAAGGCTGCAGGATACACCTGAGGGTTTCTGTACTTAAAATAGAGGTGCCCATCAGCTCTTCCAGTACTGAATGGGGGGTTTTAACCAAGTGCTGTGTGGTAATGTGCATAGAGAACTGCTCAGATCACATGGAAATCTTTAGAAAATATTGTACTAAGATATTTTCATAAAATCAGAATTTCTGAAGACCCCTTGAAAATTTGACCCGACTGCTACTGGCTTAAAAACCAGATCCAATCCCTCTTAGCTGGCGGCAGATCTAGAAGAGTTGTGTTTTCAGCAGTTGAGATGTCAGTAGGGTACAAGGACAATGTTCTGGTGGGTGACTGCACCTTTTGGAAGGGGGTTGCATCTCCTACCATGGTGTTCTCCTTGCTCTTGGCTTAAGGGTTCATATTTTGCAAAAGTGGCCAGCTAGTAACTGCCTGGTAAGCTTGACTTCTGCTCTCTCACCCATTCTGGGTGGAGCTTTATTTTTCATTCTCCTCTACCCTCCACTCCAAAGTCTCCAATCAGCAACTCCAGTGTCTACTACGGAAAAAAAATCTCAAAAGGAGTTTCCTTTTTCTAACACTGAATGGGTGTCTCTCTCTCTGCTCACTATAGAGCTTTTGCCTCAAGCCTTAGCTTGGCCTGCCTGCCTCCTACTGGCGTAAAAGAAACGGAACCTGTTGCCTCACACCTCTATTGCTTGGGCCAGGAGCCAGCAGTCTGCAGTGTGACATGGATAGGATTTTCCTTGGTGTCATGGCTGCCTACAGGTTTCTGAAAGCAGCAGTGAAAATGAAACTGACCAGAGTTTTATTTTGTCCATCTGAGGCATGGGGAGTCAGCAGCTGCAGAAGTGGGCTCAGGGCAGTAGTGTTATGTAGGCTTCCATGTAGAAGGCAGTCTTCCCAAACATAGGGCTAGAAAAAGAAATAAAATGCTGCCAAAATTGATGGTTTGTCTTGAGAACCTGACTGTGTGTGGCTTGCGGATGTATATCTTGAGATTACAGTTAACTCTTATCACAGCTGAAGTCCCATTTCAAGGCCTTCAGTCTGCCCCTGGTGTTCAGACACCTGCCAGCAATTACTGAGAAGGTCAGACTCTCAGGAGGCTTGGTGATGGTGGTTATAAAACATGATCTCAAACCTACCAACTTCAGGAGAGCCTCATCTCTAGTTGGCCTTCTGTGCAGAAATGAACCTCCCCAAGCCCCTTGGCGAGTAAGGCTGCAACACTGCATTTGCCTATAAGAACAAATTCATGTTGAGAGTTAAGGGTTCCAGTAAGACGATGCAAACTTATTAATCGTTTGGCTCTGAAACCGATACAGAAAAGTACTGATTAAGATCCTGCATGTTGCGAATATTTAGGCACATGAGTATTTTTACTTATGTGAGAAGTCAGTAGGACTAATTGGCAGTTCCACTAACTACTTACGTGAGTAAAATTACTTTTGATTAAATGTTGGGGCCCTAATTGTGAATCAGACATCCAGTCCTTGCTCCATCAACACTTAAATAGGATTAAAACAAAACAGCAGTCAAGTAGCACTTTAAAGACTAACAAAATAATTTATTAGGTGAGCTTTCGGGGGATAGACCCACTTCTTCAGACCATAGTCTGTCCCACCAAAGCTCACCTAATAAATTATTTTGTTAGTCTTTAAAGTGCTACTTGACTGCTGTTTTGTTTTGGTAGTATATAGACTAACACTGCTCCTTCCCTGTTACTACTTAAATAGGAGTTTTGCCTGAGTGAAGACTACTGGGGGTCTTGAAGTGGTTTCCATCATAGACAGGGTTACAGTGTGGTGCATTGGCTCTCAGCCCCACCCCCACTGTACACACTGTTCCAGTACCTCTGTACTCAAGATGTCTCTCTGTATGCTTTCCTATGTACTTTTCTTGGCATGCTTCAGTACTTGACAATCAATGATTTTACAGCATCTGTTATTTCCCAGTACCATGGAGCTGTGTGCTTTTTTATAATTAAATGAGAAGCTTCAGCAAGAAATCCCCCTTAGATTGATTATTTTCCCTCCACAGGAAGACTCAGCAAGGCTGACAAAGAACTTATTGTAGTGGCTACAAGCATTGTTAACAAATGTCCCTACTGCGTAATCGCACACAGTGCTTTACATCGGATATATTCTAAAAAGCCATCTTTGGCTGATCAGGTGGGTAGCATTATTTATTTGTTTTTTAACCTCTGTAATGAACACTTCAGAACAAAAGGGCATATGCCGTAACTGCGTTGTAAGCAGCCCTGGGGTGGCGGGGGGAAAATCTCTTCTTTTCCTGGCTGCTGACAATGTGCAAGGTTCTAATCCTACAATCTGTTCCATGCGGATTGTGCCCACTGGGGCTGTGTGAAGGATGGAGGCCTGATACAGTAGCTCCCTTTCTCCAAGCTAGTCCTTTGGTTTCTCCACCCATGTCTGGGTTATCTTCTCTGAACAGCCAACACAAGAGACTAATGCAGAATTTAGAAGGGAGCTTTGGTGGGGGACTTGTTTAATCCATCTGCAACATTGGAGAAGCACTGAAGCCTTCTTGCACTGCTCCGTTAGCACTCCTCTAGTGACGGGAGGCTCTGAATGTTACTTTCTGAGGAACGGATCCCAAGCACTGCTATATAGCCCAGGGAAACAGCCTATGTGCATGGCTTCTCTGGTGGGGTTCAGAGCAAAGTAAACCTCCTTCCGCTTCCCACCCGGGGGGGGGGTGTCCATCAAACAATTTGTGTAGGAAATGGCCAGTAACATCACTACTCGCTCCCAGCTGTGCTGTGGAAAGAGCAGCTGCAAAGCAGTGAGCTGCAGCATGCTGGCTGTGTCTGGTCGCCTCTGTGTGGCTTCTGTGTGCTCAGCAGTACTGCTACAGTTCCAGGGCACCGAGGGTCTGCCAGAGGAGGCGGCAATAGATTTGAAATAAAAGAGCTCCTGCTCTACCACAGAAGCCAGGGGCAGGGCATGCAGGAAGAGTTCTCCATTATAGTAAAACTCCAGTTGGTGCTAGAATGGAAGGGTGGGGGCAAAGCCACACCTGTATTGCCCTACAGCTTGATACTGGCTGGTGGCCTGCCTGAACTGGGCCAGACCAGGTTTTTCAGATGTGCTGAGCAGCCTACAGCTTCCATTATCTCCGCTGCAGTTCTGATAGTCAGCTGTGCTGCTGTCTCAAGCTGGGGTCCCCAGAATCAGTGGCCAATCTAGGGAAATGCTGGCTTTCACTTCCCCTTTGCTGCCATTGCATATCTCTCTCCTCGGAGGAAAAATTTCCCAGTGAACATCTCTGTTCTTCCAGCAAACAAAACAGCTGTGATGCCGTCTGCCCAGGTGATGGTTCAGGATGGGGCTGCAGGCTAATTTACTCAGCTGCTCATAGAAATTTAGGAGTGTCAAAACATACTGTAGTGCGATCAGCCTCTGATGAGTTGTACCTACTCTACACAGGGCTGGAGGGAGTTAAGTCCATGTTATAGACTGCAGAAGCCATGGTCCCTCACCCCTGCTGAGCATGGTCTGTCTGGAACCGCAGTATACCGGTTGGATAAGTGTCTATCGGGGATGGTCTAGACAGTACTGGGTCCTGCCATGAGGGCTGAGGGCTGGACTCAATGGCCTCTCAAGGTCCCTTCCAGTCCTAGCATTCTATGATTCTATGATAAACGGGAGCAGCTCAGTTCAGTCTGGGTGGGATACAGTGTGAACTTCAAACCAAACTTCAGCCAAACACTGGGTCGAAGGAGGCAAGGCGCACTGATTGCCAAGGGACCTCTGCATTGGAAGAAGGGGCTGGATGCAAGCTAGGGAGAAGGGTCCCCCTAGGCAATATTATGGAAACTTCCAATGGGCAGGGAGGTGAATTGGGCTGCCAAAGACCAGGACGTAGACTCTGGCCATTGAATTGTACTGCCCTGGAAAGAAGGGTGTGGCTACTAGGATTCTGGCCACTGGCACTTACTGCCCTGGAGAAAAGGGGCACTGCTTGGCCTCTGGCTACTAGACTCCACTGTCCTGAAGCCTAGACCTGCCTTAGTGACTTTGGGCTACAAAACCTTACTCCCCTACTGGGCTGACAGTGTAGAGCTACCCTGCAACACCAGCCAATTCATTGAGTGTTAATTGAGTTCAAAGAAAGGGTTAACGGCATAGTCTTCATTTATCTATAACTTACTGATTTTTATTGCATTACGTTATGCATAGCCCTGTAACTACTTAACCCTACATCACAAGTGGGTGGTAAGAGGAGAATGTACTTGATGTGCAAACTTCCTGACCACTAATGAAGGATTGTTGTTTGCAATTCCATTCATTTTACATTGTGTACATCCCTGTAATTAAATTACCCATCAAAGGTGTTTGGAATCTTGGAAGTGTGAATGAAGAAGAGAGCTCACTTCAAAGCAAAGGCCACTGCATTCAGCAATGGAAATTCACTGGGTGAATTCTCCAGTGGATGAAGACATTGCTCAGGCTGTCTTTTGTGAGCACAAATTAATAAATACTGATTCAAAAGCATAATCCTGTGTCTCTGGACTGTTGGAATTCTAATAGGGTGGAATTTCTGGACAAGAAGATGGAGATTTTCAGTGTTATTCTGGGCAACCCTGAAAGTCTTTTGGGAAACTAGTATACTACTGTCTCTCTGCAATGTAGTTTGCCTGCTTCTGCCTCTTATTAACTCACTTCTTTTCTTATGTAGTGAGTCTTTAGTTAGTTTACTAGAGAATTGCCTACCAGTGTTTTCTTTGGTGAGAGTACAAAATGGGTCCGTGTAAGTGACCGAGCTTTTGGGATTGGGAGTAACCTGCTGTGATAGGGGTTTTGGTTTACACAGCCTTTTATCACAAAGTTGTTTGGCTGGGTGGCAGGATAGATTGGTGAGCTGTCTGTGACACCATGATACCGTGACCCAGCACTGTGTGTTTGTTATTGGGATGGTGAAATCTAATTTGAGTGTACACCATCAATTTGTGGCATTTGCCCTACTTCCTGGCGATCTGACCAAAGATCAGGCAGTCACAATTGTGAGACGCTCCAGAAGCATGACAATAGCCTCAATAAATGAAAAGTGCTTAAGTTTTTGACCCAGCTTCACTGTTCCAGGGGTTCTGTATACATTTCTCTGTCACTTTTCCCCACTTTCTTGCAGGTTATTGTGAATTGGAAACTGGCCGATCTAAGTGACCGGGACCAGGCAATGCTGGAGTTTGCTCTTGCAGTCAGCCGTGCAGAAAACATAACCGAAGAGCACTTCCAAAAGCTGGAGGCACAGGGCTTTGACCGAGAAGATGCCTGGGATATAGGCATGATTGCCTCCTTTTTTGCCATGTCTAATCGTATTGCTCATTTTACAGACCTACGTCCAAACGAAGAATTCTACAGCATGGGCAGAATAGCTAGGGACAAGGAAAACACAGAGACTCCCTAAGGCTGCCCACAATCTTGTGATAACATATCAAACGCTAATGCTGGGGCTAATGTTTCTAGTTACTGAGTGTATATATATAGACAGACACAAACTAATAGGAGATTGTTACCAGCAGAGATTAGATGGGGAAATTGCTTATACTTTTCTCCGTCATGAAGAAAGCTAGAACAAGTTTTCAACCATGGGTCAGTCATAACACGTTTAATTTCTAAAGTAGCCTGAAGGTCAAAACTTCTGTCTTAAAACTTGTTTAGACTGTGACAAGGGGGCTGGGTGACATAAACTAGCTGCATAGCAACTTTTCTGTAACGTTAAAGTAAAGATCAGATCAGCTTTTGTATATGTGGCACCATAGTCAGACAGGGAAAGTCTATAATAATTTCTCATGGCAATTTTTCTAATGATCACAGATTAATGTACAAATAAGGGTTGGGGGAGAAGGGAATGAACCCTTTTGCAGCCTTATTAATTACTCTTATTTGATCCTGAAGACATAACATTGTTGCTGTAATAGCACAATCAATCCAGTGTATTCCACATGGCTTCTTCATTGGGAGTTGCATCAGCCCTTAATGCCAGAATGAGTAGAGTTGTGCAGTGCAGGTATGACAGTGGGAGGTTTTAATTCAGGAACAGGTACCATGCAAGCAATAAAGGGCCTATAGAAATTCATAGACAGGGAAGTGTGTTTCCTTTGGATTGCTCTGATGCCCTTGGGATGAGTGGCAATGGAATCAAGTGTTTGTATGCATGATTACAGCGCTGTGAACCTTTGCAATTTTATCAAATGTCCTGTGGTGTATGTGGTGTTTTTCTTAAAACCCTATCTGCTGGAGTTGGGACTTGTGTCAGAATCTGAGATCCCAGTCTTTAAAAAACAAAACTTCTAGCCCATCTGGTTACAGAGAAAAGCTTGAGAACATGACCCTTGTGCACACTGAAGGCTTAAAACGGCTGCCGAACAACACCCCCTCCCCCTGCTTTATTGTTGTGTCAAATCTCTTGAGTTCAGTGCCAGATTTTTAATGTTTTTGGGTCTGGCCTTTTAAAAAAAAAAAAAACAAACTTTCAGTTGGCAACACTGCAACTAACTTTCCTCTATGTACTTTTTTTTTCCACAACTTTGCTAAAATGTCTCTTCTGTAACTGGATCATGGACAACGTCCCTCGACTTTCCAGCAGTTAAGAAATGTGATTTTCTTGCGTGAGCTGTTTTCAGCACAAGCCCATATTTGTGAAATTCAGTGTCTTCCCTTGCGTGTGCTTTGAACCTAAAGGTAACGTTACGGTCCTTGACTGGACTTTCAGTCCCACTGATGGGAAAATACAACCCTTTCTGAAAACGCGCAGATGCTGTGAGATGCGGGGGTCTCTCCTTTGTAGGCGACCCCCTGGAAATGCACGGACGCTGTGAGATGCAGGGGGTCTCTCCTTTGTAGGCGACCCCCTGAAAACGCGCGGACGCTGTGAGATGCGGGGGTCTCTCCTTTGTAGGAGACCCCCTGGAAACGCGCGGACGCTGTGAGATGCGGGGGTCTCTCCTTTGTAGGAGACCCCCTGGAAACGCACGGACGCTGTGAGATGCGGGGGTCTCTCCTTTGTAGGCGACCCCCTGGAAATGCACGGACGCTGTGAGATGCAGGGGGTCTCTCCTTTGTAGGAGACCCCCTGGAAACGCGCGGACGCTGTGAGATGCGGGGTCTCTCCTTTGTAGGAGACCCCCTGGAAACGCGCGGATGCTGTGAGATGCAGGGGGTCTCTCCTTTGTAGGAGACCCCCTGGAAACGCGCGGACGCTGTGAGATGCGGGGGGGTCTCTCCTTTGTAGGAGACCCCTGGAAACGCGCGGACGCTGTGAGTGATGAGGCTGGCGATGGAGAAGCGGCGAGCGCGGCTGGCAGCCGCGAGGCGGGGTGCGACGGACCTGTGCTCTCGCGGAGCACGGCCGTTCTGACCCAGAGCGGCCCGGCCCGGCCCGTTCCCCGGCGAGCGCGGCTGGGGCTGGGGCCGGTGCGCGCCCGCAGGCGGGTTTGCGCCCACGCAGTCACGGCGGCGGAAGACGCGTCAGGAGCGCGTGGAGCTCAGCCCGGCCCGGGCTGCCTCCCGCCGAGCCTGACCCCGGGGGCCGGCGCTTCGCCGGGGCGTCCGACGAGGGCAGGGCCGGCCCCGCGCTCCGGGCAGCGCCCCGCGGCCCCAACCCCGCCCGCGCTCACTTCCGCCGGCCTCCGCGGGAGTCCCGTTTGTTGGGCGAGGGGAGGGGCCGGACCGAGCGCCCCAGGGGCGCAGGCGCAGGCGGGGTAGGGCGGGGCTCGCGCCTGCGCGGATTTGCGGCCTCAGAGGGCGGAGCCCCACGGAGCCGGGGGGGGGGAGGACAGGAAGGGGCGGGTCGCTGCGCGCGAGCGGTTTCCGGCGGGCAGCCCCGGAAGCGGCGCTGGGGGGGGCGGGCCCAGCTGCCGACGCGTCCCGCGCGCTGCGATGCTGGCGGCCGGGCGCGGCGCGGGATGAGCGCTCGGCGCGGGGAGGCGGCCGCCCCCCCCGGTCCCGCCCCGCCGGCCCCGCCCTCGCCCCCCCCCATGGGGCCGCCCGGCCCCGAGAAGCCGCCGGGGAAGTCGCCGCCCGCCTCCCCCCAGGCCCCGAGCGCGGCGCCGGGCGGGAGCCTCTTCGGGTGGCTGCGAGGCCGCTGCCTGGGCCGAGGCCTCTTCGTAGAGCCGGCGCGCGACAACTTCCGGGCCATGACCGCGCTGTACAGCTCCATCCAGCCCGCCGACTCCGTGTACCTCAGCACGCGCACGCACGGCGCCGTCTTCAACCTGGAGTACTCGCCGGACGGGTAAGGGCCGAGCCCGGCCGCCCTCCCCCGGCGCCCCCCTCCGACCCCCCCTCCCCGGGCTCCCGCCCCACGCGCCCCCTCCCCCGGCTCCCGCTCCGGTTCCCCCGCGCCCCCCCTCCTCGCGGCCCCGCTCCGATCCCCCTCCCCCGGCTCGCGCCCCACCCCCCGGCTTCCGCTCCCGCCCCGCGCCTCCGGCCCCGCCGCCGCGCGGCCCCGCTCCGATCCCCCCTCCCCGGGCTCCTGCCCCACGCGCCCCACCCCCCCGGCGCCCCCCTCCCCGCCGCCTCGCGGCCCCGCTCCGATGCCCCGGCGCCCCCCTCCCCGCCGCCTCGCGGCCCCGCTCCGACCCCCCCTCCCCGGGCTCCTGCCCCACGCGCCCCACCCCCCCGGGCTCCCGCTCCGATCCCCCGGCGTCCCCCTCCCCGCCGCCTCGCGGCCCCGCTCCGATGCCCCCCCCCCCCAGGTTCCCGCTCCGGCTCCTGCTCCGACCCCCCGGCGGTCCCCGCCGCGCGGCCCCGCTCCGACCCCCCGGCGTCCCCCTCCCCGCTGCCGCGCGGCCCCGCTCCGATGCCCCCCCCCCCCCCCCCGGTTCCCGCTCCGGCTCCTGCTCCGGCACCCCGCTGCCGCGCGGCCCAGCTCCGATCCCCCCCTTCCCGCCGCCTCGCGGTCCCGCTCCGGACCCTCCCCGAAGTCTTGCAGCCCGGCGGCGGGGCCCTGCGAACCCCGCTACACCCAACTTCTTGTGTCCCGCTCCCTGCTCTAGTCTCTGGGCCCTCGGTTCCCCGCACCGCTTCCTCCACACGGTCCTCTCGACCCACAGCCTTGCTGCCCCCCCAGTCCCCTGGATCCTGTCCCTCTTACGGATGTTCCTGCAGTCAGGCTCCCCTCCACATACACAGATTCTAATTCCCCCCACAGGCTCCAGCCCAGTCCTCAGACTGTCACATGCTTGTGCCAGGCCCCGAACACTGACTTTGGTCTGGACTTTCTCCATCATTCCCTGCTCTTCTAGCTGGCCTATACTGACCCCCACCATGACAGGGATCTGCTCATCTTCCCTCTCCAGGGCACACCCCACCTTCACATCAGTAAAGAATTGAGACCCATCTGGATATGCACCCTTCTGCAGAAATTCTCCTTTCCCTGTAGTTGGGGGAGTGAGTGGGTGGGTGGGTGGCTGGGGGACCCTGCTGGGGCCTAGCCAGGCATATACAGCCTCTCACCTGCACAGGTGGGAGACTGCTAGGACCCACCTGAGATTACCCCTACCATAAAATTCCCCAGGGGTGCAACCCCCTTGAAAACTCCAGGGGTACAACAATATTCTATGGACTAACAGATATGTTGGAGCATACACTTTCATGGGAAAAAATCAACTCCATCAGTGGGTGACGGAACTTGTTTCTGTGGATACTGGCCAACATGCTTGTAATATGCTTTGATGCCGGTGAAAAGAACTTTCTACTCACCATGGGCAACTAGTGGGTGCTGATCTGTTCTTTGGGAGATTCCACAGGAAGACTCCCATTCAGGCAACAGAGTGATCTTGATTTTGAAAGGAATGGTGGTTGTATGCCATGTGGGGAGTGGGGTGCTGATGGGCCTGTTTCTGCACCCCCATGTAAGCCTGACTGGGTTTGAGATGCTTAGGTCTCGCTATGTGCCTGAGGACTGAAGAGTGAAGTAATGCTATTGTTCTCAGCTGCAAAAATAGCCATCATAACCACAGGATGGACATTACTTGCTTCCTGGGTAAAGGAGGGAAAAATCTGCTCATTAAATAGCACTTAGATGAGTAGAATGTTTTACAAAGGTTGAACTTTCTCCAACCAGTTGGAGGCTTAATACAACAACGATTAATAGTCTGTGGATCCAAAGGAAATTGATTGAGGTCAGTATGTATCATTAGCCCTTTTCTCCTGTGGGCAAATTGAAGTAGAGTGACTTGCACAAAGTTACACACTAAGGCTGTCAACAGAACTCAGGTCTTCTATCTCCTAGTCCTCTGTCCCATCTGCTGGATCTACATGATAGTGGAGGATAAAAAAAATAATGGGGACTAGCTCCAGTGGTCAGTTCTCAGGGATTAGCTCCATTGGTCAATACTGAACCTAAAAAAGGAATAGATGGTGAGATGGTAAAAGGTGCTGACATGTTTTGTTAGTCAACATAAAAGAAGTGGTTATTTAAAAATAAACAAAACCCTACCCAACCTAGCAGTGCAGAATATCTGGGAAGCATGATAGTGGATTGACATAGTCATAAAAAACAATTCCATGTGCAGTGATGGATAGAAAAGTGGCTTAGACATTAGGCTATATTTCGGAGGAAATTAAAAAAAAAAAATGGAAAGCATACGTAAACTTGATGACATATCCTTGTCTTGAATAGTGAACTCAGGCTCGCTACTGAACTTCTCTAAAACAATACATAGGAAAGTCTAATTGGATAATAAGGGAACCAAGAACGTGCCCATTAAAACTATGAAACCAGCTATTAAAACCAATATATTTAAAATGTATCTTATTCTGTGGAACTTGCATTGCCATGTTATTTGATTAAACAGTAATTAGACATCTATAAATCATAGCATTTGTGGATACACTATTAAAAGAAAGCTTTAAAACATCCTTCAGGGCATATGTCATCTGTTACTTTGGGTAGAAAAATGTCTTCCTTTTAGACCATGGGGCAGTAAAATAGACACCAGGACTAGACTGACTCTTGGCCTATCTTTGAATGACAATAGCTGTATTCCTACTATTTGGCAGAGTGTTAAAAGTTAAACAGTGTATGGTTTTCTGATTTGACAAACCCATTCCAGTTTCATTTGCTGTTCTGATTGTTTGAATGCAAATCCAGTCTCAGCATGTGAATGCATTATTAAACTGTATGTTTTATTTGGCTGAACAGAGAGTGGATCTGTTGGTCTCCCGCTATTGATGATGTGTGTGAATAAAGAACTGAGCAGAGGCAGTTAGAGATGCCATCAAGATTAGCAGGCCAAAAAGTTCTGACCTCTTCTGGCTTGCAAAGTCCTTGTTGTTCATAGTGGTTGTCTGGCCAATTTCTTTTAGAAAGATTTCTACGCTAACAAAGTGGGATGTGCTCTTGTTGTCTGGGGTGGGGGGAACGGGGTGTAATTCAGTAAGGAAATAAATCTCATGCTTTCAAGAGTTGGTTTTTAAGAAGTTACGCTTGCAAAGTTTGTGTACAATGATACTATGTATTGGGATCAAAGACTTTGTGTTATGAGGTTGAATCCCGTTTATTACATGTGCTTATCCTGTTGCTTTCATATGCCAGGAGTTCCACTAGTGAAACTAATGAATCAGTAAGATGACCACAGCTTGGTCCAGAGAGTGGCCTGATATGTACATAGTTAGGATTTTACTATAAAACTAATAGGTGGTAACAAGCAAATGGAGACAAACTAGACCTCTTCAACTGAACTGTCACTTTAGCCAACTACACATGGTTTGAGTCATTGATTGTCTGGGTTATAAGAGCTTGTTGAAAGCTTGGGGCTTGCGTTCACTTTAGTGGTAGTCTAGAGGAGACCAGCATCAGATCTAATGTGTTATTTGGGAGACTCAGCAAGACTACAGACGTTTTGAGCCATTGGAAAGCTGAAGATCTTCGTTGGCCAGCAATGTGAAGTATTTCTTTTTAACTGCAGCAAGTCCTATTACAGTGAATTACGCTGGTTGCTTTTCCAATTCCATTGACTCTGGTGGAAGATACCAACAGTGTGCACAGTAACAAAAGTAGGAAGCATTTATGGGGGATAAAATTAGTGATGTTACGTGTGAGGAAATCAAGTTGATGTACACTGAGACTTGTGCACTGGCATAGCTACAGTGAAACGTGTGCAGGCCTTGTACAGGTGTAAAGTCACTTGCCAGTATAGCTATCTCAGTACAAAACTACTCTGTGCAGACAAGGCCTAGGCTACTTTTACACATCCCATGATTCAGGGCTGATTTGGGAACCACACTGACACTTGGCTCAAATTAGCCGGCACAGACCTTTTGCTGGCTAGAACAGTCCCCATGGGATCATTCTGCTGGTTAGGAATTTGATAGAACGTGTTTTTCTCTTCTCTGAAGTGCCCCATTGCATCATTTTATTGTGCTCAGTAATATAGTTATATTTCCTAACTTTTAACAGTAGGTGGTTGAGTACTGCAATAGTTATGTTCTGAATGACTCTGAAATTCTATGCCGAAAGTGTGAGCTTTTTCCTCTCTCATGAAGAATTCAGGAGTCGAATAGAGGGCCTTGGATGGTTGGATTATCCCTAAATCGCACTCTATTTTCAAAGTTGTTGGTTTAAAGGAATTCTGCTTTCAGACAGAGCACCCTCTAAAATGGGGGGCATTTCTTAAGGGGGAGGTGCAGTGTGATTCCACCCCTGGCAACCACAGGGCATTGGCAGCACCCTAAGAAATCATAATGGCTGAAGGAAGGAGAGGGGGTTCAGAGCTAAAGCCCCTGGGAATGCCACAACACCACCAGCTGGATTCAAGTGGTGTAAACAGGAAAAGTGCACTGAATGCTAGTCTGTGTGGCTTCTCTTACTACAGCGAAGGAAGGCAGCCCTTAGCTTGACAAGTCTTACAGCTTTACAAAAAAAGGTAAAAATTCCTATGCCATCTTATCCTGTGTTGTGCCCCAAATGTGTGTCTTACAAGATTTACCTCACGTATTTTGGTAGCTTGACAAGAATAAACAATAGGTAAATTCAGCTGCTCTCAACTGACTAGCCAGCTAGCTAGCTATTCAGATTCCACAAAATGAGCAAAAGAAGTGATTCAGAGAGGAAGGAGGAGGAATAATTAGAAAGAGTTAGCTAGTGCAATACTGTGCTTACAGTTTTAAAGTAGAACTCTTGACTGAGATTAGTTTATTCTGGGTTACAGGGCAAAACATTTAAACACAAAACAATTTGTGCTGATTGTTCCCACTGAGCAAATTCCGGTGTTTTTAGTTCATTTTCTTCATTATTTTGTCCGTTTCTCAGTTAGGGCCACAGACATAATAAACATTTTTCAGGCTACTTATTTAGGCTATGGGTTTCCTGGTCCTATGGGTTTTCTTCCTGAGCTCTGGGAGATTGTGGAGAGACCCTGCATAGGCTGCTTCAAACATAGGGCTTTAGACATTTGGTAATGCACTGGTGAATCCATTTGCTATGTGAATGTGCCAAGTCCAGACACACATTGTAAAAAATAGTGTTTGCAAGCGTTCACTGTGTGGTACTTTGAAGACTGTTTTGGAACTGCAAGCTATCATTGTAAGAGCAGGGTAAGGATCGTGGTTGTGCTCCTATTTCCAAGCCAGGGGACGTCCCCCTGGCCTTTGTTGCCGAGGGAGTGCAGTGCATTGCTTCTGGGAGACTGCTGCTTGCGTCTGGCGTCTTCCAGGGGATATGGGGGGTAGCTAATTTCAGGGATGAAAACTGGGGCTCTGATGTGAAAAGTTTGTTCACCCCTGCTCTAAATAGTGTGTCCTGAATGTTTCCACTGACTTCAGCAGGTTTTTGCTCAGGGCCCAGGTGAGCAGGTACCAACTCAACATTATTATAAAATAGAGGAAAGGATGTGCTGTTGTGACTGAGAGAAAATCAATTTGACTTTCAGAAACAGTTGCCTGAAATGAAGTAATTATCTGTCTTGGTTAGTATTGGTAAATGTCAGATAGTTTAAATGGCAGTTGTTTTGCTGACACTCACAGATTGCTTTGTACAGAACACCTGAATACATATTAGTTTTAAATTATTCAAATTCATATGCTATTACTGATGAGATATGACCCAGCTTCTAGAGTATATCGTATGTCAGATGTATGGGCACTACTACTGTCTGTTGTATGTATGTCAGAGGTGTCTGTCAGAGGATCTCAACACCTGAATTAATAGAGCTTCACAGTGCCCTTCTGAGGGGCATGGCACTTTCTTTGTCTGTCTAGAGGAAGATGATTAAATGCCTGTGGGTTCGTAGGAAATCTGTGATAGAGGTGGGAAATAGAACCCGTGTCTTAACTAAAACTCTTCTTCCTTATTCATGTTCTTATTACGGACAGTCTTTATTCTGTACACGCTTTCCCACCTAGGAACCGCTGTCTTAGAGTATAAAGTACTGCACTGGCAGGGCAAAGTATCCTTAAAGAATACTGTGTCAAACTCCACTAAACTGTTCCTAATTGTGTCATCAAATGTTATGGCGTAACATCTTTGGTTCAATAGCTGTAGAATAACCACACTGCATATAAAACACTGTGCCTAAAAAGATCATGTGATTTGTCCAGTGAATACGCCGCCTGCGCACCTGTGTGTGCGGCAATAGCCAGGCTGTAGAGGAGGTGAAACCTTTCTGAATAGGTAATAGAACAGTTGATTCAACAAGTGAGTAAGCAGTAGACAAATTTCAACTGTACGAACGTGAAGTAGGAAAGGTTTGAGAAAAGGTAACTGTACAAAGCCAATAACAGGATTGATCTGTGGAATGTGCACAGTCATAAAACAGATGAGTCAATGACAACAGCTGTTGGTTAGGAAATGTTTGCAGCCCTCTTTTCTTTTTACTAACTGCAGGATACCTCTTTCCCTTTTCAGGTCAGTGCTGACTGTTGCTTGTGAACAGACTGAGGTCCTGCTTTTTGACCCCATATCTTCAAAGCACATTAAAACTCTCTCTGAAGCTCATGAAGACTGTGTGAATAATATCAGGTTGGTATCATGCGAAACAAAAGCAAACGTTCAGTAAACAAAACTCCAACATTTTTCCTTACTGTAGATGTTAATGTGTTCATGATGCAGTAGTGAAATACATCAGTCCTCTGCTATTCTATTCGTTGTCTTTCTGTTAATATGCTAATCTGTACTGTTTATCATACTGCATCTTGTGGGTAGGGAAGAAGTTGATGGCCAGTACTACAATGAAGTAGACTTGTAACGCAGTACTGACCATAGATATACAATGCTCCTTTGTCCCTTTTAAATTTCAGGTGGGGCAAATATAGCTAGACAAGGGAATGTTACTGGAGGCAGTGTAATAGTACAGTGGATAAGGGCCTGCACTATGAATCTGGAGACCAGCCCTGCTACTGCTGGACTGCGTCATCAGTAGCAAGTCACTTCACCTCTTGTGCCTATCTCACCTGCTGTGATTGTTCACAGTGTGAGTAAGCACCTTCTTCCATCCGTCCTAGACATGGGGATTGGACAGATACCACCTAGAGGTGGCTATGGAAGACAGCCCAGCATCACCCATGGCAAGGAGAGGGCATGGATTGACTTTCTCAACAGGGCATTGGCCTCCTTGCGAGAAGGGGTGGCCGACCGTTTTTCATCAGGGGCCACGTGGCAATTTTTTAAATGTTCCGAGGGCTGAACGCAAAATATCCCCAGACCTGATCCCACCCTCAGGCTTAACCTCCTCTCAGTACCCCGGCCGAGGGCTCCCCACAGCAGGGTGGAAGGTGTGAAGTACTCTCCTCCCTTTCAGACCTGCTGTCTGTTAATTCAACGGGGTGAGCTCAAGTTCTGCGTTACGTGAAGGGGTAGTAACACTTCCCAAACTCCTTCCCCATGCCAGCCATGATTGCACAGACCTCCAAGGTAACACCAGGGCTCAGTGGCCCTATGGGCAGAGGTGGTGCTTTTCCCATGGCTCCACAGCTGTCTGCAGACCCTGACACTACTCTTAGCCGTGATGGCCATGATCCATTTCCTGAGCTGACACTCAACCAGATCCTTTCCCAGCACTGAAGAAGTTCAGTCCAAGGATGTCCCACCCCAGAACCTGACCGTTGACCCTCTGTACAGCACATCTCCTGGGTGGCTCCATGTCGGGGAACCTGCTTAGTCCCACACTGACCAGCCTCAAGTTTGCACAAGCACTGTCCCCAGAGCTCAGCACCTGGCACTCACTGGCATGCACAGAGAGAGGCATTTTGCAGGGAGACTTCCCCAGTTTTGGCAGCTTCCCAGTCCCTCACCAGCTCTCACGCCTTCTCCTGGGCTTCCCTTGCTCTGCACAGCACGGCAGAGCCAGCATGAGGGAGAGCTGCTGCCCGGTGCTGCCCGTCCATGTACCACAGGGCCAGAGAAGCTGCGGCTGCACGGGCCAGGGCTGTGGCTGCCGCTGGTTGCAGTGAGGGGCACTGCGCAGGGTGTTCCTGCCACTTGGGGGGATGATGTGGCAGTACTGGGACAGGAGCCGGGCTCTGGGCATTCCTACCACTCAGCAGAAGTTGTCCATAGTGTGCTCCGCCTGGCCCAGAGCCAGATTCTGTCAGGTGGGGCAGGACTAGCTGTGGCTTTCACAAGCCCAGAATGGAGCAGGCTCTGGGCAACTGTGTGGAACACGCATGGCCCTGTGGAGGTGCCAGTGTCCTGCAGCAGACGCACGGAGTGGGAGCCAGTGGTGGGAGCCACAGTCTATCCCCCCCAGCTGGCTCCACCCCGTGCCGCCTCACTGTGGCTGGCGGCAGTGTCCAGAGACACAAATGGCTCCTTAAAGAGAGACATGCAAGTTGGAGGCACCCAGCCAGCTTGCAAAATGGTGCTGCTTGCTCCGCGGGCTGGATTCTGGCCCACGGGCCGCATGCTGAACACCCTGTGGTACAGCATTTTGCACTTGTATTTTATCTGCCACTGGTTTATAGGTAATGGGCCATGGTTAGGTTGTCTTTTGCTTTTCGAGATCTCTCATGCTGTAAATGCTCCTTCTGACACCCTGCTCTCCTTTATATCGTACATTTCCAAACCTAGAATTCTTAAAATATTCTACTCTGAAAAGTGACTGAGTAAAGATGGCTAATGAGGGTTTGGGTTCTGTATCAGAAAGATTTTTCTCATCAAATGCGCTCCGTTTACAGCTAAACCTGGGATGACTTATCCCCGAGTTTCCCAAACTTAAAGCACTCATATACCCCTTTCAGGACTACATGCCAGCTCTACAAATGCAACATGAACTTGGAGGCAAGCCGGATTCTTTCCTTTTCATGCATCATCTGCAGCAATAAACCAGACCAAGTATTCCCTCAGTGTACACCCAAGTTATGTAAGAAATCTATGGATGGTAAAGATACAAAAGTAATTTAGGTGCAGATATAACTGTCTGGAACTTATCTGATCTGTAAGGAAAGTTAGAATTGAGCCCCCTCACTCATAGCTATGCTGGCCTGGTAGGGCTGACTATGGTCCTTTCCAGTGTGTTTTTTTCTCCTAGAGTGAAAAGGTGCCATTTTTACATCTACCTGAGTAATGTAGAACTGGTTTCTGTGTTGAAAAATAGTCTATGGGAGGTTACTTGGGGGAAGGAGGGGTTTCATTCTATTTTGGAGCCTTGGGGTTCCTGCCTTGTCCTCTTTCTGCAAAGAAGAGTAGCACAAATGATTGCTGCAACCACAGGAGTTTTCTCTCCCCTTAGCAGCAATTAGCTTTACACATTTTTATTTACTCTGGATCTGTTTCATCATTTCAAGCGCTTCTTACAATGCTTTCATCTGCGCAATTGGTCTTGCTGTTTTCTCTGTGCTGAAGCAAAGCAAGCACATAGATTTTACTGCCAGAAGAGATCCTATAACATAGGAGTCACCAAATGAAAGTAACTGGTAGCAGGTTTAAAACTAACAAAAGGAAGTTTTTCGTCACACAGCACATGGTCGGCCTGTGGAACTCCTTGCCAGAGGATGTTGTGAAGAAGAAGGTTTAAAAAAAGAACTAGATACATCTATGGAGGTTAGGTCAATAGCTGTTAGCCAGGATGGATAGGAATGGTGTCCCTCACCTCTGTTTGTCAGAGGCTGGAAGAGAGTGACAGGAGAGGGATTGCTTGATGATTACTCATTCTGTTCACTCCCTCTGGGGCTTTTGGCATTGGCCATGGTCAGAAGACAGGATACTTGGCTAGATGGATTTTGTCTGATCCAGTGTGGCCATTCTTATCACTGTCATCTGTTTGGACTTGGACTGTGCAGGTCATAGAACTTCACCCAGCAATTCTCCTATTGAGCCCAACAAACTTGTGGTTGAAACAGAATGCATATTTTTAGGAAGAATCTTGATTTAAAGATTTCAAGTGTTGGAGAATCTCACTTCCATTTGTAAGCTGCCCCACTTGTTAATTACTCTTGCTGTTTAAAAAGTAGTTCATGCTGTATTTTCCATTTGAATGTTTCTAGCTTCTGCTTCTGACCGCTAGCTCTTTTTCTGCTAAAGTAAAGAACATCCTGATGTTGGCTGTCTCCTTCCTGTGTATACTGTGATCTAGTTGCTTTTCCATTTCAAGTCCTGGATCTAAACTGTGGGGTTTGCCTGAGGACCACAGATTCTCAGGATAAAGTAGTCTGACATTCTAGCACTAAGTGCTTTATTTGTGAATAGTAATCTGACTTGATCATCCCTACTCTTTCACCCTTCCAGTTTCAAAAAGTTTTCTTGCTTGACAGAAGGTTTTTTCCAGTGTTCCATCACTGTAAATAATGAAGAGCCCTCATACTCATTTGCAGCAGATGTTGGGGAGTGTGTCCAGACTGATGCAAGTGTGTAGTCTATCTCCCTGCTTTCATGCATAGGTTAGATCAGTGGTTCCCAAACTTTTCAGCATCCTGCCCCTCTCTTGATTTTGGAGAAAACTTCCCCCCACCTCTTTACCATCATCCAACCCCTGCCTTAAGAAAAAAAATTCAAATTGTAATTTAAAACAAACACAAAAATTAAAAATAAGCACAGAGTTTTTCTTGGCCCCTTGTGGGTGCCTGGTGCAGCCCCAGCTGGCCAGCAGCCCATGCCAGCCACCAGCTGCCTGAGGCCTGTACTGCCAGAGCTGCATGCCCACCAACCTCCCAGCTACCAGGGCCTGCCGCCCGCCCACCCGGCAGCTGCCCCAGCTGTGGGCCAGCCTGCCACCCACCCAAGCCCCATGCTGCCAGAGCCAGCTGCCAGCCTGAGCTGCCCAAACCCCATGATGCTGGGGCCAGCCGCCCGTGCCCCCTCACCTGAGCCCCTTCCATCCCCCAAAGCCAGGCACCACCAGCCCCCGACTCTTACCCCATGCTCCTCCCCAACCCACACTCACTAACCTTTGCAGGAGGCAGCTAGCTCCGTGTGGGTCTTCGCTGGCTGCCTGCTTTTTATGGCAGCTGCACCGGGTCACCCATGGAAAACGGAAGGGGCTGAGAGCTGAAAGCAAAGGCTGGCTCTTTCTTCGGATGGGGCAAATGACAGGAGGGGGCTGGGTTGCCTCATGCTCCCCCCCAGGGGGGCACACCTTCCAGTTTGCGAAACCATGGGTTAGATGGTATGCAGTGAATCAAGTATGAGGACAGCATATTGTACAGTCAGGGTACCCAGGGTGGAGAAAGAATGTGGTTTTCTTAAGTTATTTTTAAGAATTTCTTGTATAAAAATATTTTAGCTTGTTTATTTAACTGTTCTTTACTTCCTGTTTTGTAGCTTTAGTTACTAAATCTGGTGTATACTCATTCTATTTATCATCCTTCAGACTTTATAGTAACTTTTTCTTCTAAGTTTCCACACTTGTCTGTGCTGAAAAATCAAAAACCAGGGCCTCACTGACACATAGTGTGACCAGCCTGAAGTCAAAGTTGATGATACAAATGGATGTAAATATAACTCAGGTTAAAACCACATTCCTATATATTGAACAGTCACAAGCCAAGAAAAATGAAATGCTGAAATGCTTTGACCAGGTTATGCTCCTTCATCACGGTTTGCAGTCTGAAGTTCATGGGATTTAGTGTTTTGGAAAAAAGCCATATTTACACATCCAACAATAGTTTTAGGACTATATGCTGCTGCTTCTGGAAACTTTTGCCTGTGATAGTTAATAGCTTTATTTAACGGGATCAGAACTCTAAATAACTTTCATTGTTAATGTGGAACAATTTCATTTTCAAGTGACAGATTTTCACATTAACAGTCAGTGGTTATATACCTGCTGCTGCAGGCACTTGTGTACACGCTTAACTTGAAATACATTGATAGCTCCACTGAAGCCACTGGTACCTATCATATGGATGAAGTTTTTTCTGTTTAGTCTTTGCAGGATCCAGCTGTTTGTTTTTGATAGTCTGTGGTTTTTTGCCTGTAGCAGTTTTGTAACATTGCAATGATATTGCACCTGTAGCAGTGTTTCAAAAAACTGCACTTGCAAATTAGTTCTTTTAAATTACAAACCAAAGTTGCAATAACACAAATTTTTAAATTATCTTTACGGTGCCACAACCGGATTTAAAGTAGTGACCTTTTTTAGAAAAAAAATCCAGGATGTTAAATCTCCTTGACTTGATATTATCCCACACTGAGAATAACTAAATATTGAATTGCCATGCTGATTGTTCAGCCCGGCCTGTGCACTAAGTGAGGCAGGGATCCTGGGCAGGAAAAGTGTGCAACTGTCACTAAAGACAATCAAAATCCATATGCATAAAAGGGATGGAATTCCAGCTGTGCAGGCATTCCCAGGCATTTGAGTGCTTCACTGTGCAACTCAGTCTTTTAGCGTAGGCTCTTTGTGGAATTATTTAAGACTTTAAATTTCTTTGTGTAGTGATAAGTGGGGAATGAAATTGCATAGGAGCACATGTACAGCACTGTGGCAGCAAGTGCTGATGAATGTCTAAATTGAGGAATCTCAGATGGGAGTAGGGTTTGCAATACACCTACATTTGGCACCGGTGTGACAATTATTGGAATGCTGTGTCCTGTTCTGGTGCCTGCAATTCAAGAAGGTTGTTGATAGTTCAGACAGGAATTACAGAAAGGAATCTGGCACGTGCTGGAGGTCAGACTAGATGATTACAATGACTCTGTTCTGGTCTGATCATCCATAGAAACAATCAGAGGGATTTCCTGTCACTCTTAAACATGTGGTCCAGGCTATGAAAAAATATTACCCTCCCTTGCTCTAATTCCATAGATCTTGTTGAGTGCTTTCCTTAATTTGTCCCTTGAGATGGAAAACAAAACTGATACTTACTTTTTTGCCACAAAGAGTGGTAAGATTCAGACCATTCAACTGCTATCGTAAAGTGTCAGTTCTTTATTTTTTTAATAAATCATATTTCCCAGTTGAGGAATAATAAGTCTGAAATGTAGACATGCAATGCAAACGCTGTTTGCTTCACAATATGGAACTGTCAACTTTGCAGGTTTCTGGATAATCGACTGTTTGCAACTTGCTCTGATGACACTACGATAGCACTTTGGGATCTGAGAAAGCTGAACACAAAAGTGTGCACTTTACATGGTCACACGAGCTGGGTGAAGAACATTGAATACGACACCAATACGAGACTACTGGTAACATCAGGATTTGATGGCAATGTGATCATTTGGGACACCAACAGGTATGTGAATCTGTATGATCATTAAATACATGTACTGTGGTCGGGAGAGGGCTCTTGTCAATAGATACTTTCATGGTGGATGAAACTCTTCCCCCTCTGAATGGAAACTGTAAATCCAACCACTGATAGGTTCTCAACCTCTGGTCATTACCAAGAATTAGGACTACCTTATTGCATTTAAGATTTAGCAGCTAAGAGGAGACTATGTGCATGATATTGAAACAAAGCTGAACGTGGGTTGTATCAGTCTAGAAATGTGTGCACGTTGGTGATTCTCTCCCCCTCCCCTACCCCCACACGTGAAGTCCAGTTTAAGTGAACTCCATAAGAGAGTGCACAAATGGTGAATGAGTCAGTGGGACACGTAGGGTGCTCAGCACTTTGAGTCAACTCACGTTTTCATGAACTGATCTGTGGCTTTCCGAGTAACTTCAAATGCCTGGTTTTGTCCATCTTGGCCCTAATCATCTCTTTCGTTTTGCACTGTCCAGGTGCACTGAAGACGGGTGTCCTCACAAGAAGTTTTTTCACACCCGTTTTCTTATGCGGATGAGACTGACGCCAGACTGTTCAAAAATGCTGATCTCCACCTCCTCTGGCTACCTTCTGATTTTGCACGACCTTGATTTGACCAAGTCCTTAGAGGTTGGCAGCTATCCAATATTAAGAGCCAGAAGAACTGCAAGTTCAGGTGAACTCTTGGAAAAAATCTATACATTGTGTCCATATGCTGGAGGTATACTGCCCTGTGAGGAGCGGCTGAGATGACTCTGACGAGGAAGTGGCCCTATTTTACCTTTTTCAGGAATGACTGGCCTATATTGTTGGTACATAACTGGGTCCCTGGTACTGAGTGATACTAAACGTGCTGGGTAGCTTTTGAAAGCCAGACTCTAAGGCCTGGTCTACACTAGAAGATTAGACCAGCTGAACTACATTGCTCAAGGGTATGATTAAACCCACAAACCTGAGCAGCATAGTTCCGCTCACTTAAGTCTCCATATAGAAAGCGCTAGAGGAGTCAAACAACAAAATTCTTCCTTTGACCTCGCCACTGCCTCTCGGGGAGGTGGGGTACTTGTGCTGACGGGGCAGTCCCACACTGGTGTGGGTAGTGTTCACGCTGAAGTGATGCTAGCATGTTAACTGCAAATAAGACTTAACAGGAGACCACCAAAAAGTGCACAAATGCAAAATACAGGGACGCTCTGGCCATGCTCCAGATGTTGGTGGATCAGAGCGCCTCAGCAGCCAAGAGTGGGTGCTGGCTGGGATTCTGGCGGCAGAGGGGGCTGGTGGCTGGCAGCAGAGCCGGGACCACAGCTGGGCTGGCATTAGTGGGACCTAGCATTTACCTCCCGTAGTCCATCAGACCCCTTCATTTGAGACTGACCAGGTCCAACTGTACTGCTTCATGTTATTTCCTAGTAAATTTGCTGCCCTTAGTAGTGAATGGAGCAGATTGTTTCTAATTGCTGTCTGCCATTCATATAGACTCAAGCTCCAAGCTGAATTTTGTTTGACTTGTTAGCACACAGGCAAAGATGCTGCACTTCAGACCCTGACTCAAATTTCGTCTTTGTAGCTTCAGTCTAAATGGAGTTGTACAGATGTGAATGATGGACTGTTTTACCTTACGTCATCTATTGAGGAAGCATGAACAGGAAAGACCCAAATTTCTGACTCTTAGATGTCAGCTTGAGTTTTTAGTGCTGGCAATTAGTTTGCCTGTAACAGATGCAAACATGGACTCATAATGGTACTTCTAGAGCCATGTTTCAGAGCAGAGCCACACCTTAAATTGAAAAGTTTGCACTTAACATTAGCTCCCTTTGGGCTAGAAATAGTAGTTTCGTGCTCAGTTGTTTGGGGTGTAAGGCCCTTCTTGGGACAGCACTGTCCTCATTAGTGAGACCTATTTTAACAGGGCTGTGTTGTTTCAAGAGCTTAACCCATCTGTCAGATTTACATGGCTGCTGCTCTGGTTTCAGACATGACAGCTACCAGTTCATCTGGTCCCAGAGCCATGGGTTCTCCGTGTCATCAGAATGATTCCAGTCTGCTGTCTGAGAAACACGCGTCGCGCCCCTCCCAGCGAGAAGGTAGGTTAAGACTAGGATAAAATGTGTACGTGAATAAGTGGGTCCAGTGAGTAGCCAAGATGTACAAGTGAATAATGTGTTAAGGTTTATGATTTTCTGCCTCTTATTGCGTAGGCTGTTTAAAAGATCTTCTGAAGTTTTACACAAATTACTAGGTTTACGTTCTTGGTATAGAATCTGTGGCATTCTGATTTTGTTGCATTTCAGATTTCAGAAGAAGCCACTTGTTATGCATTAATACATAAGATGTGAACAAGCGGAAGAGTGCAGTGGTGAGACAGAAAGAGGAGGCTTAAAAACCATGATCTATGAGGAAAGGTTGAAAGCATTGGTATGTGCAGTCTAGGGAAGAAAAGACTGACGGAGAACATCAGATTTACATGTTTGAAGAGAATGCTGTAAAGAACAGTTGTTCTCCACTGAAGGAAAGACCAGAAATAATCGACTTAATTTTCAGCAAGGAATATTTAGGTTAGACATTAGGGAAAAACTTCTGCATTTGAAGGCTGTGTAAGCACTAGAAACAAGGAATGTTGCTGAAGCCTAGTTCTTGGGGGTTTTAAGAACATGATCATCTACCTTGGTGCATGGGAGTGGACTATATAATCTATCAAGCTCCCTTCTCAATGGTGCTTATTCATCTGTATACTTGAGACATTTATTCCACAATTTCTAGAGGAAAAAGAAAGCTGCTTTAGTAAATGGCAGCAATTTTGAAAGAGTTTACACTTGGAAAAGTGACTGTGTGTAAAAGCAGCAGCATCTTATTCCCTGCTGCTGCCATGTTCAGTTTCTAATGTTTGCTTTAGTGATCAAAACCATTTCCTGCTCTTCTTAGCTATGAAGAGTGATAGTCTGTTCGTCCTTGGGCAAACCCAGATTTGACCATGAAATTTCAATTACAGGGCAAGTTGTCCAAACCTATTAAACTGGGAGAATTGGAGGGTTGTTTCAAGCTTTGTCTGCTGGGTGGGGACTTAGGAGAGTCACTGCCAGAAACTTTGTGACCTTGAGGTTGTCGCTAAAGGTCTGTCAGAAATATAGGGCTGGAGAGGCCTTGAGAGGTCATCTAGTCCAGCCCCTTTGCTACGGGTTTCTGCACTGTTGCAGAAACAAGTGCACCTAGGCGGGGCAAATGCCTGTCAGGGTCAATCTGTTCCATAATGGGGATTCCTCAGCTTCCTGTGACCCATCCCAGTGCTTCACTCTCCTTGCTTAGAAAGTTTCTGCTAATTCTGTATTTAACCTAAATCATCTGTGCTGCAGGTTAAGCCCTGCTTGTCCTGCCATCTGAGCACGTGGCAAAGAACTGACAGTGTCCTCTGCAACAACCCTTGTATGGTTTGAGTGTTATCAGGTAGCCCTTCAGTCGTCTTGACTCCAGATTAAGCGTGCCAAGTTGTTTACCTTTTCCTCGTGCGTTCTTTTGCTGCTTTGCTATTGACTTAATTGTATACCCTTCGGTAAGCTGTATTTTTATAATCGGAGATACACATCTCCTAGAACCGGAAAGGACCTCGGGAGGTCATCTAGTCCAGTCCCCTGCCCTCTTGGCAGGACCAAGCACCATCCCTGGCACCTATTTGCTCCAATCCCTAAATGGCCCCCTTAAGGATTAAACTCTCAACCCTGGGTTTAGCAGGCCAATGCGCATGGAACTGGTATAAATACTTAGGGTACTTAAGCTTTATGTTAAAGCATTTAGTCTCCATATGTAAATTTCAAATATTTTTCCTATGATTGCTTTTTGCAGTGTAGAGTTTAGTCAACAGTGACAAGAGATGGGAACTATTATGTAGTGATACTGTGTAACTTGTGGTTGGCATCTCTCTGCTAGGTGGATCTCCACGAAATAGTCTTGAGGTCTTAACACCGGAAGTTCCTGGAGAAAGGGACCGTGGTAACTGCATTACGTCACTGCAGCTCCATCCCAAAGGATGGGCTACTCTTCTTAGGTGCTCAAGTAATACCGATGACCAGGAGGTAATAAATAAATTAAAAATCAAATATGTCATATACTTACAAATGTAGCACTTAGAATGGGAAATGTCAAATCTAGAACTGGATGACAAATTCCTTCATTGCATGTGAATGTGGATTTTGCATTGCCATGATTAACAATGGGCTTCAGTTTTTCTGGCTACAAGACACTGTTTTGGCTTGAATTAGAAAGAGTGTGATTAGTTGGTTTGCAGTTTATGCACTGTTCCTAGACTTGGCATTGATAACTTCAGGGATGACAGGGTACTAGCAGTGATGTGGTGAATCACTTCCTTTTCCTGAGCTCTGTATGTAGCAGGACTGTCTCCAGGAGGTTTGCAGTTTGAATGTGTGCACCGTTCCATTTGTGGCATAGCATGCAGGTGAGAACAGTGATTGGGTCAGCAGCCTGCGATTCAGTCTGAATATGTCCTGCCAGGGCACAATAAAGAGGAGCGGGATCCAAGATGCTCTTTCTGACCATCTGGAAAAAAGAATATTCGGTTACTTCACAGTAACAAGGAATTCAGGCCGTGACACAGTGCAGTGCCGCAGCTAAACTAAAGATGACCAAACCACTCCCATAGGCTTTTCAATTGTGCTACTTAAAGACGGGCAAATATAAACTGTGCAAATGCCTGGAGCCAGGAGAAACCACGCTGCTGGTCACGAGGAAGCAAACAGAAGAGGAGTCCATAACCACCTGATGTCAGATCTAAGCATATGCATTTTTTTGCCATTTCTAATGCTTTGCATATGATGGCAAGTTGCATCTTTGATAGAAACAGATGTAGCCGTGCTTCTGTATTGTAACAAAAAAAAGCTGTCATGTAGCGCTTTCAGGACTAACAAAATAATTTATTGGGTGATAAGCTTTCGTGTGGCAGATCTGAGGTATGCTGTTTCCAGTATGGCACTGATGGTTTTATAACAGAGAAATCCAAAAACTGAAATAAAAAAGTACAAATCAGATACACAGGACTGAAAAGGAGGGGGGAGGGGAGTGAAATACTAAGTGTCCTGTCTGAGATCACTAATTGTTCCGGAAATCTCATTCCTATTGCAGGGGTGTGCTGGAGCTCACCAGGTGGTGTGCTAGGAGACCAAGGACATGTATTCAGGTCCCTTTAAGGAGGAAGAGGTTACTTTTAATAACATTTGCCAGTGATAAACCACCATTGTTTCGCTCCATCTGATACATTTTGCAGTAAAATTACTTTTTTCCATACTAAAGCAAATCTCATCTTCTACAAGTAATTACTGGAAGCTTGGAAGACCTGCACTGAGAGAGTGCCTAGTCTACGAATTTACAATCAAACCATTGTAAGATACATTGTTTTATTTTACACTCCTCAAAAGTATGTTCTGAAAAACCAGATAATTGACTTTCCTTGGCTATTTTGATGTGAGTGATTGTGAGAACAGCCATGCTGGGTCAGACCAAAGGTCAGTCTAATTCAGTATCCTGTCTGCTGACAGTGGCCAATGCCAGATTTCCCAGAGGGAGAGAATAAAACAGGTAATCATTGAATGACCCCTTTTCTGACATCCATTTCCAGCCTCTGACTAACAAAGGCTAGGGACACCATCCTGGATCATAGCCATCAATGGACCTGTCCTCCATTAATTTATCTAGCTTTTTGTTTTAAAACCTGCTTCCTGTTCATTTCATTTGGTGTCTTTTAGTTCTTGTAGTCTGTAAAGAGTAAATTCTTTATTCACATTTTCCACTCCATTCATGATTTTGTTGGACCTCTATTCTATCTTCCCATCCCCCAGTTGTCCAATTCCAGTCTTACTTGAGCTTTTCTCATATGGCAGCTGTTCAAAAACCCCCCGTCTTTCTTTGTTGGCCTTTTCTGAACCTTTTGCAATGCCAAGATACCTTTTTATGAGATTAAGGTACCACATCTGAATGTAGTATTCAGGATGTGGGCGTGCCATGGATTTGTATGGTGTCAATAAGACATTCTGTCTTCTTCTCTATCCCTTTAATGATTCCCAACATTTGCTTTTTTTTGACTGCTGCTGCACATTGAGTGGATTTGATCAGAGGACTGTCAACAATGGCTCCAAGATCTCTTTTGAGTGGTAGCAGCTAATTTAGTCCTCATCATTTTATATGTATAGTTGGGGTAATGTTTTCTAATATGCATTACTTTGCATTTATCAATATTAAAATTTATCTGACATTTTATTGACCAGTCACCTAGTTTTGAGAGTTCCTTTTGAAGCTCTTCATGGTCTGCTTTGGACTTAATGATCATGAGCAGTTTTGTGTCACCTGTAAATTTTGCCACTTCACTGTTTACCCCTTTCTCCAGATCGTTTATGAATATGTTGAATAGGACTGGTCCCAGTACAGACCATGAGGGACACCACTATTTACCTCTCTTCCTTCTGAAAACTGAGTGTTCATTCTTACTTACCCTTTGTTTCCTGGTTTTAATTAGCTATCAGTCCTGGCAAGAACCTTTCCTCTTGTCTCATGACAGCTTACTTTAAGCACCTTTGGTGACTGACCTTGTCAAAGGTTTTCTGGAAATCTAAGTATACTATATCCACAGGATTCTCCCTAGCACATGCTTGTTGAAGCTCTTAAAGAATTCTAGTAGATAGGTGAGGCATGATTTCTCTTTACAGAAACCCACGTTAACTTTCCCCAACACATTATGTTCATCTATGTGTCTGACAATTCTGTTCTTTACTATACTTCCAACTAATTTGCCTGGTATTGAAGTTAGGTACACCAACCTGTAATTAATTGCCAGGATCACTGCAGAGCCCTTTTTAAAAACTGTTGTCACATTAGCTATCTTCCAGTCATTTGGTACAGAAGATGATTGTGGCCTTAATGTAACTTTTGCAAGAAGTGAGTTTCTAACTAGGATGCTCAGCTGCCTCATACTTTTCTGTGGACAGTTACATAAAGAATTGGACTCCAATACAGACATTGACTTTCACTGAAAAAATTGTTACAGGTTGCTCTTGTGGCTTTGTTTTGACATATGTCCAAGCTTGAGTCACAGTGGTATAAACTCCCAACTTGTTATGGGCATAAATAACCCTCCCCACCCATAGGTACTTACGCTGCGAATTGAAATTCTCTACTGCTGTCTAGTAAGGACAAGCAGAATATATAGTTTCCTGTAAAGTACAATGCAGTCAGAGGTGCATGGATACAGACTTGCCTTTCTCTACCCATATAGGGCAAAGAAACATCCAAAATAGGTGGATGTTTATTGGATAAGCATAAAGGATGGTAAAATTTCTCCAGGCCATTTTGATGATGCAGCAGGTAGCTTAGTTGCAAAAGATGATAGTAATACTGTCCATGTGAGACTACATGGACAGATGCATGACTCAGGTGAGTTCAGTTTAATAAATTGTTCCTCTCCCCTGTTGGAGTACAACCAGCGTCCTTTGTGAATGCACTTATGGGTGCTTCAGTAGATGACTCTCGAGTCCACTGAATGGAATGTGACTTTTCCAGAGGGATGCCAAGCTCTGACTTTTTGTTAAAGTATAACCTTTTCCTTAGAGTTTCATGAGACGTGGGATAAGAAACTTGGACGAATTAAGGGAGATAATGTTGCTATATAGATGAGAATTTTTTAAAGCTAGGCACTTGCATTGTTTTTCAGTCTTACTGCACTTCAAGGAATTGTTAAAAAAAAAAAAAAAAAAAAAAAAAAAGTGAAGCTCTCATTCTAAAATTAGACATTTATGTTGCGTGTTGCAAATTTGCATTTGAACAGAGGTGCTTTCAGAGTCCCATTAAAATGTTTTGCATTAGTATCTGATTTGCATCCACAATATAAGACCCAGTCCTTCAAAATGTGAGCACATGCTTCACCTTAACAACACGTAATACCATTTGTATGTAGTGAGATTGCTCATGTGAGTTTTCACATGTGCACGTGTCTTTTCAGAATCAATGCCTTAAATGTGACTTGCAGCGACCTGTTTAGTAGCCCAACAAAAACAAAAGGTATGTCCTTGTCCTCTCCCTAATTTTAAACCCAAAGTGCCAGAGTGGTTTTCTCTGTAGTTCTTTGTTCAGCAGCAGTTTGAGAAACACACCATAGGAATGGTAGCTGGACTAATGCACATATCTACATACAGATGATTTTCTTTCTACAAAAGCTTTCTGTTAAGTTTTTTGTCCAATTAGCATTGAGGTTTAAGCAGTGCAGAAATGAGTCACTCTATCACAATCCCAAATGAGCCTCTATTTCCTTGTGTGTTTCCTATGCTTTTCTTCTGTACAGCAGCCCTGCATTTTGCTGCCTTCAGTTCAATCAGATGTGATTTATTTTAGCAATGAGAGACCTGCTTCTGCACTGAGAAACCCTGTGTTGGTTTTACCTGGTCAGCTTAATTAAAGGAGGAAAGTGGCTGAAGCATTGTTGTGAGCTATTAAAAAATACAGCAGTAAGTGGTGTCAAAGGCAAGAGAAGCAAAGTGTTGGGTATAGTTCCTGTGTCTCTCACTTCATCTACATGGAGGGTAAATGAATTACTGGATGGTCCTTGGGTCTGTGGCTCAATGTAACTTGCCTCTCTCCCTCTATCTAGTGGACCTGTGTCTACGAATTCCAAGAAGGAGCCCCAGTGCGCCCTGTCTCACCTCGTTGCTCTCTCCGATTGACTCACTGTATTGAAGAAGCCAACGTAGGCCGGGGTTACATAAAAGAACTTTGCTTCAGCCCTGATGGTCGGATGATTTCCTCCCCACATGGCTATGGGATCCGCTTGTTGGGATTTGACACACAGTGCAGTGAACTTGTTGACTGTTTGCCCAAAGAAGCTGGTCCCTTGCAGGAAATCCGCTCTCTGTATTCGCATAATGATGTGGTACTAACAACCAAGTTTTCTCCCACACACTGTCAGATTGCCTCAGGGTGCCTTAGTGGACGTGTTTCTTTATATCAGCCAAAGTTCTAGGCACATCTTGCATCTCCAGGAACGTCACAGGTGTTTGTTTTTATAATTACTTCAGTTTGGTTGAAGTGTGTTTTTAAAAAAAAAAAAAAAAAAAAAATCATGTAAATGTGGACAAGGATCATAATTACTATGGTCTGTGAACATAGCAGTGAAATGAGTAATCAGTCCAGCACTGTATGCATTCTCATGCTACAAGTCAGGCGCCCTTCGTTCCATTTTCAGCCTTCCCTGCAAACATCTCCTCCTGATGATCCAGTGCTACTGATTTCCAGTCTTTCGGGTTGGGTTTCACAGCAGCACTTGCTGGGCTTTCAGTATGACTTAGTGTGGTCTTTCTGGAAGATGCCTCTCTCTAGGGCTGAGGGAATCAAGCAAAGCCTGCGCATTTCCTGCTGGTACGATTTCTCCTGGTCATGAAGGAGCTGGCTTTCTGACATCCTCTTGCTTGGTCTCTTACTGCTGGAACTTTTCTCTACAACACTTAGGTAACCAAATCGTTCTTTTGCATACCAGATTGTTTGCTGCAGAGAAGAAAAACACTTCCTGTTCACAACACTAAATCCTGAATTGTTTGTTTATTCCCTCCCCTCCCCCATTTCTCCTGTATTAAATAATTGCCTTTCTGTAACATTGTGCTATAGTTGAATCTTTTAGCTTGTTTTCCAGAATGTGCATTCAAGGTATTTATTGCCAGATGGTAAAAGGTCAGGGTAAAGATGCATTTCCTCAGTGAATTTAAGCAGGACAACCAAAGTTGATCATTGCAAAGGAGTTGCTTGGGATGTTTTGACATAAAATGATATCCCTGGCAGAGTAAGTTGTGCCCTAGACACTTAATTGCTGCCCTTATTGTAGGAAGCTTTTCACATAATAAAGAAATATTAATCACATTTTGTTTTGAAACTTAACGAAATGCTATAGTCTGTTTCCCTTTGTGTTTCCAAGCCTGAGTTGCATAATAAAATACCCTTTTGTAACATGCCTGAATCCTAGCCACCATCTTGGCGAAAGGATTAGCCGGCATAGTGTGTGCTGTCATTTTGCCAAATGAAGCAGTCCTTCCTATTATGTTGTCAGCCTGGAACAGAACAAAGTGTATTCGGGCCAAATATGTAACTTATATGGATTCAGCTGGATTTTTCAGCAGGAGGGGGAATATATAGGTATAAACAGCTACTCAGTTTAACTTTACCCTCAGTGCCCTTTACCGTTCTAAACATAGTTTGCTTTAGTAGCAATTTCGAGAACATAATGTTTTGAATATCCTTTTTTATCTGCAGAAGTGTCTTCCTGTGGCTCAAAACTCAACAGCGTGCAAAGGGCCTTTTGTACAGATTCATTCGGGGTGGGGAAGCAAATGAATATTCAAATATGGAATTCCTGTTGCATGAAATTAAATACTAAACTTCTCAAGACTTGACAAGTGCAGACTCACTGAGGAGATGAACATGACTCCTAGTCATGTCTCACTTGAAGTGGAGAGAAGGTACCAATCTGGTGGAAGCAGCAAACCTTTCTATATACTCTTAATTATTCATCTAGCTAGGTTAGAAAGCAAAGCTTTTTAAAACCTGCAGCCAGTTTAAATGTTCAGATGTGGAACTGTATTCTAGAAATTGCCAGTGAAGACTTCTAGCCTAATCTATACTAAACTTACCTCTGTGGCTTTAGTAAATGAAATATTGCTGGGGGATTGTGCCCTGATTTGGACCCAGTGAAATCAGAGGGAATTTTGCTGGAAAGAACTTTTGGTCCCTGGTGGGATTAAACAAAGTATTCTTCATGTTGATTGACTCTAGAACAAAAACCATTCTCTGGAAGGCGCCACAAGTTCGGGTAGAAAATTAAATGGTAATGAGTTCCAGTCAAATACCTGAAAGCCTGCCAATGGGCTGGCTTGTTTCCTGGATCACCCCTTCTGTGTGTGTGTCAGAGTGGATCAATGGAACTCACTTTCAATGTATTTGGTGCCCCAGGGAAAGCTTTGGAGGAATTGACTTAGGAATCATGTTGGTTTTGCTGGCCTTTTATCACTGAAATTATTTGCATGAACATTGGATCATTGTTACTTTTGGTGGAAGGTTAATCTTCTCCTGTCTTGTCTCCTATTTGAAATGACATCGGACTCCATAGCAAGCAATTGTTTGAAAATTGTGTTTGAAGTGATGGCATATACAGCAATTGAGAGAAAATTCCTGATTTCCCCACACACTAAATCCTGAATTGTTTATTCCTTCCCTACCCTGTGCCAGTTCTGTATTAAATAATTGCCTATAGATCTCCTCCTCTATAATAGCCTCATGGTTTGGCTCTTAAATTCGTTTTACTTGAAGTTAATGGAGCAAACTGTAGGGTTCGCCCTTTGTCTTACAACTACCACACATAGCTACTTAGGCTCAAAATGAAAGGATGTCAGTGTCGTTGGCATGAAAACTGGCCTTTTCTTTGCTCCCTGTGGTAACTCCAGTGATACAGAATGGAGCTAATGGGAGATATACAAGTGAATGATCAAAGTATACTCTTGGCATTAAAAGTTTTTTAATTTAAAATGGAAATGGACTAGACTTTGGGAGGAAAATGATTCACTTTGATGCTTACCAGTCTTTCAGAAGTATCTGCACTAGAAATAAACTTTTTCAGCACAAGGCAAAATGAGCAAGTGAAATAAGTTTGTTTTTCCTCAGAGAAATAAAGGTGATTGAGTGGCTGTCATGGGGGAACAGGCTGCTATGGGCCAGCTTGCTGCTTGCCCTGTAAGTGGCTTGTCCAAAATAAAAATTATGTAAACTAAGAATCTCTTCCCTTCCTGCAGTCTTCACCCATCTTTGTTAACATGTCTCTTTTGTCCTGTTAATAGTGTGTGGATCCAAATTTGGATTGTGAATGGGGGGGCTGTCTGCTTTCAAGATATTTCCCTCTCTGTTTAGGGACTACAAATTACATTACAATCTGATGTGCTACTCCACATGATCTGTTTACAAGATAGAAAAAGCTCACATGGTGAATGTCTAATTTGGAAACAATTTTTAGGTGATTGGACTTTCTATTAAAAAAAATAGTTTGAGGAGCAGGAATCTGCCATTTTCCTGTGTTTGGCTAGCAGAATATATACATTGTGCTCTTGGCATGAACAGCAGTGGAAGATTTACAGCTCACAGACCAAACACTGGCAAATAAGGATATTGTTTGTATACTTTTTAATATTTAGTTAACTGAAAATTGTAATGAAAAGTATTTTCTCAGCCAAGCGCACACGTGCAAATATCATTCACTAGGAATAATACACCCCCTCAGAATTATATTCTCCAGCTTTTCTTTCTGTGGATCACTTCTTAAGGAAAAGTTCCTCCCCAGGACCACCTCTTGTCAGAACATCCCAAGTCTGTTATTCCTGGGCTTGTGCGATTTGTAGTACAGAACAATTGTGAATTCTTCTGAATCGCTCTGAAGTACTGTTCTCATAGGTGTATTAATTTGAAATGCAGAATAGCACCCAGAAGTTATTGCAGCTTTTTGTAAATTCTCTATTATGGTTATTGGAGTTCCTTGAAATGAAATGCTCATTTTGCGTTCTTTAAATCGATGCCTGTTAATATGCACTGAGTATTGTTTTTTAATTCTACCTCATTGTGCTTTTTTTAAGGTTACTGCTCTGAAACATTTGACACTAATTTTTCTGTATAAACATAGAATTTGTTACTCTATTGAATAGATGACACGTGTGGCATATCACATACGGCTGCTCTTGTAAGGCACAGCACCTGGAATAAACTGCTCAGCGCTTTTATGAGAGAGACCATTGAAAAGTGCGAGGCTGACTGCTGGTTTGGGGGGTTGATCCTGTTTTGTTTTGTTTTTTTTTTTGTGGTGTACGTATAGTGTTGTAGGAACAGATATGTTTTTATAAGCAGACCAGTTCCATCCATGTATGCTGTAAGAATGTTGCC
This sequence comes from Carettochelys insculpta, assembly GCF_033958435.1. Lineage (NCBI taxonomy): Eukaryota > Metazoa > Chordata > Testudines > Carettochelyidae > Carettochelys > Carettochelys insculpta. The sequence goes on from NC_134141.1 coordinate 1,753,827, forward strand.
TAACTTTTTTCCTGGTTACATTTTGCAATAAGTTGAATTAGAACAAGTATATAATTTTAGGTTGTGATTATTTAACTACTCCTTTAGATAATAGCCGGAAGTTTTCAGTAAAAGCTAATATATTTTACTTATGTATAGTTAACAGTACCTTGAAACATGTTGTTGAGTGATGCATAACCGACTAGTTATATGCCTTGCAGTTATAGCTCCAAAAATGATTCTCACCATTTTTGTCTTTGTAAATCACATTATCCTGCCTTATGGAATTAATGTGACTTGTTGTGAACTTTTTTTCCTTCTCTAAATAGCTGAAAAGTTATGTGCTTGCTTTGTGTTAAACTCTGAAAGACTAACAGTAACCTTCCACCCCAGTACTATGGAAGGGAACAAAGTGTGTTAAATAATATTTAATTCTGGGTTTTTCTAAATTAAGGTAGTGGTGTATACCAATAACTTCTTTTGGATCATTTGTATTGGTATATTTTGTACCACACAAGTACTAAATCTATTGCTAAATTTTAAAGTGTTTCTCAAATTTAGTGATCATCCTAGCTGGACTGTGAGGTACGCAGTATGCTTTCTAAATGCATGGCTCATATTGATTAGTTACCATAGAAAAGGTGTTAATTCTTCCGTCTTCGGCATGATTGATAAGCAGATCTCCATAGCTATGTTGACTTTAAGAAATGTGTATGAAAACCACAAATAGTGCGTTTTGAAGCCAGTAATGTACAATTATCCAGTGACCGTATTGTTGAGGTGAAGTGCATTTTTCACATACTCCACTAGAGGTCAGATTTTAATCATGAGCGCACTGTCAATATTTTTGGTAAGGGAAGAGGAATTAAGGGAGTAAAAATGAAATTTACTTTTTTAAAGAACTGTACAGCTCAGTAAAAAGATCTAAGTAGCATATCTAAAACACTATTTTGGGGGTGGGAAGAATGGAGGAAAGCAAAATATATCTAGAGGGACACATTAAGAGTAAAAGCCCAAAACTTGACTTCTTTATTGTTAATCTGAAATCTAGACAAGATTCTGTTTACATGGAAAATGTACTAGTGAAAACTACCTTTTCATTATCTTACAATATTGTATTATAGCAGAAGTGCAAACACCATTCCTGAAGGATGCCACTAATGCCAATAAAGAAAGGTTTATGGTAAAACTGAAGCCCTTGCTAAACAAGTTCTGTGAAATTCAGGCTCTCCATCATGCAACACAGATTTAAAAAGATACTTGCTTCCAATATTGTGAGAAATATATAATTCTGTATATAGAAAAATGCCTATCCACTTTTTTCCTATAATTTGATTGTAAGTGGGTGGGGGGTAAGGGGGAGCATGATCTTAGTGAATGGTGTGTTCTCTGCTACAATGACATTGGTATCCAACTGGGTCTCCAACCAACTGTAGAAGTCTTACTACAAGTTGTGTGTGTAGAATATTTTGAAATATTCAAGATTTCATAATGGGGGGTGGGAGAGGGAGGTTAGATTTTTCATACCATACATACCAAGTAGCAGAGCTGTTCTGAATATACTGTACTTCCTCCTATTCAGTAACTTGTACTCTTTGTGAACAGTTTCTCTTGCTTGCAAAATAAATTAAGCATTTAATAAAGCAATTCAGTGCATTTTTGAAAGGTGGGATGCATTTTTTCTAAATGTTAATTGTTATATTCCAACAGAACCCCATATTCCAAAGCACTCTATTTCTTGTGCTAGCCACTGCTCTAGTTTCAGGAATATATAAATGTAGTGTTTGGTGCGTAGCGTATAGATTGTCTCTGTCTGTCTGTCTACTTCCAATACGCTTTTCAGAGTGGCGTCAGCCTAGTCACAGAAGTCTAGAAAATGCCCAGCTTGGTGTTACTGCTATTATAAACAATGAAGAGTGTTGCAGTTTCCTTTAATCCAGGGTCTGGGATGGATGGAAGGATGCTTACTCAGGACAGGACTCTAGTATAAGACTTGGTAGAGAGCAGACCAATGCACCCCTGCTAACAGAACAGTAGATGCTTTTTCCTTGCCAAGTGTGCAAACAGTTAAGTATTACTAGGGCACCTTGCCGGGAAAGTGTGCTTAAAGTGCTACCTTCTGTTGTGACCTTCCAACCATGCCTTTTCAGACTCCAAATAGAAAGATGGAGGAATAGACAGCTGTAAGCTTAAACTAAGTCCTCTTCATCCATGCTGACATCTCAGTCAGCCTGTTTTGCAAACAGGCTATAAGAAAATTCAGTTGAGTACACAGGCAAGAAGCACAGTGCCAATATTCTCCAGCCAGCTAAAAATACCCCTGTTCAAACTGATGGCAACGAGTACACACAAACATTTCAGAAAAGAAATGACAATATGCTGCATATCAAGGGCCATGATGCTTTACTTGCTGTGATGTTTTGAAAAACAGGGTCTTTGTTTATGAAAGGTATGGCTCTGAGGAGAAGACACTGATTTTACCATTACCTTAGGGGTAGTCATGCAGTGGCCTGGGTCATGTGCCTCAAAAAGAAGACTCCCGACCAAAGATCTTTATTACAACAGCCATACTGTTTCAGAGGGCTAGCTGCCTTAGTCTGTTTTAGCAAAACACCAAGAAGTCCTGTAGCACTATAAAAACACTTCAATTTGGTAGTTAAATACACATGTAAAGGTGGGAGTGTTACATTTCTTACATGGAGGACTAGTGCTAAGGAACTCAATTCAGTCAAGCTGGATGTGGCCCATTCTGAACAGCTGAAGATAAGGGGTGAATACCACAAGAGAAATCCCTATTCAGAGCCAGTCTGCTAGTGGCATATGAATTCCTGTTCTGCAGTTTCCTGCTGAAGTCTGGTTTTGAAGATTTTTGTTCAAATATGGCTACTTTCAGGTCTGTTTACTTACTGTCCAGGGAAGCTGAAGTGCTCATCTACCAGTTTTTGAGTATCACTATTCTTGATGTCTGATCTGTCCATTTATTCTTTTGTGATGAGTCCATTTTTGCCAATGCACATGAGGAGGGTATTTCTGGCACACATCACTAGTACATCTGCAAGTGAACAAGTCACAAGTGGCAAGTCTGATATGGTTAGGGCCTATGATGGTGTCACTAGGAAGATAATATGGACAGTTGGCAGTGGCGTTTGCGTTTGTTATGTGTAGTTGCTGGTGAGTATTTGCTTCAGGTTGAGGAGCTGTCTGTTAGCAAGGACGTGCTTGCCTCTCATACAGTATAATGCTCCTTAATTCCTGTGCTATGGCAGTTGAATACACTTTATAATCTCTACCATCTTTTACATAAACCAGTCTGCAAGTTTCTTACTCTAGTTGTAATGTTTACATCTATATTAAGCAGGGCCATTGCTTTGTAGGTCATACAGCTATCCTTTAGAATTGTTCTGAAGTGAAGTAGAAGAGCAAAATACTTCAGGTCATATCTCTCTAGTGTTGCAGAATTCGGGGGGAGATGTATCTTGACTTGTCAGCCATGGATAAAAATGCTAAGTAAAGAACAAACTTGCCCTTCTGACCACAAAAAAAACCCCTAAACAGCAATTCTAAAGCAAAATACCTAATTCCAGGTTTTGGCAAGATATTAACTTTTGTTCAGCCTAGTCATTCTGTAGTAGTTGAAACATCAGTAGCATTTCTATTGATCTTTTGGAAAGTCTAAAGTTTTTATTTAAAACACTTAGGGATTTTTCAACTTGGCAGCTTTAAAAATTCATTTTTAATCTTGATCAAATTGCTCTTTCAAAGAATACTTAATATCTAAGACATTTTTGTAGCTTTTTCCAACACTGTTTGCCTGCTAACTGCTTGCTTGCTCCTGAAACCACCTTTTCCCTTATGTTGTGTCTGGCATCTCCAGAGTTTGAGGGAAAATGTCTCAGGATGTTCCAATATTTGAATGATCACCATTATCCATCAGTCCCTGAGCTATACCGTTTTGCAAAAAGCCCGCTTAAGAAGTTTACAGCTACAGGTAAGGTAAAGCAAAGCAGGGTCTGGATGCCTAACTGATGCATTTAACACATACCGCCACAGTAGGGAGATATTTGGGGTGGTCATGAAATTCTTCCCTGTGAGGTAATGTACAGTAGCAAATCACTGAGGCCAAACCTTGAGAAAAGTTCTGTTTTGCTGAACTGTAATTGCCAATGCTTGCCTTGTTTCCTCCAATTTATGTTTAGGCTCCTTTTCAAGTGCTAGTAAGTGTTAAGAACAATAAATACAACCTACAGAAACTATACCAGGAAAACATTTACTTTTGTTTTATTCCGTCAAGGAAAGAGTACAAAAACAATACTGGTAAAATCAGATTCCACCAATAATAAACATTGAACAGCCATATTTAAATGTATATAATCACCATATTCAAAGAATCCATGTGCTTTACTTGTGTTGGGCCATCTTTGACTGTGAAGCTTAGTAGGTTGTAACTGTAAATTATGAAGAAATAGGACTAACTGAGGGGCAATTATGTCAAGTGAAGAGCAGAAATGAGGTAAAGTAAAAACCATATGCATTTGAAAGCTTAAGGATGCATCAAAGGAATCTTCACTCTATAATGTAAGGAAAATAGACACCCAAAAAAAACTTATGAAGGCTTTTCCTGCACACTGCAAAATACTCAAACCTTTTTGCACAGAAATATCCAAAAAAGTCACTTTTCCTTTGAAGACCACTGGCTTAGTAATGACATTTGTCTTCCTGTCTTCTTTCCTTCCAAGACCTGAAAGCACATCCACCTGAACACCAGACATTATTTTTAATGTTTATGCAAATGGTTATTAACATGATTAAATGACCAGAGCAACCCCTCCCCTGTGCTTATGTAAATTCTCGTTGTCATAGTATTGGAGTGCTTTTTCCAGTGCAATAATGTACTCTGAACAAAGCACAAAATGGAGGGCAGAGCAAGTTTGTTATGCTACACTGTCTCATGAAGAAAGTACAAGTGGTTGCAAAGGACAAGTGCTGTGCATACAACAAACTGTTTACAATATCCTTGACTTGCATTAGTTTTCATACTATTTCTCTGTGCGTTAATGTTGCAGAAACCATGGCTTTGTGGCATAAGAGACAATACACTCCTCACTTACAATATCACCCATTAGTATCATGGAGACTTTAAAGCTTTCTGCATAAAGTTTGTTTTGGACCATCCCCCACTCCCACTAGTCCTGTTGTTGGCAGGAAACACACTCAGGCTTTTTGTCAGTGAAACTTTTGCTCAGGGGTTCTTTCCCCACCACACACACTTGACAGACAAAAGTACACTACAGACATAGCCTTGGTAGCTACCTTATGTTGCTTGAGAAGATGGTACTTCTATTAAACAGAAACCATAGCCAGCTGGCAAAAATAACTGTGGGCTTTGAATCTTAAGGCTTAGCTGAGAAGTCATCCTCATCAAAAGTTGCCACAGATTTCAAAAAGTAAGGCTCCTGGGAAACTTGAAACATTAGGGAGTTGAGTACTTGTACAACACTACAGCATCAGTTACATTGTTTCTTCCATGTTTACCAAGCAGGGAAACACCTTTTGTCAGCCTCCCTCACTTTTCTATACCACAAAGTGCACAATCAAGCATAACTCCAATTACCAGGAGTGTTAGGAAAGGCTGAGGATGACCTGGAGTAAGTTTCTAGGCTAAGGGCAACATTCATAGAGAATGGAAGTTTCAAGTAGTTTATTCAGCTATAGGTGATTTCACCTTGCAGCATTTTAACTACTTTAATGCAGCATGCACTTTGTTTGAGCAAATCAATTTTTCTTAAACTTACTATCCAGACACTGCCATCATTTACCCCATAAAGATTGAAGACCATTAATGAGAGTGGAATTACTTGTCAAAGCAAGCAGAGCCCCTGGTTTAAAAAAAAAAACAAAAAAAACAAAACGTATTTCCCCTACTGAAGCGTAACTGCCATTTTGCAATTCAATGCTCCACATTTCATTATCATTCACAAACAGATCCAGTTATTTGATCCTAGGAAATAAGTGACCTAACCGTGCCAATACCCAACTGGGAAGGACTTCACAGAAAATAACATTTCATAATAACTTAAGCAAGAATTCATATGTTGCATTGATTATGCCCCAGGATATAATAGAACGGTGATAATTCAGATGGGCTCCTCTGAAAAGATGCGTCAGTTTTCTATCACGTTCCACCCAGATCTTCATGAAAACTTTTGGAAAAGACTGAAATTCCCCACCAATCTGAGACTGCATGCGGGCTTTTACAACATTCATTGGAAAAAACAAGATTCCCAACATGGCACCCAACAGCCCCCCACAGATAAAGTCATTGACCAAGTGGGCACTGTAAGAAGTTGCTTCAGGCAGACACTGCTTGATAGGTCCTCGCAAACCAAAAAAGAGTGCATTACTTGGTCCATTTCGGAGCAGGATAGGTACCAAACCGCGATAATATTCTTTAATTCCATAGTCTTTTAGCACCTTGAAAGCCTGGTACGTGTTTGTAAATTTGTCATGATGTTTGTAGTCCTGAAGCAAGGTCTGGACCCGCTCAAAAGGTGTAAAAAGAGCTTCTGTGGTCCCTGCAAGCACTGCTGCCACAGTGCAAGTCACAAGTTCAGGTGCATTTGTGTGCTGCTGGAGTAGGAAGGAGAAATCCTCATACAAGCCAAACATCAGGGCAAGAGTTGTACTTTTCTGCATTAATGGAGGGAGAAGTCCCCGGTACAGGTTTCGGATTCCATCTTTCTTTAACTGACATACTGCATCCCTTATTCTCACTCCATACAGTTGTTGTCTAAAGAGGACTTTCTGGATGGGAAAGGTGATTGCTATATTGGTGAAGGCTGCACAATAGCCACAAAAGTAATGTTTACCCGAGCTAACTTTTACAATGTGATGAGCAATCTCTTGCTTTGAACTTGTTAGAACAAGGTCTTCTGAATCCATCATACAGTTCTTCCTTCGTTCACATGAGTGTTATCTCCTACATCAAGAAGGTAAAAACCATGAACAAAGCTGCACACAACCCCATTTTTTAATTCATGTAAGTTCTCTACATGCACAAGGTATTCAAGCAATTCCATGAAAATTCAGTTGAACTGAATGACATGCCATATTTGATAACTCATGCATATACATTTGGTTTCAATGGCTGTATCACAGATCTCAACTGAAAGATCTACATATTGTTCAGCTGATAAAAGGAAGGGTAAAAAGAGCAGGAAACTTGATTAAATACAAAAAGTTACACACATTTTAAAAACAATGTACCATAGCAAAACAAAATGTGAGAAGTTAGTAAATTCAGAGGTTGTTTTCTACATGACAGAGTAAATTTGGCAGTAGTTAATAACATGCAATGTTGCCAAGTGAAATCTTAACTTAGTTTCTTGACTCTCACCTTTAGGATTCTCAATCTTACATTAAAATAACAAAATCAATGAAAGATTGTGTTTAGTCAGACTTGCTATTACAAGTCATCTTCACTTATGACACTCTACATGATCCTTTGGCAGATCAAACCTTATCTATCAAGAGCACATTTGCTATGTAGTAATTATGGTTCACAAACTATAGAAAATGTCTTAACAGAACTGTCTACATCATAACCTGACTCAGGGAAAGTAAGCTATTGGACAAGATGTCAATTAGCAACCTACATAGTTTTATCCAAAGAAATAATATCACAAAAATATAATAGGAAGTCTGGGAAGAAATCCAAATCAGTACTGAGTGTACAACTGTGAAAGAGCTTTTTGTTAAGTGAGAGATGCATTAAGGGAGGGGAAATAAAAACCCATAAGGTGATTACGTGGAGAAAAAGCATTCTATAAAATACTCAGTGTAACCTGAATGTGCAGCAGATGTGGGGGTAAATCCAAATTTGCCTGGTCAAAATGGTAATTTAAGTAACTTTGGCTGCATATTTGGTATTAGAAAATAGTCAAATAAGTACAAAACAGCTGATCCCAGAGTAGCAGTTAATCAAATCTAGGCATATAGAAGGGGTCAGAGAAGAACTGGGGGACAAAGCAAGTGAGTTCTTAATACAAGCATTATCTACAGTGAGTTCTAAATATTTGCAATTTCAAAGTGGTGTAACCTCCCTGAGCAAAGGTAGGGAGCCTTAGATCCAAGTATAGCATTTGTGTTTGGTTTTCATACATTTTTTTCGTTTCTTTAACATCTGATTTTAGGCTATATTGTTTGGGAATTTCATTCCATTCCACAAGTCATATATAGTTTAGATTGCTAAAAGGAGATATTTAAGGCATCCGGATGCTAGAGCGCACTCATTTCCATGAGTGCATTCACTCACAGACAGTGGTGAGCAGGAGGAATGCAAAACATTAAATAACCACAGTCAAGAACTGATCTCAACCTGATTTACAAGTTTTACCAGTGTAATGATTTGGGTTATAGATGTGTTTTTAGAGCACAGTAAGACCTTACTGTAGATGCAGTTATACCAGTATAACAAAGCAGCAGAAATGTAGCACTTTAAAGACTAACAATGATTTATTTGGTGATAAGCTTTCTTGGGACAGACTAATCATTTTGTTAGTGCTACATTTCTGCTGCTTTGTGTTGTTGGAGTACAGACTAACACAGCTACCTCTCTGTTATTACCAATATAGTTTACTCCCTTCCTGTACAAAAATACGAAGTTAGTTTATATACCAGCACTTTGCATCATGAAATTTCAAAGCACTTTACGAAGAAGGTATTGTACTACTATGTAAGAACTTTAATACCAGTACAACGACATCTATACAAGGAGGCTGTATCGCTTGAACTATCCTGTTACAGTGTCTGTAGGTCAGTTTAGTTAAATCTAAATAAAAGTGCCTTATACCAGAATAGCTATTTCTGTCAAAAAGGTAAATAACTTATAACTGACACAATTGCATCCACAGTATGGTTATACCAATTACTACTTTAGTAGAAAAATTATACCCTAACCCAAATAAACTGGAATAAAACTGGGTCTAGACTTGCACAACTTAACACAAAATGCACCATCAGTAGTAGTCTGGGGGCCAACAGTCATTTGAATCTTCATTTTACATTGTAAAAAATCTGAAACAGCCACATTTATATGGGGCACAAGTTACTGCCCACAAAGCAGCTGAATTCATGAGACAAGGAGCAGCATAAAACTACAGTAAACCCTTGCTATAACGGACTAATAGCAGGGGAGCAGGTTGTCCGCTATTCCTGGAAGTCCTTTATATGCAAGGGTTTAATGGCTGCCTGCCCACCTGCCCCACCAGGTTCCCCCAGCCTCCCCCGCACCCCAAAAATAAAACCCTGCCACTCACCAGAGCCTCCGCTGATGGAGGAGCTGCTAGACCTGGCTGCGTAGGGATGGTGGCTCTGGCAGAGGAGGTGGTGGCTCCTCCAGGGGCAAGTCTTGACTTTTTGGGGAGGGGGGGGTGATTTACAGACCCAGCGGACTTTGGAAACAGTGGGGGAAAATGTCCTTTGTCCCCAAAGTCTGCCTAAATCAGGATTCGTAAAATTGAGGGTTTACTGTAATCCTTTACCACCTTAGTCTTAAATTTAACCAAAGAACATCCCAGCTGTATTTCCAATGTTCCCGCTAATTTTTTCAGTCAAGGCCAGAATAGATTTTGTTATGCACACCAAGGCATGTACAGATGTGGACCACCAACACAAACACATGCTGCTGGCGGTGGGTGCTCTGCTAATCAGCTAGGCAGCACCTGAATCTTTTCTGGGGTGGCCCAGTAAGCTATTACTCTAAAAAGCTGAAAAAACTGGTAGAGACATACTTTAGAAGTAGCTTTCTCAGCCATAACAAGTTTGTTGTAATAAGCCTGCTCAGAACGAAAAATACTTTGTGTTGGCAAAGTGCATGTTTGTTGAAAGTCTAAAGCAGGATTTCTCAGTCCATGAGGTATGACCCAGAGTGAGTTGGGAGAGAACAGCTGGACCACACAATAGTGGTTAAGACACCAAAACAAATTATTAAAGCTATATAATTTCTCAGGATAGAATTACTGCTGGGGGAATTCTGCACCGCTGATTGAGCACATCATTAATATATAATGAGTAATTCTCCCCTCCCCAAAAAACAAAACAAAAAACAAAACAAAAACAACTTTCTGCCACAAAGCTGCTGAAGTGTTCCACCTTTCTGCCCAGCAAAACAGAGCATCTGCTCCTAGGCCAAGTGGCCCCAGCTGCCAGTAGGAAAGGAGACAGTAGATCAGGAGACAGGTTAGACAGCATGGGGCTGGGTTGTGTCATAGACTGGGGTTCATAAGGGCTTGTGCGGGAGGAGACTGGGCAGAAACTGAATGGGAGCAGAGGTGCTGGGTCATATGAGGACAGAGAGCAACTGAGTACAGAGAGGTAGCATGTTAGTCTGTACTTCAACAAAACAAAGCAGCAGAAATGGAGCACTTTAAAGACTAATAAAATGATTTATTTGGTGATGAGTTTTCATGGGACAAACCCACTTCATCAGATCAATTTCATTTCTGATACAGACTGACATCTATAAGTACAGAGGACCTCAAAAAATGCAGTAAAAACTGACAAATCCAATAGGATTGAAGAAAGGAGTTGAGAGGTGGGGGGGATGTTAATTGTCCTGTCTGAGATAATTAAGAGCATCAAAGGAAGGGAAGCAGTCCTTGTAATGCATGAGGTAATTGATGTTTGTTCACACCACGTTAACGCGTCAAATTTGAATATGTACTCTAACTCACAAATCTGTCTCTCTAATCTGTTGTTAAAGTCTTTGTGTTCCAGGACACAAATTCTCAGGTCTTTAACAGAATGGCCACTCCATTAAAATGTTCACGGACCGGCTTATGTGTATTGACTATGTATGACCAGCTTATGTGTATTGAATTTCTCCTACTTTCCACATAGGGCCACAACAGTGGTACCTTTAATTCACCCAGCAATATTGTCAATCTATCCAAGTACACACTCAGCCCAGCAGAAGAATCTGCCCTACCTTGGGGACACTCTTTGCCCTATCACCCCCACAAACTTGATACAGTTCTGCGGGGATCTGGAAGCCTATTTTCACCATCTCCAACTCAAGGAATGCTTCCAACATGACACTGAACAGCGCACTGACCCACAGATACCCTCCTACCTACAGTAGAAGAAAAAGAATTCTTCGTGGACTCCCTTGGATGGTCAAAATGACAAAATGGACCTATACATGGAATGCTTCCGCCAACGTGCATGGGCAGAAATTGTGGAAAAGCGTCATTGCTTACCCCATAACCTCAGCCGTGCAGAACGCAATGCCATCAACATCCTCAGAAACAGCTCGACATTGTCATCCAAGAGATTGACAAAGGAGGTGCTGTTGTCATCATGAATAGGACAGACTACCAAAAGGGGGCTGATGGTAACTCTCCAATACCACATTCTACAAGTCACTGTCCCAGGATCCCACTGAGGAGTACACAAAAACTACAGCACCTGCTCAAGACCCTCCCTATAAAAACAAAGGAACAAATGGACACAGACACACCCCTAGAACCCAACCAGGTTTATTCTACCTTCTACCCAAAATCCATAAACTCAATCCTGAATGTCCCATCAGCTCAGGCATTGGCGCACACACCACAGGATTGTCTGGATATGTGGACTCTCTACTCAGACCCTATGCTGCCAGCACTCCCAGCTTTCTTCGAGATACCACCAACTTCCTCAGGAAACTACAATTCATTGGTGACCTTCCTGAAAACACCGTCCTGGCCACCATGGATGTAGAGGCCCTTTACACCAATATACCACAAGAAGATCGACTTCAAGCTGTTAGGAACACTATCCCTGATGAGTCTGAGGCACAAATGATGGCAGAGCTCTGTGACTTTGTCCTCACCCACAACTATTTCAGATTTGAGGACAATTTATACCTTCAAATCAGTGGCACTGCTATGGGCACCTGCACGGCCCCACAGAATGCCAACATTTTTCTGGCTGACCTGGCACAACGCTTCCTCAGTTCTTGTCCCCTAGCGCCCCTCCTTTACTTGTGCTACATTGATGACATCTTCCTCATCCGAACCCATGGGAAAGAGGCTTTTGAAGAGTTCCACCACGATTAAGTTTCCACCCCACCATCAACCTTAGCCTGGACCAGTCCACACAAGAGATCCACTTCCTGGACACTACCCTGCAAATAAGTGATGGTCACATAAATACCATCCTATACTGAAAACCCACGGATTGCTATGCTCATCTCCACGCCTCCAGCTTCCATCCAGGGCACACTACGTGATCCATTGTGTACAGCCAGGCACGAAGGTACAACCACTTTTGCTCCAATCCCTCAGGCAGAGACAACCATCTACAAGACCTTTACCAAGCTTTCCTGTAAGTACAATACCCACCTAAGGAAGTGAAGAAACAGACTGACAGAGCCAGATGGGTACCCAGAAGCTACCTGCTACAAGACAGACCTCACAAGGCAAACAAGGGAACACCACTGGCCATCACATACAGCCCCAACTAAAGCCTCTCCAGCACATCATCAGTGATCTGCAACCCGTCCTGGACCATGATCCTTCACTCTCACAGACCTTGGGAGGCCGGCCTGAACTCACCTACAGACAACCTGCCAACCTTAAACAAATTCTCATCAGCAACTATAGACCACAACAAAGTAACTCTAAACCTGGAACCAATCCCTGCAACAAACCTCGCTGCCAACTCTGCTCACATATCTACACCAGCGATATCATCACAGGACCTAACATCAACCACACCATTAGGGGCTCTTTCACCTGCACATTTACTAATATAATATGCCATTGTGCTAGCAATGCCCCACTGCAATTTACATTGGACAAACAGGACAGTCTCTATGTAAAAGAATAAATGGACATAAATCAGATATCAGGAATGGTAACATACAAAAACCTGCAGGAGAACACTTCTATCTCCCTGAACACTCAGTAACAGATTTAAAATTAGCAGTCCTACAACAAAAAAAGTTTCAAAAATAAAATGGAAAGAAATTTCTGAGCTGCAATTAATTTGCAAATTTGACTCCATCAACCAAAGATTGAACAGAGACTGGGAGTGGGTGGCCCATTACAAAATCAGTTTCTCCTCTCGATGGTCACACCTCCACATTAGCATCTCCTCTCTTGATGTTCACTACTTCACATTAACTACTGATAGTGGGCCATTTCCACCCTGACTGAATAGACCGTGTCAGCTCTGGCCCCTCCCTTTACTGAGAACCCCTCTTTAAATCCTCCTCTGAACCCCCCCCCACTCATTCATCTGACAAAGCAGGTCTCTGCCAAAGAAAGCATATGCTCCAAAAATATTTGTTAGTCTATAAGGTGCCACAGGACTTCTTGTTGTTTTTGAAGATACAGACTAACACGACTACCTCTCTGGTGAGAGTTTCTTGTTGTCTGCTCTGGGTCCATTTATTCTTCGGCAAAGGTTTTGCCCAGTCTGTCCAACGTACATAGTGTCAGGGCATTGTAGGTACATAATAGCATATATAATGTTGCTGGAAGTGCATAAGAATGTGCCTTTGATCTTCAAGGAACGAGGGGTCCTGTGGCATCTCATAGACTAAGAGAAATGTATGAGCATGAGCTTTCATGGGCAAAGACCCACTTCGTCAGATGCAAATGCCTTTGATCTTGTAACTAACACGGTTACGTCCAGTGATGGTATCCCCAGAATAAACACATGGGCAAAGCTGGCAGCAGGGTTCGTTGCAAGGAAAAGTTCCAGGATTAGTATTACTGTGGTGTAGCCTGTGATCACTGTTGAGAATCTCACTCAGGTTAGGAGATTGTGTATAGGCCTGTCCTACATGCTACTATGTGCCATTGGACAGACTGGGCAAAATCTTCGCCAAAGAATAAGTGATCGCAGTGCAGACATTTCTGCTGCTTTGTTTTGTTTGAGTACGGACACTTGAGGATGAGGTGCAGGGACAGATGTGCCTGATTGAATGGGAGATGCATGGGGTCAGCCAGAGTCTGCACGGGAGATACTCCCTAACAATTAGTCCCTGCCTCCCATTCTCTGCAAAAAAGACACACACACACCTTGTTCCATACTTCTCCCACCCAGACTCAACAACCTCCCAAGTTCACACCCAGGCTTCTCCCCTTCTCATGTCATGACTTCCCCCAAGCCTTTGCACTGCTTCCGAATGAGGGCAAGAACTATGCTTCTGTGCTGCTGTTTAAATGAGTTACTCAAAAGTCTATATTTATATGCCTAGTAAGGCAATGACAAAAATAATTCCTGAGTCTTTTTTATTGTTTGTATTTACAGACATACTCCTGATGGGTATTTTAAAATACATTATCAAAATAATAATTGAAACTGATGTGATTATATTGTGATACTGTGGCAAATAAAATATGCAAAATTTTAAAATACTTTGTTCATATTTAATTTTGAATCAGGATTCTCCCAGAAATAGAGAGGACCTAGAGCTTGCTCCCACATGCTCTCTACTTCCCTGCAACTGCAACCATGAAATGGTGGTTCTCAGTCCTCCCATTGACTAGTCTTCCACTAGAGAAGGAATACTTGCGAGAATGATGCCCGCATTGCTAAGTACCAGTAGAAGGCAGAAAGCAAGGAGGAGATGCTGAACAAAACTCATGGGCTGCTATCAAACGTTTGAGTTTAAGACTGCTTTTCTGTATAGTGAAAGAAGCCGCTCCAAATTCTAACTTTTGAGGTCAAGCTTTATACCTACACTACACCACAGACGCATTTAAGCAACGGAGACAGTTTCATTTTCAGAAGATTAAGGCTATGTCTACACTAGCACTTCTGTTGATAAAAATGTCTTTCAGTGGTGTGAAAAAACAGCCCTGACCAACATCCAGTTATGACGACAGGAGTCACAAGAAATCCTGTGGAACCTTACAGATTAACCGATATTTTGGAGCATAAGCTTTCGCGGGCAACGACGGGAGCACAGGTGTGATGCTCCCCCACAGCCCTAGCCCAGAAGCACTTTAACCTCCCGCCACTGTCACTCCAGCATATCTGAACGCTTTCACAGGCCGGCCTGAAACACTAAGTCTCGTTCCCAGACCACAGGCGATCCGCCGTGTAACAGATCACTGAGTTCTGCCGCACGTGAACCGCGCTGGCTCCGCTGCACACGCGCCCGCCCGCCCCACGCAGGATCGGGGACGCCGGGAATGCCCCGCACACCCGACTGAAGGGGGGTACGGCGAGCGCGGGAGGTCTCGCCGGGCTGGGCCCGACGCGCTCCTACGGGCCCCTCCCGCCGCGTGCGCAGCCGCCCCGCAGCTGCGAGGGAAGAGGTCGAGGCGCCCGCGGCTCCCTCAGGCAGCGCCGCCCGGGCGGAGGCCGCTGCACACCCCCGCAGAGAGCGGCGGCACCTTGCCGCGCCCCCCGGCCCCGGCAGAGCCCGAGGAGCGCGGCGGGCGAGTGGTCCCGGCCCGGCCCGGGCCGCGCCCGGAGGCGGCTGATTCACGAGGCTGCTCCCGTTCGGGGCCCGGGCCGGGCCTCGGCGGGGGGTTGGGGGGGGGGGGGGGCAGCGACTCACCCGCGCCGGCTCCATGGCCGCTCGCGCCCGCTGACAGGAGCCGGGCCCAGCACCCTCCCCCTCGGCGGCCGCCGCCGGCCCAGCCCAGCATCCTGCGCCTGCGCGCGCTGGCCGCTAGCGACACGTGACCAGGACCCCGCCCCGGGCGAACGGGCCATGTGACCAGAGAAAAGGGGCCGACGCTCCTCCAGCAGCTTCGAGCCCCCAGCCGCTAGCCAATCAGCTGGAGCGCTGGCGCTTGCGTCGGCAGGGCCTCGTGCCAGGGCTGTGCGCGTGCGCGGAGCACGGGCCTCGAGGGTGGGCTGGGTGGCCGGCGGGGGCGCGGCGCTAAGGGTGCTGGTGCGTCAGGCCCTGCGAGAAGCTGATAGGGCCGGCTCGCGCCAGGCGCTCTGCGCATGCGTGTCGCTCCCAGCGCGGGACCGGCTCTGGCCGGGCGGGAGGCTGCTTTGGGCAGGGGGCGGGGCCTCCCTTCCTGCCAGGCTCCGTGCCCGAGGGCTCGCCCACAAAGACACCCCCCCCCGCCCGGCAGCGCCCTGCGGCGTAGGCCCGCCCTCCCCCAGCCGCAGTCGCGCCTGCCCCCGCAGCGCCGTCTACACTAGGGCTGGCTGGGTGTCCGGCTGGCGTGAGTGGCTTAGGCCAGGCCAGGTGTGAAGTGGCACAATTGGCAGGACAGCGGCAGTGGTGGCAGGAGAGCGCTATGCCGTGAGCACACATTCGCTGCCCCCCCAAGGTCTCTTCCCTGGACAGGAAGCTGACTGGCAGCGCCTTGTACCCTTCCAGGGCACCCACATGGCTTCACAGCAGTGTGCATGAGCTAGCTGTACTATGTACTTCAGCCTCTGCTACAGAGCTGCCGGACCTGCCATCTGTGCACCACAACCTTAGTTCTGGCTTCTCCAAGTGGTGCCCAGGCATGCCAATAACATGGGTTAGTACTCCGCTTTCCAGGATGCTGCAAGAACACTCCAGGAACAGACTGCCTGAGCATTGCTGAACGGAGTCTGGCACCTTTTTGCTAAAGGAAGATTTGGGTTTAGGTTAAGCATGGCAAACAGGAGCTCTTGCACACTTGGCCTACCTTTAAACACAACCCACCCTTATCTGTTGGATTCAGTCTGAGACGTTGCCTTTGCTTACTCCGTACTAAGCCCCAGGAGTCTGTCGCCTGCCACCAGACTGCAGACAATTGCCATGGCAAGAGGGCCCTTTCCATCTCAAGTATCAGAGAGGTAGCTACATTAATCTGCTCATTCATGCATCTTATGAAGTGGGTCTTTGCCCACAAAATCTTATGCTCCAAAATATCTGTGCCTTGCATGTTGAATAGTAACACAGAGAAAGCCATGCTAGTCTACATACTATCAAAACAAAAAAGCAGTCTGGTAGCACTTTAAAGACTAACCCTGTGTCTACACGAGCCCCTTCCTTTTGGAAGGAGCATGCTAATGAGTGGGTTCGAAAGATGCTAATGAGGTGCTGCAATGAATACGCAGCACCTCATTAGCACAATGGCAGCCATGGAGATTCAAAAGTGTGGCTTTTTGAATTGCACACCACTCGTGGAACCGGGACCTTCCAAAAGGAATCCTCCAGTCTCGGAAGAAGGGCTTTCGAAAACTTGGGGGGGGTCCTTTTGGAAGGTCCTGTCTCCATGGGTGGCGAGCAATTTGAAAAGCCGCACTTTCGAATCACCGCTGCTGCCGTTATGCTAATGAGATGCTGCATATTCATTGCAGCACCTCATTAGCATCTTTTAAACCTGCTTATCAACATGCCCCTTTCGAAAGGAAGGGGCTCGTGTGATCCCAGCCTAACAGAATAATTTATTCGGTGACGAGCTTTCATGGGACAGGTCCACTTCTTCAGATCATAGCCATACCAGAACAGACTCAATATGTAAGGCACAGAGAACCAAAAATAGTAATCAAGGTTGACAAATCAGAAAATTATTATCAAGGTGAGCAAATCAGAGAGTAGCCATGAAAATGCTGGCTGACCAGTTGGTGGATTAGGAGTGTTTTTATGTCTGTTTTGTGTTCGGTCAGCCAGCATTTTAATGGAGTGGGCCATTCTGTTAATGTCCTGACGGTTTGCGTCTTACTGAAGAGGAATTTTCACAGCAGTTTGGAAAGAGAAGCTGCTGAACTCTCTTTTATATTCAAATTCGACACATTAACATGTTTAAACCAGGATGGGAATTTTTTAGGTTATTATAGGGGCTCTTTCGCATACGTGGCTTAATCTAATTCTTGACTCCCTCCACCACTTCTGCCCCTCTACACTCTGATTTGCTCTTCTTGATAATATTGTTCTGATTTGTCAACCTCTGTGCCCTAAATATTGAGTCTGTTCTGGTATGGCTATGATCTGAAGAAGTGGGTCTGTCCCATGAAAGCTCATCACCTAATAAATTATTCTGTTAGTGTTTAAAGTGCTACTGGACTGCTTTTTTGTTCCAAAATATCTGCTAGTCTATAAGGTGCCACAGGACTTCTTGTATTTTTCATCTCAGCTGAGGTAGCCTGCAGAATTCAGTGCTGGAATGAGTCAGACCTGATCCCCTGAAGGCACACCTTCACCAATTCTCATAACAGAGACAGGTGTGGCATCCAGTTCCAACTAAGCCCTGACCATGAATGGCAGTTGCATGCGTGTACATGCTGGAGTGTAAATCTGTGGAACACAGTACAAACAATGATATTCTTTTAGCCTTTAATCGCATGTTCTTATTTTGGCACCACCTCTCCTGAAGTGTCTCCAGGGGCTCTTGCCACCTCCATTGTGGCAGAGTTAGAGTTGTGGGAATGGCACAGACTTAACTTATTGTAGCTGGGTTTTCAGAGGTTGAATTGTAGGTGTACTCAACTTTCTGGAAGGGTAGGAGGCAATGGCAGACAACTTGCACTTTGCATCAGTGACATTTAAGAGCAATGAATTGTCCCACTCAGGCTGGCAGGGCCACCGCAGGAAGAAAGGGAGCAGCCAAAGAACTGCTGGTCTGGTTGGTCTGAAGAAATGGGTCTGTCCCACGGAAGCTCATCTAATAAACTATTTTGCTAGTTGTTAAAGTACTACTTGGCTGCTTTTTGTTTTGCTAGTGTATAGACTAGCACGGCTCCCTCTCTGTTACTAGCCAAAGAACTGTGAGAGACACATCCACCACCAGGAGGCACCAATAGGAAGTGGAGGTGAGTGCCAGACTACTTCCTTTAGAACCTAACATAGGGGAAAGAGATTCTATGCAGCCTTCAGCAGCACAGGAGGACTGTGGGGTAGGAAATCGCCCATTCCTCTCCATAGGGTGTTCTCCAATGAACATGAAACACCCTTCCTGCCCCCATGGAGTGCTATTTCCTACACCAGCAGTCCCCCCTTTACATCCAGAAACAATGGCTCTGAGAAGTGTGCAATGGGTGTTCAATCTCGTCTCTCCCAGACTCCATGGAATAACAATTTTCAAGAATATGGGTTGTCACTCTGCATGGGGCCCTTCGAGCAATTTGAATATTAAAATCAGCTCCTTGTTGGGGAAGGGTGTCTGTCCAAGGCACTGCTCCACCAGAGGACCCCAGCTTTGCACTAAGTACCACTCTGCTGTCCCACTGGACAGTTTTCAAGACGGTATGATTATTTTTGTGGATTATGGAGTACGCTGATTATTAAAATAATGTTAGCGGACAGTCTAGTTTATCTGGAGAACCCAAATGTCCCAGTTTGTGCCATTCATCTGCACTAATGTGACATAGCTGTAGTATGCTACAGCAGTAATCCCACCACAGTTAGGACCTCCTTTTCAATACAGGTGAAAAAAAACTACAAAACCCCTGTGGGTTGGATTAGAGAATCATGTTGAAAGGTGTTTCTTGTACTTTATGTGCAGCTTGATTTTCCTGTAATAGTTTGTGAGGCGGCATCACATGGGATTTACTCAGGTTTAGAAAACAAGTCACTAAAATATTAGCCAAGTGACAAATACTTCTGTGCTTGGACATCTCTTTCAGACCCCCTTTTCACAGAAATTTTAGGGGCAAAATTGTTTACTGTGATCCCTGGCTCTGTGCAGACTGGAAGAATTAGTGTAGAAAGCTGAACATTGTTTTCCATGTTTAGTTTTCACAGTAAGTATTTGTAACTCTTTTACATCCTGTTACTTCATGCCAACATTATGCCAGTCATTACAACAGGATTCTCTGTTACTGGTATTTCATGTTGCTCAGCAGGTCCTTTGGCCATGCCAATCTCGATGAGAAGTGGAGCTATTTGTTTTTCTTTTATCACACCCAGTCCCATTGTTCAGGAAACAGGTGAGAAATATGCAGCTTGCTTAAATTACCCTATACTCTCAGGGCAGGGCTTCCAGGGGCAGTCCCTGCAGAATATATCTCATTTGCAAAACACAGGATCTCTCAGCCACCAGCAGCAGGGCTTGACATGACAGTGTGTGGGAGCTGTGCAGATTTGATGGTTGTAATATGTAACCTAGATAGAGCCACCCCCTTACTCTAACATCAACCTGCCTGCAAATGCCCTAGACTGTGACAGAGCCTCAGTCTGACTGCACGTGCATACATGACTTTCTCTGGGTTGTCAACTTGGCATGAGGCACATTGTAGATCCAGCTTCTGCCGGGGTAACTTTTAAAATGCCACTTTTTTGTTCTATGACTGCAGAGTATTAAAAAGCCACTTCACCTTGCATGGTCCTGTAGAGTTTGTGTAAACACCTTGTGCTAAGAAGCATGCTGTTGCACTGGGCATTTAGCTGTGACATTCTCAGTACCTTCTGCAGACCTTCAGGATCTGTTTACCTTCCAGGAAAACACCCATGGCTGGCCCTAGCCAGCTGACTCAGACTTGCAGGGCTCAAGCTGTGGATGTATCAGACTGCAGCATAGCTGTTCAGACTCTCCGTTCCAGAGTCCGGGCTACAGCCCAAGTCCAGAGGTCCACACTACAATTTTATAACTCTGCAGCCCAAGTCCCAGGAGCCTGAGTCAGCTGACACAGACCAGCTGCACACATTTTACTGCAAGGTAGACCTACCTGAAGAAGAGCTCTGTGGGGCTTGAAGGCTTGTGTATCTCACCAACAGAAGTTGGTGCAGTAAAAGATAATCCCTCAGCCACCCCACCTGGTCTCTGAGACAATTGGTCATTGTCTAAAATGGAGTGGCAGTTATGACCAAAGTCCCACAAAGCAACTTGTAGAGCAAGTCAGCAATAAGGAGCCAAGAGCGGAACCCACTCTGTGGAATGTTTTAGCAGGTATGTTTAGAACAAAGGCATCCTAGAGGTATGACTAGAGGCATCATTCGGAGCTGCCCTGGATGTTGAAGAATCCTGGGCCTCCTCCATGGATTCTGATTCTTCGCTGTGCACAGCATTAGTGAGCGGAATTGCATAAATCGCTGCGGTGGGCTAACCCAGATATTCGTGATGTAGAGAACTGTATGCGTCACATCTAATTACTGTGTCTAGGCGTCTTCATCGTGGGTTTCATGCCATGCTGCACTTCTGTTAGGTGACAAGAATGCTCCAGCAGAGGAAGCAGAATGCTAATTTTGGAGGCTGGAAAGTGCTGTTCAGTCATATGTGATTTACCTTCCACCTAGCCTGATTAAAAACCCATGCCTCAGAAAGCAGCTGGTTCGGCAACAGCCCTGTCTGGGGCACTGCCAGATTGTGCAGTTCTGGTGGGGACAGCACTGGCAGCACCCAGGGCTGTAGGCATGGGCGCTCAGTATAAGAGGCAACCACCAGACTGGGCCTGCCCACACCCCTGCTCCATTCAGCCTAGCTCCCCCAGTCTCTTGCAGTAGCCTGGGCTTCAGCCCCAGGGAGGCTGGGGCCGGGTGCAGCCTGTACTGTGGGCCACCCACCCTGCTTGGGGGAAGGCTGGGCCATGCACCATCCACTGGGCAGGGGAGAATCTGCTTCTATGGTGGTGGGAACCTTGGCTCCCACACGGGCACTGGGCAGCAGGGGCAGGGCCTCCGAAGTAAGGGGCAGGGCTGGTGGCTTGCCACCCTGTCTGTAAGGTAGCCAACAGCTTCTTCAGTGGTCATGACCTCTCAGACTCTGTGGAGATGAGCACTGCCAGAAGTGCTGCCTCGTGAGACTGGACTGAGGGCTTCCTTGTGGGACCAAGGGACGCTTTAGGAACTGTCCATGCAGTGGTGGGCTCCGATGGGAGCTATAGTGATGGAATTGCCTCTCAGTTTGCTCTTTGACCCCCAGTCCAGCTCAGACCTTCAGCCTGAACCCCATCTCCCATCGCAAGCCCTACTTGGACTCTCTTCACTCCCTAGCTTTGGTGTTGGGATGCCTAGTGTTGGCACCTGGACTCTGACTTTGACCCGAGGCTTCAGCATTTGAACTCCAGCTCTGGCTACAGACCCTAGAACATTGCTTCTGTTCTGGCCTCCAGCATCAGTGCTAGGACCCTGACCCAGTCCCACACTCAGGCTACCACTGTTAAGCTTCAGCCCTGGTTCTGGCCCCCAGCCTAAGCTCCTGGACACGGGCATCAGCCAGACCTCTAGGTCTCTTCTACATGCCACCACTGTACAAATAAATAACAAATGTGCTTGGCTGTGTTATCTTTTTTCTACAATTGGCACTGTTAGAAGGCCAAGTCTCTGAAGCAGATTCACAACCTTCCACACAGGTGGAAGGAGAGATTTAGTAAGGCGCAGAATGTGCCATTGTTTGGCTTGGTCAGCAAATGTGGCTGTGTGATTTTTGGCAGACAGTTTTGTAGCTTTAGTGCTTGTATCTCACTGTGCAAGATAATGTTGAAGAGACCACAGTGTGCTGGAAGGAGGACCCATGGAGATTGGGGCGCGGATGGTAGCTGAGAAGGGCGACTCTTAGGAAATGTGTGGGGAGGAAGGTTTTGAATTTGAAATATGAGTTCCACTGCTGAGTAGCATTAAGGTGGCTTCGGGATCTCCAGCCAGGTGGGGAAGAGTCTAATAACCCTGATTATTAGTCTAATGTGACTAATACTTATTTTCAGTGACGTCTGCAGTTTGGAAGCCTTGTGTTTGTGGGCACTGGCTCAGTGGTTTGCTAACAGAACAGAAGTGGGTGATGCTGAACAGAATTCTGAAGTTTTTGGGGGGTGCTATTCTGGGCAGGTGGTTTTGGCAAACGTGGAACGGGGGCACTTTACATGCAAGTGCTCCAGTACTACAGTGTGTCAGAGAGGTGGCCGTGTTAGTCTGTAGCTTCGAGAACAATAAGAAGTCTTGTGCCTCTGTTGAAGCGGGTCTTTGCCCATGAAAGCTCATGCTCCAAAATATCTGTTAGTCTATAAGTTGCCACAGGACTTCTTGCTGTTCTCGAGTACTACAGAGATGAGCTCAGCATAAGAACCTATAAAGTACGCTCCAGGGCAAAATGACCTATTCTCAGTAGTACAGAATTAGCATCAATACACCACCATACGCTAATACTTTAATTGGTTATTTGATGACACTACTTCTCAACAAATAATATCCTACACTACATTCTTTCATTTAATATTTTGTATTACACACATTTTCTGTAATTTCATCTTTATCTGTACATTCAGTTTGGATTAATAACATTTACAAGTGCATGCAAATTGTTGAGTTTTTGCTGTAGCTACTTCACATTCCCTAGCTCGTCTATGGCATTGTTCATAATACATCTCAAAGCACTTTGCAGAGGAGGACGGTATCATTCCCATTTTACAGAAAAGGGAAGTGACTTACCCAAGGACACCCAGCAGCACAAGTGGAGCCGGGAGTAAACCCCGGTCTCCAGAGTCAGGTCCATGGAGACAATGCTTCTCCATCCTCATTGTGTGAGCCAAGTACGCTTGGGGGCAGCAGCACACAGCACTCTACATCTGTTAAATCCAAATTTCAGTTACACTGAACTTCGGTCCATCGCTCTTGTATCAGTGGTAAATTTGCTAATAAAACTATAAAGCCACTGCATGACCAGATCAGCCAGTCATTGGTTGTTACAGGTTACCTGATCCCTATCTGTATTTAAAAAAGGGGGTCTGGCTACAGTTGATAAGGCCTGCCAGAGCTATCTCTCATTTCTTTGCGAATATTTTTGGCCCTGTCTTATTCTTGATATCCCTTGATGCTATAAGGTGGTAAGTGGGACACTAATATGAGTTGGAGCCATACTGGGATAAGGGCGCCTGTCTCATAATGCGGAAACAGGAACACTCCATCACAGGGCCCTGCTAAACATGCAGGAGTGGGGCACAGTTGTTTCTGGAAAATCTCAAAACCCGTTGGGAAGAATCATACTGGGCCTGAGTCCTGGCTCCGTGAGTGAAAGGGTCAGATTGTGTGAGAAGAGTCACCTTAACTCAGTCCTTCTGGGTTCTCTATCGGTCAGGGTAAGTAGCTGACCTCCACTACCACTGCATACCAGAACCTCACCATGACAAGTACGATGGGATCAGAAAGCCTGCCCTAGAGAGCTCCACCTATTTCACCCAGCAAAGAGAAGGTGAGGGGGTGACGTGATCAGTGTGTATGGAGGTGCATGACAAGCAAATATTTGTCTGTGGGCTCTTCTGTCTAGCAGAGGAAGGCATCACATGATCCGGTGCCCAGGAGCTGACGCCTGACCAACTTGACAGGCACTAAGGCACTGCTTTATAGCATGGAGGGGAATTAGCCAGGGGGACCCATTTTGGCATGGGTCATGGGGGCTCTGTGTCAAGGGGATGTTTGTCTGACTGCTCTGCTCTAGGACTTGCTTGGGTCACCCTGGCGCACTGTGGTCTGGGAACCTACCAATGACCAGAATCGCTGCGGCCTGTTCTGGCGACCGGGCCTCGGCCGCAGCCCCTGCACTGGGGCAGGGAGCTGGCACAGCCATGCCACTCACCCCCAGCCAGCTCCAGCGGGATCCCCAGGGAGGCCCCTTAAGCCGGCCCCACGCTCCCACCCCACAAGCCCTGAAGAACCTTGTGCCCCCAGCCCCACACTGGGGTAAGCCCAGGCGCAGACGCAGCTGGGTCAGGGCCATGGCCCTTCTGGCCAGCGCCGCGGAACACCCGCTGCAGCCCGCGGGGAGCGTCTGTGCCGCGGCGGCGTTGGGCAGCGAGTGGCGCGGAGCCCGGGCCGGGGTGGCGGGCGCAGCCGGGGCCCTACAGCGCCGCTGGAGAAGCGCGCGGGGCCAGCTGGGCCCTGCAGCCCCCGACTCCTCCGGCGGGGCGGGGCAGCGGCACCCCGAGGCGCACCCCGGGCTAGGCCCGCTGCGGGGGGCGCCAGGCTGCAGCCCCGGCTCAGCCGGGGAGGGGGCTGCCGGAGTGGCCCTGCCCACGCGCTTCGTCATGCGCCGCCCGCCGGCCGGGGAAGGCTCCGCGCTGCCGGCGCTGCGCCCGGGGCGCCTCCCCCCGGCACGGCCCCGCTCCGCTCCGCTGCTGCAGCCGGGATGCTGCGGCCCCGCGGCGCGAGCTAAGGTAGGGCCGGCCCGGCTGCGGGGCCAAAGTCGCTGCGCCTGGCTGGGGAGGGGACGGGAGGGGAGCGGGGCCCGGCCCGGCCCGGCCCGCCGGGGGGAGCCCAGTCCGGCCCGGCCCGCCGTGGGCACGCAGCCCGGGCGGCGGCTTTCCGGCACGGGGCCGAGCTGCAGCGTGTCCCCCGGCCCCGTCCGGGGGGAGCCCCGGGGCTGCAGCGCGGCTTGCCCGGGTCGGGGTGAGCGGGGGCGGCTGCAAGCGCCCCTCGCCCGGCCGCCCGCCCGCTCCAGGGCTGCTCCGCTCCGGCCGAGCCCCGCGGATCTCCGCTCCCTGCCGTGCTCGGCGCCTGCGCGTCTCCCCGGGCGTGCGAGGGTCCGATCGCCCGTCCAGGACCTCGCTGGGAGCCAGTCACGCCGGGGGGAGCCACTGCTCGGTGGGGCCCGGGCCCTGGGCGGAGCAGGCGCACGGCAGCCCGCTGGGGGCTCGGGAGGCGGCTTGTTTTCCTTCCGCAGGGGTTCGCGGTGAGGTGCCCTCCAGCAGGATGTGCTCTGCACGCAGAAGGGCCCGTGGCAGACACTGCCAGCGGGGAGGTCACTGCAATGTGGTTCCCCCGGTCTGCCGGCTCTGGGATCAACACTGCCCCACACACCAGGGCCCTCCCTGGAGCTGCCTCTGCCAAGGGCAGGCCTGCTGGTTTTCTGCACTGGTTGCTGCCCCGGTCGGTTGCACTGCGCATGCCGGATCAGCCCCTGGGACCTGACCGCCACAGGCAGGAGACGCCTCCTTGGGATGTGACCCCAGGGGGAGCGTAAAGATCCACTTTCAGGAGTCTGTTTGGGGTTTGTGGTGGGCGAATGGGAGTGGCAGGAGGTGTGCTGGGGCGGGGGCCTGGCTGCCAGAGTGCTGTGCTTCTGCAATAGGATTGCTCCAGGCCCACCCTGGGCAGCAATGGCACATTGATACCCGGCTGCAGTGGCAGTCTGAGGCCCCATCCCTCAGGCAGGTCTGTGGGGAGATGCCCTTGTGGTGGAAGGAAGGTGGAGATTGCTGGTGCTCCAGGATCTGACTGGTTCAGACCCTTTGAAGTGATGCTGGGAAAAGTCTCTCTGCTGCCGGGGGCAGCCTATGTGTTGGGCTCTCTCCCTGCCCCCACTGCTTTCAGTGGTTTCTTGTCATTTAGCCACTGGAGAGCCCTCTGAGCTGCGGCCTGTATGGAATTGGCCCACAGGTACCACCTGGCTGCTTTGCTCTCCTCTGCACAGTGCACTGCGGAGCAGTCTAGGGAGTTGCTGTCTTCCCCACCGCATGAATAAAGCCTGCCCTGGGCCCAGCACGCTGGTATCTGAGCAGATGCGTTTCTTCTCACATTACCGCTGTGAGATCCGGTGCTGTCCTTCCCTCCCTTGTATGCAAGGAGGGGGTCTAGCCCAGGTGGCTCCTGCTGGGTGTATCCACACCCGCTCCCTAGGGTCATCTGCCAGGCTTGCTTGTCGGGTGTTCACCACCACTGGCTCCAGAGGGCTCAGAAGCTCCCGTTGCATCTTGCTGTGACGGGCGTTATCCCAAGGGTGCTACAAAGTTCTTACCCTGATCACGGAGCCTTACGATCGTGCCCCGTGCAGACCAGCCTGTGTTGCTGTTGATTGAGAACAATCCTCAGGGCCAAGGGAGAGCCAGGGGCTAGTCCAGTGTTTCTCAATGCCAGTCCGCAGATCTCCCTGGCAGGAAGCCAGCCTCCGAGACCCAAAAGGCTGAGAAATACGGGATCAGGGAGCTCACGTCTTGATGGTTCATTAACTCCCATTAACCCCAGCACAGACTGCACACCTGGAGACCTCCATTGTCCTGCAGCTGATGCTTCTCTGCCCTGCCTGGCCATGGTGCTTCTTCCACGTCTGCCTTTGTCTGCCCTCGGCCCAGCTGCCCACATCTCCACCGGATGTCCCGCCCAGTCAGGTGTCTGTCCGTAGCTCTCAGCAAGGTTTGCTGCAGGCTCTGTCAGAGCCGCCGCTCCTTCAGCCACCCTGTTTGTGTGTCTGAGGGCTGGAGACAATTTAGAGTAGGGGAGCCTGACCGACACTGGAAGGGGCTGGGGGTTGGGGAGGGGTAGGGTAGCAGAGCCACACACCTGCATTGTACAGCCAGGAGCCCAGTGCTAGGCTGGACTCCTGCAAACCCTGACCTGCACAGCAGGTGGAGCTGGAAGGTGGCATCTCTCCTGGGGGTTTTGTGTTGGCCTCTGGGCTGCCACCGCCCCAAGCACACCTGTGGATGAGGATACACACGGGGCACAGACCGCAAGAGTGGTGGCTGGGAGGGAGAGTCATGGCACTGGCCAGGTCTGTGAGTGGGTGGAGAGCCGGGAGGGGAGGAAGGACAGAGGGCAGAGCTCACTGGGGATGGGGAGGGAGACATGGAGGCCCTCTGCAGCTTGGGTTAGCAGTCAGACCTGCAAGCCCCACTGGGTGGGTGCCTGCTCTCTCGTGCCATGTGGATTGGCTTTTGGCTGTGCTACTAGGGAATCTGCCTCCACTGAGTGACTCTGTGGGGTGTGTCCCAGCCCTGGAGAGCAGCTTGTGTGTCGTTTGGCACAGGAGGGGCACGGGCCCTTGTTCACGTTTTCTACTAGTCCATGCCGCCTACTCAAGTAGTTTTTCCAGTGCACCCCCCACACCTGCCTTCACCGTGGGACGCCAGGGTCTGGTCCTCCTGCTGGGGGAAGGTAGCTCCTGCTCTCGGGATGGCTGTGCTAGGCTGCTGGAACGCGGGTGTGAGATGTGTAGTGTTGTTCCAGTGCTAGATGTGCAGTTAGCATTAGCCTCTGCAGCTGGTGCTCAAGTTTCCCTCTGAGAAAACAGGACGTGTGTGTGTGACGGCTCATTTGAGGGGTGCTGCTAGCTCAGGGGTCCCTGGTACGAATGTGGGAGGAGGGGGGCAGCAGGGGAGTAGCAGGAGCTAGGCCCTGCCTATGCAGATGCCGGTCTGACCCACCCCCCATCACCTTTAAGTGGCCTGCTGCTGCCTAGGGCGCAGCCCCCGCCCGAGCCCCCAGGAACCTCTGCAGTGCCCCCTGCCCTGTGCCGGGACAGCGGTGAGGCCTGCTGGCTGAGAACACCTCCCTGCAAAGGGAGCAGCGGCTCTGGAAGGGAGGGATGGGACTTCTCTGGGAGGGCTGGTTCCTGTAGGGGTGAAGCCCCTGGAGGCCCCTGAGCTGTGGAAGTGGCATTTTGGCTAGTGCTAAAGGGAAGCAGGGAGCTGAGGCTGAGGCCGGGTCCCAGGTGTGCACAGTAGTGCTCTGCTTGCTCAGCTGCCCGTCCCTTGTTGGGGGCCTGGGCTGAGGGTAGGCAACATTTCCACCTCCAGACATGTGGTAATTTTACAGTGATCTGCCCCCTCCACCCCCTGGGCTTGGCTGGTTCACGGTGCTTGTGCTTTCTATTGTCTGTCTGCTGCTTGGCTCTCTCCCGCTAGTCTCTGCCCTCTAAGTATCACTGGCTGGGCTGGAAAGGTCGCCGCTGTGGGATGTCTCACACAAAGGCAGGCTGACGTGGTTTGCAAGAGACTCTGAGCCTGGTCACTGGGGAACTGGCAGAAGGAACTGGAAGGGGAAGCTCTCCTGAGCCGTTGCTGCTGGGGGAGCGGCTCTGTGTTCCCCCGGACGCAGGGACAGCTCTGAAGGCGAAGGAGGCCCTGCGACGCCAGCTTCCCCAGGTGCAGAGGCATACTGGCGCTGTTGGTTCGAGCTTTTTGCTGCAGATGCCCCTGCCCGGGGGTGAGAGCATGTCTCCTGCCTGCAGACACCTGCTCGGGCTGTTACTGGCCTGGGAAGGGATTTTGGATGCACTGTAGATCGCTTTGCACTGGCACCAGAAGGGGTCACGCTGCCAGTCAGCCATGGAGCTGCATTGACTCCTGCAGCTCTCTGGGCTAGGAGATGTTTGGAGGTTTTCTCTGCTGCCCACGTGGCTGAAGGCTGCTCCCAAGCAAGGCTCAGGAAGACACTGGATCACTTCTGCACCATGAAGGCCAGCATGAGTATGAGTGTTTGGCCCCCTCTGTCTCCCCTCCCTTGTCTGGTCCTCGCATGGGCTCTGTCAGTGTCTCTCCCTCTTCCTGCCTGTGCTGCTCAAGGGTGTTTTAATAGCACAGCCTGGCAGGGCTGGCATGCTGCCCAGCGGTTTGCTGTGTTTTGGGTGAACCGGGGGCAGCATGAGCTCCCGAGAGTCCCCGAGACAAGGATGGGATGCTGGAAAAGCCCAGCAGGACACCCAGACCACCACGTGCTGCTCCTTGCATTGCGCCATGGGGTGCCCTGGAATGAAACCTCTCAGGCCTTCCCAGTGACCTTGATGGGTGCAGATTCATTAAGCCTTACCCGAGAAGTGCCAGCCCTGGTCCAGCCCTGCTTTACTCAGCTGCCTGAGACTGGGGCACCTGGAAGGTTCCTTTTCAGATTGGAGACGCCTACAGACAGTGAGCAGATCTGTTGCCTACGACTGGCCGATGGTCATTTGATAGCTGACCTGCTGGGACCTGGGAGCAGCTGTTCCTCTTCACAGTGCTCTGTACTCGCCCAAAGCCTGGGAGGTGCTGGCAGTGGGGGAGCTGCCCCAGGTCTGACTGGTGAGGAGCAGCCATGCCTGGACAATCTGCTGTCATGGCAAGAGCTCTCCATTGCAGGCCAGCAGCTCCCTACAGGCAAAACCCCAGGCAGGCAAACCTGCAGCCAAAACCTGAACTCTGCCATTTCATTTCTGAGTCCTGCCTTTTGCTGGCAATGCTGCAGTTTCTGCAAGAAGGAGAGCTGCCTCTCCGTTGCCGAAGGGCACTGGTCACGCTATGGCACCTCAAAGGAGATCTCTGTGACTTTCGGAACTGGAGACCTGTTTCCCTCCTTTGCTCTGCCCAGGGCCTTACCAAGCAGCTGAAGGATGTCTGGGCTCTCTGACGCCCTGGTCAGCTACACTGGATCCCTAGGCACTGTATTTTGGATGAATTATGTTGTGATGTTTTTTCACTGTTAGTGAAGTTTGTAATCTGGATATGGGGCTTGTTTCAATGGACCAGGAGGGTTGCCCATAGTTATCTTTTAAAAATGTTAGCTGCTTTGGGGATTGGACCTGCATTATCTTCATGTATTTATTTATTGCACCATAATGTTTTTATTACCCGAAACATTCAAGGGGTCTTAGCAGCTGCTGCCCAGTGCAGAGACATTCGTGAGGGGTGTTCTCTCTCAGATCTTCTACGTCTGGTGCCATTCCTCTAGCTCTTCAGAAGCCAGCTGACCAGTGCCATTTCTTTCCATGTTGTTTGTCAGCCTGTGCTGGTATCTCAGGTTTTAATGCACCTGGAAGTGACCTGCAGGCACTTTGCACTAATTCACAAGTGGATGAGCAGGTATCCCCTGCCTGCATTACCTGGGCAAAGAGCCATTTCTGGGCTCTTGGAAGTGTAGCAGCCTGCAGCGGCACCGGGGGCGTCTCTGGGATCAGGGCATTGGGAGCTTGTTTAAGATGTGAACTGTGGGTGTTCTGGGAGTGGGAGCAGGCGTGACTGTCTGCAGGACGTCGCTCTCTCGGGGTCATTCTTTGTCCCTGCCTTAGAGGATGTTACGCAAACCACCTGCCTTGCACAGGATCGTCACAGCTCATTGCTGTGTGCCCATTCACCCCTGTGCAGCGCTTCAGCTGCAGAGAGGCTGCTTCATCTTTTCCTGCGGCACATCCCATCAGTTTCTCCTTTTAAAGTGTTGCAGCAGCTTTTCAGCAGCTTGGGCACTTTGGTTACACGTAATAGAAATTGACCTGCAGTCTGCACGCTCTTCTCTTGCTCTGGGGAGTTAACGGTAGTTGAATGAACTTGATGACGATGGTGCTTGACACATGTTGAATGTTTGCTTGAGACGTGGTTTGCTTTATTTTCTCCGTCTCTCTTTGTGCCTACCTTGTCAGTTTGTAATGCTTTGAACCAGCTTTGCATTTGCTATGACTAAAGGTGTTTTCTGTGTCGCGTCTGTCAAGCTGTCGTCTCTTTGTCATTTCTCTCCCTGCATACGCGCCCGTTTCTCTCTGACTGAACTTACCTGAGCCCCGTTACCATAGCGTTTCCCAGTCTCTGGTGGAGTTACACTCCCAGCGCCTCTCTGATGCAGGGCAGTGCTGTTATCCTCACTGTACAGATGGGGCGCTGAAGCCTGTTGGCCCATATCCTCAGATGTATTTAGCCACCTCGCTCTCATTGATTCAAATGAGGGACAGGCACCTCCAGACCTTGTGAGGGTCTGGGCCAGATGAACCCAGTGACTTGCTCCAGGTTGCACAGGGGCATGTGGCTGAGCTGGGTGAGAGCCCCGTGGTAGCCCCAACCCCCTGAACCATTCGTCCCTCTGCAGTAGTGGAGGAGGTTGCTGTGGAGTGTGACGTGTAATGGAGCACACAGCACCTCCCACTTGCAGTGGGTGGGGCGGTGCAGGGGTGGCCTTTGGTGGGGCCTGAGGGGTGCAGGTACTTGTCGCTCTGGCTGGTGGGCCTAGAACGGGGACTAGTTGGTGTCGGGCGGTTCGGTACTGCTCTGGGTGCTGCGCATGTGTGTGTTGAGCACCAGCACGAATGTGATGTGATAGGAGACAGAGGGAGCACCTTTCCCGGGAGCCTTATTGGAGTGTCTCACAGTAGGAGTCCTAATATAGCATGGAGACCGGCAGTGCAATCCTGAGCCCATTGTAGCTGGCGCGGGGCCAGGGCTGCCCCTGTAAAATGCCCTCACAGAAAGGGTTCTGTGGCAGCGCCCAGCAGGAAGAGCAGTTCTGTGAATAGAGCCTGCAGCCCCCGAAGTCAAAGGCAAAACATCCATCCGCTCACCTGCGGCAGGTGCAGGGCCACAGGGCAGCCCAAGCTTGCAGGGCCCCTATGAGGTGTGCTCAGCTCCCACGGACCTCGGGGAGATTTGCTCCCATGCATCTGGGGGCAGATTGTGATCCCAGATGCTTGGGACTGGGTGTGACTGATTAGGAGCAGCAGCACCAGTGCTGTTTGCATTTCTGGGCTACAGCTGGGAGGCTGCTCCTGCAGGGTGGGGAGAGGCTGGAGGCAGGCGTGGCATGTACAGCCTTTTATTCGAAAATCCAGCTCCTCTAAAAGCTGCTTGGGCCCCTGGGGATGGTGTGTTTGCCCAGCAACGCTCCTGTGTACTCCAGCCGCGTTCTGCTGCTGCTGCTGGGTGTCTGCGAAATCTGTTAGAAGCCTGGGCTGGTATCATCCTCTGTCTCATGTCGGCAGCTTTGTCCTGCGAACGGCTCTCAGCAGCAGTGCTGGGAAAAGCACAGTGACCCTGGCAACCCCCCCCACGCCCCCTGGCGCCTGCCTCTTCTGAAGAAATGAGGTTTTTAATGGAAGAGTTCACAGGCAAAAGAAGATGTATTATAATGAAACAGAGCTTGGACGCTGCCTCTCACGGACTTTAAGGCCAGCAAGGAGATGCACGAGGCAGAGATGGTCCCTTTGTACTACTCATAGCATTCGGGGTGTCTGTGGTGATTTGATTAAATTTCGCTACAAGGACAACATCAATTTAAAACTCACATTTCTGTACGGCTGGTAGTTTTATTTATTTCTCCACAAGCAGCAACAGCCCAGGTGAGTGTAGTTTAAAGAGAGCAGAGCGGGGAGAAAGTTGTGTTGTGTTTCTAAAAAAGCGTGTATTTCCCCAGTGCCTCGTATGCAGTCAGGGTCGTTGTTTTCCCCTGTGTAGTCGGTGTCCCCAGTTGCTGTGGGTCTTTCACAAAAGCAGTTGGGGAATTAGAAAACGCTGAACAACTGGAAGCAGTCAGGGGCCAGGTGAAAATGACTTTTAGGTTCATTTTTGAAACTGAGTAGATCTAAATTGATGGTGCCTCTGGGAGTTTGGCAAACAGAGGCCCCGATTCAGGAGGCCGTGTACGTGCCTGTCTTAATGCTGGGCACTTAACGCAGAAATGGACTTAGCCCACGTGAATGAGCTTTTCAGAATCAGCAGCAGCTGTGTCCTAAGGCAGAGCATCATGGGCAGTACTCTCGGCTCCCTCCAACATGTTCTGGGGACGGTGTGGGCTAGTGAGGAAATTCCAGGTTCAGATATTGATCTGCCTCACTTCCTCGGTGTGCTGAAGGTGGAGGAGAATTGTTAGCACATTTCACAGGTCTGGGTGTGAAGATCAGCTTGTGGCTGTGCAAGTAACTAGGACTTACCAAGCACTTCTGGGTGATCTTTGTGGTTACTATTATGTAAATAATAATACTGTACTAATTAATTGGTCATAACCAGGCTCTGTCCGTACTCCCCAGGCTAAGCAGATGAGGAGGGCAATCCAAACACGTAGGCATCGGACTTTTGCCACTCTTACTTGATTTTCTGAGCTGTGGGGAAACTGCTCTGTAGTGACAATGGGCAGTAGCTGACAACAGAGAGCTCAGGACAAATCCGTGGTGACCCTGGCCGTGCTGTGTTGATGGGCAGTGGTGGCACCAGGCTGAAGGCAGCCCTGCACCCCCACAGGCAGCAGCACTCCCTTGACACTGGCATCTCGCGGGACTGCTGCGGGGCCAGTGTGACATGGGCCGTGGGGACCAGTGCAGCCACCATATGCGAGCCAGGAACTTTCTGGCTGCTCCCGCCGCTTGACTCGGGGGGTGTTCCCTTGGTGAGGGCAGCAGTGGAGGCTGCAGGGGAGAAAGCGAAGGGCTGGGGAGGCAGCAGAAGGCAATCACACCGCACCCTACTTACAAAACGTCCTGCCCCCGCCCCCCCCCCACACACTTTGCGCAGCCTGTTCTAGATTTCTAGTAGTAGGGAAATAACTCCAGGGCTTTTTCTAATTCATACGTCACAAGTCGTAACAGTTCTGCAGTCAATGGCTTCAGTCTAACTAAAGTCATGCAGCTCCACATAGGGTTAACTGGGTGCTTGTGATGCCGCTGGTCTAGCTCCTGACTCAACTGGTAAAAGTGGTAAATTCAAACCGCTAAGCCAGTGGGAAAGAGTAAATGCTAAACTCTCTGATGCCGTGGTTTAGCGCCACTGGCCAGAACCGTCACCTAGTGTGTGAGGCTGCGTGGGGTCTGGTACACCGAGCCCTGAACTGGGCTCAGGAGATACGGATTCTGTGCCTGCTCCGTCCATGACCTTCTCCTGGGCCTTGAGCAAAATCACTTCCCCTCTGTTCCCTGGCCTGCTGTTCCCTTCCCTTGTCTGCTGAAATTGCAAGCTCTCTGCGGATGGGGGCTGCCTTTTACTGTGTTTGTCCAGCTCCTAGTCCATTGGGGTCTCAATCTCTAGGGGGTTGCTAGATGCTTTTGTAATAGGCATCATTAATTCAACACCACTGCTCAGCAATGAGAAAAGCCAGGGTGGAAGATGAGGACCTTACTGAGTATAGATTCATTTCCTGGTCACCAGTATTCTAGCCACAGAACTAATATTAACAGAGGATTTCTTATTAGCCATTTTCATGCTTGTTGAGACTAAACGTCTGTGGTTTGTAGTGAGCAGCGTGGATGGAACGATGTTATGAAAATATCATTGTGAGGGGTCCGCTCACAAGTCTCAGTATGAGAGAAAGTACAAGCCCCAGTGCATCTACGTTAGACATTCAGGGAGAAATCCTGACTCTGTTGTTTCATCACTGGCTTCAGTTGAATTAAGAACTGAGCCAGCCAGCTAAGTCTTGTGCTCCCTTTGCCTTCAGGCCTCCCATTGGAGGAAGGCAGGGCTGGGCCCGGGGAAAGGAGAAGAACATTTAACAAATACAGCAACGGGCTGAAATAGAGAGAAATCATCTCAAATTCGTGGTGGAGACAGATTCCCTGGCACCATGAATCCCTGAATGCTGAGCTCAGTGTACAACACTTGAGTGCTGTCCCTGTTTCAGTGTGATATTTGTGAGATGTAAAGAGAAACTTCTGCATGGGTTCTGCACGTGCGCCAAATCCCAGTGACATCACAGGACAGGTGAACGCGTGATGGTGCAAGTTACATGGGACCCCTTGTTATGGAAGAAGTGTAATCAGCTTCACACAGCTGCCTCCTTATCCTACCAGAGAACCTTTGCTCACAGCTCGTCTGCGAACGTCCCCCAGGGCTCTTCGTGGCTAGTCCCTCACCTATGGATCTGGACACAAATGTTCCATAACATTTACAAGTGATTCTTTTACAGGCTTATTAGGTTAATTAGAGTCTACTTCAGCTCAGAAGCTGATTTCCTGTTCTCAGATCATGGAATCCAAGCCAATGAAATAATTACTTATTTTTCAAATCTGAAGCCTAATTTTAAATTTTTGGAAGGTCTAATGACTATCCCCCACTCCCTACCCCCAAATACCCTGAGATGATGAACTCAGCCTGCAGGGAATCTCCTAGGTAGCCCTGTCCCTCAGTGGAGAATGAGAAGCAGAGACAAAAGCTCCAGAACGTCATCAGCCATTCTTGGCCCCACGTCTCCTGGGCTTGGCATAGGTGTACCCATCAGTAGAGGCTCAGGAAGCTGGCTGACTCATGGCTTGGGTGGATTTCAAGTAAATCCAAAAGGTCATGATGGTTTCCCTAGTATCAGCCTTGAAGCTGTGTTTGAGTGGCTAGGCCCCAAAAGGGAAAGTCAGTCTCATAAACTGTAGTTCCTTGGTTAATACAATTGCCTCTTGGGAAGCCTCCCTCTGGCATACGCTTGGCAAGTTCACCTTAGTGCACTGTTCAGCTGTGCAGTGTGATTGTGGTTGGTTTATTTTAAAGCCCCCTGAGGGTCCCTGTTTGTTCTGTATCAGAGCGGTACTTGTGTTAGTCTGTATCTTCAAGAACAACAAGAAGTCCTGTGGCACCTTATAGACTACCAGATATTTTGGAGCATACAGTTTCGTGGGCAAAGACCCAGTAATGCTAGCCTTGCATACGACTTATACTCTGCGGTTGGGCTGGGTCCTTTTTCTCCACATGCTTCATCTCTAATGATAGTAAAGACCAATAATAAGTAGTAAAGACTAATAATAAAGTAAAATCCTCAAGACCAAATGCTGCTCTTGGTCATGCCCAGACCAGCTCTTGTCTTCAAAGCGAGCCTTTACCACAGTGGTTCTCAGTCGTGGCCCAGTCAGCACACAGCTGTGCTCCATGTGGCACCCTCAGGGCCAGATAGGCAAGATATAGTAGACTCCTGACTTACATGATTTCGACTTACATGTTACTTGCAATAGTGTGAGTCAGAACTGTGAGTGGCAGGGAGCCAGGAAACTGACCAATGCTGCTCTGCTGGTCAGTCTCCTGGCTCCTAGGAGTAGTGGGGAACCAGGACCCAGGTGGCAGCCAAGAGCCTTGCAGGAGCTGGGAGCCAGGAAACTGACCAGTGCTGCAATGGTCAGTTTCCTGGCTCAGGCGCAGCCTCCCCCTTGGTCCCGATTTGCACGAAATTTGACTTTGAGGTGGTTGCCCAGGAATGCTACCTACATGTAAGTCGGGGGTTTACCATATACGTTGGTTGGATGCAGCCTACATGCTATGTAGAGAGCGTGTCTGTTGTGAATGAGAAGGGAAGGGGTTAATCTCTTCTAAGGTAACTTGAGCCCAGCTGAGCCAGTGGGAGTGAGTGACTTTGTTTGAACTGAAACCAATCACAGTTTAGGGGGTCATTTGTCTGCTAGGGTGGGAAAGAGAAAGAGGGAGGGAGAAGGATGTCTCCCGGGCAACTGAAATGAATCCCATAAATATCCTAGCGATCTCAAAATCAGCCATAGAGGAGTAAGCAAAAGGGAAATGTATAGTTAGACATGATCAGGTTATGGTTATTTTGAATGTGGTTGGACTGGCTATCTCTGTTTTCTTGTCCTTGTTTTGCTGTCTTGCTACTCTTTTTTGTTGTTGTTGCTTTGACTTGATGTTTTCCACCTGTAACTGTGAAGCTGGATCCCAGGGAAGTATTTTCTCTATGCACAACTTCTATGCTTTATTTTCTCTTGTTTTGTGAATAAAGTAGTGTTTTTAAGCAATCAGTCTGATACCTGTGTCCTGCCAAGGGTCTGCGAATGTGTGCGCCTTGGGCTAGAAGGCCAGCTACTAACTTACAGTTCTTTGTTCTAAGCTCCCTCCAGAGGGAGCTTGGGGGTACCCCCAGGGGAAGATAAACCATGAAGACACACCTGGGAATAAGGGGTTTTTGTTCTACCTGAGTCGTGGCAGCATACCCAGCAGGGCCCAGGGGAGCTGTGACCTTGGGGAATTTTAAAGTAAAGTCTGCATATAGGTAAGGTGTGTTAAGTTTTTGTGGGCCCCCACTTTCTGCACTTGGAGTGCCAGAGTGTGGACAGAGCTCTGACAGGCTCAGGGGGGTACATAGGTTGAGAACCACTGCTTTACTGGTACCAGCACAGCCCCGCTGAGCCAGCCCTGAATGACCCGTTGTGTGAATGATCCACAGGTTGGACTAGAATCTGGCTCAGAGCCCTATGCCTGCGTCAGGGCCTTTGGGCTGGAAAAAGCAGCAGAGGCTTGTTTTTATCACTGCAGCCAGCAGGTCTGTCTCGGTGCCCATCAGGAGACGATCTCTTGTCATTTTACATCATTGCTTTGCAGAGTGCCACTGGACTTCATGCAGACCGATTGGTGCTCTCCTGATATGTACGCTCTCTTGGCAAGCCCTGGGTTTCAGTCCTTTCTTCGCTTGCTACCTTCTGCAGATGCCCCCTCCCAGACGGGTATATTCCTGCTTCCCTGAGCCCAAGCTCCTTTTCCTTCTGTGAGCGTGAGGTTCAGTGCTGCCTCTTCCTCTGCCTGGGGCATTATTGCACTGGTGGGGTCCAGAGTGCTAGTAGCCCTTTCCATCCCCTTTCTGGGCGTCCTGAAGTTGCGGTGTAGAAATGAGAAGCGATGCTTATTGCCCTGGGCATCCTGCCTGCCTGAGGTGCATTGGAAGAATGTAGTGAGCGTTCTGAGCTTCCTGGCTGTACGTCAGAGCTGTTTGTGCTGAGTTTCGGAGTGCTGCCTGGATGACGAAATCTCAGGAGCTGTCAAGCGACGGGGCTGACTAGCAGAGCCTTTAATTGAGCAGTAAGATGCAGGCTAGAGGGATAACGGAAGCGAGTGGCACACTTCCCGAACCCCGTGTGTCTCAGCACAGCAGGCACTGATCTTTTAAATATGGAGGAGGTCAAATGTCCAGCTCTGGGAGGCTCTTGCTGCTCCAGAAGATGCAGCTGTAGTCAGTAGGCGATGATCTGCCATCTACTCAAGCCTGACCACTGAGGGCCCAAGGTGTGACCTGCAGGAGCAGCCTTCCGAACCCCACAGTCCTACTCACCCAGCCAACTTAAAAACTCAACTCAGGAGAGCGGCCGGCTGTGTGGGTACCGTGCGTTTCCTCCCTGCCAGTGCTGGGTGGTGGGAGTGCTACAGGTTGGCAGTCAGAGCATGGCCAAGCCCCATGGCTGCCCTGATTCTCCCTTAGACCCGGTAGCAGCGTTCCCTGTAAGCTGAGTGCTTGAGCAGCTGCTCAGGAGGACTCAGCAGACCGCCCGCAGCCGGCAGCCTGTGTTTCTATTGGTGGTGCTCATGCAATGGTGGAAGAGAGAAGACTGACCCAGCAGGGCAGATGCAGCACAGGGGCAGGTTCAGCCTGTCCTGATTTGTGCTTTCTGCTCACTGCTTGTGTGGGATTTGCAGCAGCCCCTGCTCTGTTCCCCAAGGCCCATCTGCTGGGGACAACCTGGTCAGTGCTGTTCGGGGTGTTACACCCGTCACTTTTACGCTGGTTTGGATGGCAGAAGGGCGTTGCAGAACAACATGAAATCTGGCCGTTGGACAGGCTCCTTGTTCTGAGTAAATAGGGCAGTATTGCACATCTGTTCTTGTCAGCAAATTCAGAAACTGAGTGCATACGTCTGGGGGTGGCAGATGCTGGTGAAATGGCTTCATGGCCACTTGAAAGGTTCTCTCAAGGTTCTCTTCAGTCTTGTGCTAATAGGTCTGGCGGGCTGGAAAGCTTTTTCACTTTTAAGTAACAGCAAACTCTTTGAGACCTGGCAGCCCCAGGACCAGGAAGTTGCTGGATAGTCAATTATTCTGGGTAATAGAGAGCTATAGGTAGCAATGCGTAACACCAATGAAAAGCAAGATTAGGAGTTAAGAAACAGACAGAAATGTATGCTGAGTACTTTATTTAGCAGCAATGGTACCATGTAACCAGACTGCATTTGCTGTACTGATTTGTATTTACTTTCAGTGTACTGGACTTATGGAAAAAGTAACTAAATTGCATTTCTGGTTAAAATGCCGGTTCTTTGAGAGTTGCGGAGGATAGAACGCAAGTGAAGACTGAGTTTACTGTACTAGATTCTCTCGGGAAGAAGGCTCACCAGGCTGCAGCTGCCAGCGGCGGTGACAGCCTGCTGGAAGAGTCAGAACAGGGAAAGGGAGAAGTGGGAGGATGGATACTAAGACCCCAGGATGCCCCAGATTTTCAGGTGCCCTACACAGCTGTGTGTGCTGCGTAGGCCTAAGGATGGCCCTGGTCAGAGAGCGAACAAATGCCTACATCTGACTAATGCCTGTCTTTGTGTCCCTTCGCTGCTAGGTGATGATGGAGATCAGTGGTCTCCCGGTGGAGCTGTGGCGCCTGATTTTATCCTACTTGCACCTGCCTGACCTCGGCCGCTGCAGCCTGGTTTGCAAGGCCTGGTATGAGCTGATCCTCAGCCTGGATAACACCCGATGGCGCCAGCTGTGCCTGGGCTGCACTGAGTGCAGACACCCCAATTGGCCCAACCAGCCGGAGGTGGAGCCCCCGTCCTGGCGGGAAGCCTTCAAGCAGCATTACATTGCCTCCAAAACGTGGACCAAGAATGCCCAGGACTTCGAGTCTTCTACCTGCTTCTACGTGTTCCGAAGGAGGAAGGACCGCCATGTTCTCCATGTTGGGCAGGGCTGTGAGTTCGAAACCTTCCGGGCTGCCTTGGCCTCGGCCAGCGCCTACGACCGGGTCGTGCTGCTGCCAGGGGTGTACGAGGAGCAGAGCGAGATCCCACTCAAGGTGCCAGTGGAGATTGTGGGGCAGGGGAAGCTGGGAGACGTGGCCCTGCTTGTCAGCATCGACCAGCACTGCCCCACTGCTCGCCTGTGCAACCTGGTCTTGATGCCAGCCTGGTTCACCCCCGTCGTGTACAAGGTGGGTCCGGATCTTGTCACAAAGTCTCGGTCTTGGGCACCCGGTGCGGCCGTGGGTGGTGATCAGGGTGGGCCGATGCTGCGGCAGTAGTGAGCGGTCACTGGCGCATGACCCCGGGGTCTCACTGGTCACCACAGCTGGGTTTGGGGAAGAGCCGTCCTCCATCCTGGGTCCGGTCAGCAGGGGCTTGGGTGGGTTCCTGCCTTCCTCCGAAGTGTGGAGTGTGGGAATGTGGTGGGTCTCTGCAACCTAGGTCTGGTCCCTGCCATCACCTTGCTACGGGGGCTGGGCACCTCGCCCCTTCCTGTTGTCTGCCTGCAGCACACAACAGCCCAGTCCCCTGAGGGCTGCGGTGATGCTGGTTGTTGGACACGGTGGCCGTACTGCTGGGTGCTGGTTGTGCTCTGCGATATACAGAAGGTCAGGCAGGTCCTTCTGGCCATCAGCTCCATCACGCTCTTTCCTGCCTGGAGGGTGCGCATGCAGGATCTCGTTCATGCTCCTTTTTAGTAGTGTTATCTCGGGCTTAGAGGAATCCACGGTTATTTTAAAAATATTTGAATTATCAAGCTTATTTAACTTAACTGCTTCAAGGGCCTCGCCACTGCCCACCTCTTCCTGCCCCCCTTTCCCAGCACCCCACACACTCTCTCCTCCCCACAGAACCTCTCTAGTGCTGCACGCCAGCTGGTCGTGGGAGGCGGGGGGAGAGGGAGGGGTCCTGGTCAGCAGGGTCCACTGGTGGGCAGGAGGAACCCAGGGGGAGACGGGAGCCTGATGTGGTGGCTCCCCTACCAATTTTCCTCATGGGCGCTCCTGCCCTGGAGCCCTACAGCCTCTGCGCCTGCGTGCTGGGGTGGGGCAGCTGCAGCCTGCCCTGCTCTCTAGAACTGCCAAGGTAAGTGCCCTAGTTGGGGCAATGAAATGGACGGACTCTTCGCGTGGAGGCCCACGAGTGTCCCGTACCATGAGTGACGTGAGAGGCCACTGCTGTGTGCCAGGGGTGTGGACGGGGGAGGAGAGTTACCTTCAGGAAGTGTAACGGGACATAATGGTGTCTCCAGGAACATTCGTTATCTTTGTAATTACATTGGCTCCTCGTTATTTTGCAGACGACTTCTGGCCACGTCCAGTTGGACAACTGCAACTTTGAGAATGGGCAGCTGCAGGTCCACGCCCCGGGGACGTGCCAGGTGAAGTTCTGCACCTTCACTCAGTCCAGCCTCCATTTCCACAGCGTGGCCCTGGGGCTCCTGGAACACTGCGAGTTTGTTGGCAGCGAAAATGCCTCGGTCACCATCGAGGGCCTCCCCTCTTCGGAGAGGAACTGGGCCTGTAGACACCTGACCACACTGGCCAAGTCCCACTCCGTGTTGTCCCAGCCAGCCGACCCTGCGCTGTGCAATGTGGTGAGGTGGGACAGCTGGGGCGGCCCCCCAGCAAGGACCGTAAGGACCTGCGAGATTGTGGTGGGTGGGGACCAAAGTTTACTTCCTGCTTCCAAGACTCAGCTGGTGCGTGAAAAAGCAGGCGAGGAGGAGGTGGAAGTCAACAGCAGCCCTTATCCAGCAAAGGAGGGGGAAGCCATGACCCTGGAGGCTGACTCCAGTGACAGTGAGCTAAGCACAAGCAGCGAGAACGAGGCAGATGACCGGTCCACGTACGGACTCTCCTACCGGGCCCACGGGCTGAGCCATATGTTGGCACAAGTGATCCACAGCCGGCCGCAAACCAGTGGGCTCACCACCCTGCAGCGGGACCTGGAGCTCAGGACTCTGGAGCAGGAGCTGCAGAGGGACAAGGAGGCCCAGGCTCTTGCCAGCTCCCTGCAAGGGTGCCTCATTCAGAAGTGCCTGTTCCGGGATGGGAAAGGTGGGGTCTTTGTCTGCTCGCAAGGGCGAGCCAGGCTGGAAGGGAGCGTCTTCAGGGACCTGACCTACGCCGTGCGGTGCATACAGAACAGCAAGGTGCTGTGCTGGCTGGTAACAAAACTCCCCCTTGCTGCAAAGGCCCCCCTCACGGGGTGTCAGTCAACTGATCCCATGGGCCACCTTGTTAACCAGCTTCATGCTGTCCCTGCACTAAAAGTGGGGTGCT
Source organism: Carettochelys insculpta (assembly GCF_033958435.1). NCBI lineage: Eukaryota > Metazoa > Chordata > Testudines > Carettochelyidae > Carettochelys > Carettochelys insculpta. Next base: position 1,796,092 of record NC_134141.1, read on the forward strand.
ACCAAAGCACTTAGTTGTCCCCTCCGGTACCCTCTCAGATCAAGCCATAGACCCCCCAGTGCTATTGGTTCTGGATGCAGTTGACTCCAGCTGCAAAGTTAGCAGCTCACCCGATAGAGACCCCTTTAAAAATGTGGTGCTAAGCGTCAGCATTTCCAAGTCTATCCTGTGAACGAGCCCAGGGGCTAGCAATATGGGAACACAGGCACTGCCAGACTAGCTCAGTCCTTCTAGCCCAGTGTCCTGCTGCTGACAAGAGCTGGCTTCATGGGAAGGTGCAGGAAACAGCAGCAGGTAACGAGGAAGTAACCTGCCCCAAGAGAGGATTCCTTCCCAGCCTCCTGCAGAGGAAGACTGAAACATAAAGGTTTATGCCCCTGGATCAGCGTAGATTTGGGAAGTGGCCCAGTGCTCTATGAATGCTAAAGAGCTCACAGCTCCTGAAAAATAAACCTCCCCTCAGGAAGGGTCTGGGAAATGAAATCGACACAAAAAATTCAGACTCTCAGGAAGATCCTTCCTGGCTGGGAGAGCTAGTGGAGGGATGCAGGTGTGAAGGATACAGGGAGGGTAAGATTCCTGATGCTCTTAACTATTCATACCCTTACTTTCAGTGCCTGGCTGCCCCTGCTCTGAAAGGTAGGTGTACCGTTCTCGCTGTAACTGTTTGTCTCAAGTGAAACAAGTTTGCCCTGGTTCCTGTGACTAGTTTTTGATCCAAACTGTTCAACCCCTAGTTGACCTGAAATTCAGCGGTTCACTGTAGACACCATGTGCAGCAGATACTTATCCCTACAGCAGTGCACAGGACAGGTGAACATCTCAGTGGTAGCCCTTAGCTCCTGGCAGGTCACAGCTTCTGGCTGGGACAAGAGGTCTCTGCATACGCTGGGGTGATGTCAGACGTCTCGGCCACATGCTTGGAACTCTCTCTTTCTTAGCAGTCAGGACCTGGGAAGGGCACATGAACTCAACTGAGCGGCCACTTTAGACATTTGGAGAAAGGCTCCTGCAGGCTGATAGGGTCTGCTGGGAAAGTGCTTCTTACAGACATGCTGAAGAGCCAACTTGGGTATCAGTAGAGACTTCTCCAATGTTTGCAATGAAAAAAGTATTCCTGGGAATTCTGTGGTGATGGAAGACTTTGACCCAGTGAGAGCTGATGCTGTTTTAGACTGAGTATGGGTAAGTAGCTAGGACATCATTGAAGAACTGGTTGTAGAGGACATCCTGGGTTCAGATGATTTGTATAATTCTGTTTCACTGGAAGGCTAAACAACAATAGGTCTATAGCAAAGGACCTGGATTTCAAAAGGGAAGCTCTAAAATGTTAGGGGAATTAGGGAAGTGAACTGGATTGAAGAACTCCAAGGATCTGAAGGTAGAGGAGGTTTGGAATTAGTTTCTCCAGTTTGGACTTAAAGTATTGGAAACCTGTGTCCCAAGCCAGGGGAAGAATTCAGAGCGAAGGGCTGCAAACCAAACTGGAGGAACAAGCATCAAAGACAGGTGATTACAAGGAAACAGAAAACCTTCAAGGAACGGGAGATGGGACAGATCAGCAAGGAAAGCTACTCTTGGCGGGCTGCAAGTGTAGGGGGGAAGTGAGACCTGCCAAGAGCCAAGTAGAGCTGGACTTTGCTAGGGAATTAAAACCAACAGTAAAAAGTCATATAAATAAAAAGGAAAAAAAAAGGAAGCAGTGTGGCAAAGGGAATGGGGTGGAGATTAAAGATGATTTAGGCCTGGCTCAGCATCTAAATAAATACTTTGCTTCAGTTTTTAATAAGGGCCATGAGGTGCTTGGGGACGGTGGCCTATAAAAGCCAGGATATGGAATCACACACATTTGCGATGAAACACAAACTCAAACAGTTTACTGGGACCAGTTTACGAGCCCTGGATAATCTCTATCCAAGACCACTAAAGGAATGGGTATGTGAAATTACAAGCCCAATAATCAGGAGTTTTCATGAATCTGTAAATTCAGGGACACATACCCTCTGACTGACATATTGCTAATATAGTACCTTGATTTTAAAAATGGAGGAAAAAGGTGATATGGAAAACTACAAACCTGTAAGTTTGACTTCAGTTACATGCGAGGTCTGAGAACACATTCTGGAAGTGAGAGTAGGTAAGGACATAGAGGGAGAAGAAAATTGAGTTAAAGATGGTGTCAGCTCACCTGTATCTCTGTGAGACTATCCCAGTTTTTACACACAGGAAATGCAGTAGATTTATATGACCTGGATTTCAATAGGTGATACAATTCCAGAATTCAAGTATTGTGGTTTTCATTTCTTTGTCCAAAACTTGGTTTTCTGGGGGCGGGGGGAAGTGGGAATTCCAACCTTCCCAACTCCACAACATTAAGAAGCATACATTTTTGTAGGCTTTAGGTGTCCCACAGAAACATCAACTGTTCCTGGATGCTGGCCAGTAGCAGGCTGCTTTTAGGCAAGTATTTCAGAGGCTTTCTGCAAGCAACCAGAACACGCTTCAAGTAAACCAGTACGCTGGATAAAAATCTAAATCAATCCCTTGTCACTGAGTAAAAGGGAGGAGCAAATCCACATGAGAGAGAATGGTGGAGACCTCCTTAAAGAGAGAAGGAAGTAAGGCCACAGAATTGGCTTTTGCGGAAGGTGAACTGTCAACAGCTTTCCGTGTCTGCTGAATTATGGAATGCATGTCGGGGTCCACCTTTTGACCCAGCTGCAAACAGGCCTCTGCCCTCTTGCAGAGAGAAGGAACTTAGTCTTGTGGGCTTTTTCTTGGCCTGTCATCTGAGACCATTTGCTGCCAGTTCATTTTCTGCCACACTGGCTTGCTTTGAGTTGATTGCCACTCCCCATTCAGTTTGCCCTGTCCTAGCACGGCTCGTGGAGAGCCTGTGTAAGGCTAGCAACCAGCATGGCTGGTGAAATGGGTGAAATCTTTTAGCTTTAGAACTTGAGCTGTGCAGTATAATCCCCACCCCGTTTCCTATTATGAAGGAGCTGCAACGACATGATTTGTGGCTAAGAGCGCTTACTCCTTATCCCAGCTGGAGGCAGCCAGGACATGTTTGCAGCTGAAAGCCTTCTATCGTGTACACAGAGCTCTGAGTAACAGGAAGGGTCTGCTTTAAGGCAGGGACATTCAAAGGGAAAACACTTGTGAATGGTTTGTGCTTTGTTCATGCCGCGGGGAAGGTTTGGTGGAGGAATCTGGCTGTTGATAGGGAGGTGACAATGGTTCTCACCCCATTTCTGGGTTTGATGGGGCTTGCAAACCAGGGAGCAGGCCCGGTGGTGCCAAGGGAATCTGGCCAGGTTCTGTGCTGGGTCAGTGGGTGCAGCTGGAGTCTTTTCCCATTTCCAGTCGCAGAGATTCATCTGGTGGAGTGACGCTGGGGGCAGTTCCCTAGCAGCATAGGGGGCGCGGCTGTTATCAGCCCCGTTATAGTACCTAGTTACGTATTGTGGTGCAATGCAGGATAGCCCACGGTGCTATGGGTGGGGTGAGGAATGAAGTAGCATCTGTCCCTTGTCCTTCGATTAATGATTGTTTCTTCACTGCCTGACACTATAGCAGGGAGGAACCAAGGGGCTGAGCCAATGGCCACTGAAATCAGTGGGATCAGCTCCGTTGACTCTCCTGGGCGTTGGATCGGAGCCCAGCCAGCAAAGCCCCTGAGCAAGGTGCGCTGCTTTAAGTATTGCTGGGGAAGCCCACAGGCAGGGGCTGTGCTCAGTTAGCTCACAGCATAGGTCACCCTGAGCAGGGCTGGGCAGTGCACCGAGCGCTTGGCCTCTGCAGCAGGGCAGTGGGGAGCAACCAGCCTTGCCTGCCAGCGCCACGTTTAATTAACAGATGGAATGAAGCACCTTTCCACAGACAGCCACTAAAGGAAGTGTTGTTTAATTACTGTCTGAACCGTTGCTGTCCATTGGAGTGGGCCTGCGCAAAAGCAATTGGTAGATTATTTCTTTCTGTTAATCAGATGGAGGGTGAAGGGTTTGTGTGACTGGAGAGAATTAAATACCAGAAGTGCAGGAATACTAAACTACTTGTTTGCTTTAAAACATGCGGTGATGATAAGGTCATTGGCTTTGACTCTGCTGCCAGGGTCATTCCACAGCTAGAAGCCAGGTCGTTTGCCTGCCGTGTCCTCTTGCTCAGTCGATGTGCCAGGCCAGGTTCTGGACGGCTGTAAGCAGGCACTGCTTGTTAGTGCGGTGGAGCCCGCTTCTATCAGGTCCGTGACTGAGCATCTAACTTCAGGGTAGCTCGTGATAGCAGTGTCCTAGGCAAACATTATTCTAATTTCTGCTTTGTAGCCTGAGCTTGCAATCACCTTGCCCTGGGCGAGAGGCGGCTGATGAATGCCCGTTGAGTGATTCCCTGGTTTGCAGAGCTGTGCTTGGCTGCCTCTCATGAGATCAGTTACCATAGTGTGGCTCTGCTGTAGTTAACACTAGCCCACATGTGGTTAAAGTCCATGAAATGTAATCTAGAGCACTGAGAAGGCACTAGAGGAGAGTGCGGGTGAGAAATACTGGTGCAAGCCTAAAGGGTAGCACCTTGTATTCCAGGCTATTCATTCCTGCCTTTGTTGGGCATGAGGTGGGGCCTCTTACCCCTCCAGCCTCGCCTCTCCTGCCCCATCAGCACCTCCCACCTGGAAGACTGAAGCCATCAGATGACGGGAGCCAGGAAGCCACCACATATGAGCCACGGTTCCAGCATCGCAAGCGCTGTGCAGGCCGCCTCACGTGGCGACTCCATCCTCATGCTCAGCACACCAGCGCTTTGGTCGGGAGCGATTTGTGGCTCCACAGCCCCACTCAGATCTCTGTCTCCCTCTGTGCTGGGGCGAGGAGAAGAGTGTGTGCACCATGTTCCCCTCGCAGTGTTGCTTCCAGAGTTACAGCTCTGCTAGGCTGAGGCCAGTAGCCGCCATGATGCCAGAATTGGGGTCTGGCCTTCCATCTCCCCACCCTGACCTGGTGCACGCCCTGCGACTGATCCATTAGCATGGGGTGAGAGGGACAGACCCACAAGAAAGACCGAGCAGCAATGGAGTAACTGAGAATCAGGCTTTTCCAAAGAGAGTCCATTAAGATATTATTATTGCAAGGGGGGAAGGAATGTCAACAATATCTAGCTCTTGCCATCAGTACCTCTCCCAGCACTTTCCGAAGGAGAGCAGCAGCATTATCCCCATTTTACAGGTGGGGAAATGGAGGCAGAGGGCAGGAAAGTGATTGCCCAAAGTCACCAGCTGAGCTGGGAGTACAGCGCAGGTTTGCAGGTCCCATGCCAGTGCTCTTCACACTAGGCAGCATCTGCCATCCATTGGCATCCTGGAGGCCTGCAGGGGACTGCCTGGCAAGGAGACTGAGTCAAACCCTAATCCACAGGTGTGGGACGTGTGTCTCAGTGGTATGGCCGTGGCTGCTGTGGGGAAGTAGGGAACAGCTGACAGTAATGAGAGAGGTGGATAGAAAGAAATTCACAGTAAGGACCTTAAAACCTGGGCGTGACAGGGAATGTGCGGCCCGGGGATGTTAGCCCCTGGTAATGAGCTGGTCCGTCCGCTATGAGAGCAGATACTGACAGCCACCCAAGGGAGTCAGGTGCCCAACGCCTGGTGAAAATCAAGGCGTGGTTGCCAGCTCTTGGGATTTCACTGAGTCTCACTCTTTGGTGGCTTTTTCCCCTCAAGCCTCACTTGTGGGCGTCCCGGGGTGACGTGGCTCCTGCTCTCATTTTAAAAAATACGTCATGAGCCCTCAGTGATGGCGGGTTTGCATGCGGCCCGTCCTCACGGCTCCAAACACGGCAGGAATGAGGCTCTGGAACAGCCTCCCCAGGAGATCAGGGTCGGGGGACACCAGCTCTAATACTTCTCTTGAGGAGTTCAGAATCACAGAACACTAGAACTGGAAGGGCCCTCATGGCAGGACCAGGCACCATCCAGAGCATCCCTGACAGCCGTGTGCCTAACCTGCTCCGGAGTGTCTCCAGCGATGGAGGTCCCACAACCCCCTAGGCAACCTGGTCCAGTGCTTGCCCACCCTAAGGCCCAGCCTACCCTCCCTTGCTGCAGTTTAGCTCCCTTGTGGAGGGGAGGGGATGGAGGCTGCCTACAATGGCGTGCAGCCATCAGCAGCTACAGTAGCAAATGTGCCCGTCGGCTGGCGATGGGAGGTGAGCTGAGGAGGGCTCTGCATGACTACAGAGATCTTCCCAGGCGTCTGGCTGACGGGTCTCACTGCCGTGCTCAGGCGCCAACTAATTGCCACGTTCGGTTGGGAGGAATTCTCCCTAGGCCAGAGTGGCAGAGAGCCTGGCGGTTTTCGCCGTACTCTCTAGGCCGGTCCCCCGGTCACGTGCTGGTTTGAACTCGGCAGTGGTGGAGTCTGTCACGCAAAGTCTTTAAATCCTGATTGGAGGAGGTTGGAGACTGCCAGAGGTCGGGATCTGGTACAGGGGAGGGTGAATGAGGGCCTGTGGCCTGTGATGGGCAGGAGGTTGGACAAGAGGATCACGATGGCCCCTTCTGACCTAAATGTCTGTGAATCTAGTGACTGTCTTGGCAGCAGGACACAGAATGTGACGCTGCTGGTAGCGGAAGACAGTGAGAGTTTTCCATGTCCTAGGGACGTGGAGGCATGGGGAGGTTAACCCGGCTTTTCCTATGAGGTGTCTTCTCCAGAGCAAACAGACTAACAACGCTGCTTCTGCTCTGCTCCGTAGATCATCATGCTGAAGAACGACATTCACCACTGCAAAGCATCAGGGATATTTCTGCGGCTGGCAGCCGGCGGTCTGATCGCAGACAACAACGTCCATTCCAACAGCGAGGCGGGGGTGGACATCCGGAAGGGAGCCAACCCGCTGATACTGGTATGTGTGTTCCCTCCCCTCCCTCTGCCCGAGGCACTGGCTGAGCTGCCCAGGAGACTCACGCTGGCCTTGGACTCTCAGAGGCTTCTGTCTCCTTGCCCCAAGTGTAAGCCGTCGGGGCTCTTCGGTGGTGAACTCGGCCTCCCTCTGCTTCAGAGGGTCGAGTGTCCTTCAGCACTGCCCTGGTGGATGGGGGCAAACAGGCTGTCGAGCTGTTTAAATAATCCCTGAGTGCAGGGGTGACTGGTGGGGGGAATCTGGGGGGGCCCACCAGACACGTGATCCCGCCCCAACTCAGGGAAGGGCTGAAACAGCCCCTTTCCCTGCTCCAGCTCTGCCCCCTCCCTATCTCTTGCCTGACCTCGTTCTGCCCCACCTCTTTGCCTCAGCATGCTGCTGCCAGGCTGCCTAAGCATCTGCGGGCCAACTCCCAGGCTGGACAGCATTGCTGTTACCTATTAAACGGTGTTAGTCCAGTGCCAGCCAGAGGTCTGAGTCACGACTGGGACCCCCTTGTGCTGGGTGCTGTCCCAACACTGCTTCCAATCTGTGCAGGCCCTAGCCCCAGCCTGGGCAACAGCCCTGCCCCAGGGCAGCTTTCAAGGCCAGTGTTTTGCAACTCTGCCACAGGCTGAGCAGCCAACAGCTCTCATTGCTCTCAGCCGGGAGAGGGGAATCCCCATTGCTCTCAGCTGGGGTGGGGGGGGATCCCCATTGCTCTCAGCTGGGCTGGGGGGGGATCCCCATTGCTCTCAGCTGGGGTGTGGAGGGGAATCCCCATTGCTCTCAGCTGGGCTGGGGGGGGATCCCCATTGCTCTCAGCTGGGGTGGGGGGGGATCCCCATTGCTCTCAGCTGGGCTGGGGGGGAATCTCCATTGCTCTCAGCTGGGGTGTGGAGGGGAATCCCCATTGCTCTCAGCTGGGCTGGGGGGGAATCTCCATTGCTCTCAGCTGGGGTGTGGAGGGGAATCCCCATTGCTCTCAGCTGGGGTGGGGGGGGGGGGAATCTCCATTGCTCTCAGCCAGGGAGAGGGGAATCCCCATTGCTCTCAGCTGGGGTGGGGGGGGGTGGGAATCTCCATTGCTCTCAGCCAGGGAGAGGGGGATCCCCATTGCTCTCAGCTGGGGTGGGGGAATCCCCATTGCTGTCAGTGGGGGCTGCTGCACACTGAGAACATCTGCCCTGGGGCACTTCTGTCCTTCCCTTGCTGGCCGGTCTGCCCAGGACCAGCTCAGAGCTGGCTGCTCTCCTGTTGCCGCACTCTGACCACTCTCTGGTCTATGGGGCTGGGGGTGACCACTGGGGTTTTCTCCTCTGTTGGCCTGTGAAGACCACCCTCTGCCCAACAGACACATCACAGAGACTCCCTGCCCAGCATGGCACCTAGCTGTGTGTCCACAAGTAGGCGAGGGACTGAGTAGGCAGGAGGACCCCAGACCTGTCCAGGGGCAGGACCCAGGGGCAGGGTAGGGCAGGGCGAGAGTGGCTGCAATGCTGCTGGGGCAGCTGGGTCTGCATGGGGGGATGGGGAGTGTGTGTGGCCCCAGTTGTTCCCAGGTGGTAGATCCAGCATCTGTTAATAGGCAGTAAGCTGAATGCAGGCAGGAGAGGTACTTTCTTACAGCACGTCCCATTAACCTGTGGAACTCACTGCCCAAGGGATGTTGTGGAGGTCAAAGGTATGACTGAGCTCAGAAGAGAATTCAGTCCAGCCCTGGAAGACAGGCCCATCATGGCGAGGGGTGTAACTCCAGGCTCTGGGTGTCTGTAGCCTCTGACGGCCAGAACAGGGATCGGGAGATGGGAGGGATCCCTTGATGAGTCCCTGCTCTGGTCACTTCACCTAGGGCAGCTGGTTCTGGCCACGGTTGGACACTGGATTAGATGGACCTTTGGTCTGACCCAGTGTGGCAGTTAGCGTTATTTCAGTGAACACTAAATTGATGCAGGAAAACGAGAAGCGGCGCAGGGCTTCGGTCCATGGAAAGGTTTTCCTTTGTGTGACCCCTCCTGGCAGCTGCTCCGCTGTCCACGTTCCTCTCCGCACCAGCTGCCCAGCTCTCCACTGCACACACCCATCGCTTGCCTCTCTGAGTGATCTCTCCTTCTTTTCCCTTTATTCTCTCCACATGTGTGTAAATAAAACCGCAGTGTAATAGGATCCACAGTGGCCTTCGCTCAGGCATCGTTGTCCTTGGCAACGGAAAAGGCATCATCCGTAGCAATCAGATCTACGGGAACAAAGAAGCTGGCATTTATATTCTGTATAATGGGAACCCCATTGTGAGGTATGGTATTAAGCAATGACCTCGTGGGCTCGCTCCCTCCTGCATGCCTTTTGTTTCTGAGCCTCCTCCCCGAGGGCAGGAGCAGAAGTGGCAAGTCCTGGGGCTTAGCTGTGGCTGCCCTGGTGTCCCAGCTGCCGCGAGGTGCACTTTGCCAAGGCAGGCGTTTGGTTTCGGAGGGGGAGGGGCATTGTTCAGAGGAGGGGCAATGGCAGAGCAGCGCTGGCCCTGGGCTCAGAGGTGGGAGTCCATCGGTTGACAAACGCACTTCCCAGTCTGGTTCGTCTTCCTGCTGCGAGTCTTTCCAGCAGCACGTTTCTTTTTCCATGCGCCGACCACAGCCACTCCGTTTGCAATAGGAGCCCGAGAGCCTGGCAGGTTCCCTTGTGCCCGACGTCATTCTTGGCGTTGGTTCTTACTCTGCCTACATGCGGCGCAGTGCTCCGAGCTGGGAGGGTGCAGTGTGCGCTGCTTTCCTGGGTATCTCCCAGCTGTACAGCGTGGGGAGTGTATCAGGGGCTAGTCCATGCTGGGCCCAGCCCAGGTTCAGGGCAGAATCACCCCTACATGCCACAGATGCCAAGGCCAACAGGAACCGCTGTCATCGTCCTGTCTGACGCTGGCCATGTTCTGCACTCTCTGCCTGCCTGTCGACTCCCCCTCGTGCACTGGCAGCCCAGCCACGAAGCCCCCGGCACATGGGTGCTTTGACTCACCACCAATGCTGGAATTGAAAAGTATTGTATGGCCTTGTAGCTGCAAGGGCCAGGCAGCAGGCAGAATGTGATTACCCATGCTGAGAGTATGGATAATTAAGCTGAAATTACGCAGTCCTTATTTAAGTAAAACGCCTGCTAACTTCTCATTGGTCCACATGAGCTGAGTGCAGGGCTGGAGGCATTCTTGTCAGCGACTTGTAAAAGGGCTTAAGGATCAGTTGTTGACTCGCTTGTTGCAGGACCGCAGTGAGTGCGGGCAAGTGTGAGACAGCTTCACGTGCTGTAAGACACCAGGTCCGGAGCGGGCTCCCTTCTACAGAGGGTTACAGAAGTGCTCCCTCCCACAAGTGGCAGTTTCTAAAACCAGATGGGCTTCATGGCCTGTGGCTAATAAGGCTGGAGAGAGCTGGTGGGAGTGGGCTCGGGCGGGTCTGGAGCCTCGCACATAACAAGCAGTCCTGGGGCACCTTAGAGCCTAACAAATTGCTTGAAGCTCATGAACTAATAAATGTGTTGGTGTTTATGCGGGAGAACAAGTGACTTATTATGGCATATTCGTTTGCTCCCTAGCCCGTGGCAGGTTGCCAAAGCACAGTGTGGGCCAGAGTAATCGAGACGTGTGTTGAGCTGCTCAAGAAGGAGCAGGATTATTTCCTCTTGGGTTCCAGGAGGAGAAGACATCTTTTCTGCACGAGACTAGCCCAGGCATTGCTGAGCCAGCCCTGCAAAAGGAAGAGCCCTCTTGCCCGGGGCCAGGCTTCATTCCCCCCCGGCACTCACAAGCGCTTGCCACGGTGTGCTGCTCTTGCAAGGCAGGGGGACAATGAGCTGTCCTTGGCGCCGGCTCTGTTCTGGCAGTGACTCAGTAGTCAGGGATCAGCCTAAGCCTGGCGTCCAAACTGCTAGCTGTCCGACCACCAGGTAGCTTCCAAATGCCAGGGCTGTGCCTGCGCCCCGGGGCGCCCAAGTGCCCATCAGTTGGATGCCCTGAGGACTCCAGGCACTCTGTAAAGCCCCACGAGGTATCTGAGCATCTTTAGGTGCCTGAACACTGTTAAGAGCCTGGCCCGTGGGAGCTGCAGTACCCAGGTTTAGTGCAGGTGCTAGGAGCTGGAGCTTGCTGCTTCTCAGGAGCCCTGCCAACACCCCTCCCCAGTGGTACCCCTTGAGGCCGCACCTGTGAGCAGGCAGCCCCCTGCTGTGACTCCCCCCAGTGCCCATGCACCCCCGGGCCGCCCCCCACCCCCTGGTTAATCAGGGATGCAGTAAACGCCATGGACAGGGCCGGAGCCGTGAATTTTTGTTTCTCTGCCCAGCGTCGTGGCTTTTGCTGAGCAGGCACCCCTGGAAGCTAGCTGCAGTCCTGTATTACACACTGCGCTCCTGCTCATGTCACGGAACTGCTCCCGCTGCTGGGCCGGCAGAGACCGCTTTGCATTCAAGCAGTGCGGCGGTGAGCCCGGGAAGGACCCTGCGCACGTTCACGCACCGGGCAGGGGGTGCTGACTGGTGCCCACAGGCAGGGAGAGCCCCTCCTGCCCCCGTGCGTGCCCTGCTTCAGCTACCCAGGGCGAGAGACTGCTGCGTGCGTGCAGTGCGCTGCCCTGGCTCCCTTCGGCCCCTGCATTCCACCACTGGGCAGGGACGGCAGCCGTGCGCAGCCCCGATGGAACGTGTCCAACGCCTCCAGGGGCGAGCACCTGTTTGCAGCTGGGACTGCTTGCCCTGGGGCCAGTGCAGACACCAGTGACTCTTGCTGGGCTGGCACCGCGGCAGGGCCTGTGTGATGCTCTCGAATCGGTAGATGGGGTTTTCCTGCTTGCAGTGTCTCGGGTTGGGCACAGCCCTTCGTAAAGGGCGCTGCACCAGCCCAGTGGGGCAGCAGAGGGCTCTGGGCTTCCCAGAGTGTCCCTCCTCCGCTGAGGTGGTTTACTACAGCCACTCCAGTGGTGCACCCTACGCTTCACAGGGGTGCAGGCAGCATCCTGGCTGTGTGCGCTCAGTCCAACCTTCCCCGCTCGCTTGCCCATGAGCTCCCACCAGGGGAAAGTCCCACTGACTGCACAGGCCATGATCCTGGACAGCCCTTGCTCATGCTCCCCAAAGAAGGGAGGGAGGGGTTCAAAAGAGTTCTGAAAGAGGTGACTGAGACGCTCACTGACCATCCAGGAAGTTTTTGGAGAATGTTGGGGATAACTCCCTGGTACAAGTGCTGAAGGAACCAACCGGGGCCATGCACAACTTGACCTGCTGCTCACAAATAGGGAGAACTCAGAGGAGAAATAGAAGTGGGAGGCAACCTGGGCTGAAATGACCATGAGATGGCAGATTTCAGGATCCTGACAAAAGGAAGGAAGGTGAGCAGTAACATACAGACCCTTGATTTCAGAAGAGCAGACCGACTCCCTGAGAGAACTGATGGGCAGGATCCCCTGGGAAACAGATATGAAGGGGAAAGGAGTTCAGGAGAACTGGCAGTATTTTAAAGGCGTTTTGCTGAAGACACAGGAACAAACAATCCTGCTGCGTAGCAAGATAGAAATGTGGTAGACAACCAGCTTGGCCTAGCAGGGAAATGCTTAGTCTGCTTAAACTCAAAAAGGATGTGTGTGTAAGAAGTGGAAACTTGGACAGATGACTAAGGCAGAGTATAAATCTATGGCTGGAAAATGCTGAGCAGTAATCAGGACAGCAAAGGCACAATTGGAACTGCAGCTGGCCGGGAATGTGAAAGGTAACAAGAAAGGCTTCAACAGGCATGTTAACAATTAGGGCGTTATCAGGGAAGGTGTGGGGCCATTACTGGGTGAGAGAGGTGACTTAGTGACAGATGATGTAAGAACTGCTGAAGTACTCGATGCATTTTTTTGCCTCAGTCTTCACGGCCAAGGACAGCTCCCACATACAGTGCTAGACAATGCAGTATGGGAAGGTGGACGGCAGCCCTCGGTGGGGAAGGAATGAGTTAAAAGCTGCTGAGAAAAACTGATTAGTAAAGTATGGCGCTCTAAAGAGGATGGGGAGAGGCTGCTCTCAGTGGTGACACACAGCAGACCAAGGAACAATGGTCTGAAGTTACAGAGGGAGAGGTCTAGGTTGGATATTTGGAAAACAGTACTTCACCAGGCAGGTGGTGAAACTGGCATGTGTTACCTAGAGAGGTGGTGGATTCTCTATCCCTAGAGGTTTTTAAGTTCCAGCTTGACAAGGGCCTGGCTGGAATGACAGTTGGGGTTGATCCTGTTTCAGGCAGCGGGGCTGGACTCGATAGCCATCTGAGGTCCCTTCCAGCTCTATGATTCTATATGCTCTCAGTGCAACAGGGTGGCTAAAAGAGCTAATGTGATCCTGGAGTGCGCTGGCTGGGGAATCTCTGGTTGGAGGAGAGAGATTTTTACCTCTGTATTTGGCACTGGTATGACCGCTGCTGGGAGGCTAAGTCCAGTTCTGGTGCCCATGTTTTAAGGAAGATGTTGCTAAAGTGGAGAGGGTGCAGAGAAGAGCAACAAGAATGACTTAGCGGTTAGAAAACGTGCTTTACAGTATGAGCCCAGTCTGTTTAGCTTAACAAAAATAAGGTTAAGGGGTGACTTAGTCGCTGTCTAAGTACCTACATGGGGAACAAATATCTAATAATGGGCTCTGCTATCTCCCAGAGAAAGGTCCAGTGTGTTCCAGCACTAGATGTTCATGCCAGATGAGTTCAGGCTGGAAGTCAGGAGTGGTAAGTTGTTCCAAGGGTGAATCACCTCATTGTTTAAAAAAAAAATATATATATATATTTTAAACAATGAGGTGATTCACCATTGGAACAACTTACCAATGGCTGTCCTGGATTCTATCTCTGACCAGTGTCAATAAAATGTGCACATTAAGCTCTGGTTCATTGGGCCAGGTTCTTTGCCCACTGGGACTAACCAGTGGCTTCACTTGGTTGTTGTGGATTTGCATTGGAAAGCAGAAGTGGGACCTGTTCTTCTCAGTTTACTTTGCCTTCCTTTGGTGCCCCGATGTGTGTTACAGGGTTTCCCTCTGCATTGTGCTCTTCCATTCAATGCCTCTTACTCAGTTCTGGGGGTTACAGTTAGGTAATCTGTGCCTTGGGAGCATTTTTATAGCTTCTTCCTTAAGTTTTATAACAACTATATTAGGAGGACTTGCTGTATGATGTATATTTCCAACAACAGCTGTTTCTAACAATAGGGTTCCTTGCTTCTGTTGCTTTGTACGTCAGCACTGACCCCATTCAAGTAGCATTACGATTCATGTTTTGAGCAATATGAAAATTATCCAGACACCTGCAGCTTTATTGTCTTACAAGGTTTGCGTGTATCTCTGCCTTGTCCAGTTTTCCCTCTTCTCTTACATGCCCATGTTATCCTCACTACACAGCTTGATGCATTCTTGTTAAAGAAAAAAAGGAGCTAAAGCACGGCACAAGGCAGTGCTTTGGCCAGAAGGGCATTCTGCTGCTAACGGGAGGGATGTACGGGTGATTGCATAGTTCCTTTAACCCCAAAAGTCCAGCTTAGGGCAAATTGGTGTCTGAGTAACATACTGCAAAGCACAACAACTTGGGAAGCTAACTTTGTTTCTTTTCTGTCTACTTTAGTGGAAACCATATATTCCAGGGCCTTGCAGCTGGTATAGCAGTGAATGAGAATGGAAGAGGCCACATAATAGGTATATCATTTAAAAGCAGCTTTGTTACACATGATGGACAGTGATTCCTAATGGGCATCAGGCTTCCAAGTCATACTGATGGTGGGGTGCAAACTGCCTCAGGCTGTTGGCCCATAGGTCAGTGAGCGAGGGGGGGCAGGGGTCCATTTTCTGTGTTGCTGTGTTGGAATCAGACCTTTCCTTGGCACCATTGTGTCTGGTGCTGGCCTGCAGAATCGGCATTCCCAGTCCGCTGTATCTTCCCTCACACGATGTTTGGTTTTCGTGGCAGGTTGGAGTCACTAATGTTCCTCTGCTGCAGCAGGTGGGAGCTGGTTCTCCTCGCAGTCCTTCTGCTGCACATGTGTGCGTGGAGCAGGGAGGCTGATTCTGTAGAACTGCTGATACCACTCAGTGCAATTAAGCTGCTGCTCTCCATTTGCCGTTACAGACAGTAGCCCAGAATTGCAGTTAATTACATGTAATTGAATCATTTCTCTTGCTTTGCAGGACAAGATTACAATTGTTGCCCTATTTTCCATTGTACAAAAAGTAAATACTAAGATGGGTTTTTTAAAAAAAAAAGTAGTATGATTCTAGAAGAGCTGAACAGCACCCAAGAGACAGTGCAGGGTAAATACTCATTAGAGCAGAGAGGACAGTAATAGAGCAGCTCACACCAAAATTAAACCTTCGCTTTTCTTTTCAAAGACAGACGTTATCTTAGATAGCAGTAATCTGCTGCTGCTGCGCCCATGTGTCCTGTCTCCAGCCCTTGGGCTTGCAGCTCCTTTTCCCGGCTGCTGCTCTGTTAAGGTGTGATCAGACCCCTTCCCCCTTGCACTAGGTGCTTATCTAAAGAAATGGGGTTTAGCCAGCGCCTGTACTGTGACTCCGTAATGCTCCTGTTCCCTTCACTGGGAGCAAATGCAGGCCTGTTACATGGGGTGATCTGCAAACATCAAGAGGTTTAATTTGCTAAATAATTGGCAGGTGAAATCTTAGCTCTGTTATCATCATTGTGCTCTTGACTTCACAGGGGTCAGGCAGAATTCAATTTTTTGGGGGCACTTTATTCAATTCAGCTGCAGGTGCATCATTTCTGCACTTCCCCAGCAGGGTCCTTGTTTCACTTCCACCCCGTGACGAACAGGCACTTTGCTTTTTGCTGCCCTCCGGGGAGATGAGCACCTCCCAGCAGTGTGCGAGACTCTCTCACTGACAGCTGTGTGGCAGCTGTGCCCCAGCGGCGGACTGCACATGTGAACACTGAGCAGCCTCTGCTCTTTCACTGGGGCTCTCGGGTGACTTCTTCTCTGCTCTGTGTTAGAAAACGTCATTCGTGAGAACCAGTGGGGAGGGGCGGACATCCGGCGGGGCGGTGACCCTGTCCTCAGGGGCAACCTGATCTGCTGTGGCTACTCGGATGGCGTGGTGGTCGGGGAGAGAGGCAAGGGGCTGATCGAAGGGAACACCATTTATGGTAAGAAGCTAGAAATATGGACCGTACCTTGAGCTCCTGCCCGTGGTGCTCCACATTTTGCTGGGCCCTCTCCATCTTTAGGGTGGGGTGCCAGGCCGAGCAAGAGCAAGAAGTCAGTTATGGCTCCCTGAGTCACTGGCGCAGCGTGTTGAAGAGCAGCCTGGATGCTGCTCTAACTTGTGCCAACAGCTTTGTTCCCCAAGGGATCATACTCCAGCTGAGGATGGCCGCTCCTTCTCTCTCCCTGTTCCTGTCACTCCCAGGCTGGGGAAAGGTCCCTGGTGACGTGCCCGCAGGAATCCATGCTGGGGACTTGCACGCTTTGCCATGGTCTGATATGCCAGGGTCTCCCCGACTGGTCGTGGGTTCTGTCACCGCGGGCCCTGTACCTGCCCGGGCCTTGGTGCTCTGCCAGCTCCTTGACACCAGCAGCCGGCCCACAATCACAAGCTCTCACCATCTAGTTACCTCAGGCAGGTTGTTGCTGATGGTCCCATCTCCTCCAACCCATCTTCCCCGAGTTTGTCGTTACCAGGAGCACAGCTCGTTCCCCCCTGGTTCGTTGTCGGCACCACCCTCCTGCGCCTAGCATGGGCACACCACACAGTGCACACCAGAGAGCTGCCTGGTGGGTGAAAACCAGCAGTGGAGGAGTCTGACCTGCCCTCGCCCCAGCCCCGCCCCCGAGCGCTGGAGACGAGGGTGATGGACGAATTCTTCTGCCCACCAGGCCTGGGCTGTGGATGCAGTTCTCAGGGTGTGGGTTGCCAGCGTAGGCCAGCTCCAGTCCCCAGAGACTGGGCCTCCTTTGCAGCTCCCAGCTGGTTTGCCTTGAGGGCTCCTCATTGTTTTTTTCCTGGGCGAGGTGCTGGGGGAGGCCGCCTCCCCAGCCTGGTGCTGTGCCTGCCCTCTTGTGAGGTGACACTCAGGGCTCCGCGGTCACAGCTGCAACGTTCCACGTGCTTTCCAAACCACGGCCCATCCAGGAAGCTCCTAATGGCTGCGATGTTCCAGGGGTTCCGGGCTTTCAGAGAGCTCTCCCCCGCCCTGCTTTCACTGTGCAGTAAGGCAGCACTTGGTGAGCTGGGCTCACTGCTGATATGTGCGTGCGTGGCGGGGGCGTTAACTAACACTTCTGTTGTCCCCCGGGGGCCGAGCCGGGCCGGGCCTAGCCCAGCGGTGCCTGTGACGGGGGCTGCCGCTCTCTGGCCTGTTGCAGGTAACAAGGGCTGTGGCGTGTGGATAATGTCCTCCAGCCTCCCTCATGTCACCAACAACAGAATAGGCCACAACAGCATCTACGGGGTGGCCGTGTTCTGCCGCAAGGACGACGGGGAGGACTACCTCGCCAGCCACGGTGGCAACGAGAACTTCAATGAGGAGGGCGAAGCCGCCAGCTGGGACGACTTGGACAGCGAGGACGAGCACTCGGCCTCCCGACACCCCGTCAGCGTGGCCCTGGTGGAGTCCAACAGCATCAGTCACAACGGAGGTGAGCCTGGCCCCTTCTGCTTGTGCCTCCCCCAGACATATAAACACACGGCTAGAGAATGCCGGGGAATCATCAGGAAAGTGAGAGCACAATTGGAATTGTAGCTGGCAAGGGATGTGAAGGGCAACCAAAAGGGTTCCTATAGGGATGTTAACAATAAGAGGGTGATCAGAGAGGGTGTGGGGCTGCTACTGGATAAGGAAGGTAACCTGGTGACAGATGATGTGGGAAAGGCTGAAGTGCTCAATCCATTTTTTGCCTCAGTCTCCAGGGACAAAGTCAGCTTCCCAGCTACGGCACTGGGCAGTGCCATGTGGGAAGGAGGTGGGCAGCCCTTGCTGGGGTAAGATCAGGTTAAGAGCCATTTAGAAAAGCTGAGGTACACAAACCCAGGGTCCGGATCTACTGCATCCAAGGGTACTCAGGGACCTGGCAGATGTCATTGCAGAGCCTTTGGCCGTTATCTTAGAAAACTCGTGGAGATTGGGAGCAGTCCCGGATGATTGGAAAAAGGCAAATGTGGAGCCCACCTTTAAAAAAGGAAAGGAGGATAATCCAGGGAGCTATAGACTGGTCAGCCTCTCCTCAGTCCCTGGGAAAATCATGGAGGGGATCCTCAAGAAATCCATTTTGGAGCACTTGGAAGAGGGGAAAAGTGATCAAGAGTAGTCAACATGGGGCAGGTCATGCCTGACCAATCTGATTAGCTTTTATGTTGTGGTAACAGGCTCTGTGGACATGGGGAAGTCAGTGGATGTGATATATTTTGACTTCAGCAAAGCTTTTGATACAGTCTCCCACAATATCTTTGCCCATAAGTTAAGGAAGTGTGGATTGGATACATGGACTGTAAGATGGCTAGATGGTCAGGCCCAATGGGTAGTGGTCAATGGCTCAATGTCTGGTTGGTGATCAGTTTCAAGTGGGGTGCCCCAAGGATAGGGTCTAGGGCTGGTATTGTTCAATAATGTTTGTTAATGACCTGGATGAGGGGATGGATTGCACCATGAGCAAATTTACTGATGACACTAAGCTAGGGGTCAGGTAGATACATTGGGGGTAGGGATAGGGTCCAGAGTGACCTAGGTAAACTGGAGGATTGGACCAAAAGAAACCTGATGAGATTCAGCAAGGTGAAGTGTAGAGTCCTGCACTTGGGACGAAAGAATCCCAATCATTGTTATAAGCTGGGTGCCGAATGGCTAAGTAACAGTGCATCAGAAAAGGACCTGGGGATTATGGTGGATGAGAGGCTGGATATGAGTCAACAGTATGTCCTTGTAGCCAAGAAGGCTAACGGCATATTGGGGTGCATTAGGAGAAGCATTTCCAGAAGATCTACCAAAGTTATTATTCCCCTCTATTCAGCACTGGTGGGGCCACATCTGGAGTATTGTGTCCAGTTCTGGGCTCTGCAGTATAGAAGGGATGTGGATGCAGTGGAGTGGGTTCAGTGGAGGGCAATGAAAATGATTAATGGGCTGGAGCACATGACCTATGAGGAGAGGATGCGGGACTTGGGTTTATTCAATTTGCAGAAGAAAAGAGAGGGGTGATTTGATAGCAGCCTTCAAGTTTCTGAAAGATGACTCTCAAAAGGATGGAGAGAAGCTGTTCTCAGTGGTGTCAGATGGCAGAACAAGGAGTAATGGTCTCCAGTTAGAGCAGGAGAGGTCTAGGTTGGATATCAGGAGAAACTATTTCCCCAGGAGAGTGCTGAAGCACTGGAATGTGTTACCGAGAGAGGTGGTGGAATCTCCATCCCTAGAGGTTTTCAAATCCCTGCTTGACAAGGTCCTGCTGGGATGATTTAGTTGGTGCTGATCCTGCTTTGGCAGGGGGCTGGACTAGATGACCTCCTGAGGTGCCTTCCAGCCCTAGGGTTCTATGATTCTGTGACCCAATGTGCAAACCCGAGCTCCAGTGGACCAGAGGTTTTCTTGTCGTGTTGGTGTTTATTCAGCTCCGGACCATGGGGTGTTGAAGGTTTGAGTGCACCCAGGGTTGGCCGGGTCCAGGCTGGTAGAAGGTTTGTCTCTCTGGCTGCCCAGCAGACCCACCGGGATCATCTGCCTGGACAAGTTCGCTGACTTCTCTCCCCTCTTTTGCAGCTGCCGGGCTGTACGTCAAGAGCAGCGAAGCACTGAACATCATTGCCAATGCCATCCACGCCAACCGCGACAGCGGGGTGGCCGTGTTTCAGAGCAGCCAGCTCACGCGCATCGCCAACAACAGCATCTCTTGCAACAGCCTTGGGGGGGTGCTGGTCGACAGCCAGGCCCGCGTGGAGCTGCGCGGCAACGGTATCTACGACAACAGCAGCCACGGCATCGCCTCCAAAGGCGACGGGGTCATCATCGAGAACGACATCATCGGCAACCGCGGGTGCGGCCTCCGGCTCTTCCAGACTGCGGACATGAAGGTGGGTGGCCAGATGAGCTGCTGCTTGTCACACCTACAGATTCAGGGTCCCGGTGCCCTCTCCTCCGGCCTGTCACCGCGCACCAGCAGAAGAGTGCCCTGAGGCAGCCCTGGTTGCGCTGCACTACGGTAGTCAGAACCTCCTGGTCTGGGTTTAAAGACAGCCCAGGATGGAGAACCCCCCCCCGCCCAGATACATTGGTCCCCTGGTTAATTATGCTCACTGTTAGAAAGCTGCCCGTTTCCTGTCTGAACGTGCCTCTCCTGCGTGTGTGAGGCCAGCTGGACTGGCACAGGAGGTGGAAACCAGAACTGGTTCAGCGCAGTGCGGGTGTCTAGTGCAGGAGGAAGGTCGAAGTCCATAGGCCAGAGCTGCTGTCTTCAGCTGTGCGGTGACACCTGCCATCACTAAGGAGCCCAAGGACACGGGAGCAATGGGAGCTCCCCTCCCTTCGCAGGAGAAGAAAGCAGCACACAATGAACAGGCCAGTTAGAGGGGCTCGGAGAGCGTGAGAGGAGAATCCCCACTGACAGGCATACGTGTGTAATGGGAGTAAGTCATTAGCTCTGTTTATTGGCAGGTGGCAACGCTCCTTACACAGGAGCACAGCATCGTTAGCCTCCTTTCAGGGGGTAAACTGAGGCACAGAGCAGGGACACGACCTGCCTGAGGTTACTCAGACTAGAGCCCCACTCTCCAAAGTCTTTTTGCAGGACTCATAAGGACAGCTGCACTGGGTCAGACTTATGGTCTGTCCGGCCCCGCTTCCTGTCTTCCAGCTGTGACCAGTGCCCAGTGCTTCAAAGGGAATATACAGATCAGGGAAATTTTGAATGCTCTGAGTTTCTGGCAGTCGGCAGGTAAGAGACATCCAAAGCATGGGGTCATGTCCCTGCCCATCTTGGTTAGTAGTCACTGATGGGCCTGTCCCTCATACACTTACCTAATTCTTTTCTTGCCTCAGTTATACTTCTGGCCTTTACACCAGCCTCCGGTGGGGAGTTCCCCAGATTGACTGTCCACTGTGTGAAGAAATACTGCCTCTTCATTGTTTTAAACCTGCTGCTTATTCATTTCATCCGGTGACCCTGGTACTTGCGTTACGTGAAGGAACAGATAACATTTCTGAAGTCATTTCCGTCACCACCTGGCTCATGATTGTATAGATCATGTCTTCTCTTAGTCATGCCAGAGCTGAACAGTCCCAAACTCTTGTACTTGCTCCACGTGAGAAAGCTGTTCTGTATCCACACACATTTTTGTTACCCTTATGTGCTCGTTTTCCTGTTCTAATATGTCTTTTTGGAGCTAGGGCAGCTATCCAGAACTGCACGCACTATTCCCTCTGTAATTTTATCATAAGTCTCCGTCTGATGCTCTATCCCTTTCGTAATGATTCCTGAGGTCCTGTTTGCTTTTTTGACTGCTGCTGCATGCTGCATGGATGTTCTTGGACTCCACTTTCCTAAAGGCGAGAAATATAACTGAGGTCAGAAAAGAGTTAAGTGCATAAAGGACAGGTCTCCTGCTGGTTACTACCTACAAAGACTCCAAGATCTCTCTTGGGCAGTAACAACTAATCTAGACTCCACCATTTGGTATGTCTCGTTGGGATCATGTTTTCCCATGTGCCTCACTTCAAATTTATCGAGATGGAATTTACTTTTGTTGCCCAGTTGCCGAGTTTTGTCAGACTCCCCTGGTAGTTCTTCCCAGTCTGCTTTGGACCTCACTATCTTGAGGACTTTTGTGTCATCTGCAAACTCTTAGTTTGCTCCCTTTTCCAGATCATTTATAACTGTTGAACAGCCCTGTTCCCAGTACTGACCCTGGGGGGCCTTGCTGGTTACCTCTCTCCAGTGTGAAACTGGACACACATTCTTACGCTTTATTTCCTCTCTTCTCCCAGGGCTGCTACTTTGCTTCTCAAAGGCCTTCGGAAATTCCAAGGGTGCTGTGCCCCCGGGGTCGCTCTGACACAGAAGTTTGTTGATGCCCACAAAACAATGCCAT
Organism: Carettochelys insculpta; assembly: GCF_033958435.1. Classification (NCBI taxonomy): domain Eukaryota; kingdom Metazoa; phylum Chordata; order Testudines; family Carettochelyidae; genus Carettochelys; species Carettochelys insculpta. The sequence goes on from NC_134141.1 coordinate 1,818,067, forward strand.
AGCTTGGGGAGGCGTGAGTTCCCTTTTGAAACTGTTGATTTTGAGATCACTGGCAAAATAAATATCATATGCCATGGGAGATGTCATTGATGGCCAGGTCCTTTAGAAATGGTGTTTCCTCTTGCAGGCACCATACCAGTTAGTGAGTCTGTCCCAGCTGGTCATGGAAAGGTATTTGTCTCTTCTGATGTCAGTGCTGGGAGTTCAACTCTCTGGTAATTATAATTATTATTATAAGATAATTTCACGTAGCTCCTTTCCCTACAAACTGTGTTAATCTATCTAGCAGGCCACAGGCAGAGGCACTTCTGGGATTATTCCTTGCACGTGCCAAGACAAGTGTCGCTCCTGTGTGGAACCTGTTTGCTCTGAGAGAGAGAGAATGGAGAGGGTCCGAGGCTGTGGACTTCGGAGGGTGCCTCTTTGCTTGTCTGGGGCACGCTCTCTCTCTCCCCACCCACCTTGCCTGATTTGGTCAGTTGCTCCACTGCCCTTGTGGTGCTCACCCAATAGTAACCAAAACCCCTCCCCAAGCCCAATGGGTTCTGCGTTCGTATTCAGCTTTAGCGGAGGGGTGTGGTTAACGGGGGACTACAGATCCCGGCATGTATTGCTCCGGGTCAGCCGGAACAGCCAAGCTGCTTGGAGCAAGAAGGCATGTTGCGCAGTGAGCCCTTCAGGAACTGCAGGCCGGACACTGCATTGGCAGTAGGAGCTGTGCGGCTCACTCCAAAGCTTGTAAGCTAGGTGCAGCTCTCCCAGTCGGAGGGAGTGTTGCCTGTTACCCTCAGGGGACAGTCCCCCGTGTCCCAGTCTCTAATGGGAGGAAGGCGCAGTGCAGTGCAACGCTAGCCTGGTGCAGTTGTCGTCACTGGACGTGCAGGAAGCTCAGAGGCCACACGATGGAGACGGTGCTCTCGCCTCCCTTCCAAGCGGGAGCCACAAGCTGCTTCTGAAAAACATTCTGCTGATGGAGTTGTTGTCTTGTGGGCCTCAAGCTAAACGAGGCCACACTGCTCCCTGGGCGCAGGTGCCCCGGAGGGAAGGCAGGAGAATTCAGATTGTCGGGGCCCCAGGGGAGGCGGAGGGAACCTGGGCTACGGTTGTTGCTGCTGTTGTTTCTCATGCAGATTCTGGCAGGGATTGGTTACCTCCCGGGGGAGGTCAGGAGAAGTAGTAAACAGTTTGCCTTGTCCCCAGTGGCTCTGCCTTGATGGTGGAGATGGGGGCTGTGTCCCATAGCAGACATGCAGCAGAGAGGGGATCCTAGTTCTAATGCCAAGATTCCAGGGCCAGCAGGGGTCTTCTGGTCTGCCCTTCTGCATGGCATGGGCCAGGGAATTCCCCACAGCAGGCCTGGCAGAAGAACGTCCACCTTGGTTTATAAATTGCCACCGATGGAGCCTCTGCCATGACGCTGGGTAAATCTCTGGCAGAGAAAGCCCTAAGCCCATGGCCCAATGGCTGGGAACAGGAGGTGGACACATTCAGAGGGGAAATAAGGCTTACACGTTTAAGAGTGAGTGTAAATAACCACTGAACAACCAGATCTCTGGGAGCCTTGAGCCTCTGGAGCCTGGAGCGTGGCCACTGCCCCAAGCTCCGGGTCCCTTGGCACACTCCCTTCTGAGACCGGTAACCAGCAGCGCAGCGCTGGCTGTCAGACAACACCCTACCGGAGCTCCCTCTCCAGGTGGAGCCTTCTGGGGTAGGAGGACCCCTCAGTGAGAGGAAATGAGCAGCCGGCGAACATGACTCCTCTGAGGTTCTGTGACTACATGAGAAACCATCCTGGAACTCAGTGACTTCCCCGGTCCCATCCCAGATCTCTCCCTTCCAGGTCCAGGCTGGCTTCAGCATTGCCCCTTTGCCGGCCTTGCTTGAGCACGAGTGGATTTAAGCCCCTTCTTAGACCTGCATCTAGTCAGCAAAGCCCCTGGGTACGTGGCTACTGCTGAGCAGAGCTGGAGTGTGGAATCGGGCCCCAGTAAGATGGTTGGGGCTTTGCTTGTACAGTGCCGTGTTGCTGACAGGTAGAGCTACACCAAAGTACCGCGTACAGCTGCCGCACTTCTCGGGGGGCTTGCGCCCAGTGTTTTCTGGTGGTGCCATGTCGGGATATTCTCCCCCAGGTAACCAAGAACAGGATCCAGGCCTTGTGGGGTTACGGGATCGTTATGCTTGACCAAGCCAAGGGCCTGGTGCAGGAAAACCTGATTTTCCAAGGGCGGTCCAGGAAGAGCATTCTGCAGCAGGTGTCGAATGCAGAAGACTGCATCGTGCAGAACAACAAGCTCCTCACCTTCAAGAGCAAGTAAGGCCCTCGCGCGGCCCTTAGCCCAGAACAGCCACTCTCCAGGGGTGGGTGGCGGCCCCTCAGAGAGGCCATGAGCGGCTCCACTTTCTTCACCCTCTTCTTCGGGGGCAGGAGTGAGGCTTGCTCAGTGGCGGCCGGCACTGCCCACGCGGCATGGCACAGCTCCTGCAGTTCCCAGCTCTGCTGGGCCCGGGCAGCTCGACAGAGACTGCAAGCGTCTCACTGCCGAGCACAGGGGAACCAGGTTCCCTGCTGGGGAGCAGCCAGAGGCTGGATGCACCTGTTCGAATGCCCTTCCCTGGCTCTCTACCAACAGACTCTTCTCCCACGGGGTCCTGGCCTCCCTGACTGGGGCCCACTGAGCCCAGCAGGCCTCTGAAGGGAGGCTGGAGGAGACAGGAACAGGCTGATGTACTGGAATTCACACACCCATCGCAAAAAGCCGACAGGCAGACAAGATTTTCCCACTGCTGGGCTGAGTGGAGCCTGCTTTGGAACTGTTCCTGTCAGCCAGCTGGCCGTGCGCTCGGAGCCTGTCGCTGCCCATTCTTTGAGATCAGAAGGAACGCAGCAGCGCTCGTGGGTTGAGGGGAAGCAGGGGATTCTTGTGGGGGTCGGGTGGACATGTGCATTCCAGGCCTGCACCCCCAGGACATTCCTCTCGAGACCTAAGTCAGCCATGAAAACAACTGAACCCCGATCATTTTTACCATGTCCCACAAAGACCTGTTCTTCCACAAGGCCAGGTTAGCCAGGGCTGCTTAATGCAGATCCCTGCAAGCATGTGGCCTTCACCTGCCAGGTCCCCAGGAGCCGCAGTGCTCCTATGGAGGAGGGGGTTGGAAAGTAGGGAACAAAATTCCACAACTGTGTCAGGATTCTTCCCCCGCTTCTGCTCATCAGCATTTCATTGGTATTCCACAACTGAGCACACGTTGTCCTCTGTGTGTGTGTGTGTGTGTGTGTGTGTGTGTGTGTGTGTGTGTGTGTGTGTGTGTGTGTGTGTGTGTGTGTGTGTGTGTGTGTGTGTGTGTGTGTGTGTGTGTGTGTGTGTGTGGGAGATTTTCATAAACTTAATTTATTCCCCCCCCTTTTTTTTTCCCCCATCGAAAGATCTTTAGTTTCCCCTTTCCAAGCCCACCCATCAGCACTCAAGGCAGGACTGCAGAGTCCTGCTGCTGGCTGAGACTGAAGCTCTTTCCCTTCCCCAGTGGCTAATGGCCTCTTGTAGCGCTGTGTCCTGTTTCTCCAGGTGTGACGTTGCATGGACCCTGGAGAACCCTCCAGCGCGGCCTCACATCGATGTCTCCACCCGAGGAGCCTCCCTGGCCATGAGCACTCAGAAAGCTCCCACCATGTCGACCAGGATAGCTGCACGGATGGACAGAGGCTGCCACAGCAACGGAAGCATCTTCTGCACTCTCCTTTGACTCCCATGTGAGCTTCTTCACCTTTCCCTTAGGTCGGTGCCACGGCTGAGACCCACTGGGAAGTGCCTCGTGGTGCCTGTTCATGTGAGAAGCTCCAGCAGGGGCGCTTCATTGTAATTCCCCTTCTGTCATCACTTAGGGCATTGCCACTCCCAAAACACGGTCCGCACTAAAGCAATGGCAGGAGGACGTCGTCATCTGCTTTGTGTCTTCTTACCTGAACCACGCAACTAGTCCTGGAGCGATCGTCGAGCCGGGCGGCTGCCCTGGACAGCCCACAGTCATGCCAGCCACCGGCCACTTCATTGATGAGCCCCCACAGCCTCATCAGTGGCCTAGGAAAGGAACTGGGAAGGAGTTTTACTTCCGTGCCTGGGACTGGAGCTGGCTCGGCCCCGGGGAACAGCTCGGTGGCCAGGTGAAAGGAGCATTGTAGCTGCACGAAGCTGTAGCCTGGCCTGAAGCCCATCAGCTGGCAGGGCGCATGGCTCACCATTCTGTCACCGGCAGGCAGGGCCTGCTGGCGACTCCTGTTCTGAAAGGACAAGACGACTCCCCAGGGCTGGTCAGCAGCTGATCACGCAGGCGCACTGGCTCCAGGAAGGAGCTGCTTCTCGCGGTGCTGGCCAGCAGCGTAAGACCTGCGTTGCGTGTATCATGCTCAGATGTCCAGGTCTCCTCTCAGCCCTAGCGCTGGAGACAATGCGTGAGGCCCAGTCTGCCGAACAGCGAGGACCAAGCCGTAAAGGCAAGTTCCCACTGCCCTTGTAAGCACTAGGAGCCCCTCAACCCGTGCAAATTCACCTTCCCTGACAAGTCCTCAGCGATTGCTGTGACCAGGCTGAGCGCCACACGTTCACCCTGCCACTCGCCAGGTTCTCGTGATGTCGCAGGCAGGGGGTGGGTGCTCTGCTGCCGACAGAGCCAGGAGGGACTGGCAGTTCAGCTGTGCGGGCAGGCAGGAACGTCCCCAGGTGCTGCCGCACAGAGTGGCGAGAGCCCGAGAAATCCGGGTAACTCCCCGATGTTTGCTGCTGCTGAGTGGGGCGCATGCCAAGGACTCTTCGCCCTGATCCCATGTGCGAATGGCCTGCCCGCAAGATGTGCTATTGTCCTGTCTGTGCTCTGGACGGGCAGCACCGGGACACCAGGCCCAGCACTGCACATAATAAAGGCTGTTCCCATTTGGCAATAATGGACGCTGAGGCTGCTTTGCCTTCTGCAGGCTGCTGGAATTACAGGGCAAGGGGGTGCTGCCTTGCTCACCTGGGACTCCGACGCAGCCTTTGGCTTCATGGGATTTATACCAGCTGGGGGGTCTCGCTGGTTTTGTTAAGCAAGTTCTATGCTAGGTCATCTCTGTCTGCCTCAAACTCTGTGATACTCCTCCTGGCCCCGATCCCCAGCTGGCGCAGGTGACGTTACTGCCCTGAAGGCCCACGACTCCGTTAGAGTGAATGGAGTGATGCTGCTTTACACCAGCTGGGGATCTGGCCCCATGTGGATTTGTTTTGTTATGGGGGGGGGGTTGTTTGTTTTTTTAAGAAAAACAGCTGTTTTACCTGAAAACTTTTTTTAATTAAAACAGTATATTACGGTAATAAAATGCTATATTTTAAAGGTTTTTTAAAAGAACTGCTTTATTTTGCAAACATGAGGCAAACTAGAAGTTACAGGTTGTATTTATTCCGAACAGGGATGGAAAAAGTGAGCAGGTGCATTGGTCCTGAGCTGTAGTTTGAGAACCACTGGCACTGCCACAGAGAGCTCATTCTCCTGTTGCCCTTCTTGGCAGACTTGACAGGCTATCGTTGTTCCAGGACTAAAGGAAGTGTGTGAGATCGGCAGGGCCTGTCCTCTCCCCCTGCTACCCACCCCCCACAGCGTGGGTGTAGCAATGCAGAAAGAAGAGGGCTGGGGGCCTGGTTCATTTTCAGCCAGGGCTGATTACAGACATGAACATTGCTGTTACAATCAGCCTTGTCCAGTTCCAAGGGGTTAATGTCACTACCCGCCCAGAACAGCCCATTTAGGAACCAGCCTCAGGAGAGGGCCCAAGAAGCTCCTGCCCTGCCCCGATGCCAGCGTTCTCCTCAGTGAGATGTGCCTGGTACGTCCTTATTTCATCTTCCTCCGCTTCCCCTGGGTGGGTTTGTACACAGGTAAGGGCAGCGACAAGGTGGCCAACTTGTGGTCATCTTCATCCAGCAGTCCAGCAGTCCCCTTCCTTTTGGAGATCTTCAGCTTCATGGCTTTCGCAACCTCGAGCACTCTGCCAACAAGAGAACCATCTGGGTCAGGCAACACAGCAGTGTCAAACCAAAGACCCGCCGCAGAACAAGGCCACCCCCCGATGGGAGGGATTGGGCTTTCACCTCTGAATCAAGGTGGAAGTGAGTGTCCATGGCCATCCGCCGGAGCAGCGACTGGCCATGGGCATCTCGCTGTGCAATGGCAGGCCCACTTCGGAGACGCCCAGTTTGGAAACAGCAACAGGGCTTTGTGGGGAGGCTGGACAGCCACTGGGCTTGGTCTGCCCGGCTCTGGACAATGGGAATAGACTTTTGCCTTCTGCAGCGGCTCAGCATCCCGCATGCGTGAATGTTAGTCCGTCCCAGGCCAGGCAGGGGAGGGGCACAGCACCAGTGATGGAGGTTTTCTAACGGCACCATGGCTGAGGTGTCTGTCTAGCGATAGCATTGCGTGCTGCCAGGCAGGAGAGCTCAACGCCTGGGGGAAGACAGTGAGAATGCCCCATGCTGCTCAGCTGCCAGCTCTTGGCACTCTTGGGCACAGCCCCTGATGGACTCGGGGACAGTAACTGGAGCACACGAGGACCGTGTGCAAGGAGAAGATGAAGAACTTGTACACCAGGGATGCTAACCCTCAGAGAGTTCAGTCACCCCGACGAGCATGGGGCAGCAATCTCACTGCTCCCCTGAACGTGCTTAACAATGACACTCCCCGCCGGCCTCTGAAGTCATCCTAGACTCTCACTTGAGTGGGGATTTTGCTTTCCCAGAGTATGACCTGATCGATGGGTCCCCCAGGCAAGCTCTGCCACTGCATCTCCAAGAACAGAGCCCTCCCTGTGCCAGGGGATTCAAGCAGTGGCTTTTCTGCAGTTTGAGACTCACTTGGACTTCTGTTTTTCAGACCTCGCTGGGCTCACTGGTTTAAGATTCCCCAAAACGGTGCACAAGTCAAGAATCTATCGGGCCGAGTGGTGCTCAGAAAAGGCAGCGTGAACTTTCCAAATGTCAGTCACTTACGTCACCTTTAAAAAATGGGCTCTAACTGGCTTCAAACAATGCCCTTAAAAGCGTTAACCCCCATCCATTCCAAACAGCAAAATGGCAGAAATCAGCAAGCGCATTCCCAGCCACCACAGGTACAGTGCAGGCACCCCGGGAAAAGGCAGACAGGACAGCTAACAGAGCTGGCCACTTTCATTTCCTGGTGGAGCTTCAGCCCGCTAGTCACAAGTCATTTCGGTATTTTCTATGGGATTTGTTATGGGGAATAACTGGATTTCTTGTTGGAGTTGTTACTTCGGCAGGACACAGCTCTTGAGATGGCTCTCTCGTCCCCTACAATACCAGCTTTAGAGAGCATGTCAAGGAGGATTATCCCTGCAAACCAGGTCGAGCTACACTGCGTATCCTTGGAATTGCTATTTCTCTTTCTGGGTGCAGCAAGCTAAGTGTGGTGGAACTCAGAGTGCTGAGTGGGGGCCAGTCCATTTGATTTCCAGACAGTTTTGTGCAGCTGCTCTCCTTGCTGACTGCCAGTCTCCCCAGCCTGGAGATCAAGGATGCCCCAAAGGAGACCACTAGATTAAATCAAAACTTGATTGAAACTCTATTCTCCAACCACCTGAATCACACCAATCTTCACTGAGCCCTTGGGCAGCTGCCCAGGAGATTCGAGTGCTGCCCAGCTGATGAGCAGCGCACACAAAGCCGGCAGCGTGTTTCTCTACTGGTGGTGCACATAAAATTTATTCCACATGTGGATGTGAAAAAAACTAGCGGAAACATTCCTTTGAAATGCGTGGAAATACCCCTGTGGGTTTAGTGGATCAAGACCTGGTGATGAGGTCACACAACACTCAGTATATACAGCAAATGTGTTTCTTGTCCTGTGAAAAATTAAGCACCAAAATAACTTCCTGCTGAAGATAACAGAGCAGGTTTGCCTCAACAAGGATCTGATCCTGCACCCCCTTACTCACTGCAGTTGTTCTTGCCAGCTCCAGTCAGCCAAACCCTCCTCGCAGCCACCTGGTGCAATGACCTTCTCCGCGTTTCAGGAAAACGTGTTTCTGCGCCAGGCCCAGGCACGGCATTCTGGGGGGCCCAAGTTACTGGCCATGCCAAGGGAACATGTGCTCTCAACGGGCTTGGTTTAAAACCCTGAGTTCCAACCTGTCTGACAGAGACTTCTGCCTCCTGGCAGCTGAGCAAAGATCCTGAACCCAGCAGGGACCCAGCCCTCTGCTTCCCTCGTGCAGTGACACGGAACAGATTAGGAAGCACGGGGGCAGTGCTGCGCAGTGGAGAGACCCCTGGTGTGGGGCTCAGATCTACTTCTGGCTCTGTGACTGGCCTGCTGGGCGACTTTGGGCAAGTCCCCTTCTCTCTGTCTCTCACTTTCCCCAACCGTCGACCTCCTCTGCGAAGCGCCTGGAGATCGGCTCACGACAAGCGCCGGCGAAGCGCTCAGTGGTACCTGTCACTTCGAAAATTACCCCGCTGCACCGCCAGCCCTGCACTGAGCACCTTCCCCAACTGTCGACCTCCGCTGCGAAGCGCCTGGAGATCGGCTCACGACAAGCGTCGGCGAAGCGCTCAGTAGTACTTGTGACTTCGAAAATTACCCCACTGCACCGCCAGCCCTGCACTGAGCACCTTCCCCAACTGTCGACCTCCGCTGCGAAGCGCCTGGAGATCGGCTCACGACAAGTGCCGGCGAAGCGCTCAGTAGTACTTGTGACTTCGAAAATTACCCCGCTGCACCGCCAGCCCTGCACTGAGCACCTTCCCCAACTGTCGACCTCCGCTCGAAGCGCCTGGAGATCGGCTCACGACAAGCGCCGGCGAAGCGCTCAGTAGTACTTGTGACTTCGAAAATTACCCCACTGCATCGCCAGCCCCGCACTGAGCGCTGCCTGGGTGCGGCCCATGGGCAAGAACGGAGGAGCGCCTGGACATCGGCTCACGACAAGCGCCGGCGAAGCGCTCAGTGGTACCTGTCACTTCGAAAATTACCCCGCTGCACCGCCAGCCCTGCACTGAGCACCTTCCCCAACTGTCGACCTCCGCTGCGAAGCGCCTGGAGATTGGCTCACGACAAGCGTCGGCGAAGCGCTCAGTGGTACCTGTCACTTTGAAAATTACCCCGCTGCACCGCCAGCCCCGCACTGAGCACCTTCCCCAACTGTCGACCTCCGCTGCGAAGCGCCTGGAGATCGGCTCACGACAAGCGCCGGCGAAGCGCTCAGTGGTACTTGTGACTTCGAAAATTACCCCACTGCACCGCCAGCCCCGCACTGAGCACTGCCTGGGTGCGGCCCATGGGCAAGAACGGAGGAGCGCCTGGAGATCGGCTCACGACAAGCGCCGGCGAAGCGCTCAGTGGTACTTGTGACTTCGAAAATTACCCCACTGCACCGCCAGCCCCGCACTGAGCACTGCCTGGGTGCGGCCCATGGGCAAGAACGGAGGAGCGCCTGGAGCACATGCTCGGCTGTTCAGTGGAGGAAGTGAAGCCAAGGCCTCAGCTCTGCCTTCCTCCCACCCCAAGGACTTCGTGCTCCTGCTGTGACGAACAGGAGTGCCGCTCACTTGTTCTCGCGGAGTTTCATGTCCCTCTGCAGCACGGTCAGGTCCGTCTGGAAGCTGTTAATGTGCAAGGCTAAGGCTATGGCGTAGGCGGTGATTTTAGCCTTCATCGAAGCTGAGATCAAGTTCTGGAGCCTAATGAAGAAGAGGGGAGGGAGAGACAAAACAGCGGCGCTTTCACTGATCCCAAGTGTAACTCCTGGGGACTGTGGCTGCCTACAGCTGATGACAAGACCTGGTTATCCAGGTTGGACCTCCCTGGTCCGGCATCCTCGGGATGCACATCTAGGCCTAGTCTGCACTAGCATAGCCATCCCAGCGAGGGATGTAAACGGTTAACTGGTAAGTAGTCACCTCACTAGTTAACCCACCTTAGCCATTACCCCTGCACCAGCCGGTGTGCTGCCTGGCCAGAGCAGTCCCAGCTAACCCAGCAGGCTGGACCGCATGGCTGGGCCAGCCTCTGGCCCTTTAAATGATTAACTTTTAAAGTGTTATTTACATCCCTCATCCCAGCATGGTTACACAAACCCTCCCGCTGTAGGCCCAGCTCATGTCTGCGTAATGGAGCTCCCGCCATCCGAGCCAAGCTTGTTTCCCTGAGGGAGGCGCTACACTGGCAAAAGCTCTCTGATGCCCGTGTATCTGTTTCCACGCTAGGCACGTGCCGGCAGAGCTGCCAGTTTAAAAGAAAAGCCACACCTGTGCCCAACTCCGCCATGCCAGGGACAGTTTGGACTTGGTTCCAAATGGGATTTTCCGTTCAGCTTCCCCCTGAAACCCTCCATCAGTGAGATTTAACCGACGGGAAAGTGCCTGGTGCAGAGTGGCACTGACTGACAGCCTCCGTTTCACATCACACTGTGAGGCTGGCGGGCGTGCGCAGACGGGGTCACGCTTTCAGTAGTGCCGCGGCGACCGAGCAGCCCAAGCGCCCTGTGAGTTCCCACACCCCTTACTTGTCCCACTTCCAAACGAGGGCCAGGTCCCTCGGTCACTCACATGCTTGTGAGCACCGTGCCCTGGCCTTGCTCCTGCCAAGCTTAACATTAAATTCAGATTTCTTTTCACGGCTGCCGAGAGGGCTCCTGAGAACACAGGCACCGTCCTGGTCTGGCCTCTCCTCGTCCCCCACTCACAAGCCCCACTTCCAAACAAAACAAGCCCTTTGCTACCTGCCGTTGTTGTAGGTCTGGGCGGTGAAGTTTTTCAAGAGTTTGTTGTTAATGATGGGTGGACAGTCGGGGCCCATTGCATCTAGAAGAGAAATGAAACGATAAACACCCATAATGGACCTTCATTAAAATGAACCCTTACAAACTATTCCAACACACTGGGCAGGTTTTACACTGCTGCTGTGACAACTTTAAAGTGACACTTAACAATCTGCAAACCAGTATCCTGACAAACTAGTTAGATCTTCTAGGCTAAGGTTTTCAAACAGTGTCTAAATGATTTACAAGCCTAAACCCCACTTTCAAGAGGCTTAAGTGCTACAAGGGACTTGCGCTTCTAATGGCCTGTCACTTTTGAAAACAGAACTTAAAAGCTTTGGAAAATTTTACTGCTAGAATGCAGGACAAGCTCCTGTACCATCTGCAGACTGTCTTTTCAGTCTTCCTTTGTACAGTGCCTCACCCAGGGGAGTCCGAGGCCATACTAGGGAAGCCTAGGCTCTTTTTAATGTAATGTAATTCACTATTAAGAATAAGTATGAATATGATTATTCCTTCCTTATCTGGTTTTCCAGTACCACAGTCAGTAATTAAAACAAACAGTTTACAAAGCAAACTAATTTCCTTTTTCTAGAAAAAGTTTCCTCGAGGTTGTCTACACTGAAAAGCTCTGGCAGCTGTGCTGCTTTGGGGCACACATTGCCTGAGCTGACCAAGAGGGTTCTGCCACTGATGTTAATCCACCTCTTCAAGAGGCAAGAGCTACGGATTCTTCTATCAGCCGCCCGCTGTCTCCATTAGGAGTTAGGTCGGCTCAACTACATCACACGAGGAGTGTGGATTTTCTCACACTGCCACTGCCAAGTGTGTGTGTGTCCCACACCACACCTGGTCCCCCCACCCGGTAATCACTGAGGCAGCATCCCTCGAGGGACACGGTGCAACGGAGGAGGAGAGGGTGGTGCAGGGGCGGGAAGCGTTGGGGCTTGCGCAATAGAAACAGGCAACCCTTCCCCCACACCTGCTGGATTTGGAATTTTCCTCCCAAAGAACAAACTTCTGCGGCAGACATAAGAACGGGGCGGGAGAGAATGGATGGGCGGAAGTTTCACCTACGCTGTTCTGGGGCTGCACTCCCAGGAAAGGCAGCGTGGCTGGCTCATAACAGAATCCGCCACCTCTCTCCTGGGGATGTGTCCTTAGGGCTAATGCGGGACCCATGGAGAGGTGAAAATGCACCACGTTGCTCAGTCACTGCCCAAGGGAGGCAGGACTCACTCTGCTCTCTACAGCGCCCTGGCAGAATAGCAAAACCATCGATGAATGAAAGTGGAGCGTTTACAATGGCAGATTATCGGGTCTTTGCAAGGTCAAGCAAATGTACTTCCAATGCTAAGGAAATGCCACTTCTGCTTCTCAGCGGGAGATCCCGTGTGACATGAATGTGTTCGTTTGTTCAGCCGCAAGTTCACCATTGGGGGTCAGCTGCGCGACACATTTCACTGCTTGCTTGCGGATTCCAGCCTCAGGCTGTGTAGGGAAAAGAGGCTCCATCTTTCGTGTGCGAGTCCAGGATGAGATTTTCAAAGCAGTCCAAGGGGCCTTGGGCTCCACCTGCCACTGGCTGTGCGCTTTCAGAATCTCAGAGTTCGCCTGAAAGCCAGCACTGGGACCACAGTGCTGCCAGTCTGTCAGCTCATCTGTCATCCCAGTGGGACTTCCCCCCGCATGTAAGGCTCCCGGAGCTACAACCCAAACCCCTCTCCCTGGCAGAAGGAGGAGGGTAGCAAGCGGCACCTGCCGTTCACTTACATTTCTTCTTAATCACTTTCTGGAAGCTGAACTTGATGAGGACATCCAGAAACCAGAGACACCGCGCCTTGCGGTCTGCGCTAGCCTCATCCCGGGGCATGGACCTCAGCTCTTCTAGAACGAAGGAGCAATGGCTGAAAGAGAGACATGCATAAGGGCAGGTCTGCAGCCAGCTTAAAATGAAAGAGCTCTACTAACTGACAGGGTAAAGCCAAGTTACACCAGCAGAGGCGTATTCCTTTGTCAGAGCATCCACCACCCAGCACTCTTCAATGCAGTCATGCTCAGTGACAAGTGGCAGGAGCAGTGTTGTCGGAGTGGCAGAACGGAGCCAGGAAAAGGATGTCCACGTAGGGCCAGGCTTGCTCGGAGAAAGCGTGCGGCTCATCTGACAGTGTACTAATAAGACAGGCAGCATCTGTCCAACCTGAGCGCCTGACGACTCCATCCTCAAACCTCACCAGAGCATAGTGCCCTGCTCAGAATTGCCCTTTGCTTCCTGTTCATTGTACTGTCCCGGCTAATGCCCCTGGGACCTCCCGCCCAGCTCCCTCTTTGGGGCCCCAGCCTTTTCCGGCCTCCTCTCTCCCTTTTTGCTAGCCAGCACCTTACACTTCCCCTTTCCCCCTTCCCCTACAAAGGCAGCCACACCAGCAGGCAGAGACTCTGCCTTTGGCTCCCAGCTCACCTGAGGCCCGCCCCCAAGCTCTCACTGCTGTCAGCTCCATACAGGGATGCAAAACCCAAACTGCCTCCGGGATCTTGCTTCTGCCATGGGGCACAGCCTTGTGATACAGAGAACACAGCAGAGAAGGGGCTTGTCTTATCCCGCGTGGGAGCCACTACTTTGGAGTCAGTACTGAGAGGCCATTATTACGTCACAGACCAAGTCATGTTAAGAAAGAAATGAGCCTCTCTGGAACAAAGATACACCAGCCCCAGTAGAAAACTCTCACAAGAAGGTCAGAGCAGCCGCCCAGGGCCAGACCACCGGCCCATCTAGCCCTGTGGCCCGACAGGCCAGTGCCGCGTGCTTCAGAAGGTGTGAATAGAGCAGGGCAGGTTACTGAGTGATTCTCCCTCTGCTCTCCAGTCCTGCTTCGGGGAGCCCCAGGACGGGGGGGCTACATCCCTGACTATCACAGACAATAGATGCTGATGGAACTGTCCTCGTGAATGGATCTAATTCTCCCTTCTGGTGATCAGGTCCAGCTGGCTAACATGGTTTTGAAGCAGCACTGAGCTGATGTATCTGCCAGTTCCTGGGGCTACTGGCCCATCGATGAAACCACTAGAATAATTCTAATGCAATCTGTCTGGAAGAGCCAGGAGGGTTATGCAGCCTCCTATGTGTTAATTAGGTAGTAGGGAGACAAGTATCAGAGGGAGCCACGTTAGTCTGTTCTGCAAAAGCAACAACAAGTCCTGGGGTACCTTATGGACTAAGATTTTATTGCCCCATAAGCTGTCTCATGAAGACAGCCACATGCATCTGCCAAAGCAGGTCTCTGCCCACCGATGCTTATGGGCCAAAAATCTATTAGTCCCTATGGCGCCCCAGGACTTCTCGTTCTTTTTAGGTAATACGGCTTCTTGCTGGAAGCTACTAATTGTTTCAACTCACTCTGTTACAAGTAACTGACCCTTCTATTTGCCCCATTGCTAAGCCTGGAGCACCCTTACCTCTTCTCTTCTGTCTTCTTCAGGATCTGCTCAGGAGTCATGTTAACGAAGGCAGCAGCTGGTGTCTGCAGTGCTTCGTATTCAGCTGGGGCGAGGACTGCAGGGATTTTAGGAAATAATAGGGAACACTTTGCTCTTTCAGCTGGGGATCGAGAGGCCTTGAACGACCATTAAACGCCCTGCACAACAGGCAAGGCCTGTGGCCTCACACTGCACAGAGCCATCGCTTCTTCCTGGGTGCAACTACTCAGAGCAACAGCCACCGCCAGCATTTCAGGGCGGCACACCTGAGTAACGCGGCCCAGGGAGATGTACTGCAGGCAGTGCAACAATCACAGGGCTGGGAGCCAGCCCCGACCCATCTCCCTGAAGGTGCCCCTTTCACGACGAAGCAGCTCTCCTGGCATGGGGATCAGCAGCCCAAACTCTAGCCTGTGCTCCCCGTGCCACCCCTGTAACACTCAGGGTCAACATCTACTTCACACTTGCACCGAGAAGGCGTGAAATCACCGTGGGACGGAGCTGCCCAGAAGGCAGGGCATGTGACTGATGGTGCTGCAGAACTTAAGGCCCATCTCACACCCTCAGGCCCCACCTTTTTTTGAATGGACGCCTTGGGGACAACTCACAACCCTTTGGCTCACCCAAGTCCGAGCCTTTTCCATAGCTCGGTATTTTCAGCTGGGTAAAGCAGTGCCCTGCCCACAAAGGATACTGTCCTCAAACTTGTAGACGTCCTCTGGTTTGTCAGCATCCTCGTGGCAGGGAGGTAGGAAGAGGGAGACGTCTTGCAAGTCATGCTGAGCAGCGTCACTGACTAAAGCTTTCAAAGCAAGGAGACGAGAGAATGCCTGAGCCAATGCTCACGGGAAGACAGAGGCAAACTCACGCTGTCTCAGTCTAGAATCAGAATCCCAGGGCTGGAAGAGAGCTCAGCAGGTCTACTCCAAGAGGGTTTGTGGCTGAAAACTGGGAACTCCTGTTAGTGCTGTAAAGCCCTAAGTGCAATGCCGTGCACTGTGCTGGGGGACAAGGGAAGCTTTTGAAATGACTAATAAATCAAACTCAGCAAGGATTCTGCAGATTTCTGTTGTGTTCCCTGAAGCCCAGACCCACAGGACCGGCAGTGGGATGGAGCTGGCCAGCTTTAGAGCTTTGGGGCCCACAAGTCTTTTGTACCAGCCCGATGGGATACCCTTCTTTACAGGACAAAGCATGGCAGGTTCTGCAGGCTGGCGGTCTGTGTGTCCAGCTCACAGAATGGGCTGGGGTTGGGGAGGAATCTTCCATGTCTCTCTGCTCTGCTACCAGAGACCTGACGTGGGCCAGGAAAAGAATTTCTGATCAGGCTGCTTATAAATTGATGAATCATAAGACAACTTGATTTCAGCGCATGGGGAGCAGAGCAGGCTGCATGCCTCTCCCCCAGGATGGTAACCTGTGGCTGCTCAAATTTCTCCAGGGCCACTACTAAAGAGGTCACCACTCTGCTGCGTTTAATACTCACAGCAATCCACCGCCTCTCAGCGTGGCTCTTCTCCATTGCTCGTGACTTACCAGCGACACCTTTTGTCTCGATGATGTTTTCTGCTGCTTTTGTCACAGCTACGTTCAAAGTCTCACTGCCAACTTCATTCATCCTCCGAGAGTTCAAGGCTCGCTTCTGCTTGTTGGTGCCAAAAGCTTCAATACATGAATCCACCTGCACAAGACACAGACCCAAGTTACTGCTCTTTGGAAGGCCAGGGAAGGATGCCGTGTAATGTCCCCGGAGCAGGAGTGGCTGCTATTGGATTCTGCCTTTCAAAGAGAAGGAAAGGCATTTCCAAGTGTGTAGGACCAAGCTCCCTGACCAGTTACAGTGGTGCTAATCTACTGGTGCTAACTGGTACGTAGGAAGAGAAAACTCAGCCTTTCAATTCCAGTCCAGTCCAAGGCAGAGAAAGCTTTTGCTATAATTTTTGAGTGCACAAAAGAGTTACCAAGTTCTAGCAACAAAGTAGCAGAGTTTGTTAATTTGGGGGAAAAAATAAGTATTTTCCCCTCTCCTGTACGATTAGGGCCCTGACCTGAGAAGATTTACGTACACCTTTAATTTCAGCCAGTGCAAGTAGTCTTGCTGTCTTCCATGAGACAATTACCCCCGCCCCGTGTGTCACATACGACACTCCTGGTAACACACGAGGCTAAAGCCTTTCTCACAGCTGCAACACATTGACAACTCATTCATTTTGTGACCCATTGTAGCCCCCAGACCCTTTCAGCAATGCCACCACCTCACTGTCTAGCCCCCATTTCCTAGTGGTACCTTTCGCTGTGGTCCTCCTCAGAAAACTACTTTGCACTTGTCTCTACTGACTTTCATGTTGCTGAATTCTGACCAATTCTCCAATTTGTCAAAGTCCTTTCAGAATCTCACCCTGTCCTTTAAAGTTCCCGCATCCTGTAATGGGACACTCCCCACTACTGCAAGGAAGGGGTTAATGCAGGCTGGAGGGAGCCTGTGCAACACCCCAGCCAATGGACAAAGGGCTCACGGGGAGAGCCAATCAGTGTGCAGCTTGCTGGAGCAGCCCTGCATATAAGGACCTGCTCCAGCAAAGCTGGGTCAGTTGGGTCCTGACCAGGGAAGGTAAAGGAGCAGCTCCCAGAGAGAGCCAGCACCGTAGGTAGGGCAGTGCTGGGGGGCTCAGGGGAGCTTGGGGAAGGCTCCAGCCTGACTCCTCCCAGACTGCAGGCCCCAACGTAGAGGCCCGAAAGGTGCAATGGGTCAAAGGGGAAGTGACCCAAGGAGCACAGGGAGAGAAGAGGAGGGTAGGACAGAGTGCTGCCAGAGGGTCCCTGGGCTGGGACTCAGAGTAGAGGGTGCACCTGAGTCCCTCCCTGTTTGCAGCACACTTAGCCACACCAACTCTAGCCAATAAGGGCTGTGGCTTGGTGGGGCCAGATAGAGGCCACATTGGTGGGTGCCCTGAAAAAGGACCGCTGAGACCGCCCCCCACCCCCAGAGGGGGATGAGGGACCAGCAGAGCGGGCACTGCCAAAGGGCAGTGTTCTGAGGAGGACCCAGGAACCCTGGGAGCGACATGGGTCCCGAGTGGAGTACGAGACAGAGTGAGGAGCAGCAGCAGACGACGACACCAGCTGGAAGGAGGTTGAGGAAAATGAGCTAATTCCCTCATCGACCAGCTGGAGGAACCATGGTGAGTTTGCCCTATGACGCGACCCCAGTTTGGGGTCATCTGCAAATTCTACCAGCCTAGTCTCCACTCCATTCTCCCAGTCATTAGTGATAGCACTGAACAGTACCGGATCTAAGACTGCACCCTTGGGACCCAGTGGATACAGCTGCTCAGTTTGACAGAGAACCAGTAATAATGTCTCACTGAATTTAACCAGTTGTACACCCGTCGTATTTCTCTGCTCCTCACTTCCCTAGTCTGCTCATATGAGACTTGGCCAAAAGCCTTACCTAAACAGGACATTTCTTGGGGGGGGGGGGGGGGTGTTTGCTTTTATTTTACAGTGCTTAGGGGCCAGTAGCCCTAGCAAACAATTAACATCAAACCTGCCCTTTGTGAACATGCTCTAGAGAAACCGAAACCACTCTATGCAGTCCAACATTCTAGTGACCATTTACCTGCTTCGTTTTTGGAAAGTTCACAGAACGACCACTAATGCTACAATCACGATAAA
The DNA here is from genome assembly GCF_033958435.1 of Carettochelys insculpta. Lineage (NCBI taxonomy): Eukaryota > Metazoa > Chordata > Testudines > Carettochelyidae > Carettochelys > Carettochelys insculpta. The sequence continues at coordinate 1,836,023 of NC_134141.1, forward strand.
AGTACTGTGGTGCATCTGTTGCTCCACTTCTGCACGTGCTAACAATGTTAAATTACATCCATGAATGGCAAGAGTGGCCAAATCATTTCTAGACTAATACCATTCACTGTGGATAGCCAGGTGCTGGTCAGAAATTGACAATACTTACTTTCTCTCTGTAGGATTTATTCTGATAATCTGATGGGTCATCCTCTATTATTTCATCTACAAAAAGAACGAATACAAGTACACTTAGGTATGGCTGTGTTATTGCAGTTTGTAATATGTAGGTCTTCACGCACACTGTGCCAGGCCCTGGCACACTGGTTCTTAGGAACTAATGTCTGGTACTCAAGAATTTAGGAGGATAACTCTGAAGTGCTCCACAGTACTTCAGGGAAAAACTGGGCATTGATGTTACTGCACAGTGCATTAATGCACTGGTTTGACTAGTCATGGAGGAGTGTCCCAGTAAATACCAGTGTCAGAATCCCCTAGTGCCGGGGTCTGCATGTGGCTCTTGAAAGATTTCTTTGTGGCTCCTGACACTATAATCGCCATGTGGAAAAAAAACCCTCCTGATTTTTCTGAAGAATGTTGAACATCCTGCCGTAAAGGTACATCATACTACAAATCATTGTGTGCACGCTGTTCTTAAAATAGGTGTTACAAAACATACGGTTTGACATTGGTAATTAAGGTCTGTCTCAAATTCACGAGTGTTGCAGCTCTTGAATAATGGCTGCTCTTGCTGTTCTGGTTGCCAATCCCAGCCTAGTGCCTCAAGGAAATAATTCAATGAGGATACTGAACATTTTCCTCTGATCTCCTGGCAACAAAAGCAGCCCTGATGGAAGGACTGAGCTGTCTGAGGAGGATTTTATTTTCTAGAAAATGGTGACTCAGTCTCCAGGCCTGTTTAGTTCCAACTTCTCTTAAAGTGACAACACCAAAGATGATAAACAATGAAACATTACCTGAAAACATGGGTTTGGATTAAATTCAGCATTTTCTTCCTGATCTAACCTTTGCCCTCCTTCTTAAGTCTCACCTCTTAGCTACAAGCATAAAAGGGAGACCATCTCCTTAAAACACCAGAAAAACTGCATTTGGGGGGAACTGTGCAATCAGCTTGTGGTCTTTCCTTCCCATAATGTCACTCGGGGACCCAACAGCACACTGGTGACATTGGGCTGATGGAAGAACAAGATGTTTCTGGGCTGGAGCCCAGCTAGAGGCAGGAGACATAAGAATGGCCATACTGGGTCAGACCAAAGGTCCATCCAGCCCAGCATCCCATCTGCCGACGGTGGCCAATGCCAGGTGCCCCAGAGGAGAACAGAAGACATGATCAAGTGATTTATCTCCTGCCATCCATCTCGTGCCCTTGTTCTGAAGGCTAGGGCACCATACTTTATCCCTGGCTAATAGCCATTTATGGACCTAACCTGCAAAAGTTTATCAAGCTCTTTTTTAAACCCTAATAGAGTCCTGGCCTTCACAGCCTCCTCGGGCAAGGAGTTCCACAGGTTGACTGTGTGCTGTGTGAAGAAAAATTTCCTTTTATTAGTTTTGAACCTACTACCCATCAATTTCATTTGGTGTCCCCTAGTTCTTGTATTATGGGAAAAGGTAAAAAATTTTTCTATATTCACTTTCTCCACACCATTCATGATTTTATATACCTCTATCATATCGCCCCTCAATCGCCTCTTTTCCAAACTGAAAAGTCCCAGTCTCTCTAGCCTCTCCCCATATGGGACCCGTTCCAAGCCCCTAATCATCTTAGTCGCCCTTTTCTGAACCTTTTCTAATGCCAATATATCTTTTTTGTGGCGAGGAGACCACATCTGCACGCAGTACTCAAGATGTGGGCGTACCATAGTTTTATATAGGGGAAGTATGATATCTTTTGTCTTATTATCGATCCCTTTTTTAATAATTCCTAACATCCTATTTGCTTTACTAACTGCCGCTGCACACTGCGTGGATGTCTTCAGAGAACTATCCACTATAACTCCAAGATCCCTTTCCTGATCTGTCGTAGCTAAATTTGACCCCATCATGTAGTACGTGTAATTTGGGTTATTTTTTCCAACATGCATTACCTTACACTTACCCACATTAAATTTCATTTGCCATTTTGCTGCCCAATCACTCAGTTTGCTGAGATCTTTTTGTAGTTCTTCACAATCCCTTTTGGTTTTGACTGTCTTGAACAACTTGGTGTCATCTGCAAACTTTGCTACCTCACTGCTTACCTCATTTTCTAGATCATTGATGAACAAGTTGAACAGGATCGGTCCCAGGACTGACCCCTGGGGAACACCACTAGTTACCCTCCTCCATTGTGAAAATTTACCATTTATTCCCACCCTTTGTTTTCTGTCTTTTAACCAATTCCCGATCCATGAAAGGATCTTTCCTCCTATCCCATGACCACCTAATTTACATAAAAGCCTTTGGTGTGGGACCGTGTCAAAGGCTTTCTGGAAATCTAGGTATATTATGTCCACTGAGTGAAATGCACACTGAGTTCATATGCACTGTACTGTAATGTTGGTGGCAATCTTTTTACCTACCTGACAACAACGGCTGCATGTTGAATGATTCAGCGTTGTAGACTTCCATTTTCCCAGAGTCCTTGTCTAGCACACCGACAAAGTACCTAGAGAGTGCATTATTAAAACACTCTTCACCACGGCCAAGGATCTGAGCACTCTGAGATGGAGTGCCACATTTGTAGGAAATGGCATATCACTGATATTTGTAGCATAGATATCCATTACACGACTTCGGTCTTCATTTAATTCTCCAGACATACGCATAAAACCGCCCCTACACGCTTGTTGCAGTGACAGTAATGGAAATTAAGATGTCAAAATTAAAATCACAGCCCTCCTTGGGTCATTTGAGACAGAGAAGAATAAAAGTATATGGCCAACAGGGACTCAATCTTCTTCACCTTTTTGGAGAGTTTTAGTCCTGGATTTCCTGCTGCAGCTACTCCTGGACTTCGTAGCAAAGTGGAGAATGGCAAAAAGGGACATGTTTTTAACAGATTCACTTAGAACCCAAGCACATCAGGAGACTGAAGGTTAAAAGCACCTTCCATCTGCCACACTCTCCCATGACCCCAAATGAAAACTGAGCTCAGCTGTTTCCCTCCCTCCCACATACCCTGTCAAAATTTTAATTGGTATCGGGTATCAGCAAAAGTACATCAGCTCAACTCTGTTTTCAGTACAGATGGGACCAGGGCTCAAACTTGGCTGCGTTTCTGAAATTCTCCTTTTTCTCCCACCACGGGTCTATATTAAATTTAAAAGACACAGCAAGTCAAATCTGACCTCAAAATGCAGGCTGTGTATTAAAGCAAACTTGTTTCTAAATCTCAGATAAAACTAGCTGCTAAGTGGGAATCGTGAGGCACCACTAGCAAATGGTTTAGTGACATGTGCCTGAGATTAGTGTCGTCAGAGCAAGAGGATTCCAGGTCTGTGAGATCTCCACATTCCACACCAAAGACAGGATTTTCACTGCTGCCTTGGGGATCTGGACATCTAATTACCAACAGATTTCCACAGGATCCCTCACATCCTGAGCACAGAGCTTGCTTTAATATTCATGGGCATACCAGTGTGCAGCCAGGGACAAAGAGACACCCTGAGCAGTTCCAACAGGAAAGGATTATCATCTGTTGACTTTTCCTGGATCCACAAATTCCAAAGATTTCTACCAAAACTAGATGGTCCCGTACTTACAGTTCCCAGATCAAGCGAAATTTAATAAAACAATATTATTACTGCTAATATTTGCCTGAATACTCCATGATCTGTTACCTTTTTCTCATCACTCTCAATGAAAATACCATCACTTTACATGTGTTTCCCTTTATGGCAATGGTTTTCAACTAGTAGTATGTGTATTCCTGAGCATATGCAGAGCTTTTCTGCGGGTACATGACTTCATCTAGATATCTGCTTAATTTTGCTTCAGGATACGTAAAAAGCACTAGTGAAGTCAGTACAAACTAAAATTTCATACAGACAATGACTTGTTTGTAGTGCCCTATATACTAGGCATTGCAGTGCAAGTACAATATTTATATTCCCATTGATGTATTTGTATAAATAAGGTAAAATGAGAGTAAGCAATTAATCAGTAATCTTGTGCTCTAACACATTTGCAGTTTTATGTCTGATTTTGTATGAGTTTTTGTGTGCAGTTTTTAAATGAGATGAAACTTGGGACACACAAGACAAATCAGACTCCTGAAAGCAATGCGGCAGTCTGGGAAGGTTGAAAGCCACTGGTATAACAGAACAGAGAGATTACCAACCTGCTGTCCTGCAACTGCACAGCAATCATGCAAGATTAAGGAATCCTCTGCATATATCGTGTACAGATTGTGCCAGATCTGAAGAGTGGGTATTGAACTGGATTCTGTAACATCAGAGTGTCTGCTTGGTGAGTTTAGTTTTTTTGTTTTGTTTTGTTAAAAAATACCTAAATCTTCTTAACCTGATGAACATAGATACCTCCTGGCCAGATTTCAGAAGCACTCAGCACTTTTCACTGAGAACAATGGGGACTGCAGGGTGCCAAACTCTTAGCATTCCGCCCTTGTTTCTTTCCAAATCTCAGCAGAGGCTCAGCTCTTCTGAAAATCTGCCCCCACATTTATAAGCACCTATGAAAAAGCTAAGAGAAGAAACAAAGAGAGTGTGACCGCGTTCCTCACCCCTTTGCACACATCATACCTGCACAGGGAGTTACATTTCAGGACTCCTGAGCCAAAGTTTTTTCCCACATAAGAAAGCCTGTCTGTCTCCAAAGTCTAAAATACAAAGAAATATAACTTTAGTGGTGGGGCACTCATTACACATGTTCTCACAAGCACGGAACTTTCTAGCCAAGCTATGACTCCACTTTTCCTGGGTATCAGATACTGGACTTTTGAACAAAAGACAATTTTATCTTGTCTACTTTTAGAGAAATGTTCTCATCAATTCTAAGGGGGGAGGGATAACTCGGTAGTTAGAGTACTGGCCTGGAAAACCCAGGGTTGTGAGCTCAATCCTTGGGGGGCGGTCCTTCAAGAGTTTTAAAGCCTTTGAAAATTTAAAAAAAAGAAAAGAAAAAAAAAATCTGTTTGGGATGGTGATAGGCCCTGCTGTGAGGGCAGGGGACTGGACTCAGTGATCTCTCTTGAGGTCCCTTCCAGCTCCATGAGACACATGTCTATATATTTCCCAATGAAAGCCTTAAAGGCAGCATTTCTTACCTAAGAACAGCCCTGAAGGGTCAGAAAAAAGATCCATCTAGTCTAGTATCCTGGGTCAATGCCAGGTGCTCCAGAGGGAATAAACAGAACAGGGAAGTATCAAGCAATCCATCTGCTGTCACTCATTTCCCCACTTTTGGCAAACAGAAGCTGGGGACACCACCCCTGCTCATCCTGGCTAACAGCCATGACAGACCTGTCCGCCACGAATTTTTGAACCCTGACGTAAACGTGTCCTTCAAAACTTGCTCTCACAGGGAGTTCCACAGGCTGATGGTGTGTTGTATAAGAAATACTTCCTTTGCCAGTTTTAAACGTTCTGCCCACTCATGTCATTGGTGACCCTTAGTTCTTCTGCTCTAATGAGGGGTAAATAACATTTCCCTATCTACCTTTTCCACACCAGTCATGTTTTCCTTTCTACATGCATCTCTCTTCCAAGCTGGGAAGTCCAGGTCTCTTTAATCTCTCCTGGTACAGGAGCCATTTCATACCCCCAGTCATTTTGTTGCCCTTTTCTGAACCTTTTCCATCTGTACAAAGTCTTTTTGAGAAGTGATCACCTCTGCTGGCAGCATTCAAGATGTGAACATGCTATGGATTTATACAGAGGCAATCTGATATTTTCTCCTTATTTACCCTTTTCTGACAACCAAAAGAGCCCAGCCTGATGACTAACGCTATCGCCATATTGGCCCAAAAGGAAGGTAAGAACACTTTACGTGAGTGTCACTGCCTTCGTGGTTCTAACTGAGTTTTTGGTTAATGTCTGAGCACGCTTAGCACTGCCCTGAACCTCGGAATTTAAAAAGACAACTCAAGCATCTTGTTCCCTGTTGTCTTCTGAAAGTGATGGTTAGAACAGAAATGCTGTAACTAGCTAGGGCTAAACATGTGTATGACATGAACCATCTTTGCTATTAAATGTAGGTTGTTATTTCAGATGCTTTAGTTCAAGTTATATACAGCCTTCCATTCTAATGGTTGCTCATAACTTCCTGAAAATTAATTTTCCTCCTGGAGTGAAAATTGCTGTGGTTTGTCTCAGCTCCACTCCTGGGAGTGGTAGTATAAGTAATATTAATTGAGTTATTTTAATTTGAATACACTGAAGCGCACACGCACGCACCCCTTTTTGAAAAGCTGGACTTGTTTATTTGCCCCTAGACTCAAGAATAGCTGAACTTTACAACCACATTGCGCCTCTGGTTTACGGCCTCAATCCTGAATGCTGAGCATGGTGCAGCCACCTCAGAAGAGTTTGCAGAATAAGGGCCCACATTTAAAGATTATTCAAGTAAAAAACTTGTGTACATTTGCAATACAAAATTTCTACCTCGTCTGTGGTTGAACCTGCGTGTACCTTTCAGTATAAATGTGTAATGCCACAACTCAGGTAAGGGTTTTCCTTTTCTGGCCTTTAGCTTGTTTCTCCCTCCACTAAAACCAACACAAGCAAAACTTTTTTCAACAGAGAATTCAATCATAACGGAAACTACAAGGAGTCAAATGTTAAGTCAGAAACATCAATATGAAAGAAATCAGAAAATGCAACCTGGTTTTGCAGTCTTCCTAACCATCCTACTCTGCAAACAACAGCATGCCTCATACAAATAAAGCTAACCATATAGCCAGATATATACAGTACCTGCAACATGGGACAGTCAATATCACTTGCAGAATCCGTGACTGGGGGAGTTTAATTTGCAAACCTTAACTGTGTCACTGCAATGGTATTTTGGTACTTTGCACTTAATGTAAGAGTCAGGGCAACTCATACTTGCATTCTTGTGCCCATCATCCCTTTGTATACTTGGCGTGAATACGCTAGAAAGCCATGGTTTTGTGAGCATGATGTTAGCTGCATTCTGTGTCTGACCATGAAATGCTCTGACAAAACAAAGTTAGGCTTTCGCACCTGTCACCACTCAGTTTGGCTTCTTAAGGTTACACTGACATCTTGTGGTTGTGTACACTAAAGACACCAGAACACACGCTAGAGAATTGAGGTGCTCCAGGTGTCTCCGTGCAGACTGTTCCTGCGGCAGACAGCTGGCTAACTCAAAGCTATGAGCAAGAACTCTTACCCCACCCCCACTGTTCCATGCAGCAGCTTTTCCCATTTAAATTGCTACTACATGTTCAACCTCCCTCGTCCAGCACCCTCGGAACCTTAGTGGCCCTAGACAAGGGATTTTGCCAAACCAGGGGTGGTCAGTTCTACTCTTGCCTCATCCCCTGTTCTTGGACTTTCCTCCCCACTTTTGCCACGGCTTCCCTTCTCCCTCTCCCCACAACAGGTTCATCAGGCGCCAACTCTCAGCCCCAGCCACCCCTCCCCATAGGGCGGCAGCTTCCAGGGACCATGGCTTCCTATGCAGCTCCCATGATGAGTTACTGTGAGCCTGGGCTGCCAGATTACCAGCCTGGGCCACTGCTGCCTGCTACTGGTCCTAGCCCAGGCTCCCAGGCTGCTGCCCGCTCATCCTTGCTGCCAGACCAGCTGTGGCTGCCCTGCCCTGGGGCTCCTGCTGCTAGTCTGGCTGGCCCCTCCTCCTCCCAGCACCAGGAGTCTCAAGTCTTGCAAGATTCATGGTCCTACAAGATGACAAGTTTTGCCGGATGAGAATGCCGGATTTGGGAGTTTTAACCTGGACCACTTTCTCTGGCCCCAATCTGGTTTCTGCCCCTGTGAAACCATCCATGCAAGCAGAAATAAGAGTCAGAACATAGACAGAATCTCGTAAAATACCATGAAGTGGAATGCTTTAATTGTGGGAGCTATGTTTTGTTTTTAATTCACATGGCGGGTTCACTGTCAGCTCTCTTTCCAGGGGCACCCCACTTTGAAATCCAGCTAATCTTTTGAAAGTTGGTTAAAACTGTTTCAATGACTATGCTTGCTTAGAGCCTCCTCTGAATTTATGAGACTTAATCACATTTCTTAAAGTTTTCCTTTCCACTGCTGACTGGGGGGGAGAAGCACTGACAAAAAACAAAACAGCCCCACTAAAACCTGTTCCTACAATCAGTTCCACGTCAGCAAAGGACAGCCAGCCCCACTGCAGACAATGGGGCTCCAAGCTTAACCAATTTCAGGATTGGGGCCTGTCTCCTTACAAAAGGGGACCACACAAAATGACCATAAATAAAAGGGTATCAAACGCACAAAGAAAACGAAAGCCTGACAGATTTTCCTTCATCCCAGGATCACAGCAATTCACAGCCAGGATTAGAACCCCAATTCATCTAGTCCAATGTATATCTGCAAATGTGGGCAGTGTCAAATACTTCAGAGAAAGCTACAAGAAGCCCAAAATAGCAGAGGAGGGACAAGCTGCTGCTGCTACAGTGGAGCTCATGTAGATGTCTAAAACCTTAAATCCTGAAGCAAAGGACATAACAACCTTCACTATAACTCTCTATATATTTATTACTTATATGAAGATAGAAACAATATTTTCCATTTCTTCTTAATTTTACGTTTTATACTTGTAATAGTAGCAGGTTACAAAAATATATGGAAGTGTCCCTTTACATATATACATACATATTTTAGTACTTCTGGGCAAAATTATCCTGGTTTACAAAGACAAATACCGGGTAATAACAAGGAATCTGATATTTCACTGCAGAACTCTTGTGACAAGCAACTCACCAAGATTCTTTGGAGTTTCTTTCTGGGATTAGTATCGTCTTTGTTTTTGTACAAAGTAAAATCCATGTTTTCAGAAGTCTGCAGTTTCCCATTTGAGAACTGAACTGTAATAAAATTGTAAAGCAAAAGCAGCTGAAACAGTGAAGATAAAGGTAATCATATATTCAAACCCAAAACACTTATAACGATGCCAAGAAAGAGGCTATTCTTAATGAGAATTTTGGTAGCCTGAATTTCCTGAGAGTTCATTCCAGAATGCAAATGATCTGATTCCAGAATAATTACTCTCCTTTGGAAGCCAACTAATTATTCTGGAATAAAGTGACTTTTCTTATGGCACAGGCTCCATACAGGAAGTTATTGTGGAATATCTACTGGAGAACAATTTACTCTGCAATGGTTATTCCAGTCAATTTCCAACCATCAACAGGACCTTATCTCTGCGTTAAGGATGTAGGCCAGACAGGCTTGCTGCCAGGAGGGGAGAGGAGGGAGGCCAAGCGGCACCAGCCATGGGGCCTGGTGGTTCTAAAGGGTCTGGTGCTCCCAGCTGTTGCTACTGTGGAGCTTGGGGCCCTTTCAATTGCAGGAGTGCTGCAAGGTGGTCCCAGGGCAGCTCTAAGGATGTGGGGTCAGTGGGAGGCGGGTGGCAGAAGGCTAGCATGGCATGTTCTCTGCCACTAGCCTTTCAAGAGCGTGCCATGGACACAATAGGTCACGCAGGTCATGGAATGGCACAGGGCGCGAAAGACAATGTAGAATCAAATGAAGTAAAAATCTTAAATGAACCAAATGTTTCATACAATCACTATGGATAGTAATTGCAGTTTCTAATATGAATATAGCAGTAGGGATATATTATCAACCACCTGAGCAGGACAGCAATAGTGACGTTGAAATGTTAAGGGAGATTAGAGAGGCTATCAAAATAAATAACTCAATAATAATAGGGGATTTCAGTTATCCCCACAGTGAGTGGGTGCATGTCGCCTCAGGACGACATGCAGAGAGAAAATTTCTCCTTGCCTTAAATGACTGCTTCTTGGACCAGCAAGTACAGGAACCCACCATAGGAGAGGCAATTCTCAATTTAATACTGAGTGCAGCACAGGATCTGGTCCAGGAGGTAACTATTACAGGACTGCTTGGGAATAGTGATCATAATATAACCACATTTAACATTCCTGTGGTGGGAAGAACACCTCAGCAGCCCAACAGTCTGGCATTCAATTTTAAAAAGGGAAATTACACAACAATGAGGAGGTTAGTTAAACAGAAATGAAAAAGACGCAGTAACTAGAGTAAAATCCCTGCAAGCTGCATGGAAACTTTTCAAGGACACCATAATAGAGGCCAAACTTATATGTATACCTCAAATTAAAAAAAAATATTGAAAGAGACCTAAGAAAAAGAGCCACCATGGCTTAACAACCATGTAAAAGAAGCAATGAGAAATAAAAAGGCATCTTTTAAAAAGTGGAAGTCCAATCCTGGTGATGTAAATAAGAAGGAACAAACACTGCCAAAATGGGTAAAAATGTAAGAAGAAAAGCTAAAAAGGATTTTGAGCAACAGCTAGCCAAAAACTCAAGAAGTAATAGTAAAATGTTTTTTTAAGTATGTTAGAAGCAGGAAGCCTTTTAAATAACCAGTGGGGCCCCTAGACAATCGAGATACAAAAGGAGCAATCAAGGATGATAAAACCATTGTGGAGAGACCAAATTATTTCTTTACTTCAGTCTTCATGGCTGAGGATGTTAGGGAGATTCCCAAACCTGCAACATTCTTTGTGGGTGACTAATCTGAGGAACTGTCCTGGAATGAAGTGTCATTAGAGGTGGTTTTGGAACACACAAAAATCTTACCAGTAACAAATCACTGCGATCACATGGCATTCACCCCAGGGTTCTGAAAGAACTCAAAAGTGAAACTGCAGAATTATTAACTGTGATTTGTAAACTATCCTTTAAATCATCTTCTGTACCCAAGGACTGGAAGACGCTAACATATCACCAATACTTAAAAAGGGCTCTAGCGGTGACCATGGCAATTACAGACAGGTAAGTCTAACATCAGTATTGGGCAAATTAGTTGAAACAGTAGTAAAGAATAAAATTGTCAGACACGTAGAAGCACATAAGTTGTTGGGCAAAAGTCAACATGGCTTCTGTAAAGGAAAATCATAGAATCATCAAATACGAGGACTGGAAGGGACCTCGAGAGCCATCGAGTCCTGCCCCAATGGCAGGACCAAGTACTGTTTAAACCATCCCTGACAGACATCTATCTAACCTGTTCTTAAGTATCTCCAGTGATGGACATTCCACAACCTTCCTTGGCAGTTTATTCCACTGTTTGACCATCCTGACAGTTTGGAACTTTTTCCTAATGGCCAACCTCAACCTCCGTTGCTGCAGTTTAAGTCCATTGCCTCTTGTTCTATCCTCAGAGGCCAAAAAGAACAAGTTTGCCCCCTCCTCCTTATGACACCACTATCGTATCTCCCCTCAATCTTCTCTTTTCCAAACTAAACAAGCCCAGTTCTTTCAGCCTTTCTTCATAGGTCACATTCTCTAGACCTTTACTCATTCTTGTCACTCTTTTCTGGACCCTCTCTAATTTCTCCACAACTTTCTTGAACTGTGGTGTCCAGAACTGGACACAATACTCCAGCTGAGGCCTAACCAGCGCAGAGTAGAGCAGAAGAATGACTTACAAATCAGGACTTACTAATAGATTAGTAAAATCATGTTTTACTAATCTATTAGAATTCTTTGAAGGGGTTAAACATGCAGACAAGGGGGATCCAGTAAATATAGCATACTTAGATTTCCTGAAAGCTTTTGACAAAGTCCCTCACCAAAGGCTCTTGCGTAAATTAGGTTGTCATGGGATAAGAGGAAAGAGCCTTTCATGGATTGAGAACTGGTTAAAAGACAGGAAACAAAGGGTTGAAATAAATGGTAAATTTTTGGAATGGAGAAGGGTAACAAGTGGAGTTCCCCAAGGGTCAGTCCTAGGACCAATCCTATTCAACTTATTCATAAATCATCTAGAGAAAGGGGTAAGCAGTATCATCTGTAAACTTTACCACGTCACTAAACTGTTCAAAATATCCAAGATGAAAGCAGACTGTGAAGAACTTCAAAAAGATCTCACCAAACTGAGAGACTGGGCAACAAAATAGCAAATGAAATTTAATGTGGATAAGCGTAAAGTAATTCACACTGGAAAAAATAACCCCAAGTATACATACAATATGATGGGGGCTAAATAATTACAACTAATCAGGAAAGAGATCTTGGGGTTACGGATAGTTCTCTGAAAACATCCACACAGTGTGCAGTGTCAGTCAAAAAAGCAAATAGGATGTTAGGAATTATTTTAAAAGGGATAGAAAATAAGACAAAGAATATTTTACTGCCCCTTTATAAAACTATTGTACACCCACATCTTGAATACTGCATACAGATGTGGTCTCCTCACCTCAAAAAAGATATTTTGGCATTAGAAAAGGTTCAGAAAAGGGCAACTAAAACGATTAGGGGTTTGGAATGGGTCCCATGTGAGGAGAGGTTAAAGAGATGGACTTTTCAGTTTAGACGACTGAGGGGGGATATGATAGAGGTATATAAAATCATGAGCAGTGTGGAGAGGGTGAATAAAGAGAAGTTATTTACTTGTTCCCATAATATGAGAACTAGGGGACACCAAATTAAACTAATGGGTAGCAGGTTTAAAACTAATAAAAGAAAGTTCTTTTTCATGCAGCGCACAGTCAACCTGTGGAACTCCTTGCCAGAGGAAGCTGTGAAGGCTAGGACTATAAGAGTTCAAAGAAGAGCTAGATAAATTCATGGAGGTTAGGTCCATAAAAGGCTATTAGCCAGGGATTGGGAACGGTGTCCATCACCTGCTTGTCAGAGGCTGAAGATAGATGGCAGGAGACCAGAAGGTTGATCAGTGTCTTCGGTCCACCCCCTCCGGGGAACCTGGCACTGGCCACTGTCGGCAGACAGGATGCTGGGCTAGATGGACCTTTGGTCTGACCCAATAATGGCCATTCTTATGTTTTTATAAGACAGCCTCCCTTCGCATTTTGTCCTGGGGCCCAGCATGGCTGTCAGCTCCCCTGAGACCAAACAGAGAGTCACTAATGTCCTACCCCCAAGATGTCACAGAACCGCCTTGGCAATGGTAGGCCGAGGCTTGACTCGAAAGAAGGACGTCATTGGCCATGACTGGAAAAACTCTACTATTTGCCCCCACACCGAGAGAAGGGCCTGTTGTACTCAGAGCAGTACAAACACAGCCAGAAGCAGCCTCTGGAACATGAACAATTTCTCCATCACTGACAATTCTGAAATTGGCGTAAGAGTCCCTTCTCTCCCTGCCTCCCAAAATAAAAGAGTTCTGCCCTAGGAATGATTCTGGAACAAGGCTCTGGCCTCTGCTAAGCAGGAGGTCAGATCAGATAAACAAAAAAGTAGTCACACAGAGGAAGCCGTACTAGTCTATACACTATCAAAACAAAAAGCTGTCAAGTAGCACTTTAAAGACTAGCAAAATAGTTTATTAGGTGAGCTTTCGTGGGACAGACCCACTTCTTCAGTGCCACGAAAGCTCACCTAATAAACTATTTAGCTAGTCTTCAAAGTGCTACTTGACTGCTTTTTGTTTTGAAAAAAGTAGTCATGTAACTCTTTAAAGACTAACAGAGACCGTGGTCTCTCCTGGCCTTGGTACCCAGGATTTTGAACAATCCTTTGGCCGTCCACAGCTCCCTGAATTTGACCACAGCACTGGAAACAATCCATATGCTGTTCCAGTCAGAGGAGCTCAGGACCCTGCGCTGACAGCAGCCTGCAAAGGGACCCTCACACTCGCTGCCGGGCCTGGCTGCAGCAGCACAGGGCAGGTGATGCAAAAGAAGGCTGGGGCCAAACCCGGCGGACAAGCGCCCTGCAGCTGCCTCCTGGGTTTAGGTTTCCTTCGCTCCCCTTGATTCAGGGCTGATTATTTTAAAGACTCTGCAGTAGCACAAACCCAGCGCGGCATCGTCCTTCCTGGGCAGCTCCTCCAGGGCCAGCGGCAGCTTTTCCCTCCCTCCCTCCCTCCCTCCCGCGGCAGGGCCGCGACCCCTCCCCGGGACAGGAGGAACGGGCTGCTCGGGCCGGGGCGCTCTGCAGCCGCCGGGGAGAGCTCGGGGCCAGCAGAGGCCGGGGCGGCCCGCTGGGCGGCTGCACCCCGCGGCGCCGGAGAACAACCCCAGGCCGGGGCTGGCGGCGCAGGGCCGGGGTAAGGCCGAAACGCCCCGCGCCGGGGCTGGGAGCGGCAGAGCCCTGCCGCCGGCTCACCCCCGCACGGCCAGCGGCGCCGCCCCGCAGGGGGCTGCCCGGGGAAGGGGCCCGGGGCGCGGCGCTTACCGAGCGGGGCGCTCTGCGCCTCCTGGGGGTCCCCCCGGTAGCACCAGCGGGCGGCAGCGGCCATGGCGCGGCCCCTCGTGCGCCGCCGGACACTGCGCCGGCGCGGGGCGGGGCGCGCAGGGAATGCGCCCGCCGGGCCGGACAAGCGGACGAGGGGGCGAGCCGGGAGGGAAGCCTGGAAAGGCGGAAGAGCGGCGCCGCAAGGCGGCCGGTGCCCTAAAACCTAGCGGGGCCCCGGGCTAACGCCTTGCGGGCTGGAGCGCTCGTCGGCCGTGCACCAGGAGAGGCGCAGCTGCGGCGGCGTTAATGCGGGTGCGCGCGGCCCCCTCCCCCGGCCCCCAAGAAGGTGAGAACAGCGGAAGGTGGGGGGAGGGGGCGCAGTGCGAAAGCCGCCCCCAGGCTCCCTTCCGGGCCGTGCGGGTGGCGTCAGGCTGGCGTGAGTTCCGGCCCGGGCCCCTCTGCCCGCCAAAGCGTCTGCTCGTCTGCAAGGTGCCCCCGGACTCCTTGTGGCTCTCGAAGATGCCACGTGCGCGGCGATGCGCCCCGGGCGGGGGGGAACAGCGCTGCCCCGGGGCTTTGTGCCGCCGCGCCTGGCGTCCGACTCGCGCCCGCTTATTCTGTCCATAGGCGCCGCTGAGCCCGCTGGCCTGTAGAACATGATGCCACTCGTGAGGTCAGCGGCGTTCGCAGGGCGACCTGCTCGCTGCACGGGTGACTAGCGCGAAGAGCACCCGGCCCGCGCGGGCACGTGAACTTGCGGCTCGCCCCGGTCAGCGCACTTGGTACGTGACGCGAGGTGGGCGTCCCCGCCTGCGCGCTACCAAAGCAAAGCGGCAGTCGCGGGGCCCTGGGCAGACGGACAAGCTAATGTGTTAGGTGACGAGCTTTGGCGCGACAGACCCGCGTCTTCAGGTCAGACCTCGCCTGACCAGCCCGGGCTCCGTACGCCCCGTGCTGGGGAGGCGGCGTGCGAGCTGCGGAAGGGGGTCTGGCCCAGGGAAGCTCATCACCCCGCAAACTGCTGCGTCAGGCTCTAGGAGGCGCGTGGGGGTCACGGTCACGTCCGGGACCGGCCCGAGTGCTGCGCGGGGGGACTCAGCAATGGCTCGTGGGTCGCTTTTCAGCGCGCAGCGCTGCTCTACCAAGCCCCGCGCGGAGGACTCTGAGCGCTCTCCCGCGTGGGAGCGCCCGGGCTCTCTGTGCTCTGACTGGCCCGGCGCTGAGGCTCCTGCAGCTGCGGGGGGGCAGGGGGCGCTCCTGAGCCTCGGCCGGGAGGCAAATCGCATCCTGACTGGCTCATTTAGCTCTTGTCCAATCAGGATACAGCTTATTGATACCCTCCGCCTAGTTCTGGGTATTTGTCAGCAAACTGGTTTCTGATTGGCCGAGCCCACGCTTCCGGGGCGAAGGGCGGCAAATGGAGCCCTGCGATTAGCTAGAAGCTTCCCTGCCCGGAAAGCTTTGGACCTTTTTTCTTTGCGGATCCACCCCTTCCCGCTAATTGGCCAAGGTTGTATGGCGTCACTTCCTGCTGCCGGCGAGGCCGTTGTAGTGGAGGGGGGAGGAGAGTGAAGTGAGCTGGTGAGGATCCCGCCGGGCGGAGAACGACGGGCCCGCCCCGCCCCGCCCCGCCCCGAGACGCGTAGTCGCAGGAAGGGAGGTGAGGCGAGGCAGGGGCGGCGCGGCGCGCTGGGGCGGTTTGGTCTCTTGTCAGCGCTTGTCGCGCGGGTCGGGGGGAGTGAGCAGGAGGGGGGTCGGGACACTGCGCATGCGCCGGGGGCCTGGAGACGGCGAGGTTAGTGTCGCCGGCGCTAGTCAATCGGAGCGGGAGGGGCGGGGCCCGGTCGGCGGGTGAGTGACGGCGGGAGTCGGGGTGTCTCGGCCCGGGCCCGGGCCCGGCACCACACACCCAAAGCCCCCTCCCCGCAGGGACAGCCCTGCCCCTACTCCTCCCAGCTGCCCTTTGTGTGCCCCCCACCAGGGACAGTCCTTGCGCTCAGCATCCCCTCACAGCTCCCCTGGTTTGCGGTGGGAATGGGACCAAGGGGTTCTGACTGGCGGGGAGCCTCAGGGCTGGATCAGAGGTTTGGGGTATGAAGGCTGTGACTGAGTCTGGGGGACTCAGGGCGGGGGTAGAGGGTTGAGGTGCAAGGCCTGGGCCACAGTGTGTGTGGGAGGGGTGGGCCTTCTGGGTTGGAGTAGAGGTATTAGGATAAGACTTTCCTTTTCCCTGTCATGCAGGGTGGAGGTCCATCTAGATTGGGGGTGGGATGGCTCTCCTCCTGGTGCCGTGAGTGCTACCCAGATGCAAATTAGTCAGCCCTGCAGTTTACAGGGAACTTAGGTTGTCAGTCATACTTGCCATCTCTAACTATTTGTGCTGGTAATCTTGAGTTTTCACATTAGTGCAGCTTTGTAGGTGGTGTAATAAGCTCTTCCTATCTGTAGTAGATACAATGGAAAATATCTACAGAGCCAGGCTGATTCATTCTGAAGTGAGCAAAATCTTGTGGATTTCACTGTGTTGGCTATTTGTATGAATGAGAGACTACAATATTGAATCTCTAGTCATGGGTTAATGCTACTGAACCAGTTGTGCTTGTATAAGAATACTTAGGCAGATGATAAAAATGTGGTGTGTGTAAAAAATACAGCTACCGGATAGTGTGTGATTTTCAGAAAACCAGATGGCGCTTTTTTTTTATACTTCTGTCAGACCTCATGCTCATGTTACCATTAAGATTTCCTCTTGGCAGATTCAAATTTTGTCAGCTCACACAAATCTTTCACTTTCAAGACATGATTTATGCTACTGACACTCTGAAGCCTGGAGGGAATGAGATATTCCAAAACAGTATTTGATACATTACAGTCTAGTGACATGAAAGATGGCATTTGATTTTTCCTACAAGACTCTCTGAAACGAGTTTTTTTAAATGTGATTCTAAGCAAATCAAGTGTTACAAAATCATGTGACCAAGTATGTGAAGCAGTTTTCGAAAAAGAACCTTTTACAGGTTTTTATTTTATTTTATTTTTGGATACTGAATGCTAAATTGAGCTGTACTGTTGAATATCTGCAATGCCTTCTTATTTAAGGGTCATATGGCGACCATTTTAATCTGTACAGCTGCAAGTGACTTGCTGTACAAGTAGGTGTGAAATGATTTTTGATATAGCTTAGTTCTTTTTGACTCCAGTTTGCCTTTTTAGTGTACCCAAACAGTTATAATGTAACAACTATTCCTCCTCCCTGCTCCCTTCCAACCCTACATTCCCCACCCTGGTTTGATTGTTTTTATTCTCTGAAAATTCTAAATAATTTCAGGTGCTTGTTTTAGAACTACTACTGATTTATATTTATAACAGTGAACTAGTTAAATAGTAAGTATAATGGGAGGTAAAACAAATGATGCAACATGTTGCAAAACAAACTGCCAAAGTATAAAAAGATAGTTGTATGTAGACTATATGAAGGTTATTTGGCAACTGTGATGATTTCAGGTGTGAGCTTTATTGTTTTAATTGATATGGCTAGAGCAGCAGTTCCCAACTTTTTTTGAGATGGCTACCCATTTTGACAATTCAGTAAGACTTTTTGTGACCCAAGGCAATTCAAAATCGGAGGGGGGGGAGGTTCTTCCCTTATGCCCCTGGCTTAAACCCCTCGCAGCTCCAAACTGCCCTCCTGCTCCCAGGTTTAAACTTCCCAGCCCCTCTCATCCCTTACCCCACCTGCAACACAAGCAGTTCCCTGCCGTGCTGAAATGGAACTCAATTTAATTGGTTTAATGGCTGGCTCCCTCCTGCCAGCCATTAAATCAACTAAATTGAGTTCCATTTCAGCGTGACAGGGCAGGGACTGGGAGCTGGAGGAGTCAGGCAGCAACATCCGCAGCCACAAATGGCTCTTTAAAGAGCCACATGTGCCTTAGAGCCTCCCAGCCGGTGACCCTTAAAATCTAATGGCGACCCATATTTGGGTCCCGACCCGTAGGTTGAGAATCCATGGGTTAGAGTCTACGTCATCTTATGCAAAGTTACTATCAAAGAAAAACTCTGCAAAGATCAAACTAGTTATCACATGGCTACTGTTACACTTTGATATAAAGTTCAAATATGTAACAAAGCAAAGGGAGCAGTGTAATTTGCTCTATTCTAAATTTAAGTGGCCTACCTTTTTCTATTAACTTTCTTGTGCCACTGTACAAATTATTCAGTGCTTGTAAAAGTTCATTTCTAGTTTATTATTTCCCATAATAAGTAATTAGTTTAGATGTAGTTACGTTAATTGAATATATGGCAAATAAACTTGTCCTTTAAAAAACAAACTAATTGCTGAGGTTTTAGGAGAGTTAAGAAATACAAAATTATGGTTGTTGCTTCATCCACGATATTTTTTTTATTAATTAGTACACACTAAAGTATCAAACTATATTATGGATTTGTATGAAAGATTGTACAATACACAGACTTTGTTACTTTGTCGCAGCGTACACTGCTATGAGAAAATACATTCTTGAAATAATTTTAATACAAATGTGATTTGAAGAGACCAGAAGCAGGGGAGAATGTCAAATCTCAGTTCAAATGTAGTAGTGATTTGGTGGAGGCATACTTAATTTATAGATGAAATAACTGGAAGTTTAAAATCATGAAGACAGCTGATTTAGACAGTGTATCATCTACACTGGAGGAAGTGCAAATGATATTTGTCACTTTGGCCTGTGTTCATTTTTGTGTTACAAGTGTGTTTCTGCATTCTGAATTAAATTAAATCATTATTGCTGGAACTTTAAAAAAAAAAAAAAAAAGCAGAGATTTGTAGAATTCCACAGCCAGCAGCAAATCCTGTAGTGATCTAGTCTGGCCTCCTGTGTAACACAGGCCATAGAACTTCCCTATAATATATCCTAAAATAGATCTTTTAGAAAAACATCCAGTCTTGATTAAAACATTGTCAGTGACCCACCACAACCCTTGGTAAATTATGCAATGGCTAATTACTCTCACTGTTTAAAAACTTATGTCTGATTTCCAGACTGCTTCAAAATTATGAATAGTTGAGAGAAGAGTTACTAGGGGTCTTGAATTTCCAGTCAATGGTAAACTGAGCTTGGTGTGTTTGATTTAGAAGTTTGGTGTCCTGTTGAGTAAGATGACATGCTCAGGTATCTTTGTCTACTCTTTCTCCTGGGATACTTAAATGCAGCTTTCTTTGGCTTCGTAGAGTATTTTGAGATTTGATTCATGCACAGTGGATTGCTTTTAACAAGGGAATGTTGGATATAGTAGAACCCCAAGGTATGCACACTCAAGTTGCACATATCTCAGTTTAACGTGACTCAGGATGGTGGGGAGCTGGTGTCAGGCTCCAGCTGCCCCCAGCACAGAGGAGTGGCTAAACTGACCAACACTGGTGAGTTTCCTGGCTTCCCTGAATAATGTGAAATTTGACTTATGCGGGGGCAAGGACACAACTTCTGCATAAGTTGGGGGCCTACTGTACTGAATTTTCTGTTTAAACTTGGAGCCATTATTTGAGGGGCAGGTAGTAAGTGTCAGGGAGGCCCTCTGAGTGGATCTCTTCTGCTTTTGCAGATTGATGGAGATTGAGAATACGCTAGGGTTGTGACATTCGCAAGGTTTTGGTGTTGAGAACCCTCGCGAATGTGTAGTTTTCATGAATACTGAATTCTTGCTGGCGTTCAGAAGGAAACTCCTTGGGCCCAGTTCAGATCCCTACCTGGAGGTCCCCAGCTCCCAGAGCTGCTCCCAGCGCTGCCCAGCATCACTCTCTCCCTGCAGGCATGGGCAGATGGGAGAGTGGAACACGATGGGCTCCTGGGCTCCAGCACAATGGGTGGCTTTGGGCAGCAGCGGGAGGAATGTGGAGTCTGGCGGCAGGGCCACGGGGAGCTGCTCAGTGGCTGTGCCGTGTCATACCCTCAGGAGGGAGGTGGGGCTGGATGCCTCGCTCTATAGAGGCCAGGCTGGGGCTAGCGCCTGCTGCTGCTGCAAATATAAAATGGCTGCCCAAGGTGTGTTGCAGCTGCCAGGGCTGTTGGAGTGAGACCCCCAGCTGACCCCCTTCATGCCTGACTTGCAGTGCAGGTACTGTGGCCCTGCGCCTCAGCCTTGCCCCCAGCCTGCTCAGCTTTACCTGCATCCCTGGGGGCTATAGGGTCCCCAGTCCAGTGTGCACATGCAGGGGGCAGGGATATTTTTATAATGACTTGGAAGTAAACCTAAAATCATGACTACTAACGTTTGACAGTGACCTAAAGATTGAGGAAATGTTAATTAAGGTGAAACAAAGGAATATAGATAATTTAGTCCCATGGTGTCCAATATGCTCCCCTTTCGACACATGTGGATAATGGGGGAGCATATTGTGGTCAATACGGGTTGGCGGGCTGGTGTGGCTCCTTGGGCAGTGGCTTGGGAGCTTGGGCAGTGGCTCCTTGGGCGCCACATGGCAGCAGCAGCTCGGGAGCTTGTGCACCATGTGGCTGGTTTTGGGGGCTGCACAGTGGCACGATGGCTTCTCTGGCACTGTGCCGCCACGGCCTCTGAGCCAGCCATGTGGTGCTGAAGCTCCCAAGCCACTGCCACATGGCACCCTAGGAGCTGCCGCACAAGCCACTGGAGCTGCCGCCCCAGTTCCCAGCCACTTGGGGCTGGGCCCATGGCGATCAGGTGTCTTCCTCTTGGATACCACGGATTTAGTGAGCTGGGTGTAAGCAAATGATATATTTTAATGTGACCAAATGTTAAAATCACACATCTTGGAACAAAGAATGCTTACAGGATGAGAGACTCTCTCCTGTGAAGTAGTAATTTTGAAAACATTTGGGGATCATGGTGGATAATCAGCCATACATGAGCCTGCAGAGTGACTTTGTGGCCAGAAAGGTTAACATGATTGATAGATATATGAACAGGAGACTATCAAGTAGGAGTAGGGAGGGCTTTATTACCTCTGTGTTTGGCTCTGGTGCATCTGCTGTGCAATACTGTGCCCAGTTCTGATGTCTACAGTTCGTGTGATGTTAATATATTGGAGAAGGTTCAGGGAGGAACCACGTGAGTGATTAGCAGATGGGAAAATATGCCTTAGATTGAGCTGCTTGAATATTTCAATCTATTTTGTGTGTCTAAGAGAAGGTTAAATGGTGGTTTAATCATGTCTTGTAAGTACGCTACATGGAGAGCAGATATATTATGTCAGATGTCTAACCAACTTAAAATAACAAACTCCAGCAAATGAACAACTTTTTAACAGCAAAGGTAATTCACCTCTTTGTTATGGAGTCTCCATCGCTGGCAATTTTCAAATCAAGATTGGATGTTTTTCCTAAAAAGAGTTGCTCTCATTCAAGCAGGAATTAATTTTGGGGGAAATCTTAAGCCTAAGCTATGCAGCAATTTCTTCATGTGCATTTCTGTGGTGCGCTCATTAACATCCGTAGACTTCACAAGTATTAATATATCTTCACAGAATCCTTTGAGCTCCTAATGGAGCATAGGGCCTCCACAGTCATCCTCCATCTCTTATGATCCTTGGCAATAGTCTTGAACTGATCCCACGTCAAACCAGCTGCTTTTACTTTGTCCAAGAAGCTTCATTGCCATGTTTGTTTGGGACATCCCCTTTTCCACTTTCTCTTTGGATTCCATTCTGAGCATGTCTCATGATACATTCCTTGCAGTCCTTACACAGGATATGGCCTGCCCATCGCCATTTCTCTTCTTGATCTGGACCTCCATTGGCTTGTGGTTTGTTTTGGTCTACAAGGTTTCTTTTGGCATTCTATCATACCACTTTAGCTGGAAAATGTGTCTAAGGCATTTATTGACAAACATCTGAATTTTCTTAGCGTTACTCTGGACAACGTGCCATGTTTGAGCCATACAGCAGCACTGACTTCACACTGGAAATACAAATACATAGTTTGGTTCTTGTTGAAATGTCTCTTGTATACCAGATTGGTCGTAATATGGCAAAGGCTTGTTGTGCTTTTTGTATTTTCACACTAATGTCCTCTTCACTGCCCCCATTCTTGCTCGTAACACTCCCCAAGTATACAAACTAGTGAACATCTTTCACTGCTTTTCCTTCAGTTGTAATTTCATTTTCTTGTCTACTATTAATGCACACCAACTTGGTCTTCTCTTGACCGATCTTGAGGCCCATTCGCTCAGCTGTTTCCTGTAGGGCATCTGTCTTCTCTTTCTTATGCTCTAGTTTGTCTGCAAGCAGGGCTAAGCTGTCTGCAAACTCTAGATCTTTAAGCTTCCTGGTTTGGGTCCCATCCTGAGTCGGCATATGCTGTTTTTGTGACCCAATTTAGGACACTCAGAGTAATGGAGGAAAAAAAGCAGCCTTGGTGTACAGCTGTTGTGACCTGGAATTTTTCAGACTGTTTTCCATTATGGATGACTTGGCAGGAATATTTTTTAATACAATTTCTTAATGACATAAGAACATAAGAATGGCCATACTGGGTCAGACCAAAGGTCCATCCAGCCCAGTATTCCGTCTGCCGACAGCGGCCAATGCCAGGTGCCCCAGAGAAGGAGAACAGAAGGCAATGATCAAGTGATTTATCTCCTGCCATCCATCTCCTGCCCTTGTACTGAAGGCTAGGGCACCATACTTTACCCCTGGCTAATAGCCATTTATGGACCTAACCTGCAAAAATTTATCGAGCTCTTTTTTAAACCCTAATAGAGTCCTGGCCTTCACAGCCTCCTCCGGCAAGGAGTTCCACAGGTTGACTGTGCGCTGTGTGAAGAAAAATTTCCTTTTATTAGTTTTGAACCTACTACCCATCAATTTCATTTGGTGTCCCCTAGTTCTTGTATTATGGGAAAAGGTAAATAATTTTTCTATGTTCACTTTCTCCACACCATTCATGATTTTATATACCTCTATCATATCACCTCTCAATCGCCTCTTTTCCAGACTGAAAAGTCCCAGTCTCTCTAGCCTCTCCCCATATGGGACCCGTTCCAAACCCCTAATCATCTTAGTCGCCCTTTTCTGTACCTTTTCTAATGCCAATATATCTTTTTTGAGGTGAGGAGACCACATCTGCACACAGTACTCAAGATGTGGGCATACCATAGTTTTATATAGGGGAAGTATGATATCTTTTGTCTTATTATCGATCCCTTTTTTAATAATTCCTAACATCCTATTTGCCTTACTAACTGCCGCTGCACACTGCGTGGATGTCTTCAGAGAACTATCCACTATAACTCCAAGATCCCTTTCCTGATCTGTCATAGCTAAATTTGACCCCATCATGTTGTACGTGTAATTTGGGTTATTTTTTCCAATGTGCATTACCTTACACTTACCCACATTAAATTTCATTTGCCATTTTGCTGCCCAATCACTCAGTTTGCTGAGATCTTTTTGTAGTTCTTCACAATCCCTTTTGGTTTTGACTGTCCTGAACAACTTGGTGTCATCTGCAAACTTTGCCACCTCACTGCTTACCTCATTTTCTAGATCATTGATGAACAAGTTGAACAGGATCGGTCCCAGGACTGACCCCTGGGGAACACCACTAGTTACCCCCCTCCATTTTGAAAATTTACCATTTATTCCAACCCTTTGTTTTCTGTCTTTTAACCAATTCCCGATCCATGAAAGGATCTTTCCTCCTGTCCCATGACTGCCTAATTTACATAAAAGCCTTTGGTGTGGGACCGTGTCAAAGGCTTTCTGGAAATCTAGGTATATTATGTCCAGTGGGTGCCCCTTGTCCGCATGTTTATTAACCCCTTCAAAGAATTCTAATAGATTAGTTAGACACAACTTCCCTCTGCAGAAACCATGCTGACTTTTGCCCAACAATTCGTGCTCTTCTACGTGCCTTGCAATTTTATTCTTTAGTATTGTTTCTACTAATTTGCCTGGTACTGATGTTAGACGTATTGGTCTATAATTGCCAGGGTCTCCTCTGGAGCCTTTTTTAAATATTGGCGTTATATTGGCCGTCTTCCAGTCATTGGGTACCGAAGCGGATTTAAAGGATAGGTTACAAACCGCTGTTGTTAACTCCGCAATTTCACATTTGAGTTCTTTCAGAACCCTCGGGTGAATATCACATTTGAGTTCTTTCCGAACCCTTGACGGTAATCAGCTTGCCTGGGACTCTATAATGTTGCATGATGGTCCAAATGGACTGCCTGTCCATACTGTCGGAGGCTTTCATGAAGTCTGTGAAGTTGATGTAGAGTAGCCTTTGCCATTTAATGCACTGTTCTACGATGATCCGGAGTGTTACTGTCTGGTTTTCTCCTAAAACCTGCATGTTCTTCTCATGGTTTGCAGTCTGTGGCATCTTTCGTTCCAGGATAATTTTGGTTAGTACTTTGCTTGGAATAGGCAGGAGAGCGATCCCCCTCTACTTCTCACACAAATCTCCGGATTTAGGGAGTTTCACTAGCAGCCCTCTTTTCCAATCCTTTGGAATTTCTTCTGTTGTCCATATCAGATTTAGAAAACTGGTGTAGCTGGTCCACTATAGCATCTCCTCCATCTTTGAGTACTTCAGGTGCAATATTATCAGGTCCTGCTGCCTTGCCATCCTTCCGGTTATTGGGAGGTCACCCTAACACCACATTGCACATTTCCACTATAGCTTTCTGCCTTGAACTCCAGACTCCCTCCACTGTTTGTTCTGCTCCTTCCTCGCTTTGGAGTGCCTCAAAGCAATTGCTCAGGGTAATCTGGAAGGCTTCTTTCATTTTTTTGTATCCTCAGCTTCCCCACATTGAATCTAGTTCTTGTGCTGGGCTGTCACTTTCTTGCCACAAGTTTCATTTTGAGTTTAGCAACTACTAAGTGGTGGTCTAATCTGATGTCTGCTCCGCACCTAGCACACGCATCTTCCAGGGATTTCCACCGTCTCTTTCTTTCGAACTGCAAAGTGGTTGATTTGGTTTTGTGTACAATTGTCAGGCGATACCCAAGTTGCTTTATGGCAGTTTTTGTGTGGGGGAAAAAGCGTGCCTCTAATTAAAAGTTCATTAAAGACACCTGTTGGTACCCTATGAGATGAAAGGGCCAAAATTGTCAGATGTCAACTATTTTTGGGTGCCCAGCTTGAAACTCTAAAGGGTTTCAGAATATTTAGTAATTTTATGTTCAGACCACTGCTCCATTTGACTACAGTTGCAGTTGAGAATGTTTGGCGAATCTGGCTGCAGGAGTTTTGTTTTGGGTAGTCAAAAAATGAGGAACCTCCAATTAATAGCTGTGGATATTTTGACTTGTCACGCATCATACAGGAGCTCTGTGGCAGAGGCAGGGGTAGAATTCAGTTCTCTGGAGTGGGTTTGAGCATCCTTACCTGTTAGAATGGCATGTGGAACCTCTGGCCCATGGGCTGGGACTGGCCTCTGCTTAATTTCATTTCATCCACAGCAAATCTCCATGTTGCAGGTTGGAATCCCTGAGTCTTGGTTCCTCCCTTCCACTCTGGGCTGTAGCTGTGAGCACCGCTGCTGGAGCGAGCAGGGAAGCTTAGCACTCTGCTCACAGGCCCTGCCCCTGCAGCTCCCAGAGTTGTTGCCTGAAAGCCGAGTGAGAGCTGTGGGTGGAAGAGGGACTGTAGGCAGGGGCAGTGCACAGAGCCATCTCCCATACCTTCTTGCGGGTTGGCTGCAGTGACTCGCCAGCTGCTTCTCAGAGTGGCAACAGCATGGAGCCAGGTCAGATAGGGAGCCCGCCCTAAGCCTTCTGTGCCACCAAACAGTAGCTGGCCAAGGTAAGCACGCAGCATCCCCTTCTGCATTTCAACCCCCTGCTCTAGGCCAGAGCTCTCTTCCACACCCAAACTTCCATCCAGAGCCTGCCCCTCGACATCCTGCCCCAGCCTGCTTGAGCTCTCTAACTCCTACCTACTCCCTGCACCCCCACAATAGCCTCCCCAATGCCACCCCAGAATCTGCACCTGCAGCTGGAGCCCTCACCCCCTCCTGAGCCCCTCATTTTTGGCACCCTCCATGGCTCCTGCCCTAAACAGGGCTCTGTGTGGCCAGTGACTGACTTTGCAGGGTGAAGGAAGGGGTTATCAGTGCCCCGATAAGAAAAATGTCAGGAGGTAGACATGTTAGTCTATAAGGTGCCACAGGATTCTTGTTGTTTTTGGAGGTACAGACTAACAGATATTTGGAGCATAAGCTTTGCCCACAAAAAGTTTATGCTCCAAAATATCTGTTAGTCTGTAAGGTGCCACAGGATTCTTGTTTTTAATGAGAGAGATTCCCCACATTGGCATTAGAATATGCTTTCTCTTTCTACAATCCTCTGCCACCTTCCTTGTGCACCTAACTTCTGCAACAAATGAAGTGCCCTACTGACAGCATCCTAATTTATTATGCAATCCTGGTTCATTCTCAGAGCACTGTCCAGTCTGTGCACAGACGGAGATGGGGCTGTGAGGTAAAAGCGTGATATATGATCATATCATTTAAAAACTCTCATTGTGTAGACACACAAAGGAGCTGAATTGTTCAACCTTAATTTTAGCATTTCCTAATTTGAGTGCTTGGTTGCAACCCTTGCGTTTTTTTAATGTGAATCTTATGTGAGTTCCTGTTTTTTTTTAATATTTGGTTCCACATGATACAAATTAAATACTGGCACTGACCCTCAGATTGGATCTGCAATAGGGTTTGGACCTTTATATCCACAGCACCTTCTTCTACCACTTGAGTTAGTGGAGTAATCCTCAGGGTTGCAAACTGTTACCTTTGCTGATAGCAGAGGAATGCAGAGACAGAAGCCTTGTGGGTTAAGTTGCAGGTTTTGTAAGACAGTGCTACCTGCTGGTTCTAGGTTCTTCCATCTGTTCCCCTTCTCTCATCCCCCCTTCCCTATCTTTTGTCCAGTCCACCTGGTGTTTGCTCCCACCATATCCCCCTACTCCCCTCATTCCCTCTGATTTGTGCTATGCCCTCCTTATTCCTCACACCTCTGAATTTTTGGCAGGCAGCTTCCTCCTCTTGAGTGCCAGCACTGAGAACAAAGGCAAGACATGGTCCCGGCTTTCAGTTCTCATGGCTTCCTGGAGGAGCAATGTCAAGGAACGACCTGGGCTGGGACATGCTCAGTGAAGATGGAATCTTCAGAGAATTTAAATGCCACACTCTTAATAAATCTGACCTTGTGCTGACAGATTTCATAGAGCATAGCAATGCTTGGGTGAATTTTTACTGGGGCTTCAAGAAGATGTCTTTAACTTTCTTACTCTCCTACCCCCTCCAGCAGAATATGGAGATGTTGAAGCTTTGTGGTGAAATGGTTATCTTTTTTTTTTAGTATGGGGAAATTAGGCATGAAAATTTTATCCTGAAGGGTTAAAGTTTGGTGTAGTTATAAGCAACTGAAACTAATAAAGTTTTAGACACTTTAACTATAGTTTAACAGCTCTAATATGTTTGATACTTAGCTGGGAGCTACATTAGAGTACATTCTGAAAAAAAGAAGTGCATCTAGAAGAGGCTGCAACTACCCTATGCTGCTTCACAAGGTTGCCAGCATAAGTGTTATAGTAATATGGTGCTGGTAAGTAACAAGATCAGTTATTGATCATTTGCCTCTGAGCCACCTGCCTTCCATTTTTTAAACTTTGTTCATTGTGATATAAATAGAACTTCAGCCACTTTTTCTGACATCATTTTCCTCTTTTATTTTGTAGGATCATGGATTTTCCAGGACATTTTGAGCAAATCTTTCAACAGCTAAACTACCAGCGCCTTCATGGTCAACTTTGTGACTGTGTCATCGTGGTGGGGAACAGGCATTTCAAAGCCCATCGCTCTGTTTTGGCAGCATGCAGCACACACTTTCGAGCTCTGTTTACTGTAGCAGAGGGAGATCAAACCATGAACATGATCCAGCTGGACAGTGAAGTAGTGACAGCTGAGGCCTTTGCTGCTCTGATTGACATGATGTACACCTCCACACTGATGCTTGGAGAGAGCAATGTTATGGATGTCTTACTGGCAGCTTCTCACTTACATTTGAACTCTGTTGTTAAAGCATGTAAACACTACCTTACCACAAGGACGCTGCCGATGTCGCCACCTAGCGACAGAGTTCAAGAACAGAATGCACGCATGCAAAGATCTTTCATGCTTCAGCAGCTTGGACTAAGTATAGTGAGCTCAGCATTGAATTCCACCCAGAATGCAGAGGAGCAACAAAATACGATGAGCTCATCAATGAGAAGTAACATGGAACAGCGTACTACTTTTCCTATTCGGCGTCTCCACAAACGTAAACAGTCTTCTGAAGACCGGGCCAGACAGCGAATCAGGCCTACTATAGATGATTCCATCATTTCAGATGTTACTCCAGAGAGTGGGCAGTCAGTTCATTCCCGAGAAGAATTTTTTTCACCAGATTCTCTGAAGATTGTGGACAATTCTAAAGCTGATGTTACCGATAATCAAGAGGATAATACCATTATGTTTGATCAGTCTTTTAGTGCTCAAGAAGATGCTCAAGTGCCCAGCCAGTCTGACAATGGTGGAGGACCCATTTCACAAATGACCATGGCATCGCAAGCAACACAAGTGGAAACTAGTTTTGACCAGGAGGCGACTTCTGAGAAAAACAACTTCCAGTGTGAAAATCCAGAGATCAGCCTCGGTGAAAAAGAACACATGAGGGTGGTGGTTAAATCTGAGCCTTTGAGTTCCCCAGAGCCTCAAGATGAAGTGAGTGATGTCACTTCCCAAGCAGAAGGCAGTGAGTCTGTTGAAGTGGAAGGAGTAGTGAGTGCAGAAAAGATAGAACTGAGTCCTGAAAGTAGTGATCGTAGCTTTTCTGACCCACAATCTAGTACTGATAGGGTTGGTGACATCCATATTTTGGAGGTGTCAAATAACCTGGAACATAAGTCTACTTTCAGTATCTCAAATTTTCTGAATAAAAGCCGAGGTGGCAATTTTGGTGCTAATCAAAATGATGACAACATTCCAAATACAACCAGTGATTGCAGAATGGATGGAGATGCCTCTTATTTAATGAGCCCGGAGTCTGGATCTACTAATGGTCATGCCTCTGCAACTGTCTCTCATGTGGAGAATCCATTCAATGAACCTGCAGACTCTCACTTTGTTAGACCCATGCAGGATGTAATGGGTCTTCCATGTGTACAGACTTCTGGATACCGGGCAGCTGAACAGTTTGGGATGGACTTTCCAAGGTCTGGCTTGGGACTACACTCTTTGTCAAGAGCAATGATGGGCTCTTCAAGAGGTGGAGCTAGTAGCTTTCCTGGCTACCGTCGCATAGCCCCCAAAATGCCTGTTGTGACCTCTGTTAGGAGCTCCCAAATGCAAGATAGTACATCTAATTCCCAGTTGATAATGAATGGGACCACTTCCTCTTTTGAAAATGGACATCCTGCCCAGCCTGGTCCACCACAGTTGACCAGGGCATCTGCTGATGTTCTTTCAAAATGTAAGAAAGCCTTATCAGAGCACAATGTCTTGGTTGTAGAAGGTGCTCGCAAATATGCCTGTAAAATCTGCTGCAAGACTTTCTTGACCTTAACAGACTGTAAGAAGCACATCCGTGTGCACACAGGAGAAAAGCCTTATGCCTGTTTAAAGTGTGGCAAACGGTTCAGCCAGTCCAGCCATTTGTATAAACATTCCAAAACTACCTGTCTGCGATGGCAGAGCAGCAACCTGCCCAGCACTTTGCTCTAATTCTTCCTCCGAGCCCATACAAATAATGCCAATACAAATTGTAAGACCATGAACTGAACTATGTCTGGACTATTAACACTATTTTTGCAGCTGAAGAAGCTGCCCTAGTAGTAAATGTGTGTGGTTGTGCCACACACACAAAAAGTCTTGGCCCTGTAAAAATGGGGATAATACCATACCTACCTCACAGGGGTGTTGTGAGGCTTAAACAACTGTCTGGAAGCGCTTTGAGATGCTTTGAAAGAGGCACTATAGAAGTATTAAGTAGTAGTATTATGTAAATGCAAGTCTTGGGCTCATAGGAGTACAAGTCTTAAAATCCAGTAGCTCTTTTGTTGGCGGGGGAGGGAGGTAGGATGGAAGGAGTGAAAACGTAGCCAGCTCCTAATCATGTTACAGTAGCATGTTTCAAGGATGAGAAACTGAAGTACAATTTTTTTTTTAGGAATTTTGTAAAATTGTGGAAGTGTTTAAATAAATAACTTATAAAATAAGTTGCGTATGGACAAAAATACAAAGAGCTGTTTACTATTACTTATGCAGATTGTTTTTCCTTGAAGGATAGGCAATCTTGGATGCACCTGTCTATCACAAAATGCTTTAAAATGTTAATTACGAAATTATTGTAGAGCAGCGTTAGGCAACCTAGACTAGCAAGTGGGCCTCATGAGTGGCCCTCTTTCATCTCAGTGGACTGCAAGATTGTTGTAACCAGGATGGTCTCCCAGGATAGAGTAATTTTGCTAACTGTGCTTGTGAATCTAAAATTTGCAGGGTAGAAGCACTTTGGATGTAGGGGGAACATACACTGCTTACAGTCAGTGTTGGGTGCAATCAGCATGCATCTTACCATGTGCCCTGGCTTTATGTGGGTGTATAAATTTATCAGTAGAAAAGAGCTACACAGATGGAAATCGGCAAAATTTGGCAACTTGGTGCAAGGGTAGTGGTAAATAAAATGTCTTGTGGGTCACATACAGAATCCCAATGGGCCTGGTGCAACCCTTGGGCTGCAGGTTGCCCACCACTGCTGTAGAGGGTTCTGAATGTATTTTTGACTGTTTTCCTGTAATGGACACTGCAACAAAGGTGCTTACCTGGAGTCCAGGACACATGATATATGACTGTTAGGTGTGTGTGTATATAGTTAGAGTACAGCGAGCTCTCTTAGGTGTTTCACCATTTTTTCTGTAAAAACTTGTAATCAGTGATAGGTGACGTACTGTTTCTGTATGTGCTACTCTTAGCAGTATTTTAACCAACTTGTATTTCATATGTTAAAATTTCATATACATAGATGTCTGAAAAGAGCTTGCTATTGTCTACTTTATTTTGAATGAGAGAGACAATTTGTGGAGGCTTCTTTTATTGTGTAAAATAGTCTCTTACCCTTTCCAGATGCTGACAGTCAATCTGATTCAAGTTATTGTGTAAGCAGACTGTCCTTTTTGATGCTCTTATCTTCAGGCTTTTTAATTTCCTTCTCCATATACTTACTGTCCTCTCAACCATAGATTACTTTGAGCTGAGGAAGAGTCAGGAATGAGAGCCCATCTTGTCACATTCATATGCCTCTCTATATAAAATGTAGAAGTTAACTCAAATTCTTCAATTTAGAGAAGCATCATAAATGTACTTTCCCACAGGTAAAAATCTAACACAAATTTAATTTAAAAAATAGCACTGTACACCTTGTAAAAATAAGTTTTGTAATCTGTTTCCAGTGAATCACACAGATCATTATTTTAATTTCCTTTTCTTTGATACCACTGTAACTAATACTCCTTGCAGTTGTGTGGGGTTGGTTTTATTTTATTTTTTTTTTAAAATGCACATGAACTAACTCCTGAAGTTCAACCAACTGGGTTTCTATTAAGATCTTAGAGCACTTCTCCTGACCAGGATTACTGTTTGTTCAGAATCTCAGTGCTTCAACACATCTGTCGTACTCAAATGAGATAACTCATGAACATCCACAGCAGCTGCTTTTTTATGTGTTTAAAAAAAATTTCCAAACTTTACAACTTCTGCATCTTTATGTAGCAAGCTTGTTCTGTGTGATGTTACTGTGTGAGTTTGATTAAATCTATGCTGTTTTATTTTTACATGGATGTTGAACTCCTGAAAAACTTGGCTTTATTTGAATGAAAGCTGAAAATTAAATCCTTATTCCTCAGTTCTGTAGCTAGTATAGAGTGACTGAGACAGCTGAAGAATAGGAAGTAAACAGTCATGGCCAGTACCAAAGTAAAGCTGGAGCTATGTGTGAAACAAATCGGTCTGATAAAGAAATAAAATGCATAAGGTCTGTTAACATTTGGTAAGTTCCTAAGGTAAGCAGGAACCTGGAATTGTTATGAAGGACATCCAGTTCTTTGAAACCTCAGTCCCATGACTATCATTTTAATGGTTACAATTCTGGCTTTTTTTTATCACCAAGGCCATGTGCCAATTTTATGAATTGCATTAGAAAATGCTGTATTTTACATGGTAATCATGTTGACATCAAGGGACTAAGAGCAGTGAACTACATCAGTTTCACTGCCTCTCTATTACAACTGGATGATCAGTACAACCCGGTATTCTCCAATTTAATCTTTTACAGTGTGTTGCCTTATTGCTACTATCTTGCCTAACTTTTTAATGTCTTGCTTATCCAGTTTTGTTCCAAAAACTCTTCATCTCTATTTTCCAGCTGTTTTATCTAGCATCTGTGTCTAAAATGCTACCCCTCACATGAGGAAAGCAGAGATTGGGATGGGATGATTAATGCACTTAATTTTAAGAATGAAGATGAACATGTAAATGAAGCCTATATTTAACTGTACTTCTGGATCAGTTTTAATAGTAAAACATTTGTGGTTATGTGAAAGGACATAGGTAGTAAGGGAGGGCTGCTCTCTTCAGAAACAACAATAAAGGGGGAAAAAACACAGGGAATGTTTTAGATGTAACAAACTTAATTTTCAGTATATCAAATTAGTGTTTATAGAAGGACATATTACAGTTTCAGGAACCTGACTGTTGTTGCTTTCTTGGTCTTCCTCTATAAAGCAATATCTCAGAATAACTCACTACTAAATTGACCCACCTTGTAAAATGAGCAATATCTAATCTCCAACCCTGAAAATTATTACAAAAATAGCCTCACCCCACTCCTCTTCAGACTTAACAGCCAAGCACCGTAGTGCTATCTCATGTGAAGCTATTAGTGTGTTTATAAGGTTATAAGATACATCTGAAAATAAACACTACATTTTTGTGCTGATGTGTGTCTGATTTGATCGATTATTCATTTAATCCTGCCTAGAATACTGATAGTCTGCAAGGAATCTACCAGTCAATTGGTCTTCAATTTCAGTTGAAGTTGGTTATGGCCTACAAAGCTCTGTTATAGGCTTGGCCTTCATGCCATGCTTCGGCACAGAGTTCCACTGTTGAGTACATAGTGTGGATTAAAAAAAAAAGTTTGTTTAAAATTTGCTCCTGATTTCATTTAGTGACTTCTAGCTCTTGTGTTAGGAGATAAATAAGTACCTTTATTATAAAGAGCCTGGCTACTTGATATTTTAAAATTAACCTGGGCCCTACTTGAAGATTAACCAACTTTTTCTTCCATCTGCAAGACTCTATGCCTGTCTGCCTTTCTGAGCATCATTACACCTGTTGCTGTTTTGCTGGTACAGACACATTCCCCTGAGTGGCTGCTCTAGGTTAGGCTGGATAAATGGTGGTGGTCCAAGCCCCAGGCAACAAAATTTGAGTACTGAGGTAGAAACCATTATCCTGTACAGAAAGTCAGTGTGGGGGAAGCCCCTGAGCCAAGTTTGCAATGGAGCAATCTCAGAATATCCAGGTGAGCCTAGTCCCCTAGTTCTCCTAGGCTAGGTCTGCACTACCATTCCTCTTTCAAAAGAGGCATGGAAATAAAATGCAAATAAGGCACATTTACATATCTGGCAGCTCATTTGCTTATTATTTCAAAGGAGCTTTTGACTGAAGAAACGCAGTATATTAATCCCCATCTTCAAAAGAACCCTTCCTCCTATTTTAAAAAAAAGTAAAAGGATGGCCACAGGAGCTGTTGGTTCAGTTGTCTTCCTCGTCCCTGATCAACATGCTTGCAGGCCCCTTGGAGCCCAAGCTGTCAGATGGTTTTAAGGAACACTAGCATCCTGGTTTTGACTGGTGGCTTAGGACTTGGGCCTCATGGTGGAGGAAATGGGCAGGCAGGCACCATGTTCAATGTTCTCTTGGCCTCTGCTCAAGCACAGGTCACCCCAGCAGTGCATGATCGGATCTTGAAAATTGCCAAGACCCTCTGAAAAATGATATCTCATCTCTTCCACCCCCAGAAGGGCTAAAAAGTTGCCCTTTTTTCCATCCAATGGAGTTCAAGTACATTAATACCCACCCACCTTCAGGCTCACTGGTTGTCTCTGAGGCCAACAGGAAGACAAGCAAAAGCACATTAGTTCAACTCCAACAACAACCAGGCCAAAATACTGGATCTTTTTGGCAGAAAAATATATTCAGCTGCCATCCTGCAATTGCAGATAGTGAACCATCAGGCCCTCTTGGGCAGCTACAAATTTAATTTATGGGGCTCCCTTAAGCAGGATCTGGCCCAAGAATTCAGCACCCTGCTGGACGAAAGGAAGACGTCCTTCCAATAGCACTGGACATGGCAGACTGGGTGTCTAGGGTGATCAGATTGGCAGTATTAGTGAGGCACAGCTCCTGGTTTCAGATGGACAGTCTTTCCCACAAGATGCAGAGCTCGATTCAGGGCCTCCTATGCATTGGAAATCGTCTTTATGAGCAAATGGATCGGAGGCTGTAGGAGTTGGACACACAGGTCATTCTCCACTCACTGGGTCAACTTATGCTGCAGCCTGCATGGAAGGGCCTTGTCAGGGGCCTGCAAGGAGAAGGGATAGAGAAACAAGCTTCAGTAGTCACCACCTTTCCTCCTCACGCTCTTTAATAGTCCCAATAAGAAAGCAGCCCGGGGGCCAGGAGCGCTCACTTTGAAGGTGCAGACATGGGGATGTCTCAGTCAATTCCCTGGATACACCTGGCTCTTTCCTTGACCATATTCATCCTGGTCGTGGGTCACCCCCAGATTGCTGGCTGTTGGACACAGTATCTCAGGGCAATAATCTGCTGTTTTCAGCCACTACCACTCAGCCTTCTCCAGGAACCCCTCTCTCACAGGTCTTCATCCATGAGGTCAAGAAAACAACCTTCTGTCCTTTCAATTTTGCTCCATGAAAGGAATGTGGAACTCCCCAAGAAGTTGGCTGAGCAGCCAGAAGACAAAGCTAGGGAGTAGTGTCTTCCACCAGGCCGTTGACTCAGTCAGAGCCCTTTATCACTCATCATGAGACCTGTTTCCATTTTCTTCTCTAGCAGCGAGCACTGAGCCATGGGTACAGATGTACTCTTTCCTCCCCATGGCGATCACTCTATGGAACGCTCCCAAGGCAGCTCAGAGCCTTGAGTCTAATTACTCAATTGTATTCAGTTAATTACATTATACCCTGTCTGACTACACGCTTCTATTTGACCTCCCACTCTAGGGTATCTGCAGTTCTCTGGGGAGAAGAATAAACCTCCTACTTTACCTGATGCCAGCAGATCCCATCCCATGCATGTGCAGAAAGTCATTTCTGGGAGACTAATTTTCCCTCTTAAGTATTCGGCCCACGTGGGTTAGGTCAGAATAGTTGCTGCATAGTAGGAAAATGTTAGTCCTGGAAATTCTGAATTTCTTTAGCCATCTTAGTTAATCCAGAGAACTGAATGTCTGAGTAACCGCCCCCACCATGGAAGCTTATGATGGATGCTGATGTGATTCCTGCCATCCTGGAGCCTGAACTGGAAATCTGCGCTGCTAAAATAATGAGCTGTTCCAACATGAGCTGAAGAGGTGCACTCAACCCAAGAGCGAAAACAGACACATGTCTTCTAGATCAGGCATGGAGGGAGCATACAACATTCCAGCCATTGGGTCACAGCTGCAGTTAAGATTGCTTAAGTCTTTTGTTTACCCCAAGCCATAAAGAATCAAATACTCCTCTGAATAAGATCATGATTTTCTTGTGAAAATGGGGCCAGTTGTTCCAGGAAAGGGAATGATGAGTTTCCTTCCACACACAGCCATATGCTCTCCAGTCTCACAAGCATTCAGTTTTTTTCCCTTAGAAATAGCACAACATACACACTGCTTCCCAATGATCACCACAATGCTGTGTGTTGCTCAACCTGGTTTAATAAGTTCTACTTGCAGCATAACAGAGGCATGTACAGCAGCTATACAGCTGAACAAGTTGGGATGGGTTCTGCTTCTCTGGGCCCAGGGACAAAGGTCATTTCTCATGCAGGACCTTGCCCAGCTCACAATGTTCCTGGTATTCTCTTCACAGCGGGAGTTCACTTGGCATACTTTCCCCTTTCAAGCCAGCCAGAAGGTTGTTAGCAGCCAGCACAGACATGGCGTTTCTGGTGGCATAGGTAGCGCTTCCAATGTGAGGCAGAATCACTACAAGGAGAGAGAAGAAACATTTTGGAGATTTTGGTCTGTGAATCAAAGCAATATGCTTGCTGCTTTATCACAGACGCTTCCCTTTCATAGTGGCCCTCTTGTGCCATGGCTCTGTAACTAGTCTGCCTTATGGATAGGTCTGATGTTCATGGGATGTAACGGGGGCGGGGGGGGGGAGTGTTTGGTGGTGTTATCTTTGTCACCATGGATAAAAACCTTGCCCTACTGATGCCAATGGGAGTTTTCTCCCTGTCTCCAGTGAGGCCAGGATTCCAGTCCAACGTTCCAAAAGCATGTTGTCCCCACACAGCAAGGTCTTATAGCAGTGCTGGAGTTTCTGTTCAAGAGGGAGTGAAAGATAATTTCCAAATGTCCTGGCTTTTGCTGGTGCCATGGCGACCTGCCAGCTGGGTTTGGTAGCAGAGCATGCTGCCAATTGAGTTAAAAAAGTGTTAGTGAAGTTGTCCCCTTTAAGAAGTATAAAAGCTACCTCTTAAAAACTCAATATTAGAAAGTGTATAGGCAGGATTTCTACAATTCTATGAAAGGAACAAAGACTGGGGAGGGACTTGGAGGGCTCATCTCCTCCAGTCCCCTAGACTCAAGGCAGGACAAAAACATCCATCACAGGTGTGTATCTAAAAATTTCCAGTGATGGGGAGACAACAACTTCCCTAGGCAATTTATTCCTGTGCTTAACCACCCTGACAAGTTTTTTCCTGCCATCTACATTAAACCACCCTTGCTGCAGTTTGACCTGTTATCTTTAGAGCGTAAGGAGAACCAGTTTTCTCCTGCCTCTTTGTAAAAACATTTTATGTACTTAAACTGTTCATGTCCCCTCCCAGCCTTCTCTTCTCCAGACTAAACAAACCAAATCTACTATCTCACTGTGTCACAGGAACATAGGCTTTAGGAAGGATTGCTTTTATAGGAGATAACGGATCACATTTTAACCCTAAATGGTTTTAATAACATTAATATTGAGGGGTTAGGCAGTCTTCATAGAGGCCTTGCACACCTCAGTCCTGTAGGCATTTTGAACATTGTACCCACATTCCAAGACTGAAAAAAGGTAGGCATGCTGTGATATTTGAGGGGAAAAAAAAAAATTGTAAAAAAAACAGCCTGCTGCTGTACTTTTCTACCCAAACAGGCAGAGACAGAGCTTCCACTTTGCAGTTCAGAGTGGTTCTTCACAAAGCCAGTGCTCCTACTAGGAAGAGAGAACTTTTCTTGCACTGAAAGACAACTGTGGGGGCTGTCTGTATTGATAAGGAGAACTAGGGGAAAAGGTTTTGGTAAAGGTACAGGAGTACTTTTTGCAAGCAAATCAAAGTGCATGTGAAAAAAAGCCATTGATGCTAATAAAATAGGTAGCTTGTGTCCAGCAAGAATGGGAGGAGACAACTGTCAGCTCATATCATTTCTACTGCAAGGCAGAACATCCCGCTCGGTCAGAAGTAGTATTCTATGGGAAAACACAGTTCAACATTTCAATTCTTAACACACATTAAAACAATGAAAAATCACAGCAAATTAACTTTAACCATGAACCACCCTTCCAGTACATCCTTTGACACAGTACGTACTGCCTAATGTTTCTATTTCAGGGACTACCTATTCCCAAAACCCTCACCTCTGCAGTATTTGAGCATATCAGTCACAAGCACATTTCATCAGCGCTATTATCCCATTTACAGATGGGGAACTTGCCCACTGTGGTCTAGTGACTAACCCAAGTCACCTAGGATGACTGTGCTGAATTAGGAATTGAAGGCAGGTCACCGAGTCTCAGGCCAGTGCCCCATTCATCAGCTCATCTTTCCTACAAGAGTAGGGGTGATTTTTGGGGCAGGACATGGGGAAGAGCACTAAAAAATTAACTACTGCTCCCAGCTGCTGCTGTCTACTTGTGCGGGAACACAAGCACCAAGAGTGCAAGAGCACATAATCAGCCAACCTTCTCGCCTTCATTTTTACCCGAAAAGTGAAATGCAGCACAGTGATGCTTCCTGGCCATG
The DNA here is from genome assembly GCF_033958435.1 of Carettochelys insculpta. Classification (NCBI taxonomy): domain Eukaryota; kingdom Metazoa; phylum Chordata; order Testudines; family Carettochelyidae; genus Carettochelys; species Carettochelys insculpta. The sequence continues at coordinate 1,874,688 of NC_134141.1, forward strand.
TCACACCCCTACACCAACTGCAGCCAGCTGAGGAGTGAGCCTTCCAGCCCATGCTGTCATGCCACAGGTTTGGCCTCACACCGTGCAGCCCCCAGGTACAGCTCTCATCGCATCAACAGAGCAAACCGCTACGTGTCCTAGGAACCTGCTCCCCTGGCTCCACGACAGGCCCGACACACGGGATTCAGCACGGCTGAGCTCTGTGTCCTTCACTTCCACCGAGACAACGTCCCACGACAAAATGAAGGGCTGAAGTTACAGCACAAATTCATCAAGATTGAGGGGACGCAGTCAGCTGAGGCAAAGGGTAAGGTGCTCTCCAGACATACTTCTGAGGCACCAATCACCAGAGGCCTTAGTCTGAATGATCATTCTAACATGCTCTATCACCCCCTCGGGTTCTGAACACTAGGGCCTCATTCACTGATGCTACTAAGACAATTCATGTGCTCAAAGCTAGACACGTGCTTAACCACCCTCACTGAGGTGGGGCCTCTGTTCTCAGCTGATCGACTCTGGAGATTGACCAGGAGGAGGTTTGAAAGGGAGCCAATACATTGCAATTAATTTACCTTGGCTCAGAATCTATTTAGTGCACACGCAGCTGACAAGGTTTTCCCCTTTTCAATGCTCCAGCTATCACCCTGCTTTGCAATAGCTCAGCGCTGTGAGCAGTTTACTGAAGGTCAAAGGGTTTGACTTTCCCTTGCCTGGGGCTAGTTAGCTCCTTACATTAAATTCTTGCAAAGCACAAACCAGGCCAAGCTCACCAGGACAGAAATTCCTTGTCAGGTCTGTGCAGCAAACAGAACAGCTCCCTGCGCTAGCCTCTCGACTCCCCGGGCAGGAAGCGGAGTGTAGGAGAAGGTGCAGAGATGGCAACTTACTGCAGTTCTTCAGGGAAAGGAGAGGATGATCCGTAGGCAGTGGCTCCGGGCTTGTGACATCCAGACCAGCAGCTGCAATCTGGCCACTGACCAAAGCCTGGTAGAGGTCTTCCTGGCTCACCACTGCTCCCCTGAGAACACACAGGGTAAGCTCTGTCAGAGCCAGGTATTGTCACGAGCAAGCGAGACCAGCAGGGGACACAGTCACACACTCAAGACATCCCACAAGCTTCCATGGAACGACTCACCTGATGGAGCCTGAGGCAGGAACAATCATACCCGGGTGCAGTTGCTTTGTGCCTGTTGTTCCATACCACTAACAATCAGGTTCTGCTTAACTGCTCTCCCTGGGCTGTGCCGTGGGTCACCGTAATAGTCACTGTACACAGCCACAACCCTGGCTCCAGCCATCCCATTGCATCCAAATCCCATTTGGGCACAAACAGTTTGTAACCTTTAGCTGCGAGGCTCATGCAGCTGGGCCATGGCCAGCTCCCAGGCAGCACCTACCTTTGCTGATTACAGCCCCTCATTCCCATCCCTGGGAGCAAGGTCCCTTGTGTATTCCCACCAACACAACTACAGCTTTTCCAGCCTGGAGAACAGCCTCCACCACTTCCTCCCATGAAGGAGAGGACCCAAGATAGTGCAGCTTGTCAAGCGACAATAATCCCGGGACCTTCACCACACTCCACCCCGGGGCAAAAGAGTGATTTTTTGCACGCGTCTATTTATGTGGCAGAGTCACAGCATGCCACACTACATGCACCAGCTCAGAATGGCACCACAGGCCAATAACACCCCATGGAAATGGCAATTTCAGCATAATCCCCAGACACCCATAACCCTCATCTACCACCATTACCTGACTCCCTTTACACCTTGTTAACTCACAATCCAGACTTGTTTAAGAGGCCAGCGAAAGACTTTCACCTGCTTGTGTTGATAAACACAGATGTTTTCTTCATTCGGCTGAAGAAATCCTTGTTGCACATTCCTTTAGTGCCAGGAGTTAAGGAGCAGGTTACCACAACAAAGTCAGACTTCTCCGCTAGCTTGGTGAGTGGGACTGTGGGGGGAGGGGAACCACAAAACACACATCACAAGTTTTGTTGGCAGGTCTAGTTTATTTTTCCTAGTCTGGGAACTATCCCAGGTCCCTTATGCAGTCATCAATCAGTGACTATTGCTTCAAGAAGACCTTGCTAACCTCGTCCCTGTGACTGGGAAAGACCACAGTCGCCAAACCCCAAAAAGGCAACATATGGACAAGGTGCCATTTTAAAGGACTTTTTAAAAAATAAATAGTAGATAAGGTTTCATCAAGCAAATGAGGAAATTTACTTGTGCTTAGCAATGCAGCCTACCAGCCCAGAGGGGGTTGCATTGTGCATTTCAGGTGTGGTACATATTAGCAAAATGTTAGCATGATAATTTAAACAAACATAAGTTCGGTGAGGCCTGAAGACATATTTGACAACTCTTTCAGCTTTTCTCCAAGGAAGGGAGGACAGGAATATGCAGAATTCATTGGAATTTGCAAACAGATTGACCCCAATGGAAACTGATTCTTTTGGAACTGTTTACTTTTCAAACCCATAAGTCACAGCTGGGCCGCAGCTTAGGACACTGCAGGACAGAGTCGAGCCATGAGCCTGAGCACACAGCAAGGCACAGGACAGAGAAAGTACATTTTATCAGTAGGAAGAAGTGCTATGAAATGTGAAGGGTGTCTCGTTTGGGAATTGACAGAGATCTGGGATGAAATCTTGGCCCCACTGAAGACAATGGGAAGCAGACTGCACTCATGACAGTGTCACCACTTTCAGTGAGTAACATACTAAATGTGCTTGTGTTCTGCAGTTAGCCAGCCTTCGTAATAATTCAGCACTGCTACATGTGCTAGAGGACTCCTGCTACTTTCCCATCGCCAAACAGAAGGACAAGACCTTCCCTGCATCAGCTCATTTGGACTGTTTGTTATTCTGCGCTTAGGAAGAAAGTTTTGTTTCCACAGGTGTCTTACCAACTTCATTTACATCTCTTACCAAACTCCGCTTGAAACTCTGCAGCGTTCTCTGGCTTTGGGCGACTTCCCGTGTACAAGAATTTCTTGACCCCAAATGGCTTTAGCCGGCGTGCCACTGCCAGTCCTAGAACCAAGAGGAGGCCATGTCTCTGGACACTGAGATGGCGGGGCTGGTGGAAGCAGACCATTAACCTGACAATTTGACAGCCCAAGCCAGAGCGTATTACTCCTGCATCTTTCACCAAGGCCACAGGATGGATTCACTGTTCACTCAATTGCAATGAAACCTGCCATTTTCATTAAGAGGTCATTCTGAATTCCCCAGCTAGAATTGTCACTGAGGTTTCCCATTCATTTTAGAGGCACCATGCTCTCTCATTCACTCTGTGGGATGCAAAGGAGCCTTTGATTAGTGAAGCAGTGGCAGCAAAGGAAATGACAGGACATTAAATCTGAAGCAAAGTTCAAGAGAGAAAATTTAAGGGAGGGAAAAAAAATCCTCTGACCAACTCCCCAAGCTAATGGGTAAGCCAGCATGCCCTCCTGCCCTGGACTTTGGGGCATTTGTTTAACTGAAATACAGCAAGAGAAAGTCCAGTTTGCTTTAGGAGTCAGGTAAGGTGGAAACACGTGGATGTTTTACAGCCTGAAGTCTATGCCTGATTGGAACAGCACACTGATTGGTAGGACAGGGAGATTGATTCCTGCTTCGTCAGCCTCTGGCTCCTGGGGGTAGGGGATGGGAAGGGCAGGTGAATGGCAGAACATTGGTTTGAATGTCCTCCCCTCTCGTTTTATTTTGCAGTTTCTGGGAGCACGCCAGCACTGCTACCATGGGGCACAGACACCAAGTTAAACACAGAACCATGAGCATAACCAAGCACAATCACTCATTAGCTCTCTACTAACAAGTGAGAGCATAAACATCTGCTCAGCAGAAGCACGAGGCTATGTCTATACTACATGATAAAGTTGAATTTAAGGCAGTTAACTTGATATTACAAGTCACTGCTTTCACTGTAAATACCATTAGCTTGATTTTAGGGAGCATTAAGATCGATACCATAACGTCGTCGAAAGCAGCTGGGTGTAGTGTCAAGTTCAAATTTAAAAGTTTGAATAAAGGTCAGTGTGGAAGCACCATGTCTTAAAAACCAAATTTATTAGCCTCCAGAAGTATCCCATATGTAGCCCACAAAGGTACATGATTAGCCGCTATGTATGGGCGCTTCCAACTCCCTGCTCTCTGGGTGCGCAGGAAGTAGGTCACAGGAAGCCCATGAATTTGAATTAATCACCAGCAAGCCCAGGAAATGAAACCATTGCCCAGAAGCTAAAATTTCTTTTACCCATCACACTGCACTGCATTGGTAGCCATTGCATAAGTAACCATCTCTTGCAATCAAGAGCACTCAGGGTAGTAGTCTACTTAGTTCTCAGGGTCATAAGAGAGCTCCAGCATGGAGCCATCAGGAAATTCTGGATATTCTTGCAGTTTGGGGAGATGAGTCAGTGGCAAGCAGACTTCGAGTGTCCAAGAGAAATGCAGACCTATTTGAGAAGATGTTGCATGGTATGCTTGCCAGAGGTTACTCCCAGGACTCTATGCAATTCTGGGTGAAGGTGAAAGAACGCCAGCAGGCATTATCACAAGGTCCAGGAAGCCAACCGGTGGTCTGGGTCATCTCCAAAGACCTGCCACTATTATGAACAGCTGCACGTGCTTCTTGGGGGGGGGACCCAACAAGGTTGCCCCTTCTGAATTTCAACTATTCTCAAGACCCTAGTCCGGAGTGAGCCGAGAGGAGCTCGGGTTCCAAGAAGACGAGGCCAATGGAGAGGAAAACAAGAACAACCAGCAGGGGCCTGAGGAAGCTGTTCCCAGTGGGCCAGAGCTCTTCACCACAGACATGGAGCCAGTCACCTCTACGCCCGTCGCCACCACACTGGTCCCTGAGCCTCCGGGGCCCAGCTGTCCTGGTGGGTATTTTTTTTTGAATGCTACAAGTAGGTTGCAACTGGATACAGGTATAGGTATGCATATGAGTGTAGGTCTTCTGTGGATCTGCGCTCCTCAGAACAGTGTGTTAATATTTCTGGGTATGGAGCGCTTATTCTTTTTGGAGATCTCCAGGAAGGCCTCATCCAAGTACTCTTGTATCTTTTGCACAAGGTTTTTGGGCAGGACTGACTGATTGCAGCTACCACAGTAGCACACTTTTCCAGGCCAGGCAACCAGTTAGAGATCTGGTATCATGGCACCACACAGCATTTTGGCAAATTTTCCAGGCTTGTGCTTACACTACCTGCTATTCTTAGGAGGGCGATGTCTTCTTTGGCAGCCTAAAGAAGCATGGGAATTTGGATTGGATCTCTTTGCAATGCTCCCTGCCCTTTTACATTTCCCTGGAGCGCACTGCCACACCACACAGCTGACGGGCGCTCCATCTTCCCCCCCTGCACAGCTGGCAGGCTCTCTGGGCCTTCTCAACCCCACTTTCCCTTCCCCCCACATATTTCTTTTCACTTTACAGGGATCCATCCCCACCCAGCCATCCATGTGGCTGGAATCAAACCCTTCCCCCTCACCATGCAGCTGCCAGGCTCTGTGGACCCTGGTCCTGCACACCAGCATGTCCAGCACTGGCTTTTCTTGCTTTACATGGCCTTTTCCCAATGAGGGTTGCTCCAGGGACTGCTGAGAAACTTTCCCATAGCATATAGCTGGAAAAACTCCACGCTTCCTGCATTTCTTTTCACTTTACAGGGATCCCTCCCCAACAGCGGCTGGAATCGAAAACTCCCCCTTGCCCATTCATTCCATGGATAACTGCTTTGTGTGAATTGTATCTCAGTTTTGACCTTCACTTTCCAGCAGGCATCCCCGGTGTGGATGACAGGGCGAGGAAGCATGAAAGGTCCAAGGAGGACCTTACCTTACAGTGCATGGAGCGGGCTCAAGCAGAAACTGCTGAGAGCAAAAGGGACAAAGTACAGTAGAGGCCAACTATGCCTGAGTTCAGGAGAGAGCAAATGGCGCACCTGAAGGAGGACAAACCAAAGCTCATAACGGCAATGGGTGACCAAACTGGAGCTGCAGGGGGACTCCCTACACAGCACTGCAGGAACTGGTCCATGCCACCCGGACTTCCCTCAATACAGGTTGCTCATCGCCCGTCATTGTGGTCCCCAAACATGAGGAGGGAGAACAAGGACAGTCTGCCACTAAACCCCCAAGAGTCACTGCAAAAGGCTATTCCACTACCCTTGACACCCCTACTTTTCCCTGCTGCTTAATCCTCTCCTCCCCACAAATAAACCTGTGTAGGAAAAAAATCACATTGTGGTTGTCATCAAAAGAATGTTTTATTTGGGGGGACTCATGTGGTGGAGAGAGCCGATAGCACAGCTGTCCGCCACTACACCAAGGTCCGCAGAGGACTCCCAGCAGGGGTGGAGAGGGCCAAGAGCATTAGTTTCACAAAGGTTCAAATGGATCAATAGGCACCTGAACCTCGCTTTTAAATGGCCAAAGGCACATTTCCCCCCACCCCCACACTGCACTTGCTGAGTCTTATATTGAAGTTATCCTTGCTGTCGTCCAGGGCACCAGTGCATGGTTTCGTGATGCAAGGAAGTGGAGGGTAAGCAGGGTCACCCAGTATTATTAGAGGTAGCTCCATGTTGCCAATCTTGATTTTCCAGTCTGGGGAAAAAAGTCCCATCCAGGAGCTTTCTGTACAGACCAGAATTTCTGAAGCTGCATGCATCATGAACCTTCCCTGACCAGCCCATGCTAATGTCAGTGGAACAACCTTTGTGATCTACCAATGCTTGCAACACCATCGAGAAGTACTGCTTTCTGTTTAAATACTCAGAGGCCAGGTGGTCCAGGGCCATGATGGGGATGTGTGTGTCATCTATTGCCCCACTGCAGTTAGGAAACCCCACGGCAGCAAAGCCATCCATTGTAGCAGACCCTCAAGATACGTGCACTCGAGTTGTGCATATCTTGCATTAATGCAACTAAGTGGCAGAGAAACTGACCAGTGCTGCTGTGCTGGTCAGTTTCCCAGCTCTTGTCAGGGGCTGCAGCTGACTTGGCTGCTGCCATTGACAGGAGTGGAGGAACTGCTCATCAGGGATGCCAGCCTGACTCTCGCTGCCCCTGACAGGAGTGGCTTCCCCATTCCGTTCCCTGTTTCCCATTCCTCTCAGGGGCAGCAGCCTCCCTTCTCCTGTCAGGGCCCACCAGAGTCAGGCTGCTGCCTCTGACAGGATCAGGGAAACTGACCAACACGCTGGTCACTTTCCTGGCTCCAGCAAGTGGTGGGCAGCTGGGAATCAAGCAGAAGCTTGGCTCCCTGCTCCCCTCCTCTTGCAGCACTGGGTTAGGGTTCGCACTCTTGGCTGCTGCCCCTGACAGGAGTGGGGAAACCTATCCGTGGTGCCAGCCGAGGGTCAAACAGCCACCCCTGAGAGGAGCAGGGAAACCACTTCTGTCAGGGGCAGCAGCCTGACTCTTGGCTGCCACCCGAGAGAAGCAGGGTGGCAGAGCCAAGAGTCAGGCTGCTACACCTGCCAGAAGCTGGGACACTGACCAGAGCTGGTCAGTTTCCCATCCTGTGAGGATAGGCAGTCCAGAGCCAGGCTTTTGGCTGCCCTCACTCACAGGAAACGGACCTGCGCTGCTGCGCAGGTCAGTTTCCTGGCTCCCCCAAGTTGCATAAATTTTGACTTATGCAGAGTTGCGCAAGAATGCAAGCCCCACATACGTTGGGGGTCTTCTGTATGGCCTATACATTTCCCAGGGTCACGGTCCTCCTCAGGAGATGCCGAAAGGTTGCACTGGCTACCTGCACCACCACAGCCCCCACTGTAGATCTGCCCACCCCAAATTGATTTACCACTGACGAGTAACCCTCTGGCATTGCAAACTTCCACAGAGCGATTCCTACCCGCTTCGGAGCTGTTAAAGCCGGCCTCGTTCTTGTGTTGCTGCGCTTCAGGGAGGGGTCCAGCAAATCTCAGAGTTCCATAAAAGTGGACTTGCACATGTGACAGTTCTGCACCCACTGCTGATCGTCCCAGGACTCTGAAACAATGTGGTCCCCCCAGTGTGTGCTGCTTTCACGAGTCCAAAGCCGCCACTCCACTGTCAGCCATGCATCCAGGGCAGCCAGCATTTCTTAGCTCTTCGACTGCAGTTGAGTGATTTCCTCGTCAAAATCATCATCATCATCATCATCCTGCTCAACCATCATCTCCCTTTGTAGTCAACAGAAAAATTGCTTGACAGTCTGGGAAGTTGCCATAGTGGTCTGCGCAATGACCTAAAAAGCACTCGAGGATCCATGCTTGCGCTAGCGCTGTGCTGGAGAAAATGGCACAATCTCCCATTTGTTTTTGCACGGTTAGTGGGTGCTCTGAACTCTGGGACAGAGCTTGGCATTCTGGGATAGTGACATCAAACACCCACAAGCAACTGTGGCAATTTTTTTCCCCACAGCTCATTGGTACAAAACTCCCAGCAAGCAACAGGGCTAAGGCACTGTGGGATAGGTACCCACAATGCATTTTTCATGCAGTCAAACTTGGACAAGATGGTAACTCGACGCAGAGGATCAGTAGGTCAAATTTCCGGAACATTTGAGGACACAAATTCAAATTCATAAAAACAAGGTTAAAAAAATCGAATTTACTAAAAGTCAATTTTATTTTGTAGTGTAGACGTGGCCTGACTGAGGTTATTTTAATAGTCAAACATTCTAGTCCAAGGTGGCCAACCCATGGCTCTTTGAGCAATGAAATGCTGCTCCGCGGGGAATGCTCACCACCACCCCACACATGCACCCTAGTGCTGGGTGGGAGAAGCACATGTCAGTGGTGGCAGAGGCAGGGGTGGTGGCTCCAGTGAGTCACCAGCATTGGGTTAGAGTCGGGGTGGGAGGTGCCTGGCTCTGGGTGAGGGAAGGGAGATTGCATTAGAATGTGGGGCTGGGGGTGCCTGGCTGGTGGGAGTGGGGTGGGTGCATGGGGTTAGGGCAGGAGGGATGGGGGTGTCTGGCTCTGGAGGAGGGCATTGAGCCACATATTATATATCTATATGTGGACCTCTTTTCTCTCCTCCCTGGGTTACTCTGGGAAAGACAAGGGGTTCCATATTGCTCTCTGTAGAGATGTAAAAATAAGTATATAATATGTGGCTCTTTGCACGCTAGCCACAGCTGTTTTGATGGCTCTTAGTCTCTAACTGGTTGGCCACCACTGCTCTAGTCTATAAAGCTAGTTGTCCCATGCTCATTACCACAGTAGCTGAACACCTTCTGCTAGTGCATTAACACCTGGCCCATCCCTGTTCTCTCATCCCTTCCTAGGGAAAGAAGTGTGTGCAGTGATGGGTCTTCTTTTGGATTACAAAATTCTCACCTATATAATCTCTTACACACCCATACTGCTATCAAAACAAAAAGCAGTCAAGTAGCACTTTAAAGACTAACAAAATAATTTATTAGGTGATGAGCTTTCATGGGACAGACCCACTTCTTCAGACCATAGCCAGACCAGAATAGACTCAATATTTAAGGCACAGAGAACCAAAAACAATAATCAAAGTTGACAAATCAGAAAAAAAATGATCAAGGTGAGCAAATCAGAGAGCAGAGGGGTAGAAGCGGGGGTGGGGGAGGAAGGTCAAGAATTAGATTAAGCCAAGTATGCAAACAAGCCCCTACAGTGACTCAGAAAATTCCCATCCCGGTTCAAACCACATGTTAATGTGCCGAATTTGAATATAAAAGACAGCTCAGCTGTCTCCCTTTGAATAGTGGTCTGAAATTTTTCTTCAGTAACACGCAAACTCTTAAGTCATTAACAGAATGGCCCACTCCATTAAAATGTAGACTAACCGGTTTGTGGATCTGGAGTGTTTTTATGTCTGTTTTGTGTCCGTTAATTCTTTGTGTAAGGGATCGAGCTGTGTCAGTCAATAGCGCTCATGTTATTCGGAGAGAAAGAGTAGTGGAGTTCTACACAGTACAACACACTTACCTATTCTCCCCAGCCCTATGATGCCAACGGTGCTGCCAGACAGCCCGTACCCACACATCCACAGAGGCTTCCACGATGTCCAACCACCGCTACCAAAGGAAGCAAAATACAAGCAGACGTTAGACAGATTCCACGTTCCAGGCTGGCGTTCTGTCTGGATACAGATCCAACAAACTGCCACTGGCACAAATCCTCCAACTGCCTGTGTCGCAAACACAGAGGTGGAAATGACTGAGCATCTTAGCAACAGAAACAAACAAGTAGGGGTGGTGCTAAAATGCAGCGGCAGGCTCAGTAATGTTCCTGCTTTAAGTCACCTTTAGCATTAATTAGAGCAGCCTCATGCCTGATCTAACTTTTATTCCACTCCCTGTGGCCCCTGGGCACAGGGAGCAGTCACTGTGCAGCGAACTCTGGGCATACACCCAATGTACTTCCTAAATCAGGAGCAGGGCCCTTCCATTGCACTCTTCTGGCCAGGGAGGCCCCACGCACAGCGCAGGGGGTGTGCAAGGATGCCATTTTCACCTACTCTAAGGCCACTTTGTGCTGCCAGACACACTCTGTCTGGATCACTGCTCAAGCACACACAGCCAGGCCTTAGATTTTGGACTTTTAGTAAGTGGGGCAAGACCACTGCATTCCACTGACTGGGTTCATGACATGCAGGCTGACGTTGAGCTCAGCGAGCCCCGTGCAAATCCACAGGAACGGTAACTGCAGCAGTTGAGCGTCTCCAGGGCAGGACTGCCTTTTGCCTGGGTGCAGTCAGGTTCAGGACTGACCGCTCACACCTGCTATGGAATGATTCCCGACCCACACGGGCACTGCACAGCTCAGAATCCAGCCCTAAATACTCACTTCTTCACTTCCTCCACTGCCTCTAGCAGCCTGCGACACGTGGCTAAGAGCAAGGCCACCGAGAGCTCAGCCGTGGCATCAGTCAGGATGTCCGGGGTGTATCCCACACGGATTCCACTGCAAGTCAAACGCAGCAGTTCAGTCCTCAGGTGTTAGCACGCAAAACAGCAGTTTGCTCTCTCGTTTACATTTGGAGGGACCCCGGTTTGGGATGCACTTAATACTGCTAGGCATTCTCTCTACACAGGCTCGTCTATCATCATCTTGTCAGAGCACCCAGCAAACAATTAATACTAATTGATCCTCACAACCCTGCTGGAAGATCAGGCAGTACTCTTGTTCCCATTGCTCAGACAGTGACTTGAGGCACAATGAGACAGAGGATCACCTTTTAAAATTTATCTCGATGCGGAAGACGGAGACAAGTGCCATGTGGGATCCTTTAAAAAAGTCTGTCTGTCCCTCATGGCAGATTCTCAAAGGTATTTCGGTTCCATTAAAATCAATGGGAGTTAGAAACGTACCTACTTTTGAAGAGCTGGCGCTAAGTGGCTTTCCCAGAGCTGGGACCCAAACCGACCTTTCCCAAGTCCCAATACAATGCCTTCACCCTGAGATGACCCAGCCTTTGTTCCATCTAGTTTTTCCTCAATCAACCAACCATTCTCAGCTCTGTTCACCCAAGAGAATGGCGGAAAACAGTGGAAGAAAATGCATCCCATGGTTAAGAGCAGGCAAAGGAGTAAATAAATACCGCTTTTTAATTTCTTCTAGATCCAGATGGTCTACGCCCACAGACAACGTGCTGATTATTTTAAGGTTGGGCCCTGCAAAACATGAAGATAACTCTCAAAATCTGCAGAGCTTAAAAAGAAAGAAACACAACAATGGAACAATGAAAGCTAAAAATGTTTTACAATTACTGGTTTGTAATTGTCCGAACCTTGGGACCAGACAACAGTGACTAGAACCACCTGACAGGTCCGAAACTGAAGGGAGTTAGTCAAAACAAAATGCTGCTTTTTCAGGTAGCTGACTCTGGACATTTGACAAGGTTTTGTGTATAGTTAGTTTCATTTTTTCCCCTTCACTGACATTCACAGTTACACCACAAGGACCATTATGGCCATCTGCTCTGATTTCCTGTTAACACAGGGTAGGGAACAGCACCCAGTCATTTCTGCATGAAGCTCATAGCTAAAAAACACCTTGTAAATATCAACTGGGAAGCAGTAAAACCCTTATGTCTTTTATAGGAATTTAACCCAAAATCAGGAGATACTATTTAGAGGGTTTGTCAAAAGGATTTTTTTTAATTGCCAAAAATCATCAGTGAAAGTTGTCAGCGTCCATTTAAGGATAAATCTGTTTAAAGATGCTGCATCTGTATCTCTAACTTCTTCTCATTCCCTGGGATGCGAATAAGTTGTTCCTTAGTGGCCATTTTCTGGGGAACTCTCCGCAAAGCAGAGAAGTTTCTTCTTGCAAGGAAAAAATGCTCACCCAACTGGGACTAACCAGGACTCCTGGCTAGCGAAGTTCATTGTATGCTGCGTTTCAGGCCAGCAGACACTGGGAAGCTAGACACCCATCTTCATGTCTTACACCTTGGTGCCCTCCCAATGGAGGGACTCAGCATGATGTGGCATTGAAGTGGGTTCCTTTTAAGGCGTGACAGCAAAGGAAGTCTTAGCCAATGCACTTCCCGGGGGCGTTGCGGGAAGACACCAGCACTGAGATCTGGGCAGCCTGGATACAATTCGGTATGTCCTCTCTGTCCCCGATGACAAAGGATCAGCTAGGGCTGTTCATGGGAGAGCTGCTGCCAGACCCACCTGCTGCATCAAGGACCTCTTTGTCCACACGGTCAGACAAGACACAGAGCAGGCCGTGTTTCCCTGCCACACCCGCCAGCAATTCCGAGCGCGGGATAGGTTCGTCTGAATCCCATTGCTGGATGCTGCAGCTACAAGGATATAGGAAAGTCAGTATCAAGCACAAGAGACCCCCTTAGAGCCAAGGACCTGGGGAAGTACACAGGGTTGGACTGGGCTTGCCAAGGGATACGGCACAGTGGAGTGAGAAACACTCTGGTTTTAGGCCTGTAGATTAGGGTCCCTCCTTTCCTCCCTTGGGAGTTTCCCTTTCACAGCTCAAGACCGTGGCATGTAGTTGCTCAAACACAGCCACAAAAGGCCCAGTGGGGCACATGCAAACCACCTGTGGACTGGCACACAACAGGCCCGGCACTTTTCTTTCCACAACCGCAGCTGCAGGAGGAGGAAGAGGGGCAGCAGAACCTCTCCATGCACAGAGCATTCACCCTACAATCCCGACAACGCACACGTGTGGGGACTCACAGCCTGAGCGTTCAACTTGTTCAGATCATGTCTGAAACCTGCCTTGGCTGGTCTCACTTTCCATGGGCTGGCTAACGTGGCAGCTCCAAATGGTACAGACATTGGGCTCTGTGCTGAGAAACAACCCAGCCTTCCAGGATCCCCGCAGCAGGACCTTTCTGTCCTGCAGGTGCAGGTGCAGACCTGACCTCCCCGTAGCCTGTGCCCAGTTCACCCTTCCACACTTTTAAAAAGCAATTGACATTTTCCTCGGGTGGGAGCTTGCGCTCTAAGCTCTCATACGGCTCCCCCCTCACTGGAGCATTGGAGCAGCAGTGAATCTGTCTCCACAGCCCCCGCCTGTGGCAGGGAAGTATGAGTAGTGACACTGTACTGCTAGGAAGACGAAGGCAGGCAGATGAAGCAGCTACTCCAAGGTCACACAGGGCAGGCGGCATCCCTAGCCCAATTCTCCACCACCTGCTGAAGACCTCGTTGCGAGTGCTGCTCAGTACACTTTCAGGGGGTGTTTTTCTGCGCTCAGGCAGCCTGGGTGTCCAAGGAGTGCTCCGTGAACACATCACTGCAAAGCAGTTTGGGGCCTACAACTTATCAGAAGGCCTGGAACGCTGCCGGGAACTGAAACAAAGGGGCCATACAACCGCTCGCTGTCTGGGGGGCAGCACTGCATTTCCGCAGCGCCAGTAACTGATCTTTTGCAGTATGTGAAAGTTCCTTGTTTTCTCAAAGAGCCAGCACAGGCCCGAAACACCCTAATGCACTTTAGCACAGTCAATGACTGATGGTGCTGAGCTATCAGAACTTGTGGCCAGGAGAAGGGTGAGCCGCTGCACAGCTGGCGGGCGTGGGGGGAAGGTTTATTCTTTTAAGGCCCTGTTTGCCCTTTTGCTCTGCACAGACAAACTTGCAGCGGGGGTGGAAGAGGGGAGAGTCAGCTGGAGATAGAAAACCAGGTTTCAGTGCAAATTCTGGTTTGGTTTCTGACTGTGTTGCCTGGGAAGTACTAGAAGGTCAGTGGATGAGCTGAGAAAGTGCTTACACCTACAGTGTCAAACTAAGGTTAAATAGTTCAGCTTGTAGCTGAGAGACAGGAGGGATACAGCAGACCTTCCTCTCCCCCACTGACATCAGGGGCACAACCTCCACTGACTTCCTGGTGCAAAACACAGGCCCTGGTCCTACGAACACCTAGGCATGGCATTAATGTTGTGGACATGAGTAATTTCAGTGGGGTCCGGTGGATTAGCCAGGTGCATAAAATCGAGGCTATACACCACTGCTTCCACAGCTGGGAGTGCAGCCGGCTCTACTGCATACACAGGTTAGGTAGTTTCGTCTGAACTTTCATCTCATGCAGTCAGAGGCACAGCCCAGCGTGGGAGATCAGCAGCTTACAAAATCCTCCTGCGTTTAAAAAAAGGCAAAGTCCTTTCAAGTCACAGGAAGGTGAAAAGAGGGCCCTGGGCAAATGCTTCGAAAGTGCTGCAAATCCTGAAATCAAGGGGAGTTAGGTGCTTAACTACCTGTGAGGATCTAAGTGATTTAGGAGCCCGACTCCTAGTGAAAGTCAGTGGGCCTCGGCTGCTTCAAAGGACGTTTTCAAAAATGCCTAACACAAGACCAGCACAGGAGTTCGTCTCCTTCCCTTGAATACAAACCAGCCCTCACCACCCGCCCCCAAACCCTGCTGGCAGCCTGAGGTTGTCATGGGAGGGGTGAGACAAGACCCTGCAGTACAGGAAGTGGCACTACAGGCTCTAATCCAGCACCCCGGGGACCGAACTGTGCCGGAGCGCAGCCGCTCGATGCAGACGAGCCCACGACCCGCATTCGCACTGCTCCCTGGGCGCCCGGGAGCCACGTGGCGGCAAGCGGCGGCGACGCAGCAGCCCAGCACAGAGCCAGGCCCGCCGGCTGGAAACCAGCTCGCTGGGCCCGCGGGAACGTGCCCGCGCTCACGGCAGGCGAGAGCGGCTCCCCTGTACAGCGCGCCCCGCAAGCGAGCCCGTGCGTTGCCCAGCGCCCCGCAGCAGAGGCATTGCCGGGTCCCCATCTCGCTCCGCCGCGGGAGCCTGTCGCTAGAGCCCCCCGCTGCCGCGTACAGCGCCCTGCACACGGACACCAGCGGCGCCGGGCTCTGCGGGCCCGGGCCCGGGCCCGGGCCCGGCCCGGCCTTGCCCCCGCCTCCCGGCAGCGCCTGCTCAGCCCCGCTCCGGATCCAGCCCTGCCCCGGGGCCCCCGCGCCGCTCACCCGCCGGCCGCGGCTAGCAGCGCCGCCCCCTCGCGGGGCAGCCGCCTGCTGACAAACGCCTGCATCGCCCGCCGCCAGCCCCAGCGCCGCCAGAGCGGGGCGGAGCGACGGGCCGCTTCCCCTGGGCGGCGCCGGGCTGCAGCGCCCCGCCCCGCTCCGCGCCGCGCCGGGGGGCCCCCTTGGCTGCGCGCCCAGTGCTCAGTACGTACCCTGGGTCAGAGCCCAGGGAAGGAGAGGTTGGCGGGGGTCCCGCTCTGCAGGGGCAGGACGCTCAAGGCCAACACTGCCATTCTGGCAGCCCCAGAGTTTCACTAGTGGTGCGGCCACATTGGTCTGTCTCAGCAAAAACAAGGAGACACATCTGACCAAGTGGTTACACCCAGAGAAATGTGTTTGTCTTTCAGGTGCCACGCAGGACCCCTTGTTGTCTTCACTCAGGCCAGCAATCCAGGCAGCAGTTGCTCTCACCCCTGTCAGGAGAGGCTCTGCTGTTTACCTCCAGGGAAAACACTGGGGGATGCAGAAACTGCACAGTACCATAAAGTTATAAGGGACCCCAGTGGGACTGCTCCAGCATCCAGAGCATGCACGGATGGGCTGCAGGACTTGTAGAGGAATTTTCCACCACTAGAAAGGATTATACACTTGAGTAGGTACATTATAGGTTAGCTGTTTGTTTTTTCCTCTGCAACAGCAGGGCTAGGCCTGAGACAGGTTATCAGACCACGTCAGTGTTTCACGCATTAAAGCTGACTTCCCCAGGGAGCTGCAAACAAGTCAAGAGGGAATGGGAAAAAAATGTGTTTCTTAATATCATCCTCATTTTCAGGCGCAGGCTGTGAAAGCTGGTGCAGCTTTCTTACACGCAGCCATGATGGGTCAGCAGGTGGTACTGTCTCAGAGCGCAGCAGCCCACAGTGAGCGACTGCTGAAGCTTGCTTCCAATGCAGTCCTAGGCAGTGGTCTGGTGCATGCATTCATGGTGCATCTGCTGATATGTGAGCAGCAAGGCATGTGCTTCTAAAGCCAGAGTTTGGCCCGCTAAATGCAGGCCCCATTGAATTCCAAGTGCTGTTAGGAGCTGCTCACCTTCTTCCAGGAGCAGCCCCACACTTTACAGAGTGGGGATGAGGAGTACAAGACAGGGCAGACTTTGCTTCTATAGAACTCGCTAATGGACAAATTGAGCTCTTAGCAGCAGCAGTATAACTCAGAGTTGTGGCCAGCGCTTCCGTGGAGTTACTCTGGATTCACCCTGTTGCCAGCGAGCTCAGGCTCTGTCCCCCAGGAGCCTACCTAAGTAACCAGACTTTTGTAGCTATTCAGCTTCTTCATGAATTGCTTTTTTGGTAATGAAGAAAGTGCCCTCGTCATAAAGGTGTGTCAACTCTTTCTTTCCTCCACATTCAGCAGAGAAATATTCATTCCACGTTTCACGTCTTCAGAGTTACTAATGATGATTTTGCTATTTGTGTCTATTAATGGACTGCTATTTTGCTCAGAATTGTTCTCATTATTAATATACTAAAAAACAAAACAAAACAAAAACCCTCTCCGTCAAGTTATCTTTAAATCTGCTGTCCGCGGATAACTTGAGTGTTTCCATAGTGTAGTGGTTACCCTATTGTGTTTCACCAGGAGGGTGGTGAAGCACTGGAATGCGTTACCGCGGGAGGGGGTTTTTACGTCCTGAATTGATGGAGTCCTGGCTGGGCTGATTTAGGTGGGGTTGGTCCTGCGATGGGCAGAAGGCTGAGCTCGATGGCCTCCTGAGGTCCCTTCCAGCCCTCGGTATCTATGATGCTGTGAAACAAGCAAGTAGCAGGCAGGCTGGCAGCCACCCCCCATGACGTAGCCTGCGGTGAGAGAGGTGTGATTGGATTGCTGAGCCGTCTGTTTACTTCCTGCACAATGTGGCCCAGTGCAGAGCCGGCTCCTCCAGGGAACAGCCTGGGGCTCAGCTGGCACTTCCAGCCTGGCGGTCGGGAGCAGCAGTGCCGAAGCCCTTGATGCAAGCAGAGCTCTGCCCGCCCTCAGAGAGGGCCAGAGGAGATGTAGATCTGGTTGGGGAAGGGAGGGGCTGGAATCACCCCAGCCTGCAGTGAGCCAGGGCTGGCTGAAGCCACAGAGCGGCGTGCCTTGGAGCTCAGGGCAGAGAGGGTGCTGTGGAGAGAGGAGGCGCTCCGTGGGGATAGCACAGCTAACAGGCCAGCCTGCCAGAGAAACCCGCATCACACAGCCATGCTGTCGGAGGCCTTTGTGTTGTCAGCGTTCCGCCCAGCATGCAATGCAGCTCATCCCCCTCTCTGCAGCAGACGCTGCCTCCTTGGAACCCCACCCAGGGGTTGAAATCTCCCCTGGCCACCTGCTCCTGGCTTGTGACACTAACACAGACGTGACACGTGCCCTCCCTGTCTTCCCTCCTTCCTATCTCCCTAATGAGCATCCTTCTCCTGCCCAGCAGCCCCAGGCCCCTTTCACCTGCCTTTGCACAGGGTCTGCAATGCGCTCGCCCGCAGGGTCTGTGAAGTGCAGCATGTTCAGCACTGATAGCAGGGCGAGCTGGGGCCAGCGGGGCGTGGAGATGGCATTCAGGGATGGAGGCCTCAAGAGGCGCCCAAGGTTTGTTTTGACTCATACATAAGCACCCCAGAATGAGACGTGTCGCTGAAGCTTATCTGGCCTTGTCCCGCCCCGAGCTCTGTCCCCAGCAAACCTTCTGGCCCTCTTTACTCCATCCCCCTGGCACAGTTCAGACTATCTCCTGCACTGACCTGTCATTCTGCTGCTAGTTCCCTCCTCTCTCTGGCCTCAACAAGCTCCTGTCAGATACCTGTCCATCCTACCAGAGCCCATCCTCATCTGGGCTCCGACCCTGGAAATACTCAAAGAAGGTTCACCAGGACTAGGCTGTGGAGCATTTAAGAAGGATCTTAAATCCACTGGATTTCTAGCTAGAGGCTACAAGCTGTGGAAGGTACATGTTGTTCTTCATCAGCTAACGTTCTGGCTACCACAAATGAACAATTGGCCACCAGAAGTTGCCTTTGGATAACCTAATGGATTAGGTTAGGCTGGGAGGTTGGGTGAAACCTCACTGAAGCTGGTGGCTGTAATCTCTTTTGTTCAGGATAAATGCAAGAAACAGCAAAGCTCCTTTGTGGAACCAGGTGTCTGAAACAACAGGAGTCATGTCACGTGTGCGTGCGTGTGGATGAGAGAGAGCAAGAGACACACAACAGAAGGACCAAAGATGCTCCAGATGTAGCCAGAGAAGCTCTGGTAGCAGGACTGAGAGGAAAAAGCGGAGTGCGCTTTCGGGCTGAAAGAGGCTGGCAACTGGAGCAAAAGAACGATCTGTCCCGCCCTGCCGGCCATTAAACCCATCCAATTTGGTTCTATTATTTCAGTGGGGGCGGGGCAGGGAGCCACAAAAGGAGTCAGTGGCAGCAGTGCCCAGAGCTGCAAGTGGCTCCTACAGAGATGAATTCAGCTCCGGAGCCACAGGTTGCCGACTCCTGGACCAGGGCTGTGGACCAAAGAGAGGACTTGTAAGGAACATGAATCTCCCCACGTGAGTGGCAGGTCATGGGGACATCAGCCCATCAAAGGGTTTATCCTGCTTGTGGGCTGGTCACCAGTGCAACACAGCTTGTTCCCTTCCTCAGGTGAGCAGTCCCAGGGAAGACAGCAAGGTCACTTGCATGAGACAAGAGAAGCAGGAGTGGGTCACCGAGCTCTGCTTAGGGGTGGAGTGGGTTGAATAATCAGTTTGTCTTGATTTAGCTGGTTGAGATGGGCTCTGCGTTCCAGTCCCAGGTTCACCTCGCTCAGTAAAACTATCTGTCCAGTTTACACTCCGATGTCACAGTGCGTTCATGAGCTGGTTGGAAACCCTCACCTTCGAACTCAAGCAGAGGTGCAGTACCCAAGACAGTCCTTTTACATGCACAGTGAAGGCCAGACCGGCCCGGAGCTGCATTTTACCTCCCTTTTCACCACTTTCCTCTTAATTCACACCTGTAAGTCACAGCCTTGCGTAAAGTCATTGATTAATTTGCTCCTCCCTCCCCCACTCCCAGAGGGGTTTCTCTTTTCAGACAACACCATCATTTGGTGCTCCATAACTGGCCATACTAGTGATTTCCAATCAGAGTACCATGCATCACACCTACGGTCAGTAAAGTAAGTATGCAGCAACTGAGAAAATTCACATGGTGACTGGGGACAAATGAAGCACGTGGGCATGAAACTGGTCTTCAGAAGACAAATAAAACCCAGGCATTGTACTCCTGACACAGCAGGTATAACGTAGTGCATTGGAACAAGGCGAAAGAGATGAGCAAGAAAATACAAGCGGGGGCTGTAAAGATTTTCTTTTTGCAAAGTAAGAACGTCAGAACTTTTGCTGTTTGGCAACCATCTTTTTTAATGCTGTAGAAATGGAAAGGTCTTTCTCACATCTATAATGGACAGTCGCCTGCAGAGATTCCAGGGTGACAAGAAGAACATAATCTGAATTTACACAGAAAATTAAACTAAAAAAAAAGTGCCAAGGTTGATAAAAATGTTACACATTTTATTTCTGGGAATGCACCCATTCTAAAAATGCAAATTTACCAGAGATCTTCCCTACTGATTGCCTAATGCACAATGAGACTCCAGACAGTTTTAATGAACCCGTTCCCCCTTAGCAAATGCCAAGTTAGCTTTAAGAAAAAAGGTCACATTTGAAAACGATTGCTTATCTCTTGGTGACATTCACATCCTGCAACAAGCAGAACAGGGCTGGAACATCGCAGGTTATGTTGGGCAGGAGGGGAGGGGATGCCCACAGACCCTCCGGCAGCACTACACACTTGCGGGGACATGGAGCAATACGTGCTGAGCTCTGGGAGGAGATGAGGTGAGATTCTGGCTCCTGGAGCTGGATGGAGTATATCTGTGATGCCTGTCGAACTGACCCATCCATTTTCTTGGTGGTCTTGCCCTGTTGCCAGTGCAACGGCTCACCATTGGACCGAAACGGGAACGAACTCATCACGGCTCTCGGTGCTACAGCTCCCTGACTTGTGAGGACACTGTGGGACCAGCACCGCTCAGACAGCTCCCGGCGAGGGGCTGATGGCAGGAGGCTGTGCACCAGGAGAGCACGTGCTCAGAGAGGCACCTCTTTGACCATGGCTTGTCCCTGCAGGCCTGCCAGGAGATTGCTGGCAGCCAAGGCAGCCATGGCATTGCGGGTAGCGAGCGTCGCGCTGGCGATGTGGGGGAGAATAACTGCGAGGAAAGAGACAGGGAACAAAGTCCAGAGAGATCAGTTCTGGGGGCTGGGACCTGCCATAGCAACACTGAGCCTGAGGTCATCCCCCACCTCCCAGCCTGTGCCTTTCCCTCCCACGTGGCTTCATCACCTGCCTGTACTGCTGCATTGCGTGTGAGGCTCAACAGGCCGGGAGGCCTGTCCAAGGGGGACGCTGAAGGACGGAAGGGAGGAGTACAGAAGGTTTGACAGAGGCAGCAGACTGGGCTCCTCACAGTGGCCTTTCCCCCCGGGTTTGCTGGGGGGCTGCAGGCCCGGAGGAGGGAAAAGGCTCTGTTGGAGCAGCCGGCTGAAGCCTAGAGCTAGGAGCTGCTGCATGCGGTCTGCATGCAAGTCACACCGCACCTCCGCTCCGCCTGCCTGCTCCATCCGTCCGTCCGTCCGCCCATCTGTGTGAGCTGGCAGGGGATTGACATTTACACGGCTCCTGCAGGAGTTTAAAAGGGTTTTTAGCGTTAAGATGATGTGTTAGTCAAACCCCGCCGGAGTCCCAGAAATGTCACTCCCCTGGTGGCTCACAAGAGCAGAACAGGCCAAGGGCCTGGCAAGACGGCACAACACGCACCGGGACGCCCCTGTCTCGCAGGCAGGCGGTCAGGCACGCTGGTTGGACTGCACATCAGCCAGGCTCCTGGGAGCAGGGGGAGGAGGCAGCCTGTATACTTGTGACGGCCCTGGGAAGGGGCAGCCGAGGAGAATGCATTCCTCTGTGTAGCTATGCCTGTGCCAGGAAAGGGCCTATCCCAGCTGGGGGAAGAGCTGAGTGAGATCAGGAAAATACGCAACTCCCAAAACAAGACACCACCTGCCTGACCAGCTCATTCGTGGAGCGCCTGGCCAAGGGGCCCACTACTGCTCCAGGCTGCTGCTGTTTGCATTACTGGCGTGCCTCGGAGCCTAGCCGTGGACCAGGGCCACACAGTGCTAGGAGCTGTAGAAATGCAGGACAAAAAGACAGTCCCTGCCCCAGAGACCTGATGAGCTGCTGGCTGATGAGAAGCTCTGTCACCTGGACATAGCAAAGCTATTGCACTCTCTGCACAGCCCACCTAAATGTCACCGTGTGGTAATGACCCCCAGCTGGGAGGTTTTAAATTGGTGGCTAAGGCCCTGCCTAGACTAAGGAAACGGGCCAGGCATGGCACTGTGCTGGCCGTGACTTTACTCCTTGGGTAGACACAGTTCAACACCTTTAAAGATGGGTTGACAAAGGCTGGGTAAGGCTAGTTGTCAAGTGTGAGAGCTATAGGCCTGCCCTGCCCAGGCCCCAGGGTTCGCTATCCCACAGCCAGTCTGGAGCTCAGCTTGTTGATCACTAACAGGCGGGGTGGCAACCTCTTGTTGGTTGCCACAAGGGCCAGGGCGGCCCTTTTTGTACAACACTGGTTTAGAGAACTGTGAGTTTTGCTCCTGGGATTGGTGGGCCCTGTTTTTCTGGCACTATCTTGCTGAATTGTGGAACAGTAAGGAATTTCCTTGGCATTGGGAATTCTCTGACCCCAGCAAAGTTCTGCAGAGTGAAGCACTTGATATTGAGGGGGTGTGGGAGGTTCTCCCCCCACTCCCACCTGTCTTCCTTTTTTAAGTGCTCACCAGAAATTCCAGAGACAGTTCTGTCACTGTCTTACAGCAGGGTGAAAACGTACAGGCCACCCGATTTGTAGTTAACTGCCTCCTTCCCTGATGTGTCCCTAAAGGGCTTTCACATCTGCTGACTGAGAAGCAAACGATACACTGCTACTGATCACATTACTACATTAGAGGGTGAGGACCGTGTAAAGTCAAGGATCAAATTCTCATGTGATGTTCTAAGCTGGGGAGATGACCCTAACCCTAAGTCAGCACTGATTTACTGCCCCTTTATGACAATGAAATGAGTGAACACAGATAAGGAATGGAGAAAGTGATAAAATATACAAATATACAAGGGTTTATACAGCACACAATTTGTGTCTGATATTGTCCTATTTGAGCAATAGTGATGGGGTAAATTAAGACTGTTTTAAGGCATACACAGCATGCATCCTAGTGCAAAGATGCAGCACCATTAGCTATAGTGGAAATATGCTGATTTACACCAGATGAGTGTCTGATCAGTGTTCCTTATTCCAGACATACACCTCTCTAAGGAGCTTCATTGAGATGCAGAATCCTCAGGATTGTACACATTTTTGGAAAAACAAACCCACAGAGATTAACCCCTGAGCTGGCTGGAAACTGAAATTTCTGTTTTGTGGGAAATTCTGGCTTTTGAAATTTGGTTTCATTTTGAATCGCATCTAAATTTAGACATTCTGCCACAGAACAGAATTTTTTTTTTTTTAAAAAAAAAAGGTAATTCAGGACCACCTGAACATTTTGTATCAAAACATTATAACACAAAATAATATAATATTAAACTTGTTATTTTAGTATAATATGAAAATGTCACTGCAAATGACACCATCAAAAGGAAACACAATGGGTGCGTCTACACTAGAAACGAACTTCGAAGTTAACTTCGAAGTTAGGTGCTACTTCGAAGTAGCCAGCAGAGAGTCTGCACACATTTTCCCTTACTTCGAAGTTCACTTACGTCAAAGTAGGGAGCCCAGCTTGGAAGTCCTTACTCCATTCCTGGGAAAGGAGTAGTGCCATACTTCGAAGTTTAACTCTTAAGTCTGTTACTTCAAAGTTGTCCTTCGGAATAAGCAACTATGAAGTTATTTTTGAAGAGTAGATACGGCCTTGGACCATATTGAAATGCAATGAACAAAGCTTAACTGACCACTGTCAACTGCCTCCTCTCAAAAATGTTGTCAAAATTCATACACTGCCCAGAACATTTTTATATCAACACAGCTGCCTTTGATGGAGAAATACTGTTCCATCAAAACAACCACAAGCTTAGTGCACAAGCAGAAGCTGGCTAGTGCAGAAATGAGGCCCAGAGCTCTTAATTCCCAAATGGTCATTTTCAGCCCCGGCTCTTCAGAAGAGAGCAGCAGCTTCCCATGCAGACTCACCACAGTTTTTAAGTTTAAAAAGAGGATGATCTGTAGGCAGAGGCTCAGGCTCTGTGACATCCAGACCAGCAGCTGCAATCTGACCATTGACCAATGCCTGATACAGGTCTTCCTGGTTCACCACACCGCCCCTGTTGGGAAAAGAAAAACAAAGTGTCTATCAACCAGAGGACATCTTCTCTGTGCAGCTGTTCTTGCAGCTAAGGGCCTTTGTTATCTCGTGGAAACTTTAACAACAGATAGGATAAAGTTGGAGTGCACAGCAGTCTGATCTTAAAGGCTGCCTTATCATAAACTCTGAGGCCAGCGGCTTACAATTCTGTCCTCTGGCGTATTTCATACTTTATTATATGTGGGATCAGCTTATCTAATGAGACTGAATTCTCCGGATGGGATGTGCCTGTGTCATCATCCATCTCCCACCATCAGCGCATTGTCGGATTACACCAACTTAAGCCTTTTATTTCTAATAATTGCTTGAAAGTTGATTTGATGTTATTGAGCTGGGATGCTGCTGGCATCAGGAATGTATATCTCGTCTCCCTCTAGGATTGCGGAAGGATTTGCATTAGAAGTTTAGGTTGTCCCTCAGTGCGTGCATCTTGTTGAGCCCTGGATCAAAGAGAGTTTTTCCCCCTCTGTCCTACCTCGCTCACCTGCTGGTGTTGATGAAGATGGCTGTATCCTTCATTTGGGAGAAAAGACGGCTCCCACAGATGCCCCGTGTTTCAGGTGTTAAGGCACAACAGACAATGATGAAGTCTGAATGCTGAGCCAAGCCGTCCAGTGGCACTGTTCAGAACAAAGCAGCAAGACCGCCGGGATTAAAACAAGACAGAAACAGCTGCACACCGCTGGAAAAAGTGTTGGCTTTATCTTTGTGCCGGGTTGACCTGAGTCTACAGAAGGGAGCCAGCTCTAGAAAGAGGGGCCAGGCCCTGGAACAGCGTTCCAGTAAAAGCAGTGGAGGTGGACAACTCAGCTGGTTCTAAGGTGGAGCTGGGGCAGTGCGGGAGTGGGATGAGTGACCAGGTTGCCAGTGAGAATAGGGCCTGGATGTGATGTCCCAGGAGGCCACTTCCAGGCCTGGGTCCCTCATCTGAATTTTCTTGTGAGCCCAAAATATTTTATGTTTACTGTAAATTCATGGAAATTCTTCCAACTAGTTAGCCCAGTTCATAGCTACTGATGCCCTCCAAGTTCCACAGGCCTGCGCACTCTGCAGGCAGCCCCGCCTGGCCGTGGTTGGAACACACAGAGGTGGGTTTGGGATTTGTCAGGCCCCAACCACTCTGCCTGCAGGTGTAACCCATACACCTAGGTGTGGTTCACAGTCCCATGTAGTGGTACCGAGACCACAGAGGAAGAATGAGTGTCCTCTGCAGCCAGCGCTGAGAGCCAGCTGGCCTTGAGCTTGAGCTGTGGCGGCTCCTGCACTAAGCTCCTGAGGACCCAGGTTTGAGTCTGCCTGTGGGCCGTTACACAGGCTCCCCTGGTGCTCCTTCTGAGGAGCAAGGTTGGGATGCAGGGGCTACCTCACTCCCTGCAGGAGCACTGAGCAGGTTGGGGTGCAGGGTTGTTCTGCTCTCACCCCCCAGTCCCTGCAATTGGCTGAGGCTGGGCCCCATAGGCCCAGTGGCTAATGCTCCACTGAGCACATACATGCGCCAACTAACTGTCACGTCAAATTGTTGGCTGGTGGTGGCGTGAAATTTAAAATGGATCAGTCAGTGAAGACAAAGGTAAGTGGCTGTGCTTGCTCAGCAGACAATGGGCCTGCTGGCTAGCTTGGGAGTCGCAGGACACACCTGAGCCACAGAGCACGTTACAGCTACAAAGTGTGTGCCCAGAAAGGGCCAGTTTCCTGCTCTGCAGCCACCCTGTGTGCAGTGGCTGGATAAAGTGCACGGGTTGCATGTCCGTACGGCTGTGCTCAGTGACTTCCTGGAGCTTTGACTTGTGCACGTAATTTGCAATGTGCTGAGGTGATGTCCTCCCCTTTGGAGATGACACAAGAAGGCTTGGAGGGGAAAGCTTGTACCAAACAGAACGGCCTAACCAAACTGCTTCTCTGCGCTGGCTCTGCTGGCTGGAACACGAGTCTCACAAAATGGAGAGTTTGTCCTACAACCCCAGCTCCTGGAGTCTAGAGAACCTGCGCTTTCCTTTACGAGCGTACAGAAAGCATCTCTCTGGGACTTGTGAGCGCAGGGCAATGGGAGAGGGTGACCCCTACCAGCTCCGAAACCACAGTGCAAATAAAACAAATCCCTCTCTAAAAGCTCATTATTTTCATGCCAGTCTCGTTTTGCGGGGGTGGGAGGCCTGGCCCCTGGCTTTGAAATACAGGTGCTCTGCAAGGTTGGCCAGGGAGCCTCTGTCTGACTAAAGTCTCCACTTTGCACCTCGTGCACATGAAAGGCAGGAAGCTCCCTGGCCAGGTGGTTGGGAAAACAGGGTTTTTGGCAGTTCAGGCTCTGGGCTGGTGAGGTGGGACTCCAGCCCAGCTTCTCCACTGGCTGAAAAATGCTCTGGCCCAGCTTACCAAACTTGGCTGGGATCTTGGAGGCCACGTCAGGTCGTGGGTCAGTGTCAGCGTAGAGGAATCTCTTGACTCCAAATGGCTTTAACCTGGCTGTGACAGCTGCGCCTAGGGAGTGGGAATTACAGCTGTGAGTTCTACCTTACCGCTGTGCTTGGCTGTGCAGATTCTCCCTCTGCAGAGGCACCAGTGTGCAGGGCTGAGACAGGGAGGCAAAAATCTCTGTCACATGGAACAGCCCTTCACAGCCCAGTTTGAGATGTCTCGCCCTGTGTCTCATTCAAGGGGTTTCTGAGGGGTGGTGGGCGGTG
The DNA here is from genome assembly GCF_033958435.1 of Carettochelys insculpta. NCBI lineage: Eukaryota > Metazoa > Chordata > Testudines > Carettochelyidae > Carettochelys > Carettochelys insculpta. The sequence goes on from NC_134141.1 coordinate 1,901,307, forward strand.
AAAGCACATTACTGGACACTCTTCATAACTTCCAGCCCAAGGGCACCTGGTCTGTTTGCAAGGAATGACTCCTGGGTCTTGGTTATTAAATAGCAAGGCAAGTAACCCTGCCCCAGAAGGGGCAGCCATTGCCCTACTTTCTTGTGGTTGATGGTAAAGAACCCTAATAACAATCATCTGTCTTCCTCCACGCACTTTACAAACATCATCTCATTCTCCTGACCCCCCACCCTCAGTGGGGTGCGTAAACAGAGAGGGTCAGGTCTGCTGTCCACAGTCCAGCTGGGGAAACTGAGGCAAGGAGGCCACATTTTTAAACCTAGGGCCATAATTCCTTATTTAGGTACCTAAAAAGTGTCCCAGTTTCAGAGCTGCTGGTCACCTGCTAACCGATTGATGCCAACGTGCAATAAGGACTTTTATTGTACCCTAACCTGCTCTCCACTGTTCTGGGAGGGCCATGTTCACCTGCAGATTTCATAGGGCTTATGTGCCAGTTAGAAGTGTTTGAAAGGATTTTAGCAGATCAAGGCATGAAGTAGCCACAGAAGGCTAAAAGGTTTTCCACTGCCCACCCCTTTATGGCCTCATGTCAAAGCAGAGCTGGGAAAATAATTGATGTTTTGGTTGCGGGGGGAGGAGCTGAAAAAATTGGTTCGTTTCATACCACAACTGAATTTTTTCAGTTTTTTTTCATTGTGGGAAAGAAAATCTGAAAAAAGTAGTTTGTGGTTCACCAGGACCTTTTTTTTTTTTACCAGTTTGTCATTTCATTTTGGGTCATTTTCTGGTGGTTTGAATCCTCCTTTTAGTTTTTTTAATTAGTTAAATTTCTAAATAAGACATTGCTTCAGACACAACATCTAAACATTTCTTTCCAAAGTGGCCAGAACAAACAATTCCAACTTTTTCAGGGGGACAAAAACTATACCAATATTTGGCTGAAACGATTTGCCAGATCTGAGCAGAACTCAGCTAGTTTCAGTGCCTCCCAGAACTGCATTTTCTGGAGCAAATCATTATTTGCCAAGCAAATTTTGCCCAGTTCTAATGACAAATAGACGAAGTATAGAACGTCATGTAAGAATTCCTTTTTTCCTTTATGCAAGCAGTAGTGACACCGTACAGGTATAAAGGAGGTCTTATGGTGCAAGGTAATCTAGATCTATGCACCATTCTAGCATTAGAAACAGATAAACAGCACAATGGAAGCACTTCTTAGTGTTTTTATTAGAACTGATCCAAAACAGAAAAATATTAATGAAAAGGTTTTTCAGCGTGTTTCCTTATTTCTCAAACTGTAAAATTCCTCTCTGCCCAGCGCTGCAGAGATCCCTAAAGCATCAGAGAAGGAGAAATTTGCAAAATTTGCCATTTAAAAAAAAATTGGTGAATTCTAAATGCTGGACAGATCTACTTTTTTATACTACCTTGTATAAAAAAAGAAATGTTAAGAAACCTACCTCATTGCTTTTTAAATTGTTGACAATTTTCAAAAGTACTCAGATTTTGACTCTAACTCTGGTTGATTTGTTTTGTCTCTTTTCATCAGTGTGGTTGCTTAGCAAAGAAATCAAAACCTAGAACATTCTGGCCAGCTCAGGATGAAAACCTTCCAGAGATTTTGCAACATACCTATTCGGCCAAGTCCTAGGATCCCCACGGTGCTGTCTGTCAGACCAGAGCCACACATCCACAGAGGCTTCCAGGTTCCCCAACCACCGCTTTAAAGTAACAGTGGAAGTTCTTTCAGGCACACAGAGCGTAACATCAACCCTTCCCCTGCACACTGGATTGTGGAGACTCTTTCTATGTAGCTCCAGCTGATCACTAAATAGGAATTATTGGACTGGACTGACCAAAGCCCGAAGCAGCCCCATAGTCCTGTCCCCAGCACTGGCCTGGAAGAAGCTGCAAGAACGCCTGTAGCACTCAGCCATGGGGTAGCCTGGGAAAGTTTCAGCTGACTCACCTTAATTAGCAGTTGATTTCTGCTTCAAAGTAAGAATGATTTCCAGCTCCCCCATCTTAGAACAGCCATGAACTAGGAGAGCCAAGGCAGGGCAGGAAATACCTTTTATTGGACCAGGCTCTATTGGGCGAGAGGCCAGCGGTCTCGTTTATACAAAGCTCTTCTTCTCTTCTGAGTAAGACCGAAAACTTGTCTCTCGCACCAACAGAAGCTACTTGCACCCCCACTCGCCTTGCTTCGCATCTGGGGACGGATGTGGCTACCACAAGCACCGCCTGCACTGGTAACCGTGAACAGTCCTGGTCTTTTTCTCCATGTACGCTGGGAATCCCCTGCTGCTGCCATGTTCACGGATGTTGTTATTCAAACCAGCTGAACCCAAGCTGGCATGGGTCTGCCTGTCTGCCCGTGTGACAGTCAGACCTCTGGCTCTGGTGCACTCATACCCAGAGAACTTGTTTTCTCTTCTCAGGACACGTGACCAATCATTTCTATGAACCCTGGCCAGAGAAGAGCATATGTGCCTAACACACTTGCTCAGCCCCCCACCTTTTGGCTCTTTACCCACCAACACTGTGGTCTTTCCCTTCCTGCTAAGAGCTGTACCACGCCCAGTGTTCACTAGGCAGACTGAATAAAGACAAAAAAGAATTACCTCTTGGCTTCCTCCACAGCTTCCAACAGGCGACGGGAGGTTGCCAGAAGAAGAGCAACTGTGAGCTCAGCGACTGCTTCAGTCAGTACGTCTGGAGTGTATCCTAAGCGGATTCCTCTGCATTCAAAGACACACATAGCAAACACAGCGCCACATTACAGGTGTCTTCTCCATGTAGGACTGGGCTCTGGACCATTTGGGTGGGAAGGTTATGCCATATCCTCAGATATAGTGTTTTCTCTAAATGCACAGGAAAGGCTCGGACTGATGCTCTGCTCAGAGCTGTGGTGGCATTCTTTATGAAAGCCCAGCACTTCCGGCTGGCATTCATTATGGCCTAGAAACTCCCTGAAAGTACTTGAGCCTTGACAAAAATATCCTGGTGAATTTGGAGCTTCGTAGCCAGGCTGACCACTAGGCCAAATGTTGCTACTGTTTCATTTTGATTCAGGCCACACTCGAGCCATCTCCATGGGGCCGATTAGCAGCGAGTGGGTGCGTGACACTCCTAAGAACCGGGCTCCCTGCGGAGCGTCAGAACAGCTGCTCAGAATCATTAAGCACCTCTGGGAGTGGAGTCCTATGTATTCATCCCACCCGAGCAGGAGATTCTGGGGGCTCACTGTAACTTGGTGAGGCACGTAGTCACCCATGTTGGGTTTTTCCAGGGAACATTGCAACCGCATTTAAAAACAACCCTAAAAAAAGCCATTTGTGGAGACTGGGGACAGGCTTCACGGCCGGGGAAAAGGTAAGTCGGGGACGGTGCCTGGCTGGGGAGGAGGAGGGCGAGTGTGGTGCAAAGCAGATGTTGTGCAGTTCCGTTAAAGAGAAGAACATTAATGGGGCTCCCCAGTCACTTTTGTGCTGATGCTGCGCCACTTCCCAGGCCATGAAGTCGTGACTCAAACACTGACCATCAAGGTCTCGTTTGCGTTGCTCCTGCAGCCTGTGCAACCTTCACAAAGGGGATGGAGCTTTTGGGGATGCAGCAAAGCCGCCCCCTGCAAGGGACAGGAGAGGCTACAAAGACGCAGGGGTCACCCCGGTATGGGAGAGAAGTGCACGTTCAGGGTCAGAGCTGGGACTGCCGGGCTGCGCTTCTAGCTAACGCCCTGTTGCTGGCCCAGCTGAGCCATTGGGGCAAGCAACAAAGCCCCGCAGCCTGCATGCCCAGCACGTCCCGGGCTGCCTGGCAGACACAGGCAGGGAAAGTGGGGGCAGTGACGCGAGTTAGTGCTAAAACAAGTGCTCTGCCCAATGTCTTTTGCTTTGGCATCATGTAATCATGATGGACGGTGGAGTGTTCCCACCAAGGAGCGAGTGACGGGGATTGCAGTAGAAGGAGGCGCTACTGAGCCAGCTCCTGAGCAGTCACACCTCTCAGCCTCCCAGGTCCCTGCTTGTGGAGAGGGGCCAGAATGACTCTTGTGTTTATACAGCTTGTGACTAAACACCGACCGCGCATGTTACCTCCTCTTCAGCTCCACCAGGGAGACATGATCGTAGCCCACTGACATCGTGCTGACCACCTGCAGGCTGGGCCCTGTTGTGAGAGGAGGGGACAAATGGACTGGTGTTCACACCCCTCCAGCACTGGACTGTGTAACAGCCTGGGCAGCCCAGCTCCATGCTCAGCGAGAGCCAGGCCGGAGCAACTGCTGCACATTTTCAACAGTGCGAGGCTGGAACACCGGAGAGGGGCTCTGGGACCAACCGTTGGCTGTGATAGGCAAAGGGGATGGGGCTCCATCACCACTGAGGGCAGGCCAACAACGCACAGAGTTCAGCTGTGGCCAGGGAGACTTCAGTTAGACGTTAGGAAACACTTCCTGCTGCTTAGGGTAGTTCAGCCCAAGGGGAGTCCTCCAGGGGAGGCCTGGAATCCCCTTCACCAGAGGGTTTTAAGGGTACAGATGTAGGGAATGTGGCAGCAGGAACACAAGGCTGCTGAAGGCTGGGAGGAATGTGTCTCCCAGAGATCATTTGCATGAGAATGCAAAGGTGTGCGTGTGTGATACCTTTCAGGCAAAGCCTGATGGGTAGCACGTAAGCCATGAGATTTGGTCTATTGTAAACACATTGTTGTAAAATCACAATTTATGCTGACACTCAGTGTGGGAGTTGTGGGATCTCACTAATGCTCTGGGTTGTTGTGGGGGACAGGGCAGTCACCATAGCTGCATAAGTATCAGAGGGGTGGCCGTGTTAGTCCAGGATGGGTTGTATATCACTGATGATGTGCTGGAGGGGTTTTAGCTGAGGACTATTTCAGATCTGGTGAATCGTCAGTGATTTACAACCCCTCCTGGACAATGATCCCCAACTTTCACAGGCCTTGGGAGGCAGACCGGTCCTTGCCTACAGACCACCTGCCAACTTGAAGCAAATTCTCACCAGCTACCGTACACCACACCACAGTCACTTTAACTCAGGAACCTACCCATGCAACAAACCTCGGTGCCAGCTCTGCCCACATATCCACACCAGCAACACCATCACAGGACCTAACCAGCTCAGTCACACCACCACAGCTTCATTCAACTGCACATCTACCAACGTAATATGTGCCATCATGTGCCAGCAGTGCCCCTCTGCTGTATACATTGGACAAACTGGACAGTCCCTACAGAAAAGAAAAAATGCACACAAGTTGGATATCCGAAATGGCAATATACAAAAGCCTGTAGGAGAGCCCTTCAATCTCCCAGGACACACAGTAACAGATTTAAAAGTAGCTATCCTACAGCAAAAAAATTTTAAAACCAGACTCCAAAGAGAAACTGCTGAGCTGCATTTCATCCGCAAATTTGACACCCTCAGCTCAGGATTAAACAAAGAGTGTGAATGGCTGGCTAAATACAAAAGCAGTTTCTCCTCTCTTGGGCTATGTCTACACTAGCACACAATTTAGGGTGCTGGGTCTCCATCCCCATCAGTGGGTGTGGTGTTCCTGTTGGCTGTCCCCATAGCATTTTCCCCCCGCCCCCAGGGTTAAGGCACAGTGCTGTCCATGGGTGCGGGTGCTGACGGGCGCTGATGGCCATGCTGCCGTCCTGGGACCATGCTGTGGCTGGGTGGTTATGGGTTGGGGTCTGCTGGGGGTGTGTGAGGCTCCCGGTTGTGTCTGGGGCTCCCGCCCCATGGCCCATGAGTGTGTGCTGTGTGGGGTACATACCTGACCGTCCATTGCCGGGGTCGGGGGAAGCCCGGTGGGCAGATGCCCGGCTGGTGCTCCAGGAGGGAAGATCGATGAGGAGCCCCCGCTCCTCGCTGCTGGACCCCGCCTGCACTGTCCCAAGGGGGGGCTCCTTGGGTGTGCCCCAGGGTGCGGGGCTGGCCTCCGGGCAGGACTCTGGCTCTGAGGCCTGCTGGGGCTCGTCGGCTGCGGTATCAAGGGTGGGCGGGGGGGAGGAGGTGTCCCGGGGGTCCAGGATGGCCCTGAGCTCCCCGTAATAGGGGCAAGCGGCGGGGGCAGTCCCAGACTGGCTGGCTGAGTCCCAGGCCCGGGCGTACCTCTGCTGCAACTCCTTCACCTTACTTCGGACGTGATCTGGAGTGCGGGCAGGGTGATCCCAGGCGGCCAGGCCCTCAGCCAGTCGGGTGAACGCTTCTGCTTTCCGCCGCTTGCTCCCCATCACGTGGAGCACCGCCTCCTCGCCCCAGAGCCCCAGCAGGTCTCGGAGCTCGGCCTCTGACCAGGAGGGGCCCCTCCTCTTTTTGGCCCCCTACTTGGCTGCCGGGGTGCCTGGGTCCCCTCAGGAGGGGAGCCCTGGGGGTGCTCGGGGGATGGCTCGATGCCATGGGTGGTGGGTAGATGGGTCGGGGTCTGTAGAGGGCGTGCAGGGCTAGCACGTGCATGTGCTGCTGCCTGCATGCTCTCAGCTTCCTGCCACAGGAAATCTGGGTCTGTGGTGCTTTAAAGGCTGCTGCGTGCGGGGACCATAGAGCCCCGCAGGGGCTGGACAGAGCATCTCAGCCCCTCAGCTGGTGGCCGCCATGGAGGACCCCGCTATTTCGAAGTAGCGGGACGCGGATCATCAACACACGCCGTACTTCGATGGTCAGCGTCGCAGTAGGGCGCTATTCCCATCTTCGGATGGGAATAGCGATTTCGATGTCTCGCCACCTAACGTCGATTTCAACGTTGAAATAGCACACGGCATGTGTAGACGCGACGGGTGCTACTTCGACGTTGTGCTGGCTACGTTGAAGTAGCTGGCTAGCATAGACGCACCCTTTGGTGTTCACACCTCCAGATCAACTGCTGGTAGTAGGCCTCACCCTCCCTGACTGAGTTAACCTTGTTATCTCCAGCCTTGCTCTGGCCTGCCTATTTATACCTGCCTCTGCAAATTTCCACTACCTGCATCTGACGAAGTGGGTCTTTGCCCACAAAAGCTTACGCTCATACATTTCTGTTAGTCTATAAGGTGCCACAGGACCCCTTGTTGCTAAAGCTGCATAAGACATTGATTACACAGGGCTCCCTGGTTTAAAGCATTGTAAGGCAGGAGGGGAGGGGTACTAGCTGAGCCGGCTTGCTGAGTGCCTTGGCCTTGCCTATGCCTTGGCCATCTAGCTATAAGCCTGGCTTGACTAGCCCTCCCCACCTGTTGAAAGACAGAGCTGGATTCTAGGGTTTACATGAAACTCCACGTTGGAGATATTAAGAGCTGAAATTACAGAGTGGCCACGCAGAGCTTAAATAACGCTTCTATTAATGCCAGGTGCCTGCCGGAAGGGCCAGGTTCAGCTCCTAGGGGTTTTCTGTCAAGAATACAACCAACCGGCTTGAGCCCCCACCCAGTGGCCTGGGACTATCTCACCCCACTTGCTGGGTGCCTGTATGGCAGTTCTCCCCCCTCCTCCCCCAGCAAGCACAGAGTCGAAGATAGATACAGCTTATTTAACACCAATAACCTACCCCAAGTTTCGACTTGGTCAGTAGGGATGGACTGTTTAAATTGCTCCACAAGATAGGCTGTCCACCACGGCTACTCAAGATGATCCAGTCTTTCCAGGAACACACGAGAGGAATCATCCAATATGACGGCACATCATCGGCTGCCTTCAGCATCAGGAGCGGCGTCAAACAAGGATGCGTCCTTGCTCCGACATTTTTCGGGATCTTTTTCGCACTCCCCCTGAAGCAGCCTTTGGGTCCTCAACAGAGGGCATCTTTTTGCACGCAAGATCTGACGGGAAACTGTTTAATCTTGCAAGGCTGAAGGCTAAGTCTAAGGTGCGGGAAGTGCTCATTAGAGACATGCTGTTCGCAGACAACGCTGCTGTAGTGACACACACAGAAGGCCAGCTTCAAAAACTGCTGGATCAGTTCTCCAAAGCATGCAAGGACTTCGGGCTTTCCATCCGCCTAGAGAATCAAACGTACTTGGTCAGGACGTTGCTGAACCTCCATCAATCAGCACTGACAATTACACGCTAGAGGTCATCCACAAGTTTACTTAACTTGGGTCTACCATCACTGACACCCTGTTGCTGGAGTCTGAACTAAACAGGAGGATTGGAAAAGCAGCCACAACTCTGTTCAGACTTAGCAAGAGAGTGTGGAACAACAACAAGCTGTACGCTCACACCAAAATGCAAGTCTACAGAGCCTGCATCCTCAGCACCCTCCTTTACGGCAGCAAGTCTTGGACCTTGTACACCTGCCAGGAAAAGAGGCTGAATGTCTTCCACTTGCGCTGCCTCAGGTGCATTCTTGGGATATCATGGAAGGACAGAGTGCCCAACAATGCCGTCCTTGAGCAAGGTGGAATTCCAGCCATGCACACCCTCCTCAGGCAGCAGCGGCTCCGCTGGCTTGGCCACATCCACAGGATGAATGATGGAAGGAGCCCAAAAGACATCCTGTATGGTGAGCTAGCCTCTGGCAAAAGGCCTCCCGGATGCCCCCAGTTGAGCTACAAAGACATCTGTGAGAGGGACCTCAAGGAGGTAGACATTGACCCAGAAAGTTGGGAAGAGCTGGCAGATGACCGCAGCAGCTGGAAGCAGGAAGTACACAAGGGCCTTCAGAAGGGTGAGATGAAGATCAGACAGCTGGCAGAGGAGAAGTGGGCCTGTAGAAAGGACAGCAAGTACCTGCCAGACACCCACTACATCTGCAGAAGATGTAGCAAGGACTGTCGCTCTCATGTGGGCCTCCACAGTCAGAGTCAACGCTGCAAATGATGATCTTAAACGGAGTTACGAAGGGCGTGATCCATAGTCTACACAGACTGAAGGATACCTTGGACCCCAAGTTGACAGTGACATATGCAGTATATCTAAGCAGAGACAAACCCCTTTAACAAGATACCAGCCCCATACGCTATAGAACCAGGTCTCTTGCTGGGGCTCTGGGCCTTTACCCCCCACACAGTTACAGCGTGTACCTCTCGTGGTGCAGTCCCTGACCCAGAGCCCACAGGTACATCACCAGGGCAGTAGTAGCTGTCCGCTTGTCTGCAGCATCCCACTGACTGCCACCTGCCGGCCACTCCCTTACCAGCTGCCCACCAGGCACATTGTCCACTGAGGCTCCCTTACCATCCTCCTACCAGTCACCATCATCTGCCGCTTCTCCCACTGACCACCCGCTGTCAGCTCCTGGGGGATTGCCCTGAGGCAGAACCGTGTGATTTCAGCTCTTAATATCTCCCGTGCAGAGTTTCATGAAAACCCTAGTATCCAGCTCAGCTCAGGTCTCAACTCAACTTGACTCAAACTTACAATGCTTTAAACCAGGGAGCCCTGTGTAATCAATGTCTTATGCAGCTACGGCAACTGCCCTGTCCCCCACAGCAACCCAGAGCATTGATGAGAGCTCACAACTCCCACACAGTGTCAGCATAAATTGTGATTTTACAACAATGTGTTTACAATAGACAAAATCTCCTGGCTTACGTGCTACCCATCAGGCTTTGCCTGAAAGGTATCACACATGCACACCTTTGCATTCTCATGCAAATGATCTCTGGGAGACACATTCCTCCCAGCCTTCAGCAGCGTTGCGTTCCTGCTGCCACATTCCTTACACGTTGGACGAACATCCACCAGTGATGGTTTAGGTTTCCCTGCTCCAGATCGATGCAGAGGGCTTCATGGCGTCTTGAGGTCCCTTCCAGCCCTAGAGTCACCTGCCTCTACTCCGCCTGCAAACAACCACTATAGCTGTCACAGGCCACGGTGAGGATCCTTAGCTCCATTGTGCCCTCCCTGTCCCCTCTCCACATCATCCTCTGCAGGCTACGTTCTCACGTTCCCATTGTTGTACCTGTGCAGTGCTCCTCAGAGCGTAACTTGCATCAGGCTCTTGCACTTGAGGATAAAAGCCTACTACCGCTACTGGCTAATGAGCTCACTCCTTTAGTTCACTTCATTGGATTACAGCAGGATCCTCATTTTCTAAGTGACTTTAAAATCTGTTCCTCAGCTACTCAAGCAGGCCTCCGGCTACACAGCCAAATAGCAGGGTGCGTGTAGAACCCTGATTTAGCTCAGGGAAAAGACTGCTGGCAAGACAGTCCTATGAAAGCTGCCCATTTGGACCGATTCCAGTAGGGAGACCTCTGTAAATGTACACACTGGGAGCAGAAGGGCCATTTCAAAACCCAATTCAGCAGCTGAGCCACCACACCCGGCCAGAAGTAACGTCCCCTGGGCACAGGTTAGCACTGGGGGGGACATGAATGCCTGGTAGTTTGAGGGATCTCCTGCCTGCGAACAAGTCCAAAGCCTGTCAGCCGCGCTCTGTGCCCAACCTGCAGCATCTAGCACTTCGGCATCTATCTTGTCGGTCAGCAGGCAGTACAGGCCTCCAACCCCCGCAACATTCTTCAGGAGCTCTGTGCGGGACACCGGCTCATCCGAGTCCCACTGCTCAATGCTGCAGCTGCAAGAGAAGAGACGGGAGAACCTATCAGGGGTGCGGTGGTGGCTTGGAAAGCCCCCAGGGCTGGTTTGTGACAGCCTGTCCCAGGTGGCAAAGCCCCCTCATGCCCTGCTTAGATTGCAACACCAGCCACTACCTGGCTAGTCTCCCAGCTAGTCCTGTGCACAAGAGCCGGGAGGGCACAGGCCCTGCCAGGACACCTGGCTGCTCCCCTTGTCTGGCAATCCGAGTAGCTGGCTGGGCCTGTGGGCTGCACGAAGTCAGCAGGCAGTGACCATCCCAGACCCAGGGGGCAGCAGCAGGGCAGGAAGCAATGCGTTCTTGGAGGCCCCACGTAGTCTCTGACCTGTGCTTGGCACAGTGAGTGCTGTGACAAGTTACAGTGGAGCCTTTCACAAAGGAGAAGGAGTCCCAGAAGTACTAAGTGGCTATTCCACGTTTTGTGACAAGTCTTAGCTGTATTCGTCTGTACAGGTTCAACCGCTCTACACCAGCTCTCTCTCTTCTGGCAACACCCGTAATCCAGCTGGACGACCACTTAGCACGGGTGTGGCCAAGTTTCCCACAGTCCCATAAAGTTTGTTTACAGCCACCAGCCCTGGCTCTCGGTGCTCTGTGCTGTAATTTACCCCTAAATGTCTCCTAAGAGCCCAGCAAGCTGTGGCAGTGCTGGTAACGTGCAAGAGAATATTCACCTCCCATGGTCCGGCAAATTCTCTTGTTTGGCACCGGTCTGGTCCTGAGGGCTCCAGGTGAGAGAGATTCATCCTGTACCCACAAGAACAACACAGAGTTCTGTGGCCCCTCACAGACCAACAGACTTATCTGGGCGTATGAGTTCGTGGGCAAAACCCCACTGTACCAGCGGCATGCAGTGGCCAGCACAGAGGCAGGCAGCAATCTTCTGAGCGACCGGATCACGTGGCAGACCACTGCTAACAGAGTCAATTTACTCCCAGGCACCCTGACCGAACTGGCCTCCTTAGCACTGGTCCTCGCTTGACAAGGTCACTCCTTTCTTTCCACGTGCGAGTGCAGCTGTGCCTGCCTGTGAGTTGCACGCCGTGCATCTGACACGGTGGCGTTTTGCCCACCAAAGCTCACGCCCAAATAAATCTGTTTCTCTCTGAGGTGCCAACAGACTCCTCGGGGTTGTGCAGTCACTTTATTCATGTCAGGCTACTGGCTTTGCTGGGGTTTGGCCTGAATTACGTGTAGTTCAAGAGAAGAAAACATCCTGGTGGGCAGCCTCTTGATATCAGCTCACTACCATAACCCCGCCCAGCACACGAGTGCGAACAACACAACCACGTCAGGAACGGCACGTGGTAAAGCCAGTTGTTAGACATGGGGGCCTGCTCCTGCTCCCCTTGACGTTGGTGATGGCAGGATTGTGCCCACAAATACTACATTCATTCCAGTGCCAATTGCAGATCAGGTACTGCCTACAAGTAGCTACCTGGCCTTCCATCCCTCCCGCCTCAAGCTGCTGATGGTGCAGGCTGGCTTTTGCAACAATTCCCACTTGGGGTAGGCCGTGTCTTTGAAGAGAGGCTCTCAGAATGCGCTGCAACGGTGCATTGACATTTGCCCCATTTTACAGGTGGTGAAACTGAGGCACAGAGAAAGTAGAGGCCCAACTCTGTCGCTTTCCCGAAGCAAAGACCCCCCCCACCCCAGTGCACCTGAGAGGGAGCCAGGGAATGTCGTCTTTGCTCCCTTGTGCCACACTCCCTGCACCAGGCCACCTGCTCTGGAGTCAGGGAACGCTTTCCTCTGTAAGTCACAAAGAATTTGTCTGTTGGGCCTGTCTGATGGTTACAATGCCAGCCACAGGTGGAGATGGTACTGGTGTTAAGAGCACTGGACATGCCATCTGCCACGCTGCCTCCTAGCCCATTGCGCCTTGGGAATCGCCTGTCGCTGCCGAATTGTGTCTGTTGCAAATTGAGACCTAATGCCTCTCTGCATCAGAGGGGCCATGTTCAGTCCTAGCAGGACACCACAGGAGCTAGTGTTCTTACTCCACGGGTGAATCTGGCCTTTAATCCCTGCAGTGCTCTAAGGCCCCTCCCAGCATTACGAGCAAGAGTGCAGAACCCAGGTATCCTAGCCAGGGACCTCCCCCCACCCCCGTCCTACCAGACGCCAGCACTGGGATTTAATTTTGTTTTGTGGGTCTGCTGCCTGTCATCAGTCTGTTCTGTGTTGCTCAGGCATCGCCCGCAGCCTGCCGCACTCAGCGCAGGGATTCTCTGCCTTCCGCTGGTCACACTGCCAGAGGTTTTATGTCTAGCTCCAAAACTGGCACCGTTGTTTCAGTGCGTGTGACATTCGGTGTCTGTTAGCCCGATGACAGTCTGTGCTCAGTGGAGTGCAAACATGTATTTAGGCGGGTGTAAAATAATCTTGCATAAACAGTCTAAGAACACTAAGGTTTTATGTCAGGGAGAAAACAACATAGTTTCTCTGTTAGGGATTTTAACCAGCCCAGTTTATTTAATCCGCCTTAAGGCGTAACTGGGATTTTGTAATTAGTTAGCTGCAACCACAGTTTTTGGGCAATTGCCTTCTAAGGAGCAGCATTTTCATTTGCCTTTACTGAATGAGCTAATGACTGTCTGCTTCTTTTGAGTCCCTTCACTTCATCCTACTTTGCCCAGTATCATTCCACCAAAACGAGTGGCAGCACCAGCTTAAAACCAGGGTCATGCCTTTGGCGTGGGAACTAGCGGTGCCGTTGGTGCTGCAGCACCTCCAGGCTCTGCGTGGGGTCCCTGCTGTTGGCTCCATGCCCAGGGCTCTGCTGGGAAGACACATGGCCCTGCCTCATGCAATACCAGCACTGCACTCAGGGAGTCCAGCGCTTCAGCCCAGGCCTGTGCCTCTAGCAAACTGTCCCAGCCCTGTGGTGCTGTGGGAGGGTCAAGCTGCTCTCTGCTCTGTTAGGAAAAGACCTGGGGGGGACCCTGCTACCTCCAAAAGAAGGGTTAGGGGAGAGCTTGGCCAGGGCACTGTGCCAGACTTTCCTTTCCCCTGCTCCCCTACTGCAGGGCTTTCCAGGGAACTCACACGCAGTAAGGGGGTACACCTGCCTTGCAACACCCCTCCACTGGCTGCGCCTGGCACTGCTTGCCTCACTGCTCCACAGGCAGGTTTCCGTCCCC